>NC_142316.1:7484988-8109988 GCF_054855325.1 Carica papaya
CTATGACCTTTCCATGCTACATCAGGACACAACCCAGGCCTAGATAGGAGACATCACTATAAACTCTATATCCCCCCGATCCACTTGGTAAAGCCAGTATGGGTGCAATAGTCAGCCGCTTCTTTAATTCTGAAAAACTTCTTTCGCAGTCCTCATTCCACTCAAATTTGACATTCTTCTTTGTGAGTCGGGTTAGAGGAGCTACTAGGCTGGAGAATCCTTCAACAAACCTGCGGTAATAACCTGCCATCCCCAGGAAACTCCAGATTTCCTTAACTGATGTCAACTTCTCCCAGTCAAGTACCACTTCAACTTTTTCGGGATTCACTGATACTCCTTCCTTCGATATGATGTGTCCTAGGAAGGTAGTCTGCTCAAGCCAGAATCCACACTTACTCAACTTTGCATATAACTTCTTGTTTCTGAGGACCTGAAAAACTTGGGCAAGATGGTGAACACGTTCTTCTCTGCTTTTTGAGTAGACTAAGATGTCATCGATGAACACGATAACAAATTGATCCAAGAACTCTCTGAAGACTCTGTTCATCAGATCCATAAAGATTGCTGGGGTATTGATTAGCCCAAATGGCATGACCAGGAACTCATAGTGTCCGTACCTGGTTCGAAAGGTCGTCTTAGGATGTCTTCTGTTCTTATCTTCACCTGATGGTAGCCTGATCGCAAGTCTATTTTAGAGAAGACTTATGGACCCTGCAGCTGATCGAAGAGGTCATTAATTCTGGGAAGGGGATATTTGTTCTTGATCGTAACCTTGTTCAATCCTCTGTAATCAATACACAGTCTTAACGTTCCGTCTCCCTTCCTTGCAAAAGTGACTCCAGCACCCCAAAGGGACACACTGTGTCTAATAAAACCACTATCTTGCAATTCAGTGATCTGTTTCCTCATAAACACATCTGAAAAGTTTCGGACTACCAGAATCTCTTGGATACAAATTTCCTTCTTGGGCTTGCCTAGTTAGAGAAAATAACAAGATTAAGGTACTAAAAAATTAAAAAAATTTACCATCAAGGAATAAGTACTAAATGATTTTATTAATTTGTAAATGGCTCCTCAGTGGAAGGATTAAATACAACATTCTTGTTAAAGCAATCTATGGTGGCGTGATGCGCCGCTAACCAATCCATTCCTAAGATTATATCAAAATCCCCCGTGTCTAACCCTATCAGGTCTACACTCAGTTTTTTATTTACTATCTCTACGGCACAAGCCCTGTAGATAACTTTTCCTAGTAGTGTTTCACCCCCAGCAGTAGACACAAACAACAATGAATCAAGTTTATCAGGTGATACATTAAGTTTGGAAGCAAAAACATGTGAAACAAAAGAACGTGATGCACCAAAGTCAAATAAAACATGAGCAATATGGTCACAGATAGTGTATATACCCTGTACCACGTCCGGGTCGGCGTCGGCATCCTGCTGGGCATGGTTGTAAACCCTGCCCTGAAAAGGAGGTCTTCTTTGGTTCTAGTTCCTCGGGAACTCTCTCGCATAGTGCTAGGCACTGCCACATATGCGGCAGGTGTTATTGAGGCGGTAGCATGGTCGGTCCCCGTGATCCCTGCCATAGTGCTGGCAGATCTTTCCACGTGCTGCCCCTGGAGCCTGAGGAAGGGCCTGGATCACTGGTCTGGGCTTCTTATTTGGTTGGACCGGCGCAGTAGGTGCCGGTCTGCGGGGTGGAGCTGAGGGTCGATGACTCCCTGTTGACTAAGGACGGGTGTTGAAACTCCTCTCCACAATCTGTGCCTTTGCTAGAACGACTGAGAATGTCTTGAGCTCCAGTACCAATAAGTGTTACTTGATTTCTGGGAGGAGGCCCCACTGGAATCTCATAGCCTTCCTGCCTTCATCCATCAATGTCTTCGGGGAGTATCGACCCAGCTTTAGGAACTTACTAGCATATTCTGATACCGTCATGTTTCCCTGAACCAGCTGAACAAACTCCATCTCTTTTAGGTGTCGGATGTGCTCAGGGAGATACTCCACATGGAAGGCCGCTAAGAACTGCTCCCAGGTGGCTGGTGTAGGCAGGGTGGCCTGCTTGAGCTCCCACCAACGACTTACTTCCCCTACCAGCATGTAGGAAGCAAGGGCAGCTCTTTGCTCAAGAACCACTCCCAAGGTCTTGAAAGCTCTCTCAGTCTTTGCCAACTAGTACTGGGCATCTTCGAAAGAGGATCCCCCTGCAAAAGTGGAGGGGTTCAGTCTCCTGTACCTCTCTATGTAGCCTGGGTCGATCAAGGAAGGAGCTGGGTCCCATGGAAGAGGGACTGGGCCCGGCTGGGGATAGACTAGGGGGTTTTGTGGTGGCACCTGCTGATATGGTGGGGGCACCTGATTGTACTGTGGCGGTGCCGGGCAGTACGGTGGCTGGGGCACTGGTTGATACTGCGGCAGTGGTGCTGGGTGGTACTGTGGTGGAGCAGGCTCGTGCCGGGGTGGCTTGGGATCCGCTTGCTGTAGCGGTGGCTCAACCCGTGGTAGTGGGGGAGGTTCGAGTAACTCCCTTCTCTCCTCTCGACCTTGCTGGACGGCCACGATCCTTTCCAGCATTTCAAATATTCTGTCCACATCTTTCCGAAGCGAATCATCCCGGGTTGCTCGGTTTAGTGGGGGTCTTCATCTCCTCATTTCTTTGCACCTGCATTTCACACGGAAGAGTTGAGTAACGATTTATCGGTGGGTATTTCTCTGAGCATTATTGTGTAAGGGATGAGTCCGAGGAACGCGGCTCTGATATCAACTGTAACGGCCCCAGAAATTTAAATGAAGATGTATGTATTAAAAATTTTAAAGGCGGAAGCATAATAAAAATTCTGATTAACATCCCTTACACAATAACAAAAAACGTATTCAACATATGAAAGAATAAGTTAATTAAAAGAGATACTTGAAATAAAAACTATAAATAGAACTATAGAGTCTTTAGGCGTCTAACTCGCCGTCTTCCTACGGAACGGGCTCGGGAACAACGTCTTCCTGATCTGAAATGGTTAAGTAAGGAATGAGCTACACTAGCCCAGTAAAGACATCACACTATCTCACTGCCACAGAAGTAAAGGTTGGTAGAAATCAAAAACGACCAATTGAGCATAATTTATAACAAACTCATTTATAATAAAAATCTTTACTGTCCACTTACCTCGGTGAGATTTGTAAAAATAACATATAAAAAAAATAGCATTATAACCATCATAAAATCATATACACTTTGTAACATAGCACATGTCATACTTTTGCACTTCAATAATCAGACAACAAATTTCTTCTTTTACCAGCCTACTAGTATCCATGGGGATCCATAGGGGGTCCCCGCTACATGTGAACCATTAACATTAATATCCTGATTCCAGGGCCGTCCCCATACCCCATCCGGTATGCGCGCCAAAACACATAAGGTCTCTATACCCCATCCGATATGAGAGACCACGTTCCCGGTAGGGTTCCTACGAACCTCGTCTGTCCTCCATCTCCCAGTATATCTAGTAAGGCTGTTCACATTATCCATTTATCAATTCACATAACATTTTTTTCATTTTCCTAGGTCTCAATTATCCAATCATACACAAATACGTAAACCAATAATGAACACCAAACAAAACAAAACAACATCGGCTTCACCATAATTCAAACCATAATAAAAAAAACCATGATTCATGCATACGTAACCATAAAATAAATACATTAAATACCATACTGTATTTAAAGCTGAAAAATAGATCAAACAACAACTGTGTAGCGCCCGGACCGAGAAGGAGAAAAAAAAAAAAGCCACGTCGGCAGCTACGTCAGCAGGCCCGGTCAGCAGTCCCGGCCAACCGGGGCCTGCCACGTGGCAAGACCACGTCGCTCCGAAAAAGGGCCACGTTGGCGATCCGCATGGGTGCGATCGGACGGCCCAGATCAATCGCGCGATCGGACGGCCCAAATGCAATCGCACGGACGGCCCAGATTCAATCAAAAATGAACGGCCCAGATTAAAACAAAATGAACGACTGAGATCAAAAGGCAAGGGGTTATAAATAGAACCCCCACACCAGACCACAAACCCTAGCCGCCTGCAGCTCGCCGGAGAAGACAAACCGGAAGCCGGCCGCCGCCACCCGTCGCCGCGCCGGGGAAATTTTTGACCGCCGATCGAGGTAAATTTCATACCCCCGACTCATTTTTCCACGCTGATTCCTCTTGTGGCAAAATCGGAGCCAAAATCCTGGCCAAACGGCCGAAATACGCGGCCGAAGACGAGCGGCGCCGCCGCGCCCCCTCTCAGTTTTTGCCTCCGATGAGGCCCTTCCCGGCCTCCGTTTGATGCAATTTTTATATCACCGTGATCACCATTCTTTTCTCTACAGGTTGGCCAGAGCCGAATCACCAAAACACGAATCTCGCCGGAGAGCCGCCGCACCCGAGAGCGCCGCCGCCGGTAAGCTCTGTTTTTCTGTGATTTTTTGGCCCCCCGAGGGCCCTAGGGTTGTTTTCTCACAGGGACCGATGCGAGTGTGGCCGAATTCGGCCGGAAACGGCCGAAAACAGCCAATCCGAGGCGACTCGCCGCCGCCAGCGGCAGCGCCGTCGCCGGAGCACGACGGAGCCGCCGTGCCGGAGTTGCGATTTGGGCCGAAAGGGGCCCTGGGCCTAATTTGGGATTTTTTTTGGAACACGTGCAGGTACCAGTAGTGCGTTTCAGTTCCCCGAGGAAAATTCAGAGAAAATTAGGGACAACCTGCAAGCGCACTGCAAAGCCGTGTTCGGACCCCGAAACGAGTAAGGACCCCTCACCCTATTTCCTATCACGGTATTAAAGTTCAAAATGATAAAACGGTATTTCTTGAATTAACGAATGTGTGAAATTGCTTAAGGTTGCTAATGGAGTCCGAGTCTAGTGTGATTGATGATTTACTGTTATTTGGCATGTTTTACAGCTTTAAATACAGTATGAGGTTTGATGTGTTTATTTTATAGTTTCGTGTGCATATATTACGTTTCTATTGGTTATGGGTTGAATGACTGAAAAACTGATACCGTATGTTGTCTGTTTGGCATGAATTACGATTTGCTTGTTTAAAATGTGAATTGATAATGCTTACTGAGGAAGAGGAAAATGAAAGATTGTGTAGACTGACAATTGTATGATGGGGTCAGCCTGACTAGATATCCTAGGAGATGGTGGACGGACCGGGTCCGTAGGGAACCCTACCGGGATTGTGGTCTCACATGCCGGACGGGGTATGGAGATCTTACGTGTTTTGACGCCCATACCGGACGGGGTATGGGGACGGCCCGTTTCACCCTCATACCGGACGGGGTATTGAGGTTTATGGTTTTGGCGCCCATACCGGACGGGGTATGGGGACGGCCCTGGAAACTGATTATGAATGTTAAAGGTTAACGGGTAGCGGGACCCCTATGGACCCCCATGGATACTAGTAGGCTGGTAAATGAGAAAATGATATGTTGTACAATGATTGAATTACAAAAGGCGTGATAAGTGCTATGTTTTACAACTTATATTATTCCATGATTGTGATAATGTTATTGTTTTTCTTATATTGTTTCATGAATTCCACCGAGGTAAGTGGATGGTAAAGGTTTTATCATAAATAAAAGGATTTGTTGTAAATCATGCTCCATTGGTCTTTTGTGTTTTTCTACCCACCTTTACCTCCGTGACGGTGAGATATCGTGATGTTCTTACTGGGCTAGTGTAGCTCACTCCTTATTTAACCATTTCAGATCAGGAAGACATGGTTCCCGAGCCCGTTCCGCAGGAGGACGACGAAGGGGATGCCTAGAGACTCTGTAGTCATACTCATAGTTTTATTTTCGAGTTTCTCTTTTAGTTAGTTTAATCTTTTATATTTTAAGTACGTTTTTGGTTTTCGTGTAAGGGATGTTAACTGAAATTTTGATCTCGCTTCCGCATTTTTATGTGTTTAAATACTCATTTCATTTTTAACATTTCCGGGGTCGTTACTGTTGGTATCAGAGCCGTGTTTCCTCGGACCCATCGCTTACACTAATGTGCCTTAGAGAAATACTCACCGATATATTGTTACTCAATCATTCCTTGTGAATGTAGGTACACAGGAATGAGGAGAGGAAGGCCCCCACTAAACCGAGCGGCCCCAGATAATTCAATTCGGGAGGATTTAGATAGACTATTCGAGATGGTGGAGGCTCTCGCAGCTGCCCAGCGAAGGCAAGAGGAGAGAAGGGAGTTACCGGGACCTCCTCCGCTAGCGCAGGTTGAGCCCCCGCTACAGCAGGCTGATCCCGAGCCACCTCGGCAGGAGCCTGTTCCTCCACGATACCACCCGGCACCACAGCCGCGGTACGATCCGGTACCACAGCCACAGTACCAACAGGTGCAGCCACAGCACATTCCGGTGCCCCCACCACATCAGCAGGCGCCACCACAGGGTCCCCCAGTTCACCCTCAGCCGGTCCCAGTCCCTCTACCTCGGGACCCCGCTCCCTCTTTGATCGACCCCGGCTTCATAGAGAGGTACAGGAGACTGAACCCTTCTACCTTTTCAGGGGGATCCTCGTTCGAAGAGGCCCAATACTGGCTGGCAGAGACTGAGAGAGCTTTTGAGACCCTGGGAGTAATTCCTGAGCAGAGGGCTGCCATTGCCTCCTACATGCTGGTAGGGGAAGCGGTACGCTGGTGGGAGCTCAAGCGGGCCACCCTGCCTGTACCAGTTACTTGGGAGCAGTTCCTAGCGGCATTCCATGCGGAGTATCTTCCTAAACACATCCAACATTTAAAGGAAATAGAATTTGCTCAATTGGTCCAGGGTAATATGACAGTGTCGGAGTATGCCCACAAGTTCCTGGAGGTGGGCCGACATGCCCCGGAGACATTGTTGGATGAGGGCCGAAAGGCCAGGAAATTCCAGTGGGGCCTCCGCCCGGCGATCAGACAGCACTTATTGGTGATGGAGCTCGAGACATATTCGGCAGTCCTGGCAAAGGCGCAGATCATAGAAAGGAGCTTCGACACCCGCCCTCAGCTAGCGGGAAGTTCCCGACCCTCAGCCCCGCTCCGCAGGCCAGCGCCTACCATGCCTGTCCAACCCAGTAAGAGGCCCAGGCCTGCCGTTCAGGCCCCTCCTCAGGCTATGGGGGCAGCACGTGGGAAGATCTGCCAGTACTGCGGCAGGGATCATAGGGACCGACCCTGCTACCGCCTCAATAACACCTGTCGCATATGCGGCAGTGCCCAGCACTATGCGAGGGAATGCCCTAGAAACCAGAATCAAGGGAGGCCTCTAATCCAGGGCAGAGTTTACAACCTTACCCAGAAGGATGCCGACGCAGACCCGGACGTGGTACATGGTATGTATACTATCTCTGGCCACATTGCTCATATTTTGTTTGATACTGGTGCATCACATTCTTTTATTTCACATGTTCTTGCTTCCAAAATTTGTGTATCACCTGATAGACTTGATTCATTATTGCTTGTATCTACCGCTGGGGGGGAGACATTGCTAGGAGAGGTTGTCTACAGGGCATGTGCCGTGGAGATAGCAGATAGGAAATTGAGGGTAGACATGATAGGGTTAGACACAGGGGATTTTGATGTAATCCTAGGAATGGATTGGCTAGCGGCGTATCACGCCACCATAGACTACTTTAATAAAAAGATTGTATTTAATCCTCCCAACGAGGAGCCATTCACAAGTTAATAAAATTATTCGGTACTGATTTTCCCTAATGACAAACTCTTTTCTTCCTAATTCCCAGTGCCTTAATATTGTATTTTTCCCTAACTAGGTAAACCCAAGAAAGAAGTTTGTATCCAAGAGATTCCAGTAGTCCGAGACTTTCCAAACGTATTTCTGGATGAACTGCCCGGTCTACCAGGGGACAGAGAGGTCGAGTTCACCATAGACTTATAGCCAGGAACCCAGCCCATCTCGGTAGCTCCTTATCGAATGAGCCGCATCGAGATGGAAGAGCTAAGGAAATAAATCACTGAGCTACAAAACAGTGGCTTCATTAGACACAGCATTTCCCCATGGGGTGCCGGGGTTACTTTTGTAAAGAAAGGGGATGGAACGTTGAGACTGTGCATTGATTATAGAAGGATAAACAAGGTAACAATTAAGAACAAGTACCCTCTTCCCCGGATTGATGACCTTTTCGATCAGTTGCAGGGTGCACAGGTCTTTTCTAAAATAGATCTACGATCAGGTTACCATCAGGTAAAAGTGAGAGCAGAAGACATCCCCAAGACGACATTCCGAACCAGGTACGGACACTATGAGTTCCTGGTTATGCCGTTTGGGCTAACCAACGCCCCGACCATCTTTATGGATCTAATGAACAGAATCTTTAGAGAATTCTTGGACCAATTTGTCATCGTGTTCATCGATGATATCTTAGTCTACTCAAAAAGTAGGGAAGAACATGCTCATCATCTTGCCCAAGTTCTACAGGTACTTAGGGAAAAGAAGTTGTATGCGAAGTTGAGCAAGTGTGGATTTTGGCTCGAACAAACCGCCTTCCTAGGACATGTTATATCGAAGGAAGGGGTGTCGGTGAACCCCGAAAGGTTGAAGCGGTACTTGGTTGGGAAAGGCTGACAACAGTTAAGGAAATTCGCAGTTTCATAGGGATGGCAGGTTATTACCGCCGGTTTGTCGAAGGGTTCTCTAGTCTAGCAGCTCCTCTAACCCGACTCACAAAGAAGAATGCAAGGTTTGATTGGAATGAGAACTGCGAAAGGAGTTTTTCAGAATTGAAGAAGCGACTAACTACTGCACCCGTGCTGGCTCTACCGAGTGGATCAGGAGGGTATACAGTTTATAGTGATGCCTCCTATCTGGGCCTGGGTTGTGTCCTGATGCAGCATGGAAAGGTTATAACATATGGGTCTAGACAGCTAAAGAATCATGAGAAGAACTATCCTACCCATGACTTGGAGCTTGCCGCCATTATACACGCCTTGAAAACCTGGCGCCATTATTTGTATGGAGAGACCTTTCAGATCTTCACTGATCATAAGAGTTTGAAGCACATCTTCACCCAGAAGGATCTCAACATGCGTCAGAGAAGGTGGATGGAACTCCTCAAGGACTATGATTGTGACATCCTATACCATCCAGGTAAGGGCAACGTGGTGGCCGATGCCCTCAGCAGGAAAAGTGCAGGCACCCTAGCCCATCTGATGGTTTCAGAATGTAGGTCTATTGGGGCTACACAACAGGTTCGCCTGCGAGACCTGAAGAGAGTCACATGTTTGGGCCACCTAGCAGTCCAACCCGAGTTAATCCAAAGAATAAAGGAAGCGCAGTCAGTCGACCCCGCCCTGGTAACCCGCAAGAAGAGTGCAGAACAGGGAGTGAGCTCAGAATTTCAGATCTCCGCCGACGGATTGATTCGTTTCAGGGACAGAGTGTGTGTCCCAGATGACAGTGAGTTAAGAAGAGACATCATGACAGAGTCCCATAGCTCAAGGTTCGCCATGCATCCAGGAAGTACGAAAATATACCAAACTATGCGACCTCGGTTCTGGTGGAATGGGATGAAGAGAGATATAGCCGACTTTGTGTCTAAGTGTTTGGTATGTCAGCAGGTCAAAGCAGAACATCAACGCCCGGGCGGATTACTTCAGCCTTTACCGATTCCAGAGTGGAAGTGGGAACATATCACCATGGACTTCGTATCGGGACTACCCAAGGCACGATCGGGACATGATGCTATATGGGTAATTGTTGACCGACTCACTAAGTCTTCCCATTTCCTGGCCATCAGAATGACTGATCCTTTGGACAAGTTGGCAAGAATGTATATCCGGGAGGTAGTCAGACTGCATGGAGTTCCAGTAACCGTGGTATCCAACAGGGATCCCAGATTCACTTCTCGGTTTTGGAATAGTTTCCAGCAAGCTATGGGAACAAAACTGTCTCTTAGTACTGCTTTCCACCCCCAAACCGATGGACAATCAGAGAGGACAATTCGTACGCTGGAAGATATGCTCCGAGCTTGTGTCCTTGACTCCGGGGGCCATTGGGATGACCACCTACCCCTGATAGAGTTTGCCTACAACAACAGTTACCAAGCAAGCATCGGCATGGCCCCATACGAGGCGCTATACGGGCGTCCGTGCAGGTCGCCGATCTGTTGGGAAGAAGTGGGCGATAGAAGATTGTTTGGCCCGGATTTGGTAGAGGAGACCACCTCCAAGATAGTTAAGATCAAGAAGAACATCCAGACAGCTCAGAGTAGGCAGAAGAGTTATGCCGATACCCGAAGAAGAGACTTGGCCTTTGAGAAAGGCGATCGGGTGTTTTTTAAAGTCACCCCCTTCAAGGGAATTAGCAGGTTCGGCAGGAGGGGAAAATTAAACCCCAGATATATTGGACCCTTTGAAATCTTAGACAAGATTGGTACCACTGCCTACAGACTTGCACTGCCTCCTGAGCTCTCCCGGGTTCATAATGTGTTTCATGTATCTATGCTACGTAAGTACAATCCGGACCCTTCTCATGTCTTGGCTCACGAACCGCTTCCACTCCGAGAGGACTTGTCTTATGAAGAAGTACCGGTCAGTATCACGGACCGAGAAAGCAGAATACTCCGCAACCGGGAAATATCATTTGTAAAAGTCATGTGGCAGAACCACACGCCCAGGGAGGCGACTTGGGAACTGGAATCAGAATTTAGGGCTCAGTATCCCCATCTGTTTGATCAAGAGTAATGAGGCAAATTTGGGGACCAAATTTCTTTATGGGGGGGAGAGTTGTAGCGCCCAGACCGAGAAGGAGAAGGAAAAAAAAAAAAAAAAGCCACGTCGGCAGCCACGTCAGCAGGCCCGGTCAGCAGTCCCGACCAACCGGGGCCTGCCACGTGGCAAGACCACGTCGCTCCGAAAAGGGGCCACGTTGGCGATCCGCGTGGGTGCGATCGGACGGCCCAGATCAATCGTGCGATCGGACGGCCCAGATGCAATCGCACGGACGGCCCAGATTCAATCAAAAACGAACGGCCCAGATTAAAACAAAATGAACGACTGAGATCAAAAGGCAAGGGGTTATAAATAGAACCCCTACACCAGACCACAAGCCCTAGCCGCCTGCCGCTCGCCGGAGAAGACAAACCAGAAGCCGGCCGCCGCGCCGGGGAAATTTCCGACCGCCGATCGAGGTAAATTTGTAAATTTCATACCCCTGACTCGTTTTTCCACGCTGATTCCTCTTGTGGCCAAATCGGAGCCAAAATCCCGGCCAAACGGCCGGAATACGCGGCCGAAGACCAGCGGCGCCGCCGCGTCCCCTCTCAGTTTTTGCCTCCGATGAGGCCCTTCCCGGCCTCCGTTTGATGTAATTTTTATATCACCGTGATCACCATTCTTTTCTCTACAGGTTGACCGGAGCCGAATCACCAAAACACGAACCTCGCCGGAGAGCCGCCGCACCCGAGAGCGCCGCCGCCGGTAAGCTCCATTTTTCCGTGATTTTTTGGCCCCCCGAGGGCCCTAGGGTTGTTTTCTCACAGGGACCGATGCGAGTGTGGCCGAATTCGGCCGGAAACGGCCGAAAACAGCCAACCCGAGGCGACTCGCCGCCGCCAGCGGCGGCGCCGTCGCCGGAGCACGGTGGAGCCGCCGTGCCGGAGTTGCGATTTGGGCCGAAAGGGGCCCTGGGCCTAATTTGGGATTTTTTTTTGGAACACGTGCAGGTACCAGTAGTGCGTTTCAGTTCCCCGAGGAAAATTCAGGGAAAATTAGGGACAGCCTGCAAGCGCACTGCAAAGTCGTGTTCGGACCCCGAAACGAGTAAGGACCCCTCACCCTATTTCCTATCACGGTATTAAAGTTCAAAACGATAAAACGGTATTTCTTGAATTAACGAATGTGTGAAATTGCTTAAGGTTGCTAATGGAGCCCGAGTCTAGTGTGATTGATGATTTACTGTTATTTGGCCTGTTTTACAGCTTTAAATACAGTATGAGGTTTGATGTGTTTATTTTATAGTTTCGTGTGCATATATTACGTTTCTATTGGTTATGGGTTGAATGACTGAAAAACTGATACCGTATGTTGTCTGTTTGGCATGAATTACGATTTGCTTGTTTAAAATGTGAATTGATAATGCTTACTGAGGAAGAGGAAAATGAAAGATTGTGTAGACTGACAATTGTATGATGGGGTCAGCCTGACTAGAGATCCTGGGAGATGGTGGACGGACCGGGTCCGTAGGGAACCCTACCGGGATTGTGGTCTCACATGCCGGACGGGGTATGGAGATCTTACGTGTTTTGGCGCCCATATCGGACGGGGTATGGGGACGGCCCGTTTCACCCTCATACCGGACGGGGTATTGAGGTTTATGGTTTTGGCGCCCATACCGGACGGGGTATGGGGACGGCCCTGAAAACTGATTATGAATGTTAAAGGTTAACGGGTAGCGGGACCCCTATGGACCCCCATGGATACTAGTAGGCTGGTAAATGAGATAAGGATTTGTTGTACAATGATTGAATTACAAAAGGCGTGATAAGTGCTATGTTTTACAACTTATATTATTCCATGATTGTGATAATGTTATTGTTTTTCTTATATTGTTTCATGAATTCCACCGAGGTAAGTGGATGGTAAAGGTTTTATCATAAATAAAAGGATTTGTTGTAAATCATGCTCCATTGGTCTTTTGTATTTTTCTACCCACCTTTACCTCCGTGACGGTGAGATATCGTGATGTTCTTACTGGGCTAGTGTAGCTCACTCCTTATTTAACCATTTCAGATCAGGAAGACATGGTTCCCGAGCCCGTTCCGCAGGAGGACGACGAAGGGGATGCCTAGAGACTCTGTAGTCATACTCATAGTTTTATTTTCGAGTTTCTCTTTTAGTTAGTTTAATCTTTTATATTTTAAGTACGTTTTTGGTTTTCGTGTAAGGGATGTTAACTGAAATTTTGATCTCGCTTCCGCATTTTTATGTGTTTAAATACTCATTTCATTTTTAACATTTCCGGGGTTGTTACAAACTGACCGACAAATACATCAGATTCGGACTCCATTAGCAACCTTAAGCAATTATACACATCTATTAATTTATGAAATACCGTTTTATCATTTATTGAGCTTTAATACCGTGATAGGAAACATGGTGAGAAATCCTTACTTGTTTCGGGGTCTGAAATCGGCTCTACAGTGTACCTACGGGCTGTCCCTAAATTTTTTAAATTTTCTCCGGGAAACTGAAATGCACTACCGGTACCTATACGTGTCCTAAAAAATCCCAAATCAGACCCAAGACCCCTTTTTGACCAATATCGGAATTCTGGAACGGCGGCTCCGCCGTGTTCTGGCGACGGCACCGCCGACCGTGGCGGCGATCCGCCTCGGGTTGGCCATTTTCGACCGTTTTTGGCCGAATTCGACCAAACTTGCATTGGTTCCTGCGATAAAACAACCCTAGGACCCTCAGTGGGCCAAAAAATTACGAAAAACTGAGACTTACCGGCGGTGGAGCTCTCGGGTGCGGCGACTTCTCTGGCGCGAGTCGCGGTTTGATGTTTTGCTCTGGTCAACCTGTAGAGAAAAGGACGGTGATCACAGTAGTGTAAAAATTACATCGAACGGGAACCGGAAAGGGTCTCATCGGAGGCAAAAATCGAGGGAAGCCACAGCGGCGTCGCTGAACTTCGACGATGTTTTCCGGCCGATTGGCCGGTAGTTTTGCTCCGATTTGACCATGGGTGGATTCAGCATCGAAAAACGAGCCAAGGAGAAAAAATTTACCTTTTTTGGCTGTCGAAAAACCCTCCGGTGCGGTTGCGGGTGGCGGCAGCCGGCTCCTCCGGCGACTGGTTCTTATTCTCCGACGAGGGTACTGGCGGCTAGGGTCTGGGGTCGGGTGTGGGTGAGGTTATTTATAACCTTCTCCTTTTAATCTCATCCGTCTATCACGATTTAATCTAGATCGTCCGATCGCGATTAAAATAGGAATAAATCTGGGCCGTCCATCGCGATGCGATCTGTGCCATCCGCACGCGTGAGATCTGGACCGTTCGATCGTGTGCACGCGGATCGCTCATGTGGCTCCGTCCCGCGTGGTCTCCCGCTTCAGTTTCGTTGCCACGCAGCGTGTTCTGGTTGGCCGGGGCTGCTGACTGGGCTGCTGACGTGGCACAACTTTTCTAAATTACGTTTTGACCTCCGGTTTCTGATTTTCTTTTCAAAAATACGCTCAGAATCCAAATTTTCACCCCTTTTTCTCAAAATCAATTTCAATTAAATCCCAAAAATAATTTTACCTAATTTTATCATTTTTATCATTTTTATTTCTATTAAATTAAATTAAATTAAGTTAAACACGTAATTATTAAAAAATAAATTAACCATTAAAATAAATTAAAATCCAAAAAAAAAAAGATTCCAATACCCAAAAATAAAAAAAAATTATTTTTAGGGTGTTACAAAGAATATAATTCTAAACTTATTGGTTTAAGAATATAAATCTTCATAGGCTATATACTAATTTTTATTTTATATCTTAATTTTTTAGATAAGATTTGCAAGATTAATAAGGTAAGAATGAAAAAATAGATTACCAAGAGTTTATATATTAGATAATTTTAAAGTTTATAATCAATTAAATATTTAGATAACTAATTCTTATGTATACATATATTTTTAATTAATTAAAAATAAAATTTATAGAAATTAGAGACCGTTAGATTCGTGTCAAGTGGCAAAATCTGGTGAAAAAAGAGAGGAAAAAGATGCTCAGCAAGGGAGGAAGGTCTCCTCGCCACAAGTAGCTTTCTCCTCAACATAAAATAATTTATGAAATTCAAAAGAAGAATCTATTTTGGGCATGGACTCTTAATGGGGAAGAGATATCTCGTGCAGATGAGACTCTTTCTTCCCTCCTACGTCATCAAAAGCCTGGAGCTTAATTCAAGAGGAGGAGGGCCATTCTTGTGATGACGTGGAAAAAAGAGGATTCAATTAAAAGGAAAATAAAACCCCCAAAGAAAGAAAAAGTGACGCCATTAGAGAAAAAACCAATAATGCCACGAGAGAAAAAGAACTAACGACCCCTTGGTGAAAGAACGAAATGAGACTCTATCTAACCTGAACTTTTTTTTATCTCATGGTATTGTTTTTTTCTCACAAGAAAGAGAGTCAATTAAATAATTAATGAGAATGTCCCAATTCGAGAAAAAATTATTTTGAAGAAGGGAGTTGATGCGAGAAAAGAGGGGGTGCAACTCACACTAAGATCACATGACAAAGATGATTATAACCAAATGGTCAAAAAAGTCCTTCCAATCATAGACTCTTAAGTATTTCACATGAGAGAGTTATTACTCTTGGGAGAGTCATAACTTGATACTCATCTCTTTTAAGACACAATAGTCATATAAATAATAAAAGTTCTAAAGATTTTTTATACATGATTATTCATTCTTCCGCAATCGAACACAACTCTCCTCATGAATAGCTTTCAACTTCAAGTAAATCTCATAAGAATTCAAAAATACTTATCCTATAAATAAATGCGAGGTTCTAAGAGATTTACTTCATTAAAACTTATATTCTTTATCAATTTAGAGTTCTTATCACAACAAGAGAAGAAAAATCCTTTCAAATTAAATGGTTAACTGTTACAAATTATCACTTTTTAATTTTATATTTAAAAATTTTAACTAACTAATTATTATATATATTATTATTTTAACTGAAAATTTAAATATATTATCATTTTTTTATTTTTAAAAATTATAAGGAAATATCAAATTCAATTTCATCTGAAGATAAATCAGGCTTATAGTCCTTGAGGACGAGTAGGGATCCTTTCAAATTCCATACTTCACGACTGCAGACTCTTTTCTTATCTTCCTCTTGATATATATATATAGGTAAACACTAGGGACGTCTCTTTTATTATATATGGTGTTCTTCCCTTGTTAATAGATATGGATAAGCTCTGTACAGTATAGGACAGGTAAGCTGCATAAAACCTATGAACATCCACCATTAATCAAAGTCAAAGCCATACTTTACAAATTAAAATTCATGAAATAAAATTTCCCACATCTCCACCGAGCCGCCTCATATGCTATATAAATACCCTACAACCTCAGGAACTCATCTCACTTGTTCTATTGAATTTTACATATAAGAGAAACAAAAACAATTTAGAGAAGAAAGGAATGGCGTCTGAATGCCCAGGTAAGTACGGATCAACTCTTCTTTTCATATATAAGGGTAATTAATTAGTGCACAATTATAAGAAATTATATACATATATATATATATATGAATGGGTGTTGCAGGTAAAAACTCATGGCCGGAACTTGTTGGGAAAAACGGAGATGAGGCAGCGGAAACCATAAAGAGAGAAAATCCAAATATCTTGGAAGCCATCATGTTGTTGGAAGGAACTCCGGCGATCAAGAATTTTAGCTGCAACAGGGTTTGGGTTTAGGTAAACGATTGCAAGATTGTTACTCTAGTTCCTACTATAGGCTAACATTGCCCACGTAATTTCATATAATAAATGTAATAATACATGGGCTAGTTTCTTGACCGATCTAGCTTCCATTGTAACCAAATAAATAAATAAGTAGTTTTTATTTAATTTTCAATAATTAGTAAATTCTCTTAGGTTATTTTTCTTTAGATATTTATTTGAATAATTGGAAATAAATAAATGTAACTGATATTTTATGTGATTTAATAGTTTATTATATATTAATATTATATCTTATTTTCTAATTATATACAATTTGGATTTTAATTTGATTTAAAAATTTTATTTAATTTCAATGCAAGTCAAATTTTGGAGGGTAATTAAAAACTAAACTAAATTAAACCATTTCGGTTTAGTTTTTCAATTGGGTTTAATTTTTTAGTTTGCACAAAATAACTTGTAATACCCAATTAATTTTTTGTAATTTAAATTAATTTGTAAATGTAGTTTTTTTTTAATTTTTTTATTTTAATTTAGTATAAAAATGAAAAAAATTTAAAAGAGAATGAAATTGAAAATAATTTTGAAAAAAAACAGGTGAAAATTTAAATTTTGAGGGTATTTTTAAAAGAAAAATAAAAAACTATGGGTCAAAATATAATTTAAAAATGTTGTACCATATAAGATGCCCGGTTAGTAGCTCTTACGAACCAAAACACGCCACGTGGCAACGGACACTGACGCGGTGCCACACGGGAGGCTACGCGGGCGATCCGCTTGCCCTCGATCGAACCGTCCATATCGCCCCCGCGTGCACGGATGACCTGGATGTGTTCTCTCCCCAAACGCGCTTGAACGGTCAGATTTAAACGCGATCAACGGTCCAGATCCACTTTTTATTTAAACGCGATTGGATGGTTTATATCAGATAGCGATATTCTTACTGAGCTAGCGTAACTCATTTCTTATTTAACCATTTCAGATCAAAAGAACCAGAATCCAGAGGCTGATCCATAAGAGAGTTGCAAGTAGGATACCAGTTTTATTTATTTTCTGTTTATTTCATTAATTTTTTGTATTTCCTTCAAAAGTGTAATTTCTGTAGCACTATTTAGTACTTTCATAAGATAAAGTCCATCACCCAAGTATGAATATCATATAATCGATGAGGAATTTTTTCAAATTTGTGTCGATAAAGTTAATTGAAAATGCAACATTGAAGTGTTAGAATACTTTCTTTCTCACGAAATTCAGGTTAATGTGAATCAAGATTGTTGTTTGAAAGTAATAAATTTTCGAATAGATTGTCACCATCTTCTAGTAGATGTCGCTTTGTCAATGAAACAGTTACGAGGATATGAACTTGTAGCTCGCAAAAAAAGCAAGGAAGTATGGAACTGCTGCATATTGAATTATGGGAAGGAAGCACATGCTCTTATCTCTCTTGAGAAATGAGTTATAATACATAATTATAGTTTATAATTTATCGTGTATATGTCCATTTTTCTGGACTATTAATAATAATTATAATTTTAAGCATATAAAGTATAGATCTTTAGTAAGGTAAATATAAATATGTTTCTACAAAGTTATATATTGATATATCCTTTATATACTGTTTTATTAAAATATTTGCAAGGTTATATATTGTTAAATAATTTAATTTTATTGAATACACATGGTTAAATTACAAAAATTCACAAAGAAAAAAATCATTTAGAGATTAATACTTAAACAATAAGTTATGTATGATATTTCCTAGGTATTTATTAATATAAAACAAGATTGAATCAGACCGAAAATGGAAAAAAAAACCCACAAAGACTATCAAAATTTATTTGGTTCAGTTTGAAATAAATTTTACATTTTTTCCTTACATGATATTTTTAATTAAAAAATAATTAATAAATCTAATAAAAATAAAACTAAATAATAAATTTCATAAACATTAAGTATTCATTTAATATGTAATTTACGGAATTAATAAAGCAAAACAATAATCGAAGAAGACATATATATTAAAATCTTGGTCCATTTAATCTGGAAGGAATAAAATAAAACTCTTTAAGACCTCTAATTTCAAATTGAAAATTAAATCAAACTATTATATTCTAATTCGTTCTATTTAATTTCATCTAATATTAATTGTCTAGTATATACCCAATTTTACTACTACTATAAACTCTAGGTACCATAACAGACTTTGCACTGAACTTGCTAATGAGTCCAATGGTCTGCCCAAACAAGGAAAATTTGACCCATAATTTGAGGGATTGGAGAAATATTTTCTTTTGTTTTTCTCTTTTTGAATGATTGGGTAAATATTTTCAATCTTGTGGATTGAATATAAAATACCTCAAAGCCAATAAATATGAGAGTAATTTTTTTTAACATAATATATTTGTTAATATCATTTTGCTTAATGATTAAATTTTAAATTTCTATCTTAAATTAATAATTTAATTAAGAGATGTAATTAATGAAGAGTGTACATATTAAATTAATCTATTACAGCGAGCATTACAAAAAAGTATCTATCTAATTAGTCGTTGAAACTAAAGAACTATTGTACACAAGCTATTCCAAAAACTAAAGAACCACTGTACACAAGCTATTCCAAAAACTTTCTTTTGGTCCCAATATGGCAAAATTGGATCGTTCCTTCAATTTTCTGGCACTTTTTGTCACTGCAGGACTACTCTTTATACCGATATTTTCACAAAATATAAGTTTGTCACCCAAGTATGGACACCATATAATTGATGAGGAATTCTATTAAACTTGTGTCCATAAAATTAATGGGAGATGCAACATTGAAGTGTTAGAATATTTTTTTCTCAAGAAAATAAGGTTAACGTGAGTCGAAATTGCTGTTTGAAAATAATATATTCTAGGATTGATTGTCACCATCTTGTGGTGGATATCGTTTTGTCAATGAAACAGTTGCAGACATATGAACTTGTAGCTCACAAGAAAAACAAGGAAGTATGGAACTATTGCATATTGAATTATGGGAAGGAAGTACATGCTCCCATCTCTCTTGACAAATGAGTTATAAAACATAATTGTAGTTTATAATTTTTCCTATATATGTCCATTTTTTTAGATTATTAACAATAATTTTAATTTGAAGCGTATAAAATATCAAGCTTTTAGCAAAGTATATATATCTACAAAGTTATATATTGATATATATCCTTCATATATTATTTTATCAAAATATTTGAAAAGTTATATATTGCAAAATAATTTAATTTTATCACATAGACCTAGTTTGTAACAACCCCAGTTTTCAAAGGTGGTTGTTATACTAATCAAACATGTAAGATTTATTCACATTCTTTTTAATAAATAAGACATCAAATCTCAAGACATCAACCTGCATAAATTTTCATTCCATTTGAAACTCATGTATACATATATATACTTGTGTATACTAATTCTCATTTACCTCATTTACAATGCCAAACTAGATTATCAAGTGTTAATAATGGAAGTATAAGTAATTCCATCTAAATGAGACATGTATATGTGTAATGATATCAAAACAATCTCATACCATGCTCTAAGTCAACGATAATTGCTCTATGGTACGCCTTACTTATTCCAAAGTTTGAACACACGCTTCTTGTACATCCGATTCTTACTCTTGTTTTATTTGCTTTGTAATATATAACATGTAATGAGCTATATAGCCTAGTAAGTAAGATTTAAAATTCACATCAAAACGAGTAAAAAATTTACATCTAACTTCCCGGTACTGGGCATTATCCAACTTAACCATTTCCCTTCCTTTCTCTCACTATCACTGGTCATATATGTAGTCTCTGCATTCAGCATAGCAAACCCTAACCCATTACAACAAGCTTTTGCTCTGCTTACTCCTAATGTCCCTCCTAAAAAGTCATCTATTCACAACCATATACCTCCATTTGCCTGTCCCTAATTCTTCCCAACTTAGTCTACCCCTAGCAGGTCTATTTTCCTTTAACCATAATTTGCCCAGTATCTTAGTCTAACTCCCACCGTAAACCTCTCCTCAACTTCTTAAATTTGCCTAATGGAGCACCAACGCCTCTCAAATTATTAAGAACACCCTCACCAAACTCCCTATGTTTTTCTCTTCAGTTCAGCCCGTATTTCCCCCCTCTTCCCCTGATTTATTTTATTTCCCACAGCCCCTATCCTAATTTCTACCCTTAACGCTAATTACCATCAATCCAGCTTCCCTCTTGACATATTTTCAAAGTTATATATTGCTAAATAATTTAATTTTATGGAATACATATGGTTAAATTATAAAAATTCACAAAGAAAAAAATCATTCGAAAATTAATACTCAAACAATATGTTATGTATGATATTTCTTGGATGTTTATTAATATAAAATTGGATTGAATCAAAATGAATATGAAAAAAAAACCACAAAGACTATCGAAATTCATTTGGTTCAGTTCGAAATATATTTTACATTTTTTGCTTACATGTATTTTTAATTAAAAAATAATTAATAAATCTAATCAAAATAAAAAGTAAATAATAAATTTTATAAACATTAATTATTCATTTAATGTGTAATTTACAGAATTAATAAAACAAAACAATAATCGAAGAATACATACATCTTAAAATGTCATTCCATTTAATCTGAAAGGAATGAGATAAAATTTTTCAGAACATTTAATTCTAAATTGAAAATTAAATTAAACTACTGTATTCTAATTCATTCTATTTAATTCCATCTAATATTAATTATTTAGTATATACCGAATTTTACCACTATTATAAACTCTAGGTACCATTACAAACTTTGCATTGAACTTGCTAATGAGTCCAATGATCTGCCCAAATAAGGAAAATCTGACCCATCATTTGAGGGATTGGATAAACATTTTCTTTTGTTTTTCTCTTTTTGAATGATTGGGCAAATATTTTCAATCATGTGAATTGAACATAAAATACCTCAAAGCCAATAAATATGAAAGTAATTTTTTTATAACATAATATATTTGTTAATATAAGTTTGCTTGATGATTAAAATTTGAATTTTTATATTAAATTAATAATTTAATTAAGAGATCTAATTAATTAAGGGTGTACATATTAAATTAATTTATTATAGCGAGCGTTACAGAAAGTATTTATATAATTAGTCACTGAAACTAAAGAACCATTGTACACAAGGTATTCCAAAAACTTTCTCTTGGTTCCAATATGGCAAAATTGGATTCTCCTTCAATTTTTTGGCACTATTTGTCGCTGCAGGACTACTTTTTATGCTGACCTTTTTGCAAGATATAAGTTCGTCACCCAAGTATGGACATCATATAATCGATGATGTAATGACCCAAAAAAAAAATGTATATGGATGTTTTATGATAGATGAAGTGAATTGGAAAAATCTATTAAATAAATTTAAAATATTGAAAAATTTTAATAAATTGAGAAAAAAATTAGACCACAGGGATTTAATTGAAAAGTTACTGAGAAATTTAAAGTTGTATAATTAACAGTTATGATCTATTTCTCAAATTTCGACGGTTCAGATTTAATTAGAAATGCTATAAATGTAGAAGGATTTTTTAAAATTTTAGCAACAAGAGCCCTAAGAGACTTAGGAGCCGTCGGCTAAGGAAGGAAGGAGAGGGGGAGTAGCCGCACGAGCTCACTTTTGGTGGCGTACCATCGTCAATCCAAAGGCAAATTCTTCACCTTAGATGACCTCTATTCATTTTAATCTTAAACCCGAAAGTAGTTTGGTATCCTACACGAAATGCCGAGGTAACATAAGGTTTGTCAACTCATTTTTTGCAGATAACTAATAAAAGAAAGATTCACCGCACTGCGACCATCATTCATCCCAAAATCTAGGGAAAAGTAAGAGTAGTTTATTACTCTAAATCCCCATTTTTGAAATAATGTAGTGATTTGATTTTTTTCATTGAATGAATATTATGGTATTGTGTGGAGGTTAGTTATTTTAAGAATATTTGAAAATGAAGATATTGAAAAATTTGGAAATCATTATGTATATGATGGTGTAGAGTGATAAGTTTGAAATATGGTGAAACAAGGAGTGATTGAGGTTTCCTGGATCTCCCAGGCGTCGGGAGGAAGAAGATGAGCCTTCCTTTTTTTGGGGCGGGTAACAGGTTGGGTTTACAACCCATTAGGCCCAAATTAGAAAGCCGCAGCAAATTGGGTCAAACCAAGTCCAGTAAGCCTCTAGGCTTGATTTTTTTTTTAAAAAGGGGGTAGCTGTAATAGAGACTTAAATACTGATTGGGCATACCTTAAATGGGCTGGGAAGGAAGAGTTGGGCCAACTAAAAGAAAAGAAAGGAAATAAGAATGAAATGAGGTGTTACACTGATTTAAAAATAAATTAAAACATAAGTAAATTAGAAAAATTAAAAGTACTACCAAATGGGCTAAGCCTTAGTGGGCTTCTGGTTTACTGGAAAGGGTACTTAGTTCTGATGATTAAGATGGGTTAGGGAGGAATATTTTATTGGACTTCTAGCCTAGAAAAAAAAACATATAAAGCAGGTTGAAGCTAATGGTTATTTGTGCCCAAAGAAACATCCAAACATATCATCTACTCGTATTGTGAATAAACAGTAATGGGTTGTGTAAATAAAAATAAATTTCAAGGACTAAAAGTCTTGAGAATTAGTTAAGTTAATTTAATAAAGCTTTTATTAAATTTCTGAAATGATAAGTATTATTTGTATGGTAGTATTGATTGCAATAAAAGCTATGGCATTAAAATAATAATAATAATAATTAAATAAAATAAGGAAAGTTCATTAAGAATTAGTGAATGAGAAGCAATAATAACGTAGTTACGTCGTCATAGAATAGATATAAATAATTAAAATTAATAGTGAATATTATCATGAGGGAATATCGAAGTGTTGGACGAGTATAAATTAGGGAGTGAGTAAATAATTTCACGAAGTAAATAATTAAGTGTAATTATGTGATCAACTTTTTTAGATACCCTTGAATAACTTAAATTATCTTGAGAGGGAATGAGTTTGATGATTTGGAATGAATAAATTCAACATTTGAAAATAAAGAAATAGCTTTCTAACGAGAATAAAACGAAATTAGTTAAGTAAGGAGTTTAAAATTATAATTTATAATAAACCATCATAGTGAATACACATGGTAAGCAGTAAGGATTTCTTATCGAGTGATGTGAGTAAATGTGCAGTTCCATATCAGAATGGAATGATCATGAACGTTATCTCATGGACCGCTTATTGCTCGTAACTATGACTGTAACTATGATTGTGCCATTGGGGGACAATGTGAATTGTAACTATGACTTTAACTATAATTATGTTCCTAGAAGACGATGTGAAATCATAACTATGACTTGTGGAAGCTATGATTTGGTCCATGTTGATAGTGCAAATTGTCTCCTTCCGTGATTATGATTGGAAGATATTATGTGATATGATGATGGGTCTATGTGCATATGTGATTGGTTGTGTTGGTGAATAATGAAATTATGCTGTTATGTGAATATGTACATGAGATAGGATATTCTACATGCTTAAGGAAAGATGTTATGTGTGTGAATATGTGCTTAGGAAAGGATATTTTATGTGTGGATATATGTAACATATGTGTTTAATGAATGATATTTTATGTGTGAATATATGTAATTAACATGACTGCGAGATTACGTTTGTGAGATTGTGAATAAATCAAAAGTAATTATGAGAATGTAGTTACGTAATATTGGATACTTTATGGATGGTTTGAAAAATATGGAAAGGAAAGATACTTTATATGTGGATATGTGCAATCAAGGTGATTATACCATTATACAATTGAGATTGAGAAATTATTGATATCTTTTGAATGAAATGATGTATATGTAAGTGAAAAATATATGATTAGTAAGATCAAAGATATTGTACTAGAATGTGAAAATTAGATAGTTGTGAAGGGTGTGGTAAGCTAGAGGTAAAGATAATGGTTCATATCAGTATATTATCTCCGATCTCTGGATTGAAGTCTTAAACTATTCCTACTGAGCAAGTGGTAGCTCACCCATTTTTTATAAATTTAAGAACAAAGAGTGCGGGACCAAGTCGAAGAACCATCAGAACAAGGAGATCTTGCTTAAAGGGAATAAAGGATAGAGAGATACTTGTCTTTTCTTTATGAATGTGATCTTTCAAATTTTTAAAGCGTCATTTGATCTTCTTAGTTTTCAATAATAGTAGGACAATGTTTTAAATACCTTGCAATATGTATTAGTTGAAGCATGTTGGAATTAGTTATGAGAATGACAATCCTTGTAGAAAAATATAAATGTTATAACTTACTTCGATATATATGAAAAAAAAAAGTAACAACTATATTATTTATAAAATTTTGGGTTATTATAGATGAGGAATTCTATCAAACTTGTGTCCATAAAGTTAATGGGAGATACAACATTGAAGTGTTAGAATATTTTTTTCTCAGAAAAATAAAGTTAGCGTGAGTCAAAATTGCTGTTTGATAGATTCTGGAATAGATTGTCACCATCTTATGGTGGATGTCGTTTTGTCAATGAAACAATTACAGACATATGAACTTGTAGCTCACAAAAAAGCAAGGAAGTATAGAACTATTGCATATTGAATTATGAGAAGGAAACACATGCTCCAATCTCTCTTGACAAATGAGTTATAATACATAATTATAGTTTATAATTTTTCATATATACGTCCATTTTTTTGGACTATTAACAATAATTTTAATTATAAAGTATCGAGCTTTTAGCAAGGTATATATATATATATATCTATAAAGTTATATATTGATATGTCCTTCATATATTGTTTTATCAAAATATTTAAAAAGTTATATATTGAAAAATAATTTAATTTTATTATATAGAGCTAGTTAAATTATATAAATTCATAAAAAAATTAATTGAACATTAACATTCAAACAGTAAGTTATGTATGATATTTCATGAGTGTTTATTAATATGAAAAAAGATTGAATCAGACCAAATAGACTATAAAAGCCCAAACTCCTAACAAGAATTTCGTGCATTTAGCCTGATCATAATTATAATATAAATAATACTGAAATTTTTATTGAGTAAGAAAATTAAAGGTTTAAAGGTTATATTTCTTGCACGTTTACTTAAATACCCAAATAGGGGCTAAGGGAATGTTCAGAACTTAAATGGACAAAACCACTACAAAGTAACTATTAACTTCAATTCGAATTTGGCGAAACGGAAAAAGATAATGTCCTAGCTAGTCTCTTGCTGTTCGGGATCTGCGTTTTAGTCGTCCTGATATGAAATGATTAATAAGAAAGGGGTGAGCTATACTAATTCAATAAGAATATCAACACTTTACTACTGACACAGAAATCAAACAATTGTAGAAAGCATAAAACGACCAATGGAGCATGCTTTCAATAAAACCTGAATGCTAATGCATTCCTTATACATTGTACTTAAAACATTAACATTTTCTTCCCTAACTAGTAGTTTCTCAAATGCCATACATGAAGATAAGATCATAATGGCGATTTAATCACAGATAGCATACATTCCAATAGACATGTAAAGTTAGGTTCTTCACTATTTTGCCTAAAATCGGGTTAGTTATCATACCATTTTATTTTTCTCTACTGGTATCGTTGGGGGCCCATAGAGATCCCCACTATGAGTGGATACATACACTTATAAATCAATTGACTGTCCCCATACCCCGTCCAGTAATGGGCGCCACAACTAAAAACTATTTTAATATCCTAGTTCGGCATGTGCGAAATTAATAAACTCTCAACCCCATTTGGTATGAGATTATCCAGCTTCGTACGACTGAGGGTAATGTCCATGGTAGGGTTCACCCTATGTACTAAGTCCGTACACTCTTTTTCATGATACCTAGTAAGCCCTTTCATTCAACAACATTGGTTTATGCATGCATATTTTTCATTATTATCTAAACCCCAGCAACACGTGAGACCCATACTTCAAAATAAAATAAAGCGAAATTTGTACTTCAAAATTTGTTAAGGGATAAAACCATAAATAAAAAATGAAATAAAATACCATAATAGAATTACAACACCATTGGTTGCGATAACATGAATAATAAAATGAAATGATAAGTCAAGGTGGAACTAAAGAATGCAGAATGTGAAAATGAAGTGCAATAAAGTACACTTCCACGATTCAAATGCGTGATTAGTATATTGGTTTTAAATTGACATAATAAAAGAAAAATAGAAACGGATTGGGCCAACTGGAAAGAAATATACTAGAATAAAATAAAGCAAAACAAAATAAAATAATAAAATAAAGTAAATAAAAGAAAATAAAAGTAATAAAATAAATAAAAATAGAAATAAAATAACGAATAAACAACACGAATAAACTAGTGACGAATATAAACAAATCGATTATTGGCTCCATCGGCAACATGTATTTAATCATCAAGGAATCACAAAACTGTTTAGAATTTTCTATTTATTATTGATTAAACTTTAATTTAATAGTAATAGAAAAAGGTTGAAAGATTTTTATCCTGTGTTGGACATTAGAACACTATCTTTTTCAACTACAGTTTGTGGCAGTTCCTAACTCTCAGATCTCTTGGGTTTTTTGGTACAATTGGAAACACACATCAAAATGGCATGAAAATAGGTAAAAAGTGGTGAAAAAGGGCAGAGGAACTCACCGGGGTCAGGTTAAGGTTCCGACACGGCGACGCCACCAAGCTCCGTCGTCTGTTTCTCCTTATCCAATGCTCTTTTCTCTCAGCCAAGCCGAACCTAGTGGTCTTATTATAAAAATTAGATTAAATCATGGAGAGGAGAGTGTTTTACAGAGAAAGGGAGGAAATTTCAGCCTTACTAGTCGCGTTTCAACTTCTTGCGCGGCGACACAACTGTGCTCCATCATCCCTCTCTCTTAGGTTGTGGCTTTCCTTGGCTTCTCCTGCATTAGGGTTAATATAATGACCTAGGGTGAAAAAATAGGATGAATGGGAAGAAAAATTGTGTTTACCGACTTATTTAAGTTTTCGGCACGGTGGCATCATCGTCCCTCCGACGGCTAAGCTTCTCCCGACCGCCCCTTTTTCTTCTTCTCTGGTTGGGGTGTCTGCTAGGGTTTTTGGGTGCTGACTAAAGAAGGGTTTAAATACATCTCTTGTTTTAATCTCAGCCGTCCACTCGAGCCTGGGAGTATCAACAGGAACTGTTTAATCCCCTTTTATTCGGGCCAACTCAGATTTTTCTCCTTCATGCTTTGGGGACTGTCCGATCGATCAGCTTTGTAAATTAGGATCGTCGATCATGCGACCATTGGATCCATCATGTGGGTGATCGGGGTCAACTATTTGGATTCGCGCAGGATTGAGATCTCGCCGTTCGTGCTAACAGAAATGGATGTGGGCCATCCGATCTGTTTAGCACGCAGATCGACCACTCTACTTTTTGTGTGGAAACACATGCTGACGCAGCCGCCACCCGAGGTGCTATGTTTTGTCATGCTTGCTGAGGTTGCCTGTTTTTCCTTTTTTTTTTACAAGTTGACCCCTGGTTTTTTTAATTTCTTTTCAAATAGCCCCCCCATATTACAGTTATGCCCATATTTTTAAAATTATTTTCAAAAAGGTCTAAAACAAATTCCTTTTAGTTATTTTTTTGTATTTTTGTGATGAATTAATTTTATTTACTTATTCCGTAATAGAATAGGAAAAAAAGGAAATAAATGGATGGAAATTCATGAAATTAAATGAATGAAATTGTTTTTATTAACTGAAAATCAAATGGGCACATCTCAAATTCAAGTGCTACAACTCCCCTTCCCTCAAGAAAATTTGATCCCCCAAATTGTTATTACTCATTGAACAGTTAAGGATGTCTAACCCTGAAGTCCGACTATATCTTCGTAGTAGCCTCGTCCTGCGAGTGATTCAGCCATAAGACTTTGATGAAAGGGATTCTCCTTTTGTGAAGTACTCTCTCCTTTCGATCCAAGATGCTGATGGTTATTTCTCCGTAAGAAAGATCCTTTTGAAGTGGGAACAGTTTGTAGGATAAAACATGCGAAGGATCAGGGTTATACTTGCGCAACATTGACACATAGAAGACATCATGAACCTTGGATAGTTTTGGTGAAAGTGTTAATCTATAGGCAGAAGTTCCAATCTTGTCCAAAATTTTTAATGGTCCGATAACCTGAAGATTTAGTTTTTCCCTCTTTTCAAACCTAGTGATGCCCTTAAGGGGGGTGACTTTAAGAAAGACTTGATCACCTACCTCAAATTCTTAAATCCCTCCTTTGGGTGTCTGCATAACTCTTCTGTTTACTCGGGGCTATTTAGATGTTTTTCCTAATTTTGACAATCTTCACTGTGGTATCCTCTACAAGTTCTGGGCCGATTAATTTCCTATCACCTACGTCTTCTCAATAGATTGGTGATCTACAGGGTTGATCGTATAATACTTTATCTAGAGTCATACCGATACTTGCTTGGTAACTATTATTGTAGACAAACTCTATCAGGGGTAATTGATCATCCCAGTGTCCTCCGAAATCTAGGATACAAGCCCTGAGCATGTCCTCTAATGTTCGAATAGTCCTATTTGATTGTCCATCTGTTTGAGGGTGAAATGTCATATTGAGTGATAATTTGGTCCCCATCACCTACTGAAAACTGGTCCAAAACTTAGAGGTAAACCTGGGGTCCATGTCTGATACCACTATTATTGGAACCCCATGCTGCCTGATTATCCCTCAAATATAAATCCTAACTAACTTGTCCAAAGGGTCTATTACTCTAATGGCTAAGATGTGGGAGGACTTAGTGAGTCGATTGACTATTACTCAAATTGCATCATGACCAGAACGAGCTTTAGGTAATCATGTTACAAAATTCATAGTGATATACTCCCATTTCCGTTATGGAATAGATAATGGTTGGAGTAGACTGCCTAGGCATTGATGTTTGGCCTTAACCTGTTAGCATTTGAGACACCTTGAGACAAAATCAACAATATCCCTTTTCATCACATTCCATCAAAACCAAGGCCATATATTTTGGTACATCTTGGTATTTCCCAAGTGCATGGTGAACTTCGAACTGTGAGCCTCTATCATGATATCTCTTTTAAATCAACATCGCTTAGAACACACAGCCTGTCTTGGAACCTTAGCAACCCATCAGTAGAAACTTAGAACCTTGGATTCAACCTCAGTTCTGTATCATTTTTAAGGTTTGCTAAAGTAGAATCGGCCAACTGAACCTCCTTGATCCTCTGGATTAACTCGGGTTGGACTGTTAAGTGAGCTAGACATGTGGCTCGTTTTAAGTATTGGAGTTGTATTCACTGCGTGGCCTTTACTATTCTGTACTAAGAGACCATCATATGAGCTAACATGCCTGCATTATTTATGCTGAGAGCATCAGCTACCACATCACCCTTGCCTAGGTGGTATAAAATATTTCAATCATAATCCTTAATAAGTTTTATCCAATGCCTCTGACGCATGTTGAGGTCTTTTTGTGTGAATATATGTTTCAGGCTCTTATGGTCTGTATAGATTTCAAACATCTCTCCATACAAGTAATGGCACCAGGTTTTCAAGGTGTGGATAATTACTGCAAGTTCCAAATTATGAGTGGGGTAATTTTTTCATGGTTTTTCGGTTGCCTGGACCCATAAGCTATGACCCTCCCCTACTGCATAAAAATACAACCCAAATCTTGATAGGATGCATTACTGTACACTGTATATCCACCTGTTTCATTTGGTAGAGTCAACACCGGTGTGGTAGTCAGTTGCTTTTTGAGTTTTGTAAAGCTTCTTTCACATTCCTCATTCCACTCAAACTTGACATTTTTCTTTGTGAGTCGTGTTAGAGGGGCTACTATATTTGAGAATCCTTCTACAAACTTGTAGTAATAACTTGCCATACCCAAGAAACTTCTAACTTCCTTGATCGTCGTCAGTTGCTTCCAGCACGTCACTGCCTCAATCTTGTCGGGATTCACTAACACTTCTTCTCTCGATATTATGTCCCAGGAAAGAAGTTTGCTCAAGCCAAAATTCACGTTTACTCAACTTTGCATATAGTTTCTTTTTTTTAAGAATCTGTAAGACTTGGGTAAGATGTGGAGTGTGTTATTCCCTGTTCTTAGAGTAAACCAGGATATCATCAATGAAAACTATGACAAACTGATCCAAGAATGGTCTGAAGACCCTATTCTTCAAATCCATGAAGATTGCGGGTGCGTTAGTCAATCCGAACTGCATGACAAGAAACTCATAATGTCCATACTGGGTTCTGAAAGTCATCTTAGAGATGTCTTCTACTTTGATATTTACCTGATGGTATCCTTAACGCAGGTCAATGTTAGAGAAAATTTGGGCACCCTATAACTGATTAAAAAGGTCATCAATCCTGATGAAGGGTATTCATTCTTAATTGTGACTCTATTCAATTCTCCGTAGTCTATGCATAACCTCAAAATCCTAGCACTCTTTTTTGCGAACATAATTCTGACACCCCAAGGAGATATGTTGTGTTAGATGAAACGATTGTCCTGCAGCTCTTTGATCTATTTTGTCAGTAATTCCGTTTCAACATGGCTCATTCGGTATGGGGTGATTGAGATGGGTTGGGTGCCAGGTTGAAGACCAATGGTGAATTCTACTTCTCGATATACTAGCAGCCCTAGTATTTATTTCATCAAGGAATACGTCAGGGAAGTTTCAAACAAAAGGAATATCTTGGATGCAAATATCTTCCAAGGGGTTGCCTATCATAGAAAAAGAATAATTAAGTTAATGGCATAAGATTAAATTCAATATATTACCACCATATGTTAACAATATATGAGATTTTATTAATTAGTAAAAGAGTTTTTTTGTTAGAGATGTTGAATATAAGTCTCTTGTGGTAACAGTCAATGATAACATGATAAGTCGCTAACGACTTCATCCCTAGGATTACATAAAAATCTCCCGTATCTAGTGCTATTAGATCTACGCTCAATTCCCTACTTGCCATTTTCATGATACAAGATTGTATATGACATTTCCCAGTAATGTTCTGTTCCCAAGTGTAGACACTAATAATACAAAATCAAGAGATTCAGGTAGTACATTTAAATATTAAGTAAAAGCATATGAAACAAAAGAATGCAAAAAACAAGTGTCAGTTAAAATATGTGCAAGATGTTTGCAGATAGTATACATACCCTGAATCACATCTGGGTTGGCTTCAGTATCCTGCTGGGTGAGCGTGTAGACTCTACCCTGGATTGCAGACCTGGCCTGATTCTGATTCCTCGGGCATTCTCTCACGTAGTGTTGGACACTTCCGCATATGCAACCGCAGACCAGTTGTGCAAACTCTATTTTTTTTAAATGTCAGAGATGTTCCCGAAGGTACTTAACATTGTAGGCTGCACAAACTATTCCCAAGTGATTAGAGTGGACAGAGTAACCTGCTTGAGTTGCCACCAACATCCTGCCTCACCTACGAGTATATACGTGGCAAAGGCAACCTTTTGTTCGAGAATCACCCCAAGTATCGTGAAGGCCTTCTCTGTCTCTGTCAACTAATACTTAGCTTCCTCAAAAGTGGATATCCTTGCAAAAGTAGATGAGTTAAGTCTCTTGTGCTGCTCGATGTAGTCTGGTCCATCGTAGGCAGAGCTGAGTCCTACTGGAGGGGAACTGGATTATGCTAGGGAGGAAATGGGTGGTGCTATTAGAACACCGTATTATACGATGGAGGTATTAGATTGTACTGTGGAGGTGTCAGATGGTATTTTGGAGGAACTGGGTTGTATCATGGGGGTATTGGATCCTCTCAATGCTGAGGTGGTTCATACTGTGGTAGGGGTAGAGGGGGATCAAACAACTCCCTTCTCTCATCCTTAGCCTGCTGGGTAGATATAAACCTCTTAAGCATTTCGAAGAGCCAATCAACATCCTCCCGTAATGATCCCTCTCGGGCTGCTCTTTTTAGCAGGGGCCTTCCTTTTCTCATGTTTCCTTACCTACATTACATGACAATAGTTTGAGATTCGAATTGCATAAAATTCATTCCAATCCTATGTGAAAGGAATATTTCCGAAGAACCTGGCTCTGATCCAATGATAAAAGCCTAATTCCTTAACAAGGATTTTGAGCATTTAGCCTGATCATAATAATAATATAAATAATCCTGAAATTTTCATTGAGTGGGAGAATTAAAGATTTAAAGATTACATTCCTTGCACGTTTACTTAAATGTCCAAGGGACTAAACAAATATTTAGAACTTAAAAACGAGAAAAACCGCTACAAAGTAATTATTAACCTCAATTCAAATTTGGCAGAGCAAAAAGTGATAATGTCCTAGCTAGTCTCTCGCTGTTCGGGATCCTGGTTTTGATCGTCTTGATCTGAAATGGTTAATAAGAAAGGGATGAGCTACACTAACTTAGTAAGAATATCAACACTTTACCATTGATATGGAAATAAAAGGATTATAGAAAACATAAAACAACCAATGGAGTGTGCTTTTAATAAAACCCGAATGCTAATGAATTCCTTATATGTTTTACTAAAAACGTTATGATTTTCTTCCTTAACTAGTAGTCTCTCAAACGCCATACATGAAGATAAGATCAGAATGATGATTTAATCATAAATAACATACATTCCAATAGACATGAAACGTTGGGTTCTTCATTATTTTTCCTAAAGTCGGGTTACTTATCATACCCATCTCTACTTTACAATTTTATTTTTCCCCATCGGAATCACTAGGGGCCCATAGGGATCCTAACTATGTGTGGATACATACACTTTCCTTGTAAATCAATCAGCTGTCCCCAGACCCTGTGTGATAATGGGCACCATAACTAAAAACTATCTCAATACCCCGTCCGATACGAGCGAAACTTATAAACTCCCAACCCCATCTGGTATGGGGCTTCGCAACCCTGTACGGCTAAGGGTAATGTCCACGGTAGGGTTCACCCTATGTACTAAGTCCATATACTCTTTTCCATGATACCTAATAAGCCCTTTCATTCAACAACATTGGTTTACGCATGCATGTTTTCCATTATTATTTAACCCTAAATAACACGTGAGACCCATACTTTAAAATGCAAGAAAGCAAAATTCATGCTTTGAAATTTGTTAAAGGATAAAATTGTAAATAAAAATGAAATAAAATATCATAATAGAATAACAACACCACAGGTTGTGATAACATGAATAATAAAATGAAATGATAAGTCAAGATGGAACTAAACAAAGCAGAATGTGAAAATGAAGTGCAATAAAGTACACTTCCACGATTCAAGGTGCATGATTAGTATATTGGTTCTAAATTGATGTAATGAAAGAAAATTGAAACGAATTGGGCTAACTGAAAAGAAATAGACTAGAATAAAATAAAGTACAATAAAAAGGTTGAGGAATTCTTACCCTGGGTCGGAGACCAGAATACACCTATTTTAACTACAGTTCACGGCAGTTCCTAACTCTCAAATTTTTTAGGTTTTCTAGTACAATTAGAAATGCACATCAAAACAACATGAACGTACGTAAAAAGTGGTGAAAAAAATGGCAGAGGAACTCATCAGGGTCGGGTTGGGGTTCCAACACAGCGGCGCCACCGGGCTCTACTGTTTGGTTCTCCTTCTCTGAAGCTATTTTCTCTTGGCCAAGTCGAACCTAGCGGTCTTGTGATGAAAATCAGATTAAATCATGGAGAGGAGAGTGTTTTACGGAGAAAGGGAGGAAATTTCAGCCTAACTAGTCGGGTTTTAGCTTTCGGTGCGATGGCACAGCCGTGCTCTGTTGTCCCTCTCTCTCAAGTTACGGCTTTCCTTAGCCTATACTACATTAGGGTTAATCTAAATGACCTAAGGTAAAAAAATAGGATGAACTGAAAGAAACATCGTGCTTACTGACCATATTTAGGTTTCTAGCACAGTGGCGACATCATCCCTCTGGCAACTGAGCTTCCTCCAGCTGCCCCTTCTTCTTCTTCTCCGGTTGGGATGTTGGCTAGGATTTTTGGGTGCCAACTAAAGAGAGGTTTAAATACCTCTCTTCTTCTAATCTCAGCCATCTACTCAGGCCCGCGTGGATCAACAGGAGATGTTTGATCCCTCCTATTCGGGCCAACTTGGATTTTTCTCCTTTATGCGTTTGGGACCGTCCAATCAATCAGCTTTACGAATCAGGGTCATCGATCGTGTGATCGTTGGATCCATCATGTGGGTGATCAGTGCTGTTCATTTGAATAGAGGGGGGATTGAGATTTGGCCGTTCGTGCAAGCAGGAATGGATATGGGTTGTTCGATTTGTTTAGCACATGGATCATCCACCTAGCTTCCCGCGTGAAAATGTATGCTAACGCAGTTGCCACTCAGCATGCTGTGGTTCGTCATGCTTGCTAAGGTGGCTCATTTTTTTTCTTTTTTTGTGAGTTAACCCCTATTTTCTAAATTTATTTTCAAATAGGCCTCCCCTATATTACATTTGTGCCCGGATTTCTAAAATTATTTTTAAAAAGGTCCAAAATGAATTCCTTTAATTATTTTTTTTGTATTTTTGTGATAAATGAATTTTATTTACTCATTCCTTAATAGAATAGGAAAAAAAAGGAAATAAATGGAGGAAAATTCATGAAATTAAATGAACAAAAGTGTTTGTATTAACTCAAAATCAAATGGGTACATCTCAAATTCGGAACGTTACATAGACAAAAAAACAAAAAAACAAAAACAAAGGCAATCTAAATTCATTCAGTTCAATTCAAATTAAATTGTACATTTTATTCCTTACATGATTTTTTAATTAAAAAATAATTAATAAATCTAATCAAAATAAAACTAATAATAAATTTCATAAACAGTGATTATTCGTTTAATAAGTCATTTACGGAATTAATAAGACAAAATAATAATATATTAATAAATCTAATCAAAATAAAACTAATAATAAATTTCATAAACAGTGATTATTCGTTTAATAAGTCATTTACAGAATTAATAAGACAAAATAATAATATAAGAATATACATATGTATCTTAAAATCTCATTCCATTTAATATGGATGGATTCAAATAAAAATTTTTAGGACCCTAATTTCAAATTGAAAATTAAATCAAACTATTATATTTTAATTCAGTCTATTTAATTCCATCTAATATTAATTTTTTTAGTGTATACCGAATTTTACCACTACTATAAATTCTAGGTACCATAACAAACTCTGCACTGAACTTGCTAACGAGTCCAATGGTCTCCCCAAAAAAGGAAAATCTACCCCGTAATTGTGGGGATTGGAGAAATATTTTCTTTTGTTTTTCTCTTTGAGAAAGATTGGGAAAATATTTTCAATCTTCTGGATTGAACATAAAATACCTCAGAGTCAATAAATATGAAATTAATTTTTTTATAACATAATATAAACGACAATATTAGTTTGTTTAATGATTAAAATTTTATTTTCTATCTTAAATTATTAATTTAATTAAGAGATGTAATTCATGAAAGGTGTACATATTAAACTAATCTATTATAGAGAGCATTATAGAAAAGTATCTACATAATTAATTACTAAAACTAAAGAACCCACTGTACACAAGCTATTCCAAAAACTTTCTCTTAGTCCCAATATGGCAAAATTGGATTGTTCCTTCAATTTTTGGGCACATTTTATCATTGTAGGACTACTGTTTATACCGATATTTTTACAAGATATAAGTTCGTCACCCAAGTGTAGACATCATATAATCGATGAGGAATGCTATCAAACTTGTGTCCATAAAGTTAATTGGAGATGCAACATTGAAGTGTTAGAATATTTTTTTCTAAAAAAAATAAGGTTAATGTTAGTCAAAATTGCTATTGGTAAATAATAGATTTCGGGATAGTCACCATCTTGTGGTGGATGTCATTTTGTCATTGTAACAATTGCAAGCATATAAACTTGTAGCTCACAAAAAAAGCAAGGAAGTATGGAACTATTGCATATTGAATTATGGAATGGAAGCACATGCTCTAATCTCTTTGGACAAATGAGTTATAATACATAATTGTAGTATATAATTTTTCATAAATATGTCCATTTTTATGGACTATTATCAATAATTTTAATTTGAAGCGAATAAAGTATAAAGCTTTTAGCAAGGTATATATATATATCTACAAAGTTATATATTGATATATCCTTCATATATTATTTTATCAAAATAGTGAAAAGTTATATATTGCAAAATAATTTAATTTTATCACATAGAGCTAGTTAAATTACATAAATTCACAAAAAAATCAATTGAAAATTAACATTCAAACATTAACTTATGTATAATATTTCATGAGTGTTTATTAATATAAAAAAGATTGAATAAGACCAAATAGACTATAAAAGCCCAAACCCTTAACAAGGATTTCGAGCATTTAGCCTGATCGTAATAATAATATAAATAATATTGAAATTTTCATTGAGCATGAAAAATAAAGATTTAAAGGTTATATTCCTTATATGTTTACTTATGCCCAAATTTTCATTGATCATGAAAAATAAAGGTTTAAAGATTATATTCTTTGCATGTTTATTTAAATCCCTCCTATTCGGACCAACCCGAATTTTTCTCCTTCATGCATTTGGGACTGTCCGATCGATCAGCTCCACAAATCAGGACCATCGATCATGTGATCGTTGGATCCATCAAGTGGGCGATTGGGGCCATTCATTCAAATTCGGGCGGGATTGAGATCTAGCTGTTCGTGCGAGCGGGAATGGATGTGGGCCAGCTGATCTGTTTAACACGCAGATTCCCCACCCTTCTTCCCATATGGAAAAGCATGCTGACGCAACCACTACTCAGCGTGCTATGGTTCGTCATGCTTGTTGAGGTGGCCCATTTTTCCTTTTTTTTGCGAGTGGATCCCTGTTTTCAAAATCTCTTTTCAATCGAATACGAAAAAAAGGGAAATAAATGGATGGAAATTCATGAAATTAAACGTATAAAAGTGTTTTTATTAACTCAAAATCAAATGGGTACATCTCAAATTCGGGGTGTTACAACTCTCCCCCCCTTAAGAAAATTTTATTCTCCAAATTGTTATCTCACTAAACAGCTGAGGACATCTAACCCTAAAGTCCGACTGTATCTCCCAAGTAGCCTTGTCCTGCGACTGATTATGCCATAGGACTTTGATGAAGGAGATTTTCCTATTGCGGAGTATTCTCTTCTTTTGATCCAAGATGCTGATAGGTACTTCTTCTTAAGAAAGATCCTCCCAAAAAGGGAACGATTTGTAGGACAAAATATGTGAAGGATCAGGGTTGTACTTGCGCAACATTGACACATGGAAGACATCATGAACCCCAGATAGTTCTTTTGGCAGTCCTAATCTGTAGGCGAACGTTTTAATCCTGTCCAAAATTTTGAATGGTCCGATAACCCGAGGATTTAGTTTTTTCCTCTTTCCAAATCTAGTGATGCTCTTAAGGGGGGTGACCTTAAGGAAGAATCGACCACCTGTCTCAAATTTAAAATCTCTCCTTCGGGTGTCTGCATAACTCTTCAGTTTACTTTCGGATGTTTAGATGTTTTTCTTAATTTTGGCAATCTTCATTGTGGTATCCTCTACATGGTTTGGGCCAATCACTTTCCTATCAACTATCTCTTCCCAACAGATTGGTAATCTATAGGGTTGACCATATAATGCTTAATAAGGAGCCATACCGATACTTGTTAGGTAACTGTTATTGTAGACAAACTCTATCAGAGGTAAATGATCATCTCAGTTTTCTCCGAAATCTAGGATACAAGCCCTGAGCATGTCCTTTAGTGTTCGAATAGTTCTCTCTAATTACCCATCCATTTGTGGGTGAAAAGTCGTACTGAGTGATAATTTGGCCCCCATTGCCTGCTGAAAACTGGTCCAAAACCTAGACATAAACATGAGATCCCGGTCTAATACCACTGTTACTAGAACCCCATGCTGCCTGACTATCCATCGAATGTAAATCCTAACTAGCTTGTCCAAGGGGTCTGTTACTCTAATGGCTAAGAAGTGGGAGAATTTAGTGAGTCAATCGACTATTACCCAAATTTATTCATGACCAGAACGAGCTTTGGGTAATCATGTTACAAAATCCATGGTGATATACTCCCATTTTTATTATGGAATTAGTAACGGTTAGAGTAGACCGCCTGGGTGTTGATACTCGGTCTTAACCTATTAGCATGTGAGACACTTTGAGATAAATCAACAATACCCATTTTCATCCCATTCCATAAAAATCAGGACTGCATACTTTGATACATCTTGGTTCTTCTCAACTGTATGGTGAACTCCAAATTATGAGCCTCTGTCATGATATCTCTTTTTAAATCGACATTGCTTGGAACACATAACCTGTCTTGGAACTTAAGCAGCCCATCAGCAAAAACTTGGAACCTTGGATTCATCCCTAATTTTCTATCCTTTTTAAGGGCTGCTAAAGTAGAATCAACCAACTAAGCCTCCTTGATCCTCTGGATTAACTTGGATTGGACTGTTAAGTGGGTTAGACATGTGGCCCGTTCTAAGTCTTGGAGTTATTTTCGTTACCTAACCTTTATCATTCTGCACTCGAAGACCATCATATGAGTTAACATACCTATATTATTTCTGCTGAGAGCATCGGCTACTATGTTGCCCTTATTTGGGTAGTACAAGATCTTACAATCATAATCCTTGAGAAGTTCTATCCAACACCTCTTACGCATGTTGAGGTCTTTCTATGTGAATGTGTTTCAGGCTCTTATGATCTATATAGATTTTAAACGTCTCTCCATACAAGTAATGGCGCTAGATTTTCAAGGCATGGATAATTGCAACAAGCTACAAATCGTGAGTGGGGTAATTCTTTTCAAGGTTTTTCAGTTGCCTAGACCCATAAGCTATGACCCTCCCGTTCTGCATCAAAACACAACCTAAACCTTGGTAGGATATGTCACTGTACACTGTATATTTGCCTGTTCCATTTGGTAGAGTCAACACCGGTGCGGTAGTTAGTTACTTTTTGAGTTTTGTAAAGGTTCTTTTACATTGTTCATTCCACTCAAACTTGATATTTTTCTTTGTGAGTCATGTCAGGGGGCTGCTATGCTTGAGAATCCTTTCACAAACCTGCGATAATAACCTGCCATACCCAAGAAACTTCTAACTTCCTTGATCGTAGTAAGTTCTTTCCAGCCTGTCACTGCCTCAATCTTGTCGAGATTCATAAAGATTCATTCTTTCGATATTATGTGTCCCAGGAAAGAATTTTGCTCAAGCTAAAATTCACGTTTTCTCAACTTTGCATATAGTTTCTTTTCTCTGAGAATCTGTAAGACTTGAGTCAGATATTGAGTGTTTTGTTCCCTGTTCTTAGAGTAAACCAAGATATTATCAATGAAAACTATGACAAACGAATCCATGAAGCTTGCAGGTGAGTTAGTCAATCCGAACGACATGACAAGAAACTCAAAATGTCCATATCGAGTTCTAAAGGTCGTCTTAGGGATGTCTTCTACTTTGATCTTTACCTGACGGTATTCTGAACGTAGGTGAATCTTGGAGAAAATCTGGGCATTTTATAATTGATCAAAAAGGTCATCTATCCTAGAGAGAGGGTATTTATTCTTAATTGTGACACTGTTCATTTCTCTATAGTCTACGCATAACCTCAAAGTCCCATCACTCTTTCTTACAAACGTAACTCTAGCACCCAAGGAGATATGTTGCACCGGATGAAACCATTATCCTGCAGCTCTTTGATCTATTTTCTAATCTCCTCCATTTCAACATGGCTCATTCGGTATGGGGTGACTAAGATGGGACCCAAACGGCTGAACACCCACACCCCTCGCGGATGGGCCCACGAACAGCCCAAATGACCCAATCCCAGCCCGCAATTCTTGTAGGCCTCCTCCCTCGCAACCCGCACGGACCAGCCGGTCCGGCCCATCCGAGTAGCCCAAATCAGCCGTCCCCTCTTTTCCCCCTTTTAAAATATTTAAATTACTTAATTCTTATTTATTTTATTATTTTAAAACTTTTAAAAGGCTTAGGACCCACTTTTCATAATATCCATGTGTTAAAATTAATTTTCACATGGTTTTTAAAAGGATTTCACATGGGATAAATATGGATTTAAATTAATTATTATTTTAATTATAACTCTATCCGTTAATATTAATTAATTAATTAATTTGAGATAGAATAATTATTTTATTTTGAATTTATCCTACATTAAGATAGAATTTTATCTTAGATATTATTTTATTAATTATCTGAAGATTTTTGTACTCATCTAGATTGTTTGGGAAAGGCTATAAATAGACCTTTGCTCCTATGATGTAAAACACACATTTGAAAATAAATTTGAGAGAATTCTTGAGAGTTCTGGCTTTTCTTCTTTTAGTATTTTTGCTAAAAATTAGCTTCTTTAAGTTCTTCAAGAAGTAAGAGTCTTTAGAAGTCTTGTTGAGTCAAAGAGTAGGGATCAACTTATTAAGTCTGTGACATTTTTTCTTTCCTTGGTTATTTCCCTAATCTTTATTTTTACTTCCCTTTAGGATTGTAAATTCAATTAGAGGGAAGAGTTTAATTCTAGGTGGTTATTATTTCGGTATTACATATATTGAGTGAGTTTCAGGAGTAGATTCGATCCTTCCCATATCTTTCTGCGTCAAATACTGTCTTGGGCTATAATGATCTTCAAAATTCATTAACGTCTAATGTTTTCCAATCATAGTGTATGCAATTGTTATTACTGTACTACATGTTTTGAAAACATCATTTCCTATTCTCATTACATGGATCAATTTTTGATTACCTAGAAACCTTATCACTGCGGTACATCTGCAGTCTCCCAAGTTTCCCATGTCTACTTTAAGCTATTGTTTCCTAATTTTTGAAATTCAATATTTGATTATTTGGAGTATATTATCTTAAATCTTTAATAAAACCTCTAAGTATCATGAACATAGACATCATTCGTAAGGGCTTAGGGTTTTAATCTACTGTGGCTGTTCGTATTCATATAGGAAAGTTCATCAATACAACGGTTTACTTTTACTATTCTGTTTCATATTCACATCCTCCAGGATAGGTGTGTACGAAACTACATAGGTGTGATGGTTTTTGAAGTAACAGATGTTATTTGTGGTTCCTTATCATACTAGAGTTTTCAAGATCATTTTTCCCTTTTTCTTTTAATTATTGGCATCTTCATGAATTTTCTTTAGTTGAATCATACTATTCTTCTAAATCTGTCAAGGCTAAATGATTCTTAATATACCCCAATACTTGATCAACTTATTCTTAAAGTCCCTTTGAATGTACGTGGTAAGCATGGAATCCATGGCTATTGTCAAGAATCATTAGGAATTACTTGGGCGAAGGGTTCATTTATGAGTTTTATTTATGAGTGATTAAGTTTGGTTTTATCTCTTGCAGGATTAGGTATTACACTTTTGAGTTTTCAAAATTTTTAAGTGATCACTCTTAAATATGACCTTAAGATATGAGTTACTTGTTTATCATATTATTGATTTCTCCTTGTTGGTTCAGAGAGAAATCTTCCATGTGTGGTGGGTTATGGGTCTACTACACTTCTGCTGTGCTACTATGATAATATCTACTTGGGAGTCTATCCTAATATATTAGTACATTGTACTACTTTGTGTTCCCTTTAGGTATATGAGAACTATATGCTGGATTTATCGTTATTTTATTAATGATTTATTTGTCATAACATGTCCATAGTGTCATGGCTTTCTTCCAAGTTTGTAGCAAATCTAGAAAGATTCCTAGTTAGGCTTACTTTGTTTCACTAACTAAAATCACTTTGCATTCACCAAGTATATGATTTATTCAATCTCCCAAATTCATTCTCCTCAAAGCACATGATTACTTAATGACTTATAATTTTAAATCGTGATTGTATCCTTATTTGAAACTTTGCTAGTAGCTTTCGAACAAGTACGGTACCCATTCTTCCTAGGGAATATTCAAAAGGAATTTCTAAAATCCATCAAAGTCTTGATATGTATCAGGTCTCCCAACATCCTTGGATATTAGGAAAGGTTCAAAAAGCATAACTGGTCATTCAAATATTTCTTTAGTTTATTGTTTTTCCTAGTCACTAGAGAACCTAGAAAAGATATTTTGCTAGAGATTTCTCCATGTTATTTGTGCATTTAAAAATTCTCCTTACAGTCTCTATTCAAATTTGGTTTGTCCCATTTTTGCTTCCTACTTTGAGGTGGAATTTATCGCTCCTATTTGCACTTCCTATTCCTTAACACTATCTCTTACATGCCCATATGTTTTACTTCTCAACCCTACTTTCTCTAAAATGTTTCCTAATGTTTGTATACTTCATATAGTCCAAACCCTCATGAATCAAAGGAGGCCAACAAAAGTTGCTCTGATACCAACTGTAACAATCCCAGTTTTCAAAGGTGGTTGTTATACCAATCAAACCTATAAGACTTATTCACATTCTTTTCAATAAATAACACATCAAAACTAAAGACATCAACCTACATAAATTGAAAATTAAATCAAACTATTATATTTTAACTCGGTTTATTTAATTCTATCTAATATTAATTGTAACGGCCCCGGAATTTTAAAATGAAATATGTGTATTAAAAAGGTCAAATGCGGAAGCGTAATAAAAATTTTGATTAACATCCCTTACACTAAAACAAAAAACGTGCTCAAAGTATAAAAGAACAAACTAACTAAAAGAGAAACTCGAAAATAAAAGCTATAAATATAACTACGGAGTCTTCAGGCGTCCCCTTCGCCGTCTTCCTGCGGAACAGGCTCGGGAACTACGTCTTCCTTATATGAAATGGTTAAGTAAGGAGTGAGCTACACTAGCCCAGTAAAGACATCACTCTACCTCTCTGCCACAGGAGTAAGGGTGGGTAGAAAACAAAAACGACAAATAGAGCATAATTTGTAATAAACCCATTTGTTCATAAAAACGTTTACTTTCCATTTACCTGGTGAGATCCATAAAACAATAAACAAGCAACACATTATCACATAGACTTTATAATACAACATTTATCACGCGTTTGCATTTCAATCTTTAAACAGCATAATTCCTCTTTACCAGCCTACTAGTATCCATGGGGATCTATAGGGGTCCGGCTACCCGTGAACCCTTAACATTTATAACCTGATTCTAGGGCCGTCCCCATACCCCGTCCGGTATGGGTGCCAAAACCATGAACCTCAATATCCCGTCCGGTATGAGAGTGAAACGGGCCGTCCCCATACCCCGTCCGGTATGGGCGCCAAAACATATAAGGTCTCCATACCCCGTCCGGTATGAGAGACCACGTTCCCGGTAGGGTTCCCTACGGACCCGGTCCGTCCACCATCTCCCAGGATACCTAGTCAGGTTGTCCACATTATTCGTTTGCCAATTCACATAACTTTTTATCCCTTTTTCTTTAGTCACCATCATCAAGTCACACACAAACATGCAAATCGGTAGTTCACGCCAACAAGACAATACACAACATCGGGTTCTTAGTCATTCAGTCCATAATCAATGAAATAGTGATACATGCACACGAAACTATGAAATAAAAACATCAGACATCATACTGCATTTAAAACTGTAAAATAGAACAAACAACAACTGACCGACAAATACACTAGACTCGGGCTTCATTAGCAACCTTAAACAATTTCACATAGCTATTGATTCATGAAATACCATTTTATCATTTATTGCACTTTAATACCGTGATAGGAAATAGGGTGAGGAATCCTTACTTGTTTTTGGGGTTTGAATACGGCTCTATAGTGCACCTACAGGATGTCCCTAATTTTCCCTGAATTTTTCTCGGGGAACTGAAATGCACTACTGGTACCTGCACGTGTCTTAAAAAATCTCAAATTAGACCTAGGGCCCCTTTCGGTCAATATCGCAATTCCGGCACGGCGGCTCTGCCGTGCTCCGACGACGGCGCCGCCGTAAGCGGCGGCGATTCACCTCGGGTTGGCCGTTTTTGGCCGAATTCGGCCACACTTACATCGGTCCCTGCAATAAAACAACCCTAGGGCCCTCGGGGGGCCAAAAAATTACGAAAAACCGAAGCTTACCGGCGGCGGTGCTCTCGGGTGCGGCGGCTCTCCGGCGAGGTTCGTGTTTTGGTGATTTGGCTCTGATCAACCTGTAGAGAAAAGAATGGTGATCACGGTGATATAAAAATTGTATCAAACGGAGGCCGGGAAGGGCCTCATCGGAGGCAAAAACCGAGGAGGGGCGCGGTGGCGCCGCTGAGTTTTGGCCATGTTTTCCGGCCGTTTGGCCAGGAGTTTGGCTCCGATTTGGCCACAGGGAAACTCAGCATTGAAAAACGAGCCGGGGGTATGAAATTTACCTCGATCGGCGGTCGAAAAATTCCCTGGTGCTGCGGCGGGTGGCGGCGGTCGGCTCCTCCGGCGTCTGGTTCGTCTTCTCCGGCGAGGGCTGGCGGCTAGGGTTTTTGTGGTCAGGTGTGGGGATTTTATTTATACCCTTTTGCCTTTTAATCACATCCGTCCATCTTAATTTAATCTGGGTCGTTCGATCGCGATTTAATTTGGATTAAATCTGGGCCGTCCGATCGCACACACGCGGATCGCCCACGTGGCCCGTTCCCGGGTTTGCGTGGCCTTGCCACGCGGCAGGTCCTGGTTGGCCAGGGCTGCTGACTGGGCCGCTGACGTGGCTGCTGACGTGGCGCTGACGGGGCACAACTTTTTTAAATTACGTTTTGACTCTCGGTTTCCGATTTTCTTTTCAAAAATACCCCCATAATCCAAATTTTCACCCCTTTTTCCCAAAATCAATTTCAATTAAATTCAAATAATATTTTTACCCAATTTTATCATTATTATCATTTTTATTTTTATTAAATTAAATTAAATTAAATTAAATAAATCAATTAAAATTCAATAATTACAAAATAAACTAAATAAAATAAATTAAAAATTAATAATAATAATAATAATAATGATAAAATTAATGGGTGTTACATTAATTTTTTTAGTATATACCGAATTTTACTACTACTATAAATTCTAGGTAACATAACAAACTTTGCACTGAACTTGCTAACGAGTCCAATGGTCTCCCCAAATAAGGAAATCAGCCCTGTAATTTTCGGGGTTAGAGAAATATTTTCTTTGTTTTTCTCTTTGAGAAAGATTGGGCAAATATTTTTAATCTTCTAGATTGAACATAAAATACCTCAAAGCCAATAAATATGAAATTAATTTTTTATAACATAATATATAAGACAATATTAGTTTGTTTAATGATTAAAATTTGAATTTCTATATTAAATTAATAATTTCATTAAGAGATGTAATTAATGAAGGGTGTACATATTAAATTAATCTATTATAGCGAGTGCTACAGAAAAGTATCTATATAATTAATCACTGAAACTAAAGAACCACTATACATAAGTTATTCCACAAACTTTCTCTTGGTCCCAATATGATAAAATTGGATTGTTCCTTCAATTTTCTGGCACTTTTTGTCGCCGCATGACTACTTTTTATACCGACCTTTATACAAGATATAAGTCCGTCACCCAAATATGGACATCATATAATCGACGAGGAATTCTATTAAACTTGTGTCCATAAAGTTAATGGGAGATGCAGCATTGAAGTGTTAGACTCTTTTTTTTCTTAGAAAAATAAGGTTAATGTGAGTCGAAATTGTTGTTTGAAAATAATAGATTCTGGGATAAATTGTCACCATGTTGTGGTAGATATCGTTTTGTCAAGGAAAGAGTTGGAAGCATATGAACTTGTAGCTCACATAAAAAGCAAGGAAACATGGAACTATTGCATATTGAATTATGGGAAGGAAGAACATGTCCAATCTCTCTTGATAAATGAGTTATAATACATAATTATAGTTTATAATTTTTCATGTATATGTCCAATTTTTTGGATTATTAACAATAATTTTAATTTAAAGCGTATAAAGTATCGAGCTTTTAGCAAGGTATATATATATATCTAGAAAGTTATGTATTGATATATCCTTCATATATTGTTTTGTCAAAATATTTGAAAAGTTATATTGCAAAATAATTTAATTTCATTACAAATACCTAGTTAAATTATATAAATTCACAAAAAAATCAATTGAAAATTAACATTCAAATAGTAAGTTATATATTAAAAAAGATTGAAAAAAAGATATTTCATGTGTTTATTAATATGACAAAAGATTGAATCAGACCAAATAGACAAAAAAAAAAAGAACAACAAAGACTATTTAAATTCATTCGGTTAAGCTCAAATTAAATTGTATATTTTTTTTCGTTACATGATTTTTTGATTAAAAAATAATTAATAAATCTAATAAAGATTAAACTAAATAACAAATTTTATAAACAATAAATATTCATTTATTAGGCCACTTATGGAATTAACAAGACAAAATAATAATATTAGAATATATATGTGTATATCTTAAAATCTCAATCCATTTATATGAATGGATTCAAATAAAAATTTTTAGGACCCTAATTCCAAATTGGAAATTAAATCAAACTATTATAATTTAATTCGGTCTATTTAATTTCATCTAATATTAATTTTTTAAGTATATACCGAATTTTACCATTACTATAAATTCTAGGTAACATAACAAACTCTACACTGAACTTGCTAATGAGTCCAATGGTCTCCCCAAATAAGGAAATATGCCCCGTAATTTTGGGGGGTTAGAGAAATATTTTCTTTTGTTTTCCTCTTTGAGAAAGATTGAGCTAATATTTTCAATCTTCAGGATTGAACATAAAATACCTCAAAGCTAGTAAATGTGAAATTAATTTTTTATAACATAATATATACGACAATATTAGTTTAATTGATAATTAAAATTTTTATTTTTATCATAAATTAATAATTTAATTGAGAGATGTAATTAATGGGGGTTGTACATTTTAAATTAATCTAGTATAGAGAGCGTTAAAAAAAATCTATATAATTAATCTCCGAAACTAAAGAACTATTGTATACAAGCTATTCTAAAAACTTTTTCTTAGTCTCAATATGGCAAAATTAGATTGTTCTATCACTTTTCTAGCACTTTTGGTTGCCACCAAGCTACTTTTTATACCAACACTTTCACAAGATATAAGTTCATCACCCATGTATGAACATCATATAATTGATGAGGAATTCTTTCAAATTTGTATCGATAAAGTTAATGGGAGATGCAACATAGAAGTGTTAGAATACTTTTTATCTCACGAAATTCAGGTTAACATGAGATGATATTGTTGTTTGAAAATAATAGACATCAGGATAGATTGTCCCCATCTTCTGGTAGATGTCACTTTGTCAATGAAATAGTTACAGAGATATGAACTTGTAGCTCGTAAAAAAAAAGGAAATATAGAACTAATGCATATTGAATTATAGGAAGGAAGCAATGAGTTATAATACATAACTGTAGTTTATAATTTGTCCTGTATATGTCCATTTTTTCTGGACTATTAATAATAAATATAATTTTAAGCATATAAAGTATAGATCTTTTAGTAAGGTAAATATAAATGTATATCTACAAAGCTATTTATTGATATATCCTTCATATACTGTTTTATTAAAATATTTTCAAAGTTATAAATTGCTAAATAATTTAATTTTATGGAATACACCTGGTTAAATTATAAAAATTCACAAAGAAAAAAATCATTCGGAAATTAATACTTAAACAATATGTTATGTATGATATTTCTTGGATGTTTATTAATATAAAACAGGATTGAATCAAAATGAATACGAAAAAAAAACCACAAAGACTATCAAAATTCATTTGGTTCAGTTCGAAATAAATTTTACATTTTTTGTTTACATGATATTTTTAATTAAAAAATAATTAATAAATCTAATCAAAATAAAAAGTAAATAATAAATTTCATAAACATTAATTATTCATTTAATGTGTAATTTACAGAATTAATAAAACAAAACAATAATCGAAGAATACATATATCTTAAAATGTCATTCCATTTAATCTAAAAGGAATCATATAAAATTTTTCTGGACCTTTAATTCCAAATTGAAAATTAAATTAAACTACTGTATTCTAATTCGTTCTATTTAATTCCATCTAATATTAATTATTTAGTATATGCCGAATTTTACCACTATTATAAACTCTAGGTACCATTACAAACTTTGCATTGAACTTGCTAATGAGTCCAATGGTCTGCCCAAATAAGGAAAATCTGACCCATAATTTGAGGGATTAGATAAACATTTTCTTTTGTTTTTCTCTTTTTGAATGATTGGGCAAATATTTTCAATTATGTGAATTGAACATAAAATACCTCAAAGCCAATAAATATGAAAGTAATTTTTTTTATAACATAATATATTTGTTAATATAAGTTTGCTTGATGATTATAAATTTGAATTTTTATATTAAATTAATAATTTAATTAAGAGATCTAATTAATTAAGGGTGTACATATTAAATTAATTTATTATAGCGAGCGTTACAGAAAGTATCTATATAATTAGTCACTGAAACTAAAGAACCATTGTACACAAGCTATTTTGAAAACTTTCCCTTGCTCCTAGTATGGCGAAATTGGATTGTTCCATCACTTTTCTGGCACTATTTATCGCCGCAGGACTGCTTTTTGTACCGGCACTTTCAGAGGATATAGCCCCGTCACCCAAGTCCGAGCATCATATAGTCGATGAGGAATTCTTTCAAACTTGTGTCCAGAAAGTTAACGGGAGATGCAGCATTGAAGTGCTGGGATACCTTTTATCTCCCAAAAATTAGCTCAACGTGAGTCGAGATTGTTGTTTGAAAATAATAGAGTCTGGGATAAATTGTCACCATATTTTGGTGGATGTCGTTTTGTCAATGAGACAGTTAGAGGCATATGAACCTGTAGCCCACAGCAAAAGCAAGAAAGTATGGAACTATTGCATAACGAATTACGAGAAGGAAGCCCATGCTCCGATCTCTCTTGATAAATGAGTTATAATACATTAATTGTAGTTTATAATTTCTCCAGTATTTGTCCATTTTTTTGGACTATTAATAATGATATTAATTTCAAGCATATAAAGTATAGAGCTTTCAGCAAGGTATATATGTATCTACAAAGTTGCACATTGATATATCCTTGATATATTGTTTTATCAGAATATTTGAAAAGTTATATGTGGCAAAATAATTTAATTTTATCAAATGGACAGGGTTAAAATTTTTTTTTATGAATTCATGGAGAAAATATCATTAGAAAATTAACACTCAAACAGTAAGTTATGTATGGCATTTCATGGGTGTTTGTTGATATTAAAAAGGAGACAATCAGTCCGAATAGGGCCAGAAAAAAAAAAGAAAAAACGCTAACGCTATCTAAATTTATTCGGTTCAGCTCAAATTAAATTGTATATTTTTTTTTCTCACATGATGTTTTTAATTAAAATAAATAAATAAACCTAATAAGAACAAAACTAAATAATAAATTTTGTAAACCATACTTATTCACTTAATATGTAATATACGGAATTAACAAAATAAAACAATAATCTAAGAATATACGTATCTTAAAATCTCAGTCTGTTTTGTTTGGAAGGAATCAATAAAAAATTTTAGGACCTCCAATTACAAATTGAAAAATAAAATCAAACTACTATATTCTAATTGATCTATTTAACTCAATCTAATAATAACATTTTAGTACATACTGAATTTTAGCACTATTGTAAATTCTAGGTCCCATAACAAACTTTGCACTTAACTTGTTGACGAGTCCAATCAGCCTGCTCAAATAAGAAAAACATGCCTCGTAGTTTGAGGCATTGGAGAAATATGTTCTTTTGTTTTTCTCTTTGAGAAAGGTTGGACAAATATTTTAATCTCGTGGATCGAACGTAAAATACCTCAAAGCCAATAAATATGAAAGTAATTTTTTATAAGGTAATATGTATGTCAATATTAGTTCGTTTAACTATTAAAATTTGAATTTTTATCTTAAATTAATAACTTAATTAATTGATGTAATTAACGGAGGAGGGTGTAGATGTTAAATTAATATGTTATAGTGAGCGTTATAAAAAAAACATCTATATAATTCATCTCTAAAATTGAAGAACCATTGTACACAAGCTATTTTGAAAACTTTCCCTTGCTCCTAGTATGGCGAAATTGGATTGTTCCATCACTTTTCTGGCACTATTTATCGCCGCAGGACTGCTTTTTGTACCGGCACTTTCAGAAGATATAGCCCCGTCACCCAAGTCCGAGCATCATATAGTCGATGAGGAATTCTTTCAAACTTGTGTCCAGAAAGTTAACGGGAGATGCAACATTGAAGTGCTGGGATACCTTTTATCTCCCAAAAATTAGCTCAACGTGAGTCGAGATTGTTGTTTGAAAATAATAGAGTCCGGGATAAATTGTCACCATATTTTGGTGGATGTCGTTTTGTCAATGAGACAGTTAGAGGCATATGAACCTGTAGCCCACAGTAAAAGCAAGAAAGTATGGAACTATTGCATAACGAATTACGGGAAGGAAGCCCATGCTCCGATCTCTCTTGATAAATGAGTTATAATACATTAATTGTAGTTTATAATTTCTCCTGTATTTGTCCATTTTTTTGGACTATTAATAATGATATTAATTTCAAGCATATAAAGTATAGAGCTTTCAGCAAGGTATATATGTATCTACAAAGTTGCACATTGATATATCCTTGATATATTGTTTTATCAGAATATATGAAAAGTTATATGTCGCAAAATAATTTAATTTTATCAAATGGACAGGGTTAAAATTTTTTTTTATGAATTCATGGAGAAAATATCATTAGAAAATTAACACTCAAGCAGTAAGTTATGTATGGCATTTCATGGGTGTTTGTTGATATTAAAAAGGAGACAATCAGTCGAATAGGGCCAGAAAAAAAAAAAGAAAAAACGCTAACGCTATCTAAATTTATTCGGTTCAGCTCAAATTAAATTGTATATATTTTTTTTCCTCACATGATGTTTTTAATTAAAATAAATAAATAAACCTAATAAGAACAAAACTAAATAATAAATTTCGTAAACCATACTTTGTAACACCCATTAATTTTATCATTTTTATTATTATTATTATTAATTTTTAATTTATTTTATTTAGTTTATTTTATAATTTTTGAATTTTAATTGATTTATTTAATTTAATTTAATAAAAATAAAAATAATAATAATGATAAAATTGGGTAAAACTATTATTTGGATTTAATTAAAATTGATTTTGGAAAAAAAGGGGTGAAAATTTGGATTTTGGGGGTATTTTTGAAAAGAAAATTAGAAACCGGGGGTCAAAAAGTAATTTAAAAAAATTGTGCCCCATCAGCGCCACGTCAGCAGCCACGTCAGCGGCCCAGTCAGCAGCCCTGGCCAACCAGGACCTGCCGCGTGGCAAGGCCACGCCGACTCGGGAACGGGCCAAGTGGGCGATCCGCGTGCACGCGATCGGACGGCCCAGATGCGTCCCCGTGCGCACGGACGGCCCAGATGCACGCGCACGGACGGCCCAGATTCAATCAAGTACGGACGACCTTGATTTAATCTCGATGGACGGTCCAGATTTAATCCAAATTAAATCGCGATCGAACGGCTCAGATTAAATCAAGATGGACGGCTGTGATTAAAAGGCAAAGGGTATAAATAAACCCCCCACACCTAACCACAAAAACCCTAGCCGCTAGCCCTCGCCGAAGAAGACGAACCAGACGCTGGAGGAGCCGGCCGCCACCACCCGCCGCCACACCGGGGAGTTTCCGACCGCCGATCGAGGTAAATTTCATATCCCGACTCGTTTTTCAATGCTGAGTTCCCCTGTGGCCAAATCGGAGCCAAACTCCTAGCCAAACGGCCGAAAAACACGGCCAAAACCCAGCGGCGCCGCCGCGCCCCTCCTCGGTTTTTGCCTCTGATGAGGCCCTTCCCGGCCTCCGTTTGATACAATTTTTATATCACCGTGATCACCATTCTTTTCTCTACAAGTTGATCGGAGTCAAATCACCAAAACACAAACCACGCCGGAGAGCCGCCGCACCCGAGAGCACCGCCGCTGGTAAGCTTCAGTTTTTTGTAATTTTTTGGCCCCCCGAGGGCCCTAGGGTTGTTTTATCGCAGGGACCGATGCAAGTGTGGCCGAATTCGGCCGGAAACGGCTAAAAACGGCCAACCCGAGGCGAATCGCCGACGCAAGCGGCGGTGCCATCGCCGGAGCACGGCGAAGCCGCCGTGCCGGAATTGCAATATTGGCCGAAAGGGGCCCCGGGTCTAATTTGGGATTTTTTGGGACATGTGCAGGTACCAGTAGTGCGTTTTAGTTCCTCGGAAAAAATTCAGGAAAAATTAGGGACAGCCTGTAGGTGCACTGTAGAGCCGTATTCAGACCCCGAAAACAAGTAAGGACCCCTCACCCTATTTTCTATCACGGTATTAAAGTTCAATAAATGCTAAAACGGTATTTCATGAATCAATAGATGTGTGAGATTGTTTAAGGTCGCTAATGGAGCCCGAGTCTGGTGTGTTTGTCGGCCAGCTGTTGTTTGGCCTATTTTACAGTTTTAAATACAGTATGAGGTTTGATGTTTTCATTTCATAGTTTCGTGTGCATATATCACTGTTTTATTGATTATGGATTGAATGACTGAGAACCCGATGTTGTATGTTGTCTTGTTTGGCATGAATTACTGGTTTGCTTATTTGTGTGTGATTTGATGATGCTGACTGAGGAAAAGGGGAATGAAAAGTTATGTAAATTGATAATTATATAATGTGGTCAGCCTGACTAGATATCCTGGGAGATGGTGGACGGACCGGGTCCGTAGGGAACCCTACCGGGATTGTGGCCTCTCATACCGGACGGGGTATGGAGACCTTATGTATTTTGACGCCCATACCGGACAGGGTATGGGGACGTCCCGTTTCACCCTCATACTGGACGGGGTATTGAGGTTTATAGTTTGGCGCCTATACCGGACGGGGTATGGGGACGGCCCTGGAATCTGATTACAAGTGTTAAGGGTTCACGGGTAGCGGGACCCCTATGGATCCCCATGGATACTAGTAGACTGGTAAATGAGGAAAAATATGTTGTGTAATGATTGAAATGCAAAAGGCGTGATAAGTATTATGTTATACAGTTCATATGATTTCATGATGATGATAATGTTATTGCTTTCATATGTTGTTTTATGAACTTCACTGAGGTAAGTGGATAGTAAAGGATTTTATTATTGATAAAAGAATTTGTTGTAAATTATGCTCCATTGGTCTTTTTGTGTTTTCTACCCACCTTTACCTCCGTGACGGTGAGATAGTGTGATGTCTTTACTGAGCTGGTGTAGCTCATTCCTTATTTAATTATTTCAGATCAGGAAGACATTGTTCCCGAGCCCGTTCCGCAGGAAGACGGCAAAGGGGACACCTGAAGACTCCGTAGTTATATTTATAGCTTTTATTTTCGAGTTTCTCCTTTAGTTAGTTTGTTCTTTTATACTTTGAGCACGTTTTTAGTTTTAGTGTAAGGGATGTTAATCAAAATTTTTATTACGCTTCCGCATTTGACCTTTTTAATACACATATTTCATTTCAAAATTTCAGGGTCGTTACAGTTGGTATCAGAGTTGCATTTCTTCGGACCCATCCCTTACACAATAGTGCCTTAGAGAAATACTCACCAATAGATCGTTACTCAACCATTCCTTGTGAATGCAGGTACACGAAAATGAGGAGAGGAAGGCCCCCACTAAACCGAGCGGCCCAAGATAATTCACTTCGGGAGAATTTGGACAGACTATTTGAGATGGTGGAGGCTCTCGTAGCTGCCCAGCAAAGGCGATAGGAGAGAAGGGAGTTACCCGGACCTCCTCCGCTATCGCAGGTTGAGTCCCCGCTACAGCAGGCTGATCCCGAGCCACCCCGGTAGGAGCCTGCTCCTCCATAGTACCACCCGGCACCACAGCCGCGGTACGACCCGGTACCACAGCCACGGTACCACCAGGCACCACCACAACATATTCCAGTAACCCCACCACATCAGCAGGTGCCACCATAGGGCCCCCCAATTCACCCTCAGCCGGCCCCAGTCCCTCTACCTCGGGACCCTGCGCCTTCCTTGATCGACCCCAGCTTCATACAGAGGTACAGAAGACTGAACCCTTCTACTTTTGCAGGCGGATCCTCTTTTGAAGAGGCCCAATACTGGCTGGCAGAGACTGAGAGAGCTTTCGAGACCTTGGGAGTAGTTCCTGAGCAGAGGGCTGCCATTTCCTCCTTCATGCTGGTAGAGGAAGCAGTACGCTGGTGGGAGCTCAAGCGGACCACCCTGCCTACACCAGCTACTTGGGAGCAGTTCTTAGCGGCCTTCCACGCGGAGTATCTCCCTAAACACATCCGACACCTAAAGGAAATGGAGTTTGCTCAATTGGTCCAGGGAAACATGACGGTATCGGAGTATGCCCGTAAGTTCCTAGAGCTAGGCCGATATGCCCTGGAGACATTGATGGATGAGGGCCGAAAGGCCAGGAAATTCCAGTGGGGTCTCCGCCCGGAGATCAGACAGCACTTATTGGTAATGGAGCTCGAGACATATTTAGTGGTCCTAGCAAAGGCGCAGATCATAGAAAGGAGTTTCGACACCCATCCTCAGCTAGCGGGGAGTTCCCGATCTTCAGCCCCGCTCCGCAGGCCAGCACCTACCGTGCCTGTCCAACCCAGTAAGAGGCCCAGACCCGCCATCCAGGCCCCTTCTCAGGCTACAAGGGCAGCACGTGGGAAGATCTGCCAGCACTGCGGCAGGGATCACGGGGACCGACCCTGCTACCGCTTCAGCAACACTGGTCGCATATGCGGCAGTGCCCAGCACTATGCAAGGGAATGCCCGAGGAACCAGAATCAAAGAAGGCCTCCAATCCAGGGCAGAGTTTACAACCTTACCCAGAAGGATGCCGACGCAGACCCGGACGTGGTACATGGTATGTATACTATATCTAGCGACATTGCTCATGTTTTGTTTTACATTGGTGCATCACATTCTTTTGTTTCACATGTTCTTGCTTCCAAAATTTGTGTATCACCTGATAGACTTGATTCATTGTTGCTTGTATCTACCGCTGGGGGGGAGACATTGCTAGGAGAGGTTATCTACAGGGCATGTGCCGTGGAGATAGCAGATAGGAAACTGATGGTAGACCTGATAGGGTTAGACATAGGGGATTTTGATGTAATCCTAGGAATGGATTGGCTAGCGGTGTATCACGCCACCATAGACTGCTTTAACAAAAAGGTTGTATTTAATCCTCCCAACGAGGAGCCATTTACAAGTTAATAAAATCATTCAGTACTGATTTTCCCTGATGGCAAGTTTTCTTAATTCCCAGTGCCTTAATCTTGTATTTTCTCTAACTAGGTAAACCCAAGAAAGAAGTTTGTATCCAAGAGATTCCAGTAGTCCGAGACTTTTTAGACGTATTTCCGGATGAACTACCCGGTCTACCAGTGGACAGAGAGGTCGAGTTCACCATAGACTTACAGCCAGGTACCCAGCCCATCTCGGTTGCTCCTTACCGAATGAGCCGCATTGAGATAGAAGAACTAAGGAAATAGATCACTGAGTTACAAGACAGTGGTTTCATTAGACACAGCGTTTCCCCTTGGGGTGCCGGAGTTACTTTTGCAAGGAAGGAAGATGGGATGTTGAGACTGTGCATTGATTACAGAGGGATAAACAAGGTAACAATTAAGAACAAATATCCTCTTCCCCAGATTGATGACCTTTTCGATTAGTTGCAGGGTGCACAGGTCTTTTCTAAAATAGATCTACAATCAAGTTTCCATCAAGTAAAGATAAGAACAGAAGACATCCCCAATACGGCATTCCGAACCAGGTACGGACACTATGAGTTCCTGGTCATGCCGTTTGGGCTAACCAATGCCCCAGCCATCTTTATGGATCTAATGAACAGGATCTTCAGAGAGTTCTTAGATCAATTTGTCATCGTGTTCATCGATGATATCTTAGTCTACTCAAAAAGTAGAGAAGAACATGCTCATCATCTTGCCCAAGTCCTACAGGTCCTCAAGGAAAAGAAGTTGTATGCAAAGTTGAGCAAGTGTGAATTCTGGCTTGAGCAAACCGCCTTCCTGGTACATGTTATATCGAAGGAAGGGGTATCAGTGAACCCCGAAAAGGTTGAAGCGGTACTTGGTTGGGAAAAGCTGACAACAGTTAAGAAAATTCGCAGCTTTCTGGGGATGGCAGGTTATTACCGCCGGTTCGTCGAAGGGTTCTCTAGCCTAGCAGCTCCTTTAACCCGACTCACAAAGAAGAATGCAAAGTTTGAATGGAATGAGGACTGCGAAAGGAGTTTTTCAGAATTGAAGAAGTGACTGACTACTGCACCCGTGCTGGCTCTACCGAGTGGATCAGAAGGGTATACAGTTTATAGTGATGCCTCCTATCTGGGCCTGGGTTGTGTCCTGATGCAACATGGAAAGGTTATAGCATATAGGTCCAGACAGCTAAAGAATCATGAGAAGAACTATCCTACCCATGACTTGGAGCTTGCCGCAATCATACACGCCTTGAAAACCTGGCGCCATTATTTGTATGGAGAGACCTTTCAGATCTATACCGATCATAAGAGTTTGAAGCACATCTTCACTCAGAAGGATCTCAACATGCGTCAGAGAAGGTGGATGGAACTCCTCAAGGACTATGATTGTGATATCCTATACCATCCAGGTAAGGGCAACGTGGTAGCCGATGCCCTCAGCAGGAAAAGTGCAGGCACCCTAGCCCATTTGATGGTTTCAGAATGCAGGTCAATTGGGGCCACGCAACAGGTTCGACTGCGAGATCTGAAGAGGGCCACATGTTTGGGCCACCTAGCAGTCCAACCCGAGTTAATCCAAAGAATAAAAGAAGCCCAGTCAGTCGACCCCGCCCTAGTAACCCGCAAGAAGGATGCAGAACAGGGAGTGAGTTTAGAATTGCAGATCTCTGTCGACGGATTGATTCGTTTCAAGGACAGGGTGTGTGTCCCAGACGACAGTGAGTTAAAAAGAGACATCATGACGGAGTCCCATAGTTCAAAGTTTGCCATGCATCCAGGAAGTACCAAAATGTACCAAACTATGCGACCTCTGTTCTGGTGGAATGGGATGAAGAGAGATATAGCTGACTTTGTATCTAAGTGCTTGGTATGTCAGCAGGTCAAAGCAGAACATCAACGCCCAGGTGGGTTACTTCAGCCTTTACCGATTCCAGAGTGGAAGTGGGAACATATCACCATGGACTTCGTATCGGGACTACCTAAGGCACGATCAGGACATGATGCTATATGGGTAATTGTTGACCGACTCACTAAGTCTTCCCACTTCCTGGCCATCAGAATGACTAATTCTTTGGACAAGTTGGCAAGAATGTATATCCGGGAGATAGTCAGATTGCATGGAGTCCCAGTGACAGTGGTATCCGACAGGGACCCCAGATTCACTTCTCGGTTTTAGAATAGCTTCCAGCAAGCCATGGGAACAAAGCTGTCCCTCAGCATTGCTTTCCATCCTCAGACCGATGGACAATCAGAAAGAACAATTCGTACACTGGAAGATATGCTCCGAACTTGTGCCCTTGACTCTGGGGGCTATTGGGATGACCATTTACCCCTGATAGAGTTTGCCTACAACAACAGCTATCAAGCGAGCATTGGCATGGTTCCGTATGAGGCGTTATATGGACGCCATGCAGGTCACCGATTTATTGCGAGGAAGTGGGCGACAGAAGATTGTTCGGTCCGGAGTTGGTAGAGGAGACCACTTCGAAGATAGCTAAAATCAGAAAGAACATTCAGACATCCCAGAGTAGACAGAAGAGTTATGCAGACACCCGGAGGAGGGATCTAGCGTTTGAAAAAGGCGACCGAGTGTTTCTTAAGGTCACTCCTTTTAAGGGGATCAGTAGGTTCGGCAGGAGGGGGAAACTGAACCCCCGATTTATTGAGCCATTCGAAATCCTAGACAGGGTTGGTACTGTTGCCTACAGACTAGCACTGCCTCCAGAGCTCTCCAGAGTCCACAACGTGTTCCACGTATCCATGCTACGTAAGTACAACCCTGACTCTTCTCATGTCTTGACTCATGAACTGCTTCCACTCCAAGAGGACTTGTCTTATGAAAAAGTACCCGTTGGTATCACGGATCGACAGAGCAGGATACTCCGCAACAAGGAAATATCATTTGTAAAGGTCATGTGGCAGAACCACACGCCCAGAGAGGCTACCTGGGAGCTAGAATCAAACTTTAGAGCCCAATATTCCCATTTGTTCGACCAAGAGTAAGAGACAAATTTGAGAGACCAAATTTCTTTAAGGGGGGGAGAGTTGTAACACCCATTAATTTTATCATTTTTATTATTATTATTATTAATTTTTAATTTATTTTATTTAGTTTATTTTGTAATTATTGAATTTTAATTGACTTATTTAATTTAATTTAATTTAATTTAATAAAAATAAAAATGATAATAATGATAAAATTGGGTAAAAATATTATTTGGATTTAATTGAAATTGATTTTGGGAAAAAGGGGTGAAAATTTGGATTCTAGGGGTATTTTTGAAAAGAAAATCAGAAACCGGGGGTTAAAACATAATTTAAAAAAGTTGTGACCCGTCAGCACCACGTCAGCAGCCACGTCAGCGGCCCAGTCAGTAGCCCTAGCCAACCAGGACCTGCCGCGTGGCAAGGCCACGCCGACCCAGGAACGGGCCACGTGGGCAATCCGCGTGCGCGCGATCGGACGGCCTAGATGCGTCCCCGCGCGCACGGACGGCCCAGATCAAGCGTGCGCACGGACGAACCAGATGCACGCGCACGGACGGCCCAGATGCACTCGCACGGACGGCCCAGATTCAATCAAGTACAGACGACCCAGATTTAATCGCGATGGACGACCCAGATTTAATCCAAACTAAATTACGATCGAACGGTCCAGATTAAATCAAGATGGACGGCTGTGATTAAAAGGCAAAGGGTATAAATAAACCCCCCACACCTGACCACAAAAACCCTAGCCGCCAGCTCTCACCGGAGAAGACGAACCAGACGCCGGAGGAGCCGGCCGCCGCCACCCGCCGCCGTACCGGGGAGTTTTCTGACCGCCGATCGAGGTAAATTTCATACCCCCGGCTTGTTTTTCAATGCTGAGTTCCCCTGTGGCCAAATCAGAGCTAAACTCCCGGCCAAACGGCCGGAAAACACGGCCGAAACTCAGCGGCGCCGCCGCGCCCCTCCTCAATTTTTGCCTCCGATGAGGCCCTTCCCGGCCTCCGTTTGATACAATTTTTATATCACCGTGATCACCATTCTTTTCTCTACAGGCTGATCGGAGCCAAATCACCAAAACACGAACCTTGCCGGAGAGCCGCCGCACCCGAGAGCACCGCTGTCGGTAAGCTTCGATTTTTCGTAATTTTTTGGCCCCCCGAGGGCCCTAGGGTTGTTTTATCGCAGGGACCGATGTAAGTGTGGCCGAATTCGGCCGAAAATGGCCAACCCGAGGCGAATTGCCGTCGCCGGAGCACGGCGGAGCCGCCGTGCTGGAATTGCGATATTGGCCGAAAGGGGCACCGGGTCTAATTTGGGATTTTTTGGGACACGTGCAGGTACTAGTAGTGCGTTTCAGTTCCCCAAAAAAAATTCAGGAAAAATTAGGGACAGCCTGTAGGCGCACTATAGAGCCGTATTCAGACCCCGAAAACAAGTAAGGATTCCTCACCCTATTTCCTATCACGATATTAAAGTGCAATAAATGATAAAATAGTATTTCATGAATCAATAGGTGTGTGAAATTGTTTAAGGTTGCTAATGGAGCCCGAGTCTAGTGTATTTGTCGGTCAGTTGTTGTTTGTTCTATTTTACAGTTTTAAATGCAGTATGATGTCTGATGTTTTTATTTCATAGTTTCATGTGCATGTATCACTGTTTCATTGATTATGGACTGAATGACTGAGAACCCGATGTTGTGTGTTGTCTTGTTGGCGTGAACTACCGGTTTGCATATTTGTGTGTGAGTTGATGATGGTGACTAAAGAAAAAGGGATAAAAAGTTATGTGAATTGGCAAACGAATAATGTGGACAGCCTGACAAGGTATCCTGGGAGATGGTGAACGGACCGGGTCCGTAGGGAACCCTACCAGGAACGTGGTCTCTCATACCGGACGGGGTATGGAGACCTTATGTGTTTTGGTGTCCATACCGGACGGGGTATGGGGACGGCCTGTTTCACCCTCATACCGGACGGGGTATTGAGGTTCATGGTTTTGGCGCCCATACCGGACGGGGTATGGGGACGGCCCTGGAATCAGGTTATAAATGTTAAGGGTTCACGGGTAGCGGGACCCCTATGGATCCCCATGGATACTAGTAGGCTGGTAAAGAGGAATTATGTTGTTTAAAGATTGAAATGCAAACGCGTGATAAATGTTGTATTATAAAGTCTATGTGATAACGTGATGATGATAATGTGTTGCTTGTGTATTGTTTTATGGATCTCACCAGGTAAATGGAAAGTAAACGTTTTTATGAACAAATGGGTTTATTACAAATTATGCTCCATCGGTCGTTTTTGTTTTCTACCCACCCTTACTCCTGTGGCAGAGAGGTAGAGTGATGTCTTTACTGGGCTAGTGTAGCTCACTCCTTACTTAACCATTTCAGATCAGGAAAACGTGGTTCCCGAGCCCGTTCCGCAGGAAGACGGCGAAGGGGACACCTGAAGACTCCGTAGTTATATTTATAGCTTTTATTTTCGAGTTTCTCTTTTAGTTAGTTTGTTCTTTTATACTTTGAGCACATTTTTGGTTTTAGTGTAAGGGATGTTAATCAAAATTTTTATTACACATATTTCATTTTAAAATTTCGGGGCCGTTACAATTAATATTAGATAGAATTAAATAAACCGAGTTAAAATATAATATTTTGATTTAATTTTCAATTTATGTAGGTTGATGTCTTTAGTTTTGATGTGTTATTTATTGAAAAGAATGTGAATAAGTCTTACAGGTTTGATTGGTATAACAACCACCTTTGAAAACTGGGATTGTTACAGTTGGTATCAGAGCAACTTTTGTTGGCCTCCTTTGATTCATGAGGGTTTGGACTATATGAAGTATACAAACATTAGGAAAGATTTTAGAGAAAGTAGGGTTGAGAAGTAAAACATATGGGCATGTAAGATATAGTGTTAAGGAATAGGAAGTGCAAATAGGAGCGATAAATTCCACCTCAAAGTAGGAAGCAAAAATGGGACAAACCAAATTTGAATAGAGACTGTAAGGAGAATTTTTAAATGCACAAATAACATGGAGAAATCTCTAGAAAATATCTTTTCTAAGTTCTCTAGTGACTAGGAAAAATAATAAACTAAAGAAATATTTGAATGACCAGTTATGCTTTTTGAACCTTTCCTAATATCCAAGGATGTTGGGAGGCCTGATACATATCAAGACTTTGATGGATTTTAGAAATTCCTTTTGAATATTCCCTAGGAAGAATGGGTACCGTACTTGTTCGAAAGCTACTAGCAAAGTTCCAAATAGGGATACAATCACGATTTAAAATTATAAGTCATTAAGTAATCATGTGCTTTGAGGAGAATGAATTTGGGAGATTGAATAAATCATATACTTGGTGAATGCAAAGTGATTTTAGTTAGTGAAACAAAGTAAGCCTAACTAGGAATCTTTCTAGCTTTGCTACAAACTTGGAAGAAAGCCATGACACTATGGACATGTTATGACAAATAAATCATTAATAAAATAACGATAAATCCAGCATATAGTTCTCATATACCTAAAGGGAACACAAAGTAGTACAATATACTAATATATTAGGATAGACTCCCAAGTAGATATTATCAGAGTAGCACAGCAGAAGTGTAATAGACCCATAACCCACCACACATGGAAGATTTCTCTCTTAACCAACAAGGAGAAATCAATAATATGATAAACAAGTAACTCATATCTTAAGGTCATATTTAAGAGTGATCACTTAAAAATTTTGAAAACTCAAAAGTGTAATACCTAATCTTGCAAGAGATAAAACAAAACTTAATCACTCATAAATAAAACTCATAAATGAACCCTTCGCCCAAGTAATTCCTAATGATTCTTGACAATAGCCATGGATTCCATGCTTACCACGTACATTCAAAGGGACTTTAAGAATAAGTTGATCAAGTATTGAGGTATATTAAGAATCATTTAGCCTTGACGGATTTAGAAGAATAGTACGATTCAACTAAAGAAAATTCATGAAGATGCCAATAATTAAAAGAAAAAGGGAAAAAGGATCTTGAAAACTCTAGTATGATAAGGAACCACAAATAACATCTGTTACTTCAAAAACCATCACACCCATTTAGTTTCGTACACACTTATCTTGGAGGATGTGAATATGAAACAGAATAGTAAAAGTAAACCGTTGTATTGGTGAACTTTCCTATATGAATACGAACAGCCACAGTAGATTAAAACCCTAAGCCCTTACGAATGATGTCTATGTTCGTGATACTTAGAGGTTTTATTAAAGATTTAAGATAATATACTCCAAATAATCAAATATTGAATTTCAAAAATTAGGAAACAATAGCTTAAAGTAGACATGGGAAACTTGGGAGACTGCAGATGTACCGCAGTGATAAGGTTTCTAGGTAATCAAAAATTGATCCATGTAATGAGAATAGGAAATGATGTTTTCAAAACATGTAGTACAGTAATAACAATTGCATACACTATGATTGGAAAACATTAGACGTTAATGAATTTTGAAGATCATTATAGCCCAAGACAGTATTTGACGCAGAAAAGTATGGGAAGGATCGAATCTACTCCTGAAACTCACTCAATGTATGTAATACCGAAATAATAACCACCTAGAATTAAACTCTTCCCTCTAATTGAATTTACAATCTTAAAGGGAAGTAAAAATAAAGATTAGGGAAATAAACAAGGAAAGAAAAAATGTCACAGACTTAATAAGTTTATCCCTACTCTTTGACTCAACAAGACTTCTAAAGACTCTTACTTCTTGAAGAACTTAAAGAAGCTAATTTTTAGCAAAAATACTAAAAGAAGAAAAGCCAGAACTCTCAAGAATTCTCTCAAATTTATTTTCAAATGTGTGTTTTACATCATAGGAGCAAAGGTCTATTTATAGCCTTTCCCGAACAATCTAGATGAGTACAAAAATCTTCAGATAATTAATAAAATAATATCTAAGATAAAATTCTATCTTAATGTAGGATAAATTCAAAATAAAATAATTATTCTATCTCAAATTAATTAATTAATTAATATTAACGGATAGAGTTATAATTAAAATAATAATTAATTTAAATCCATATTTATCCCATGTGAAATCCTTTTAAAAACCATGTGAAAATTAATTTTAACACATGGATATTATGAAAAGTGGGTCCTAAGCCTTTTAAAAGTTTTAAAATAATAAAATAAATAAGAATTAAGTAATTTAAATATTTTAAAAGGGGGAAAAGAGGGGACAGCTGATTTGGGCTACTTGGATGGGCCGGACCGGCTGGTCCGTGCGGGTTGCAAGGGAAGAGGCCTGCAAGAATTGCGGGCTGGGATTGGGTCATTTGGGTTGTTCGTGGGCCCATCCCGAGGGGTGTGGGTGTTCAGCCGTTTGGGCCTGCGTGCGTGCGGAACTGACTTGCGCCATTTGGGCCATCTACGGGCCCGTCCGCGCAGGGTACGAGTGTTCGGCCCCTTGGGCCTGCGCGCGCGATCCGTATGGGCATGCATGCATGTTCATGGGTCGTGCGAGCTAGGTCACTTGTTTGGCGCACGTGTGGGCCTCCTCCTTAGGCATGGGCTTTTTTACAATTCTTCAAGTCCACTAATCTTACTTGCACTTTATGCCTTCTAGCTTGGACAAACTTGGCCCATCTCTTGGAATAATCCCAATTAGGAAAGCGTTCAAACATGAAACAACTCTCCTATTCTGGGCGTTCCTCATTGATGTAAGGTTGTATTTTTTGAACTAATTCTAAGCTGTCTGGGATCACATCATCTCCCCTTTCTTTAAAAAGATTCATCCTCGAATCTGAGCCTTCATCACAAGAGAAAAGATTAGGGATTATAGTAGGAAACACGCATACCTCCCTAGCATGTTTGCTTTATTATTGATGCACGTCATGACTTCATTCATAATTCCTCTAGGATCTTGATCAAATCTTCGTAGCCCACTTACTATGGTAATTATTTGTAAGAGAAAAACAGTATGACTTTAAAAAGAGTGGTTAAGGTCAAAATGAATGTCCCTATAGGTAATTACAATTGAACATCCCTTTTCATAAGAGATATTCTTCAACATTATGTCTCTGTCTTCAGGACACTCCTTTGTTTTCTGTCTTGATCTTCCTCGTAATGGACCATCTTTAGCTGTCTGTTGGGCATCCTTTATGCTTAATGGGCCATTGACTTTCTCTATGGCCTTCTTTCTCTCTTCTACCCTTCTTGAGTATTCATTAAAGGACTATTTAATTTTGACATGATCTTCATGTGCCTCTTTTGTTGATAAAGATGTAAGGACATGATTCAAACCTTCCTTTCTCAGTGAATATTAATTGGTGCGGCCGTAATGTTGTACCTATCTATTAAACTACAAGGTCTTCTAAGTATCAGGTGACTAGCATGCATAGGTACGATATCACAACATACCTCGTCGTGATATTTTTCGATGGAGAACGATACTATGACTTGTTTGGTAACTTGAATTTCACCACACTCATTCAACCACTGTAACCGATAAGGATTTGGATGCTTGATGCATGTCAACCTTGCTCTTTTCACGAATAGAGTGCTTGCCACATTAGCACTGCTACCACTATCAATGATCATTCCACATACCTTATCATGGATAAGGCATCGCGTGTGGAATATGTTCTCCCTCTGGTCGTTGTCCTCTCATTGGGCTTATAGGTTCATGACCCTTCGGACAACAATGATACTTTCTCGGAATGAAAGCATGTCACTTTATTGAAACATAGTGAATTTTCCTGCAAGGTAAAGGTTAATGAAAGAAAATCTCTCCCTCACCTTCACTCATGTTTACCTTGCAATCTCTCAGTTGACAGCTTCGTCTGTCGAGTTGAGCATTTGAAGTCGAAATCACTTGAATCAGGTCTACACGTTAGTCCTTATGACACAAGGAACCCTAAAGGATTTTGGTTTCTACAGAAGCTCAGAAACAAGCACACAGAAAAAAAGAATGGTGTGCTCTTTATGCGTTAAACAACTAGTAATAATTAGTCACTTAATTATGTAACAGTCATAAAATAAAGAAAACAAAAATATAGATCACAAAGAATCACAATTTGGACTGATGCGTAAGGATCTGATCAATCTTGATGGATATAATTAGTAGGTGTATCTTCCTATACTACACCCAATTTGTCGGCTACGATCTACGACCGATTAAGTTTCTTTATGCAACATTGATGCAGATTACAGAAATGCAATTTAGAATTAAATGTGGATAGTGTGCAGAAAGAAAATAAAAGTTTTCGCTCACACCAGTTAGGCAACATACTTTGCCTTTGATTTCTCAAATGATTTCCGATCACCAAGTAGGCAGTTATTTTGCTTTTGTGATATAAAATGCGAACATGTGCCAATTGCCTTATAGGGTGCAACTAGGGCATTTTTGGTAATTTTGGATATATAATTTTTTTTTTGAATAATAACACGAACTACTTGAATTGAACGGATAGATATGAATTCAAGCAGGATGCAATATGAATTAATAATCAAATAATTTTGAGTGCTAATTTAAGAACAAAATACTAAATCAAATAAAGATAGATTTAGGTTTCAAGGAGCCAAAGCTCTTACACCAAATGACGCGATAAGGTATGGGGGAGGATCGAATTTACTCTTGAAACTCACTCAGCATATGCAATACCAAAAAAATAACCACCTAGAATTAAACTCTTCTCTCTAATTAAATCTATAATCCTAAAGGAAAGTAAAAACAAAGACTAGAGAAATAAACAAGAAAAAAAAAATCACATAGTTACCTATAAGTTGATCATCGCTCATTGACTCAACAAGACTTCTAAATACTCCTTCTTCCCGAAAAACTTGAAGAAGTTAATTTTTAGCAAAAATGATGAAAGAAAAAAAGTTAAAACTCTCAAGAATTCTCTCAAATTTATTCTCAAATGTGTGTTTTACATCCTAGGGGTAAATATGTATTTATAGGCTTTCCCGGACAATCTAAATGAGTACAAAAATCTTCAGATAATTAATAAAATAATATCCTAGATAAAATTCTATCTTAATGTAAGATAAATACAAAATAAAATAATTATTATATCTCAAATAAATTAATTAAATAATCCTATAGATTTATAATTAAAATAATAATTAATTTAAATCTGTATTTATCCCATGTGAAATCTATTTAAAAAATATGTGGAAATTAATTTTAACACATGGATATTTTGAAAAGTAGGTCCCAAGCCTTTTAAAAAATTTTAAAATAATAAAATAAATAAATATTAAGTAATTTAAATATTTTAAAAAGGGAAAAAGAGGGGTCGGCTGGTTTTGGCTACCCGGATGGACCGGCCCAGTTGGGCTGCGCGGGTTGTGCGGGAGGAGGCCCGCGAGAAGCACAGGCTAGGCTTGGGTCACTTGGGCCGTCTGCAGGCCTGTCCGCGTGGGGTGCAAGTGTTTGGCCCCTTGGGCCTACGCGCGTGTGGTTGGTTCCATGCGGGCCTAGAGGGTCGCGTGCGTGGGCGCTCCTGGCACTCAAACACAATATTCATGTGGGCACATGTGCATGTTCATGGGCCATATGGGCAAGGCCACTTTTTCGGCGCACGTGTGGGCCTCCTCCTCGAGCGTGGGCTTTCTTACAATTCTTCAAACCCATTAATCTTACTTGGACCTTAAGCATTCTAGCTTGGACAAACTTGGGCCATCTATTGGAATAATCCCAATTAGGACAGCGTTCAGGGATGAAACTACTCTCCTATTCTGGGCATTCCTCATTGATGCAAGGTTTCATTTTTAGAACTAATTATAGGTTGTCTAAGATCACATCAATATTCCTTTTTCTTGATCAAATATTCTAAAGAAATTACAGTGAGACACTAATAACTATAACTGTTAAAATATTTAGAATTAAGTGACCAAATCCTAACAATTATACCTTAGTCATAGAAGTTAGGAAAGAAGTGATTACAAACTAAACAAATCTTTTCAGTAATAACATTATAACGACACCACCAAGTTGAGCAAGAACTTGGAAATGAGTAAATATGTTTTGAACCCCTGCTCGTAAATTTTGAGAACCAAATCTTTTTTTTTAAAGGAGAGATTTGTAACACCCAGCTAGCACAATGTTTTCTTCAGTCCAATCCAAAAGACCTAAGCCCATAGGCCTAGCCCCAAGCCTGAATGACCTCCCTTTTCTCTTCTCACCTGTAACACAACAAGGGGGGAGGATGAGTTTAGTATAAAGAGAGGAGAGGAAACTTAAGGGAGAATGAGAGTGGTGACCTAGAGAGAAAAAGAGAGAGGGAATAGTGATATCGAAAGAAGCTAAGGGGAGGGTGAACAATAAGTGAACTTACCAGAGCAACATCATTGACGCGGGGGTGTAGGGAGAGGAAGGAGAGACTGTGTTGAATCATCATTATACATATCCGAGAAGCAAGTACCATTTGCTCTTCATTGCTCAAATAGAAATTTACATTATAAGTTCTTTGTGATTTCTTCTTTTTGTGTTTGGGTGGTATTGAACTGATTCAGGAGGAGGATCTAGGAGGCAAAGATAGTTATGTTAAAGTTCCTAATAATAATAGAGAAGAACGAAAAGAGAGACAGAGTAAAAGTTTGTGGGAAGGAGCTCAAAACTGGGAGGTCTTTACTGGATTGGTTTAAAGAGGTTCTGAACTAAGGGAATGGAGAAAATTCTGTGATTAATTAAGCTTGGACAGAGAGAGGAAAAAATGGCTAACCGAACTAATTAAGAGAAGAGAGGGGGAAGAGGAAAATTGAAATGTGTGTCGATTTATATATATATGTATTTTCTTGGTGAATATTTTTTAAAAAATGCATGGTGACCCTCATACGTTTAATGCATGGGGATTTACACATTTGCTTTACTGTAGTATATTCATTGTGTTCATGTGCTTATTGTGCTTGGAATATGCTAAAATTACAATACAGTAGGCCCAGTTATTTGGTTGAGGGGTCGATGCCCTGAGTGTGTGTGATTGGCATTGATATGTCGTTGGTGGGAAATTGTAATATTTACCATTCTGTGATCCAAATTTGAAGGAATATAGGATTCTATTATGGCCTAGTGGTTGGGTCGAGGGTTCGATGCGTCAGGTGTGTGTGATTGGCATTGACATGCAATTGGTGGGCAATTGTAATATTTGCGGTTCTATGATCTAGAGGTGAAGGAATATGGGATTCTATTGTGGCCCAGTGGCTGGGTCGAGGGTTTGATGACCCAGGAACTAATTATATCTATATTTTTTTCCTTCTTTCTTCTTCGTTTTAGTTACTTTTCTCTTTTCTTTTATGTTTGCAATCTTGGTACATCTAATGGCTATAACTGTGGAATGGGTGAATATCCAGTGGCTTAAGCACCATGGAAATGTTGTAAATATGTCAAGAGGGAAGCTGGATTTATGGTAATTAGCGTTAGGGGTAGAAATTAGGATAGGGGCTGTGGGAAATAAAATAAATCAGGGGAAGAGGGGGGAAATACGGGCTGAACTGAAGAGAAAAACATAGGGAGTTTGGTGAGGGTGTTCTTAATAATTTGAGAGGCGTTGGTGCTCCATTAGGCAAATTTAAGAAGTTGAGGAGAGGTTTACAGTGGGAGTTAGACTAAGATACTGGGCAAATTATGGTTAAAGGAAAATAGACCTGCTAGGGGTAGACTAAGTTGGGAAGAATTAGGGACAGGCAAATGGAGGTATATGGTTGTGAATAGATGACTTTTTAGGAGGGAAATTAGGAGTAAGCAGAGCAAAAGCTTGTTGTAATGGGTTAGGGTTTACTATGCTGAATGCAGAGACTACATATATGACCAGTGATAGTGAGAGAAAGGAAGGGAAATGGTTAAGTTGGATAATGCCCAGTACCAGGAAGTTAGACGTAAATTTTTTACTTGTTTTGATGTGAATTTTAAATCTTACTTACTGGGCTATATAGCTCATTATATGTTATATATTACAGAGCAGATAAAACAAGAGTAAGAATCGGATGTACAAGAAGCGTGTGTTCAAACTTTGGAATAAGTAAGGCGTACCATAGAGCAATTATCGTTGACTTAGAGCATGGTATGAGATTGTTTTGATATCACTACACATATACATGTCTCATTTAGATGGAATTACTTATACTTCCATTATTAACACTTGATAATCTAGTTTGGCATTGTAAATGAGGTAAATGAGAATTAGTATACACGAGTATATAAATGTATACATGAGTTTCAAATGGAATGAAAATTTATGCAGGTTGATGTCTTGAGATTTGATGTGTTATTTATTAAAAAGAATGTGAATAAATCTTACATGTTTGATTAGTATAACAACCACCTTTGAAAACTGGGGTTGTTACAAACTAGGTCTATGTGATAAAATTAAATTATTTTACAATATATAACTTTTCAAATATTTTGATAAAATAATATATGAAGGATATATATCAATATATCACTTTGTATATATATATACTTTGCTAAAAGCTCGATATTTTATACGCTTCAAATTAAAATTATTGTTAATAATCCAAAAAAATGGACATATATAGGAAAAATTATAAACTACAATTATGTTTTATAACTCATTTGTCAAGAGAGATGGGAGCATGTACTTCCTTCCCATAATTCAATATGCAATAGTTCCATACTTTCTTGTTTTTTTTTTGTGAGCTACAAGTTCATATGTCTGCAACTGTTTCATTGACAAAACGATATCCACCACAAGATGGTGACAATCAATCCTAGAATATATTATTTTCAAACAGCGATTTCGACTCACGTTAACCTTATTTTCTTGAGAAAAAAATATTCTAACACTTCAATGTTGCATCTCCCATTAATTTTATGGACACAAGTTTGATAGAATTCCTCATCAATTATATGGTGTCCATACTTGGGTGACAAACTTATATTTTGTGAAAATATCGGTATAAAGAGTAGTCCTGCAGTGACAAAAAGTGCCAGAAAATTGAAGGAACAATCCAATTTTGCCTTATTGGGACCAAAAGAAAGTTTTTGGAATAGCTTGTGTACAGTGGTTCTTTAGTTTTTGGAATAGCTTGTGTACAATAGTTCTTTAGTTTCAACGACTAATTAGATAGATACTTTTTTGTAATGCTCGCTGTAATAGATTAATTTAATATGTACACCCTTCATTAATTATATCTCTTAATTAAATTATTAATTTAAGATAGAAATTCAAAATTTAATCATTAAGCAAAATGATATTAACAAATATATTATGTTAAAAAAAATTACTCTCATATTTATTGGCTTTGAGGTATTTTATATTCAATCCACAAGATTGAAAATATTTGCCCAATCATTCAAAAAGAGAAAAACAAAAGAAAATATTTCTCCAATCCCTCAAATTATGGGTCAAATTTTCCTTATTTGGGCAGATCATTGGACTCATTAGCAAGTTCAGTGCAAAGTCTGTTATGGTACCTAGAGTTTATAGTAGTGGTAAAATTCGGCATATACTAGACAATTAATATTAGATGAAATTAAATAGAACGAATTAGAATACAATAGTTTGATTTAATTTTCAATTTGGAATTAGATGTCCTAAAGAGTTTTATTTCATTCCGTCCAGATTAAATGGACCGAGATTTTAAGGTATATATATTCTTAGATTATTATTTTATCTTATTAATTCCATAAATGATCTATTAAATAAATAATTATTGTTTATGAAATTTATTATTTAGTTTTATTTTTATTAGATTTATTAATTATTTTTTAATTAAAACTCATGTAAGGAAAAATATTTACAATTAATTTGAATTTAACCAAATAAATTTAGATAGTCTGTTTTTTTTTTTGGCCTATTTGATCTAATTCAATCTTCTTTCATATTAATAAAAACTCATGAAATATCATACATAACCTATTATTTGAATGTTAATTTTCAACTGATTTTTTTGTGAATTCATATAATTTAACCAGGTCTATGTGATGAAATTAAATTATTTTACAATATATAACTTTTAAATATTTTGATAAAATAATATATGAAGGATATATCAATATATAACTTTGTAAGTATACATATACCTTGCTAAAAGCTCGATACTTTATATGCTTCAAATTAAAATTAACATTAATAGCCCAGAAAAATAGATATATGTGGGAGAAATTATCAACTATGATTATGTATTATAACTCGTTTGTCAAGAGTGATTGGAGCACGCGTTTCCTTTCTGTAATTCAATATGCATTCCATACTTCCTTGTTTTTTGGTGAGCTACAGGTTCATATGCCTGTAATTATTTTATTGACAAAACGACATCCATCACAAGATGGTGATAATTTATCCCGGAATTTTTTATTTTCAAACAACAATCTCAACTCATGTTAACTTAATTTTTTTGGAAAAAAAAGTATTCTAACACTTCTATGTTGCATCTCTCACTAACTTTATGGACACAAGTTTGATAGAATTCTTCATCAATTATATGATGTCTATACTTGAGTGACGAATTTATATCTTGTGAAAATGTTAGTATAAAAAGTAATCCTGTAGGAACAAAAAGTGCCAATAAAGTGATGGAACAATCCAATTTTATTTTATTGGGCACAAAAAAAAAAAATTTTGGAATAGTTTATGTACAATGGTTCTTTAGTTTCAGAAATTAATTATATAGATATTTTTTTGTAATAATTTAATATATACACCCTCTATTAATTACATCTCTTAATTAAATTATTAATTTAATATAGAAATTCAAATTTTAATCATCAAACAAACTAATATTAACATATATATTATGTTATAAAAAATTAATTTCATATTTATTACCTCAAACTAAGTTTTATTTTCTTTCCCATCCTTCGACCTACCCAAAACCTTTCACTTCTAATCCATTTTAGGAAGATTTGGCCCACTAGTATTTTAAATTTTTCTTATACGCTTCCTATGGACTTGGCCTCACCAGGTTCATTAGACCAAAATCTTTCTTTCTAAAAGATCTTTTCTATGGGTTCGACCCACTATTATTTGGATCAAACTTCAGCTGTCTTCTATATATACATATATGATTTCTTTTTTTCTTAACGTTCAGCCCACCAGGGGCTTCTCTCTCTTCCCTAGCCTGGTTTTCTATTAGGGTCGGCCAACTCAGGTTTAGATCCCTCACATCCCTTCATTTTTTGTTTTTGTCTCCTAGACCCAATAAAATCTGAACACATATCTAGCCCATTTCCATTTGGGCTCGGTCCAATAAAAATTTAATCCAATCTCCTAGATATTTTTTTGTAACGTTCACTATAATAGATTAATTTAAAATGTACACCCTCTATTAATTACATCTCTTAGAAATTCAAATTTTAATTATTAAATAAATTAATATTAACATATATATTATGTCATAAAAAATTAGTCTCATAGGTTTCGAGGTATTTTATGTTCAACCCACAATATTAAAAATATTTTCTCAAAAATTACCTTTGTATTGAGTATTCTCGAAAATGGAAATGATTCACAAAAATTTTAATTAATTTCAAATAAAGACACATTATATATTTATTTATTTATTATAAGGAATTAAATTAATATCACAATATTATGAGGACGACTCTGAACTTAAGAAAATTAATTAAAAATCCAGGTAGAGAATATTAGCCTGTATGAGGAACTACGGTTACAATGTTGCACGCGTTGACCCTAATCCAAACCCTTCCGCAGTCAAAATCTAGGATCACCTTATTTCCTTCCGGCAACACAGTGGCTTCAGCCACAAGTGGATTTTCTCTCTTTATAATTTCCGCTGCCTCATCTTCGTTTCTCCCTACAAGCTCCGGCCATGAGTTTTTACCTGCAACACCCATATATACATATGTATATTTTCTTATAACTATGCATTAATTCATTAACTTATATATACACATGTAATATTTCTAAATTAAATTACTGACAAAATAAGAGACTTCACTTTTTACATTTTTTTTCCTAATAAAATTGTAAGAGTTTAGTCTAGGTGTCAACCGGATATGTTAGGTTAAATAATTTGATTACTTAATAAAATATGTGATAAACTAAAGAGATAATAGGGGTCTTTTTTACACAAAAATTGAATTTTTTGTTACAATAAAAACAGAAAGAATACTGATTATTTAATATTATAAAATATATATATATATCAATAAATTTCTATGAAATAATTTTACGAGATTTAACCAATTGTATCAATTAGTAAGATATTACTAGAAAATAAGAATTAATCATTCACTTTTATTAAAATAAAATTGAGAGAAAAAAAGGTTGATCCATACTGACCTGGGCAATCAGATGACATTTTCTCTCTATAATTCAATAAAACAAGTGAAGATGAGTTGATGGATTTACATAGCTAATGAGGTGGGATATAAGTGTTTTTTCTTAAATCAGAAACTTAAAAATGCATTAAAGAAGGGAATTAATTACAAATTAAGATGTTATTTATGGGCAAGACCATTCTTGAGTTCAATAGATTTATATACATTGTAGTGACATTAATTTATACGTCAATATATTATTGGTTTTCTTTAGGTAATATTCATGTGTGCCTTAAGTAAATAATGCGTTGCGTAGGTTGTAAGTTATGTAATGGTTCCGAAATTTTAAAAGAAATAATTCATAAATTAAGTGTGGAAACGAAATAATTAGTTAGTGTCTGTATTTCTTACACAATAACTTAAAGTACTAAATAATGCTACAGAAATTACACTTTTGAAAGAAATACAAAAAATTAATGAAATAAACGGAAAATAAATAAAGTACTAAATAGTACACTTAAAGTACTAAATAGTGCTACATAAATTACACTTTTGAAGGAAATACAAAAAATTAATGAAATAAACGGAAAATAAATAAAACTGGTATGCTACTCGCAACTCTCTAATGGATCAGCCTCTGGATTCTGGTCATCTTGATCTGAAATGATTAAATAAGAAATGAGCTACGCTATCCCAGTAAGAATATCACGCTATTCAACGACATAGAAATAAAGGTTGGTAGAAAAATCAAAACAACTAATGGAACTCTTAATTAAACAAATTCATTTATCATAAACAAAATCCTTTGCCATCTATTTACCCTAGTGAGATTTACAAAACAACTTATAGAGATAATAACATAACTCAAATAATGATTTCATATGCAATCGATTTGAATAACAATTCTATCCTTTATCAACCTATTAGTATCCATGGGGGTTTATAAGGATGTTCCTATAACACGTGAACCATTTCCTTTAACATTTCAAATTAACGGGCCGTCTCCATACCCAGTCCGATATGAGCGCCAAACCACTAAACCTCAATACTCCGTCCAGTGTGAGGGTGAAATGGGTCGTCCCCATACCCTATCTGGTATGAGTGTCAAATTACCAAACTTCGATACCCCATCCGGTATGAAGCAACGTTCACGGTAGGATTTCCTATGCGCCCAGTTCGTCTACCATCTCTCAGGATATCCAGTAAGGCTGTCGCTTCATCCATTCACTTAATCACACAATTTTCAGTTTTTCTTTAATCTCTCTTTTTTCCAATTCAACCGTAAACCCATAAAATAAACAATACATGCATTCAAAGCTGTAAAATTGATCAATCAGATACTATCATGCATTCAAACCATAAAAATAATTAACAAAAACAATAATATATAATTTTCGAACACATAATTAATTATGAATATTTTTTAAATTGTATAAAATACCGTATTATTATTAATTTAACTTCAATTCCATAACAGAGAATAGAGTAAGAGATTCTTATTCAATTCGATGCCTAAAAAATGAAACTTGTTGACTGTGCCTATCGCGGTCCCCGGATTCCCTGAATTTTTCTTCGGAAATTAAAACACGCTACAAGTATCTACAAATATCCCAAAAAATCCAAAAACAGTGTCAGGACCCCTTTTTGGCTAATTTTGAAATTCCAGCACGGTGGCTCCGCCGTGCTTCGGCGATGACGCTGCTGCCCGTGATGGTGGTCCACCTCAGGTTGGCTATTTTTGGCCAGTTTTGCATCAATCCTTGTGAGAAAACACATTAAGGGACCTCAGTTGGCCGAAAAAATTGAAAAACTGAAACTCACCAGCAGCAGGGCTCTTCGGTGCGGCGGCTCCGCTAGCTCGCTTTTACGGTTGAGTGTTTTACTTTGGTCAACCTGTAGAGAAGGAAACGGTGAAAAAATTTTGCATAACGGAAATCGGGAAGGGACTTATCGGAGGTGGTTTTTGAAATTTTTTGCAGCAGCACTGCCGAGCTTTGCCCGTAGTTTTCGGCCAATTGGCCGATCATTTTACTCCGATATGGCCATGGGGGTGTTTAAAATTGAATTCTGAGCAAAAAGAAATTTTGTTACTTCTTTTGGCGATCGGAAGTGGCTCCAGTGCGGCGGTGGGTGGTGGTGGTTCTCCTTCCCAGCAGTTGGGTCTTTTTCTCCGATGAGGGTGTCTGACGGCTAGGCTTAAGATTTGGTGTGAAGAGAATTATTTATATTCGTCCCCTTTTAATATGAGCCCTCCATCGCGATTGATCTGAAATGTCTGATCGCAATTAAATAGGGAGTGAATCTAGACCGTTCATCGCTATCTGATATGAATCATCCAATCGCGTTTAAATAAGAAGTAGATCTGGATCGTTGATCGTATTTAAATCTGACCGTCCAAGCACGTTTAGGGAGAGAACACATCCAGGTCGTCTGTGCACGCGGGAGCGAATATGGACGGTTCGATCGCGGGCACGCAGATCGCCCGCGTGGCCTCCTGTGTGGCACCGTGTCAGTGTCCATTGCCACGTGGCGCGTTCTGGTTCGTAAGAGCTACTAACCGGGCATCTTATGTGGTATAACTTTTTTAAATTACATTTTGACCCATAGTTTTCGATTTTTCTTTCAAAAATACCCTCAAAATAAAAAATTTCACATGTTTTTTCTTCAAAATTATTTTCAATTTCATTCTCTTTCAAATTTTTTTCATTTTTATACTAAATTAAAATAAAAAATTAAAAAAACTACATTTACAAATTAATTTAAATTACAAAAAATTAATTTGGGTATTACAAGTTATTTTGTCCAAACTAAAAAATTTAACCCAATTGAAAAACTAAACCGAAATGGTTTAATTTAGTTTAGTTTTTAATTACCCTCCAAAATTTGATTTGCATTGAAATTAAATAAAATTTTTAAATCAAATTAAAATCCAAATTGTATATAATTAGAAAATAGGATATAATATTAATATATAATAAACTATTAAATCACATAAAATATCAGTCACATTTATTTATTTCCAATTATTCAAATAAATATCTAAAGAAAAATAACCTAAGAGAATTTACTAATTATTGAAAATTAAATAAAAACTACTTATTTATTTATTTGGTTACAATGGAAGCTAGATCGGTCAAGAAACTAGCCCATGTATTATTACATTTATTATATGAAATTACGTGGGCAATGTTAGCCTATAGTAGGAACTAGAGTAACAATCTTGCAATCGTTTACCTAAACCCAAACCCTGTTGCAGCTAAAATTCTTGATCACTGAAGTTCCTTCCAACAACACGATGGCTTCCAAGACATTTGGATTTTCTCTTTTTATGGTTTCCACTGCCTCATCTCCATTTTTCCCAACAAGTTCCGGCCATGAGTTTTTACCTGCAACACCCATACATATATATATATGTATATAATTTCTTATAATTGTGCACTAATTAATTACCTTTATTTATGAAAAGAAGAGTTGATCCGTACTTACCTAGGCATTCAGACGCCATTCCTTTCTTCTCTAAATTGTTTTTGTTTATCTTATATGTAAAATTCAATAGAACAAGTGAGGATGAGTTCCTGAGGTTGTAGGGTATTTATATAGCATATGAGGCGGCTCGGTGGAGATGTGGGAAATTATTTCATGAATTTTAATTTGTAAAGTATGGCTTTGACTTTGATTAATGGTGGCTGTTCATAGGTTTTATGCAGCTTACCTGTCCTATACTGTACAGAGCTTATCCATATCTATTAACAAGGGAAGAACACCATATATAATAAAAGAGATGTCCGTAGTGTTTACCTATATATATATATATATATATATCAAGAGGAAGATAAGAAAAGAGTCTGCAGTCGTGAAGTATGGAATTTGAAAGGATCCCTGCTCGTCCTCAAGGACTATAAGCCTGATTTATCTTCAGATGAAATTGAATTTGATATTTCCTTATAATTTTTAAAAATAAAAAAAATGATAATATATTTAAATTTTCAGTTAAAGTAATAATATATATAATAATTAGTTAGTTAAAATTTTTAAATATAAAATTAAAAAGTGATAATTTGTAACAGTTAACCAATTAATTTGAAAGGATTTTTCTTCTCTTGTTGTGACAAGAACTCTAAATTGATAAAGAATATAAGTTTTGATGAAGTAAATCTCTTAGAATCTCGTCTTAATTTGTAGGATAAGTATTTTTGAATTCTTATGAGATTTACTTGAAGTTGAAAGCTATTCATGAGGAGAGTTATGTTTGATTGCGGAAGAATGAATGATTATGTATAAAAAATCTTTAGAACTTTTATTATCTATATGACTCTTGTGTCTTAAAAGAGATGAGTATCAAGTTACGACTCTCCCAACAAGAGTAATGACTCTCTCATGGGAAATACTTGAGAGTTTATGATTGGAATGACTTTTTTGACCATTTGGTTATAATCATCTTTATCATAAGATCTTAGTGTGAGTTGCACCCCATTCTTTTCTCGCATCAACCCCCTTCTTCAAAATAATTTTTTCTCGAATTGGGATATTCTCATTAATTATTTAATTGACTCTCCTTCTTGTGAGAAAGGTATCTCAACACTTTAATGCTGTAAATCCCAACACTTCAATGCTCGGACTTGGGTGACGGGGCTATATCCTCTGAAAGTGCCGGTACAAAAAGCAGTCCTGCGGCGAAAAATAGTGCCAGAAAAGTGATGGAACAATCCAATTTCGCCATACTGGGAGCAAGGGAAAGTTTTCAAAATAGCTTGTGTACAATGGTTCTTCAATTTTAGAGATGAATTATATAGATGTTTTTTCTATAACGCTCACTATAACATATTAATTTAACATCTACACCCTCCTCCGTTAATTACATCCATTAATTAAGTTATTAATTTAAGATAGAAATTCAAATTTTAATAGTTAAATGAACTAATATTGACACACATATTACCTTATAAAAAATTAATTTCATATTTATTGGCTTTGAGGTATTTTACGTTCAATCCACGAGATTAAAATATTTGTCCAACCTTTCTCAAAGAGAAAAACAAAAGAACATATTTCTCCAATGCCTCAAACTACGAGGCAGGTTTTCCTTATTTGGGCAGGCTGATTGGACTCGTCAGCAAGTTAAGTGCGAAGTTTGTTATGGGACCTAGAATTTACAATAGTGCTAAAATTCAGTATGTACTAAAATGTTATTATTAGATTGAGTTAAATAGATCAATAAGAATATAGTAGTTTGATTTATTTTTCAATTTGTAATTGGAGGTCCTAAAAATTTTTATTGATTCCTTCCAGACAAAACGAACTGAGATTTTAAGATACGTATATTCTTAGATTATTGTTTTATTTTGTTAATTCCGTATATTACATATTAAGTGAATAAGTATGGTTTACGAAATTTATTATTTAGTTTTGTTCTTATTAGGTTTATTTATTTATTTTAATTAAAAACATCATGTGAGGAAAAAAAAATATACAATTTAATTTGAGCTGAACCGAATAAATTTAGATAGCGTTAGCTTTTTTTTTTTTTTTTGGCCCTATTCGGACTGATTGTCTCCTTTTTAATATCAACAAACACCCATGAAATGCCATACATAACTTACTGTTTGAGTGTTAATTTTCTAATGATATTTTCTCCATGAATTCATAAAAAAAAAATTTTAACCCTGTCCATTTGATAAAATTAAATTATTTTGCGACATAAAACTTTTCAAATATTCTGATAAAACAATATATCAAGGATATATCAATGTGCAACTTTGTAGATACATATATACCTTGCTTAAAGCTCTATACTTTATATGCTTGAAATTAAAAAAAAATTCTAATGATAGTGCTAAAATTCAGTATGTACTAAAATGTTATTATTAGATTGGGTTAAATAGATCAATTAGAATATAATAGTTTGTAGGAATTTTCACTTTTAAGGAAGGTGAGTATTGGTTGGTAGAGATAGAGAAGGCCTTCGCGACACTTGGGGTGATTCCCAAACAGAAGGTTATTCTTGCAACGTATATGCTTATTGGTGAGGCAAGACGGTTGTGGCAACTGAAGCTGGCTACTATGTCCACTTCGATCACCTAGAATAGTTTTTGGCAAGCTACAATACTAAGTACCTTCTGGAATATCTTCGACATCTGAAAGAAGTAGAGTTTGCACAACTAGTCCAAGGAGATTTATCAGTAACAGAGTATGCTCAAAAATTCCTTGAGTTGTTTGGATACTCCCCTGACAATATGACAGATGAAGGTAGGATAGTAAGGAGGTTTGAATGAGGTCTTCGTCATGAGATCAGGCAGCAGTTGTTTGTGTTTTAGCTTGACGCATATTCGCCAGTCTTGGCCAAGACACAGTTGATCGAGAGAAACATCTATATTTTTTTCTCTACAATAGGCAACTCCAAGCCCCCAATTCCCCATCGCAAACTAGCACCCACTACACCAAACCAGCAGTACAAGAGGCCAAGGTCTTCACCTCAGGCTAAGACCTAAGGCCCTGGTAGTAGGACGTGGCAAAATTTGCCAACACTGTGACAAGGATCATGCGGACCGACCTTATTATCATCTCAACAACACCTGTCGCATATGTGGGAGTACCCACACTACGCGAAAGAGTGTTCGAGGAATCATAATTAGGCCAGGCCCATGGTCTAGGGTAGAGTCTACACATTCTCCCAGCAGGATGCTGAAGCCAATCTAGATGTTATTGGGGATATGTATACTATCTGCAAACATCTTGCACATATTTTAATTGACACTAGTGTTTCACATTCTTTTGTTTCATATGCTTGTATTCAATATTCAAATGTACTACCTGAACGTCTATATTCTGTATTATTTGTGTCTATACTTGGGAACAGAACATTGCTGAAAAATGTTAAATACAAATCTTGTATCATAGAAATAACAAGTAGGGAACTGAGCGTATATCTAATAGCACTAGATACGGGAGATTTTGATGTAATCCTAGATATGAACTTGTTACCAACTTATCATGTTATCATTGATTGTTAACACAAGAGACTTGTATTTAACATCCCTAATAAAAAATATTTTACTAATTAATAAAATCTCATATATTGTTCGTGTATGGTGGTAATATATTGAATTTAATCATATGTCATTAACTTAATTATTCCTTTTCCGTCATAGGCAAACTTGAGGAAAGATTTGCATCTAAGATACTATTGTTGTCAAAAACTTCCCTGATGTATTCCCTATTGAACTACCAGTGCTGCCAGTAGATCAAGAAGTAGAATTCGTCATTGATCTTCAACCTAGCAACCCATCTTAGTCACCCCATACCAAATGAGCCATGTTGAAATGGAGGAGATTAGAAAATAGATCAAAGAGCTGCAGGATAATGGTTTCATCCGGTGCAACATATCTCCTTGGGTGCTAGAGTTACATTCGTAAGAAAGAGTGATGGGACTTTGAGGTTATGCGTAAACTATAGAGAAATGAACAGTGTCACAATTAAGAATAAATACCCTCTCTCTAGGATAGATGACCTTTTTGATCAATTATAAAATGCCCAGATTTTCTCCAAGATTCACCTACGTTCAGAATACCATCAGGTAAAGATCAAAGTAGAAGACATCCCTAAGACGACCTTTAGAACCCGATATGGACATTTTGAGTTTCTTGTCATGTCGTTCGGATTGACTAACTCACCTGCAAGCTTCATGGATTCGTTTGTCATAGTTTTCATTGATAATATCTTCGTTTACTCTAAGAACAGGGAACAAAACACTCAGTATCTGACTCAAGTCTTACAGATTCTCAGAGAAAAGAAACTATATGCAAAGTTGAGAAAACGTGAATTTTAGCTTGAGCAAAATTCTTTCCTGGGACACATAATATCGAAAGAATGAATCTTTATGAATCTCGATAAGATTGAGGTAGTGACAGGCTGGAAAGAACTTACTACGGTCAAGGAAGTTAGAAGTTTCTTGGGTATGGCAGGTTATTATCGCAGGTTTGTGAAAGGATTCTCAAGCATAGCAGCCCCCTGACATGACTCACAAAGAAAAATATCAAGTTTGAGTGGAATGAACAATGTAAAAGAAGCTTTACAAAACTCAAAAAGTAACTAACTACCGCACCGGTGTTGACTCTACCAAATGGAACAGACAAATATACAGTGTACAGTGACATATCCTACCAAGGTTTAGGTTGTGTTTTGATGCAGAACGGGAGGGTCATAGCTTATGGGTCTAGGCAACTGAAAAACCTTGAAAAGAATTACCCCACTCACGATTTGTAGCTTGTTGCAATTATCCATGCCTTGAAAATCTAGCGCCATTACTTGTATGGAGAGACGTTTAAAATCTATATAGATCATAAGAGCCTGAAACACATTCACATAGAAAGACCTCAACATGCGTAAGAGGTGTTGGATAGAACTTCTCAAGGATTATGATTGTAAGATCTTGTACTACCCAAATAAGGGCAACATAGTAGCGGATGCTCTCAGCAGAAATAATATAGGTATGTTAACTCATATGATGGTCTTCGAGTGCAGAATGATAAAGGTTAGGTAACGAAAATAACTCCAAGACTTAAAACGGGCCACATGTCTAACCCACTTAACAGTCCAATCCAAGTTAATCCAGAGGATCAAGGAGGCTTAGTTGGTTGATTCTACTTTAGGAGCCCTTAAAAAGGATAGAAAATTAGGGATGAATCCAAGGTTCCAAGTTTTTGTTGATGGGCTGCTTAAGTTCCAAGACAGGTTATGTGTTCCAAGCAATGTCGATTTAAAAAGAGATATCATGACAGAGGCTCATAATTTGGAGTTCACCATACAGTTGAGAAGAACCAAGATGTATCAAAGTATGGAGTCCTGATTTTTATGGAATGGGATGAAAATGGGTATTGTTGATTTATCTCAAAGTGTCTCACATGCTAATAGGTTAAGACCGAGTATCAACACCCAGGCGGTCTACTCTAACCGTTACTAATTCCATAATAAAAATGGGAGTATATCACCATGGATTTTATAACATGATTACCCAAAGCTCGTTCTGGTCATGAATAAATTTGGGTAATAGTCGATTGACTCACTAAATTCTCCCACTTCTTAGCCATTAGAGTAACAGACCCCTTGGACAAGCTAGTTAGGATTTACATTCGATGGATAGTCAGGCAGCATGGGGTTCTAGTAACAGTGGTATTAGACCGGGATCTCATGTTTATGTCTAGGTTTTGGACCAGTTTTCAGCAGGCAATGGGGGCCAAATTATCACTCAGTACGACTTTTCACCCACAAATGGATGGGTAATTAGAGAGAACTATTCGAACACTAAAGGACATGCTCAGGGCTTGTATCCTAGATTTCGGAGAAAACTGAGATGATCATTTACCTCTGATAGAGTTTGTCTACAATAACAGTTACCTAACAAGTATCGGTATGGCTCCTTATTAAGCATTATATGGTCAACCCTATAGATTACCAATCTGTTGGGAAGAGATAGTTGATAGGAAAGCGATTGGCCCAAACCATGTAGAGGATACCACAATGAAGATTGCCAAAATTAAGAAAAACATCTAAACATCCGAAAGTAAACTGAAGAGTTATGCAGACACCCGAAGGAGAGATTTGAAATTTGAGACAGGTGGTCGATTCTTCCTTAAGGTCACCCCCCTTAAGAGCATCACTAGATTTGGAAAGAGGAAAAAACTAAATCCTCGGGTTATCGGACCATTCAAAATTTTGGACAGGATTAAAACGTTCGCCTACAGATTAGGACTGCCAAAAGAACTATCTGGGGTTCATGATGTCTTCCATGTGTCAATGTTGCGCAAGTACAACCCTGATCCTTCACATATTTTGTCCTACAAATCGTTCCCTTTCTGGGAGGATCTTTCTTAAGAAGAAGTACCTATCAGCATCTTGGATCGAAAGAAGAGAATACTCCGCAATAGGAAAATCTCCTTCATCAAAGTCCTATGGCATAATCACTCGCAGGACAAGGCTACTTGGGAGATACAGTCGGACTTTAGGGTTAGATGTCCTCAGCTATTTAGTGAGATAACAATTTGGAGAATAAAATTTTCTTAAGGGGGGGAGAGTTGTAACACCCCGAATTTGAGATGTACCCATTTGATTTTGAGTTAATAAAAACACTTTTATACGTTTAATTTCATGAATTTCCATCCATTTATTTCCCTTTTTTTCGTATTCGATTGAAAAGAGATTTTGAAAACAGGGATCAACTCGCAAAAAAAAGGAAAAATGGGCCACCTCAACAAGCATGACGAACCATAGCACGCTGAGTAGTGGTTGCGTCAGCATGCTTTTCCATATGGGAAGAAAGGTGGGGAATCTGCGTGTTAAACAGATCAGCTGGCCCACATCCATTCCCGCTCGCACGAACAGCTAGATCTCAATCCCGCCCGAATTTGAATGAATGGCCCCAATCGCCCATGTGATGGATCCAACGATCACATGATCGATGGTCCTGATTTGTGGAGCTTATCGATCGGACAGTCCCAAATGCATGAAGGAGAAAAATTCGGGTTGGTCCGAATAGGAGGGATTTAAATAAACATGCAAAGAATATAATCTTTAAACCTTTATTTTTCATGATCAATGAAAATTTGGCCATTTAAGTAAACATATAAGGAATATAACCTTTAAATCTTTATTTTTCATGCTCAATGAAAATTTCAATATTATTTATATTATTATTACGATAAGGCTAAATGCTCGAAATCCTTGTTAAGGGTTTGGGCTTTTATAGTCTATTTGGTCTTATTCAATCTTTTTTATATTAATAAACACTCATGAAATATTATACATAAGTTAATGTTTGAATGTTAATTTTCAATTGATTTTTTTGTGAATTTATGTAATTTAACTAGCTCTATGTGATAAAATTAAATTATTTTGCAATATATAACTTTTCACTATTTTGATAAAATAATATATGAAGGATATATCAATATATAACTTTGTAGATATATATATATACCTTGCTAAAAGCTTTATACTTTATTCGCTTCAAATTAAAATTATTGATAATAGTCCATAAAAATGGACATATTTATGAAAAATTATATACTACAATTATGTATTATAACTCATTTGTCCAAAGAGATTAGAGCATGTGCTTCCATTCCATAATTCAATATGCAATAGTTCCATACTTCCTTGCTTTTTTTGTGAGCTACAAGTTTATATGCTTGCAATTGTTACAATGACAAAATGACATCCACCACAAGATGGTGACTATCCCGAAATCTATTATTTACCAATAGCAATTTTGACTAACATTAACCTTATTTTTTTGAGGAAAAAATATTCTAACACTTCAATGTTGCATCTCCAATTAACTTTATGGACACAAGTTTGATAGCATTCCTCATCGATTATATGATGTCTACACTTGGGTGACAAACTTATATCTTGTAAAAATATCGGTATAAACAGTAGTCCTACAATGATAAAATGTGCCCAAAAATTGAAGGAACAATCCAATTTTGCCATATTGGGACTAAGAGAAAGTTTTTGGAATAGCTTGTGTACAGTGGGTTCTTTAGTTTTAGTAATTAATTATGTAGATACTTTTCTATAATGCTCTCTATAATAGATTAGTTTAATATGTACACCTTTCATGAATTACATCTCTTAATTAAATTAATAATTTAAGATAGAAAATAAAATTTTAATCATTAAACAAACTAATATTGTCGTTTATATTATGTTATAAAAAAATTAATTTCATATTTATTGACTCTGAGGTATTTTATGTTCAATCCAGAAGATTGAAAATATTTTCCCAATCTTTCTCAAAGAGAAAAACAAAAGAAAATATTTCTCCAATCCCCACAATTACGGGGTAGATTTTCCTTTTTTGGGGAGACCATTGGACTCGTTAGCAAGTTCAGTGCAGAGTTTGTTATGGTACCTAGAATTTATAGTAGTGGTAAAATTCAGTATACACTAAAAAAATTAATATTAGATGGAATTAAATAGACTGAATTAAAATATAATAGTTTGATTTAATTTTCAATTTGAAATTAGGGTCCTAAAAATTTTTATTTGAATCCATCCATATTAAATGGAATGAGATTTTAAGATACATATGTATATTCTTATATTATTATTTTGTCTTATTAATTCTGTAAATGACTTATTAAACGAATAATCACTGTTTATGAAATTTATTATTAGTTTTATTTTGATTAGATTTATTAATATATTATTATTTTGTCTTATTAATTCCGTAAATGACTTATTAAACGAATAATCACTGTTTATGAAATTTATTATTAGTTTTATTTTGATTAGATTTATTAATTATTTTTTAATTAAAAAATCATGTAAGGAATAAAATGTACAATTTAATTTGAATTGAACTGAATGAATTTAGATTGCCTTTGTTTTTGTTTTTTTTGTTTTTTTGTCTATGTAACGTTCCGAATTTGAGATGTACCCATTTGATTTTGAGTTAATACAAACACTTTTGTTCATTTAATTTCATGAATTTTCCTCCATTTATTTCCTTTTTTTTCCTATTCTATTAAGGAATGAGTAAATAAAATTCATTTATCACAAAAATACAAAAAAAATAATTAAAGGAATTCATTTTGGACCTTTTTAAAAATAATTTTAGAAATCCGGGCACAAATGTAATATAGGGGAGGCCTATTTGAAAATAAATTTAGAAAATAGGGGTTAACTCACAAAAAAAGAAAAAAAAATGAGCCACCTTAGCAAGCATGACGAACCACAGCATGCTGAGTGGCAACTGCGTTAGCATACATTTTCACGCGGGAAGCTAGGTGGATGATCCATGTGCTAAACAAATCGAACAACTCATATCCATTCCTGCTTGCACGAACGGCCAAATCTCAATCCCCCCTCTATTCAAATGAACAGCACTGATCACCCACATGATGGATCCAACGATCACACGATCGATGACCCTGATTCGTAAAGCTGATTGATTGGACGGTCCCAAACGCATAAAGGAGAAAAATCCAAGTTGGCCCGAATAGGAGGGATCAAACATCTACCGTTGATCCACGCGGGCCTGAGTAGATGGCTGAGATTAGAAGAAGAGAGGTATTTAAACCTCTCTTTAGTTGGCACCCAAAAATCCTAGCCAACATCCCAACCGGAGAAGAAGAAGAAGGGGCAGCTGGAGGAAGCTCAGTTGCCAGAGGGATGATGTCGCCACTGTGCTAGAAACCTAAATATGGTCGGTAAGCACGATGTTTCTTTCAGTTCATCCTATTTTTTTACCTTAGGTCATTTAGATTAACCCTAATGTAGTATAGGCTAAGGAAAGCCGTAACTTGAGAGAGAGGGACAACAGAGCACGGCTGTGCCATCGCACCGAAAGCTAAAACCCGACTAGTTAGGCTGAAATTTCCTCCCTTTCTCCGTAAAACACTCTCCTCTCCATGATTTAATCTGATTTTCATCACAAGACCGCTAGGTTCGACTTGGCCAAGAGAAAATAGCTTCAGAGAAGGAGAACCAAACAGTAGAGCCCGGTGGCACCGCTGTGTTGGAACCCCAACCCGACCCCGATGAGTTCCTCTGCCCTTTTTTTCACCACTTTTTATGTACGTTCATGCTGTTTTGATGTGCATTTCTAATTGTACTAGAAAACCTAAAAAAATTGAGAGTTAGGAACTGCCGTGAACTTTAGTTAAAATAGGTGTATCCTGGTCTTCGACCCAGGGTAAGAATTCCTCAACCTTTTTCCTGTTACTATTAAATTAAATTTTAATCAATAGTAAATGGAAAATTCTAAATAGTTTTGTGATTCTTTGATGATTAAATACAGGTTATCGATGGAGCCAGTAATTGATTTGTTTATATTCGTCACTAGTTTATTCGTATTGCCTATTTGTTATTTTTATCTTTATTTTTATTTTATTTTATTTTATCTTATTTTATTATACTTTATTTTATTCTAGTCTATTTCTTTTCAGTTAGCCCAATTCGTTTCAATTTTCTTTCATTACATCAATTTAGAACCAATATACTAATCATGCACCTTGAATCGTGGAAGTGTACTTTATTGCGCTTCATTTTCACATTCTGCTTTGTTTAGTTCCATCTTTACTTATCATTTCATTTTATTATTCATGTTATCACAACCTGTGGTGCTGTTATTCTATTATGATATTTTATTTCATTTTTATTTACAATTTTATCCCTTAACAAATTTCAAAGCATGAATTTTGCTTTCTTGCATTTTAAAGTATGGGTCTCACGTGTTATTTAGGGTTAAATAATAATGGAAAACATGCATGCGTAAACCAATGTTGTTGAATGAAAAGGCTTATTAGGTATCATGGAAAAGAGTGTATGGACTTAGTACATAGGGTGAACCCTACCGTGGACATTACCCTCAACCGTACAGGGTTGGGAAGCCCCATACCAGATGGGGTTGGGAGTTTATAAGTTCCGCTCGTATCGGACGGGGTATTGAGATAGTTTTTAGTTATGGTGCCCATTATCACACAGGGTCTGGGGACAGCTGATTGATTTACAAGGAAAGTGTATGTATCCACACATAGTTAGGATCCCTATGGGCCCCTAATGATTCCGATGGGGAAAAATAAAATTGTAAAGTAGAGATGGGTATGATAAGTAACCCGACTTTAGGAAAAATAATGAAGAACCCAACGTTTCATGTCTATTGGAATGTATGTTATTTATGATTAAATCATCATTCTGATCTTATCTTCATGTATGGCGTTTGAGAGACTACTAGTTAAAGAAGAAAATCATAACGTTTTTAGTAAAACATATAAGGAATTCATTAGCATTCGGGTTTTATTAAAAGCACACTCCATTGGTCGTTTTATGTTTTCTATAATCCTTTTATTTCTATATCAATGGTAAAGTGTTGATATTCTTACTAAGTTAGTGTAGCTCACCCATTTCTTATTAACCATTTCAGATCAAGACCAGGATCCCAAACAGCGAGAGACTAGTTAGGACATTATCACTTTTTGCTCTGCCAAATTTGAATTGAGGTTAATAATTACTTTGTAGCGGTTTTTCTCATTTTTAATAATTACTTTGTAGCGGTTTTTCTCGTTTTTAAGTTCTAAATATTTGTTTAGTCCCTTGGACATTTAAGTAAACGTGCAAGGAATGTAACCTTTAAATCTTTAATTCTCCCACTCAATGAAAATTTCAGTATTATTTATATTATTATTATGATCAGGCTAAATGCTCAAAATCCTTGTTAAGGAATTAGGCTTTTATCATTGGATCAGAGCCAGGTTCTTCGGAAATATTCCCTTCACATAGGATTGGAATGAATTTTATGCAATTCGAATCTCAAACTATTGTCATGTAATGTAGGTAAGGAAACATGAGAAAAGGAAGGCCCCTGCTAAAAAGAGCAGCCCGAGAGGGATCATTACGGGAGGATGTTGATTGGCTCTTCGAAATGCTTAAGAGGTTTATATCTACCCAGCAGGCTAAGGATGAGAGAAGGGAGTTGTTTGATCCCCCTCTACCCCTACCACAGTATGAACCACCTCAGCATCGAGAGGATCCAATACCCCCATGATACAACCCATTTCCTCCACAATACCATCTGACACCTCCACAGTACAATCTAATACCTCCATCGTATAATACGGTGTTCTAATAGCACCACCCATTTCCTCCCTAGCATAATCCAGTTCCCCTCCAGTAGGACCCAGCTCTGCCTACGATGGACCAGACTACATCGAGCAGCACAAGAGACTTAACTCATCTACTTTTGCAAGGATATCCACTTTTGAGGAAGCTAAGTACTAGTTGACAGAGACAGAGAAGGCCTTCACGATACTTGGGGTGATTCTAGAACAAAAGGTTGCCTTTGCCACGTATATACTCGTAGGTGAGGTAGGATGTTGGTGGCAACTCAAGCAGGTTACTCTGTCCACTCTAATCACTTGGGAATAGTTTGTGCAGCCTACAATGTTAAGTACCTTCAGGAACATCTCTGACATTTAAAAAAAATAGAGTTTGCACAACTGGTCTGCGGTTGCATATGCGGAAGTGTCCAACACTACGTGAGAGAATGCCCGAGGAATCAGAATCAGGCCAGGTCTGCGATCCAGGGTAGAGTCTACACGCTCACCCACCAGGATACTGAAGCCAACCCATATGTGATTCAGGGTATGTATACTATCTGCAAACATCTTGCACATATTTTAACTGACACTTGTTTTTTGCATTCTTTTGTTTCATATACTTTTACTTAATATTTAAATGTACTACTTGAATCTCTTGATTTTGTATTATTGGTGTCTACACTTGAGAATAGAACATTATTGGGAAATGTCATATACAATCTTGTATCATGAAAATGGCAAGTAGGGAATTGAGTGTAGATCTAATAACACTAGATACGGGAGATTTTTATGTAATCCTAGGGATTAAGTCGTTAGCGACTTATCATGTTATCGTTGACTGTTACCACAAGAGACTTATATTCAACATCTCTAATAAAAAACTCTTTTACTAATTAATAAAATCTCATATATTGTTAACATATGGTGGTAATATATTGAATTTAATCTTATGCCATTAACTTAATTATTCTTTTTCTATGATAGGCAACCCCTTGGAAGATATTTGCATCCAAGATATTCCTTTTATTTGAAACTTCCCTGACGTATTCCTTGATGAAATAAATACTAGGGCTGCTAGTATATCGAGAAGTAGAATTCACCATTGGTCTTCAACCTGGCACCCAACCCATATCGATCGCCCCATACCGAATGAGCCATGTTGAAATGGAATTACTGACAAAATAGATCAAAGAGCTGCAGGACAATCGTTTCATCTAACACAACATATCTCCTTGGGGTGTCAGAATTATGTTCGCAAAAAAGAGTGATAGGATTTTGAGGTTATGCATAGACTACGGAGAATTGAATAGAGTCACAATTAAGAATGAATACCCTTCATCAGGATTGATGACCTTTTTAATCAGTTATAGGGTGCCCAAATTTTCTCTAACATTGACCTGCGTTAAGGATACCATCAGGTAAATATCAAAGTAGAAGACATCTCTAAGATGACTTTCAGAACCCAGTATGGACATTATGAGTTTCTTGTCATGCAGTTCGGATTGACTAACGCACCCGTAATCTTCATGGATTTGAAGAATAGGGTCTTCAGACCATTCTTGGATCAGTTTATCATAGTTTTCATTGATGATATCCTGGTTTACTCTAAGAACAGGGAATAACACACTCCACATCTTACCCAAGTCTTATAGATTCTTAGAAAAAAAAAACTATATACAAAGTTGAGTAAACGTGAATTTTGGCTTGAGCAAACTTCTTTCCTGGGACATAATATCGAGAGAAGAAGTGTTAGTGAATCCCGAAAAGATTGAGGCAGTGATGTGCTGGAAGCAACTGACAACGGTCTAGGAAGTTAAAAGTTTCTTGGGTATGGCAAGTTATTACTACAAGTTTGTAAAAGGATTCTCAAGTATAGTAGCCCCTCTAACACGACTCACAAAGAAAAATGTCAAGTTTGAGTGGAATGAGGAATGTGAAAGAAGCTTTACAAAACTCAAAAAGCAACTGACTACCACACCAGTGTTGACTCTACCAAATGAAACAGGTGGATATACAGTGTACAGTAATGCATCCTATCAAGATTTGGGTTGTATTTTTATGCAGCAGGGGAGGGTCACAGCTTATGGGTCCAGGCAACCGAAAACCATGAAAAAATTACCCCACTCACAATTTGGAACTTGCAGTAATTATCCACACCTTGAAAACCTGGTGCCATTACTTGTATGGAGAGATGTTTGAAATCTATACAGACCATAAGAGCCTGAAACATATATTCACACAAAAAGACCTCAACATGCGTCAGAGGCATTGGATAAAACTTATTAAGGATTATGATTGAAATATTTTATACCACCTAGGCAAGGGTGATGTGGTAGCTGATGCTCTCAGCATAAATAATGCAGGCATGTTAACTCATATGATGGTCTCTTAGTACAGAATAGTAAAGGCCACGCAGCGAATACAACTCCAACACTTAAAACGAGCCACATGTCTAGCTCACTTAACAGTCCAACCCGAGTTAATCCAGAGGATCAAGGAGGTTCACTTGGCCGATTCTACTTTAGCAAACCTTAAAAATGATACAGAACTGAGGTTGAATCCAAGGTTCTAAGTTTCTACTGATGGGTTGCTAAGGTTCCAAGACAGGCTGTGTGTTCCAAGCGATGTTGATTTAAAAGAGATATCATGATAGAGGCTCACAGTTCGAAGTTCACCATGCACTTGGGAAATACCAAGATGTACCAAAATATATGGCCTTGGTTTTGACGGAATGTGATGAAAAGGGATATTGTTGATTTTGTCTCAAGGTGTCTCAAATGCTAACAGGTTAAGGCCAAACATCAATGCCTAGGCAGTCTACTCCAACCATTATCTATTCCATAACGGAAATGGGAGTATATCACTATGAATTTTGTAACATGATTACCTAAAGTTCGTTCTGGTCATGATGCAATTTGAGTAATAGTCAATCGACTCACTAAGTCCTCCCACATCTTAGCCATTAGAGTAACAGACCCTTTGGACAAGTTAGCTAGGATTTATATTTGAGGGATAATCAGGCAGCATGGGGTTCCAATAATAGTGGTATCAGACATGGACCCCAGGTTTACCTCTAAGTTTTGGACCAGTTTTCAGTAGGCGATGGGGACCAAATTATCACTCAATATGACATTTCACCCTCAAACAGATGGACAATCAAATAGGACTATTCGAACATTAGAGGACATGCTCAGGGCTTGTATCCTAGATTTCGGAGGACACTGGGATGATCAATTACCCCTGATAGAGTTTGTCTACAATAATAGTTACCAAGCAAGTATCGGTATGACTCTAGATAAAGTATTATACGGTCAACCCTGTAGATCACCAATCTATTGAGAAGACGTAGGTGATAGGAAATGAATCGGCCCAGAACTTGTAGAGGATACCACAGTGAAGATTGTCAAAATTAGGAAAAACATCTAAATAGCCCCGAGTAAACAGAAGAGTTATGCAGACACCCAAAGGAGGGATTTAAGAATTTGAGGTAGGTGATCAAGTCTTTCTTAAAGTCACCCCCCTTAAGGGCATCACTAGGTTTGAAAAGAGGGAAAAACTAAATCTTCAGGTTATCGGACCATTAAAAATTTTGGACAAGATTGGAACTTCTGCCTATAGATTAACACTTTCACCAAAACTATCCAAGGTTCATGATGTCTTCTATGTGTCAATGTTGCGCAAGTATAACCCTGATCCTTCGCATGTTTTATCCTACAAACTGTTCCCACTTCAAAAGGATCTTTCTTACGGAGAAATAACCATCAGCATCTTGGATCGAAAGGAGAGAGTACTTCACAAAAGGAGAATCCCTTTCATCAAAGTCTTATGGCTGAATCACTCGCAAGACGAGGCTACTACGAAGATATAGTCGGACTTCAGGGTTAGACATCCTTAACTGTTCAATGAGTAATAACAATTTGGGGGATCAAATTTTCTTGAGGGAAGGGGAGTTGTAGCACTTGAATTTGAGATGTGCCCATTTGATTTTCAGTTAATAAAAATAATTTCATTCATTTAATTTCATGAATTTCCATCCATTTATTTCCTTTTTTTCCTATTCTATTGCGGAATAAGTAAATAAAATTAATTCATCACAAAAATACAAAAAAATAACTAAAAGGAATTTGTTTTAGACCTTTTTGAAAATAATTTTAAAAATATGGGCATAACTGTAATATGGGGGGGGCTATTTAAAAAGAAATTAAAAAAATCAGGGGTCAACTCGTAAAAAAAAAGGAAAAACAGGCAACCTCAGTAAGCATGACAAAACATAGCACCTCGGGTGGCGGCTGCGTCAGCATGTGTTTCCACACAAAAAGTAGAGTGGTCGATCTGCGTGCTAAACAGATCGGATGGCCCACATCCATTTCCATTAGCACGAATGGCGAGATCTCAATCCTGCGCGAATCCAAATAGTTGACCCCGATCACCCACATGATGGATCCAATGGTCGCATGATCGACGATCCTAATTTGCAAAGCTGATCGATCAGACAGTCCCCAAAGCATGAAGGAGAAAAATCTGAGTTGGCCCGAATAGAAGGGGATTAAACAGTTCTTGTTGATACTCCCAGGCTCGAGTGGACGGTTGAGATTAAAACAAGAGATGTATTTAAACCTTTCTTTAGTCAGCACCCAAAAACCCTAGCAGACACCCCAACCAGAGAAGAAGAAAAAGGGGCGGTCGGGAGAAGCTTAGCCGTCGGAGGGACGATGATGCCACTGTGCCGAAAACTTAAATAAGCCGGTAAACACAATTTTTCTTCCCATTCATCCTATTTTTTCACCCTAGGTCATTATATTAACCCTAATGCAGGAGAAGCCAAGGAAAGCCACAACCTAAGAGAGAGGGATGATGGAGCACAGTTGTGTCGCCGCGCAAGAAGTCGAAACGCGACTAGTAAGGCTGAAATTTCCTCCCTTTCTCTGTAAAACACTCTCCTCTCCATGATTTAACTAATTTCGTTTTATTCTCGTTAGAAACCTATTTCTTTATTTCCAAATGTTGAATTTATTCATTCCAAATCATCGAACTCATTCCCTCTCAAGATAATTTAAGTTGTTCAAGGGTATCTAAAAAAGTTGATCACATAATTACACTTAATTATTTACTTCATGAAATTATTTACTCACTCCCTAATTTATACTCGTCCAACACTTCAATATTTCCTCATGATAATATTCGCTATTAATTTTAATTATTTAGACCCATTCTATGACGACGTAACTACGTTATTATTGCTTCTCATTCACTAATTCTTAATGAACTTTCCTTATTTTATTTAATTATTATTATTATTATTTTAATGCCATAGCTTTTATTGCAATCAATACTACCATACAAATAATACTTATCATTTCAGAAATTTAATAAAAGCTTTATTAAATTAACTTAACTAATTCTCAAGACTTTTAGTCCTTGAAATTTATTTTTATTTACACAACCCATTACTGTTTATTCACAATACGAGTAGATGATTTGTTTGGATGTTTCTTTGGGCACAAATAACCATTAGCTTCAACCTGCTTTATATGTTTTTTTTTCTAGGCTAGAAGTCCAATAAAATATTCCTCCCTAACCCATCTTAATAATCAGAACTAAGTACCCTTTCCAGTAAACCAGAAGCCCACTAAGGCTTAGCCCATTTGGTAGTACTTTTAATTTTTCTAATTTACTTATGTTTTAATTTATTTTTAAATCAGTGTAACACCTCATTTCATTCTTATTTCCTTTCTTTTCTTTTAGTTGGCCCAACTCTTCCTTCCCAGCCCATTTAAGGTATGCCCAATCAGTATTTAAGTCTCTATTACAGCTACCCCCTTTTTAAAAAAAAAATCAAGCCTAGAGGCTTACTGGACTTGGTTTGACCCAATTTGCTGCAGCTTTCTAATTTGGGCCTAATGGGTTGTAAACCCAACCTGTTACCCGCCCCAAAAAAAGGAAGGCTCATCTTCTTCCTCCCGACGCCTGGGAGATCCAGGAAACCTCAATCACTCCTTGTTTCACCATATTTCAAACTTATCACTCTACACCATCATATACATAATGATTTCCAAATTTTTCAATATCTTCATTTTCAAATATTCTTAAAATAACTAACCTCCACATAATACCATAATATTCATTCAATGAAAAAAATCAAATCACTACATAATTTCAAAAATGGGGATTTAGAATAATAAACTACTCTTATTTTTCCCTAGATTTTGGGATGAATGATGGTCGTAGTGCGGTGAATCTTTCTTTTATCAGTTATCTGTAAAAAATGAGTTGACAAACCTTATGTTACCTCGGCATTTCGTGTAGGATACCAAACTACTTTCGGGTTTAAGATTAAAATGAATAGAGGTCATCTAAGGTGAAGAATTTGCCTTTGGATTGACGATGGTACGCCACCAAAAGTGAGCTCGTGCGGCTACTCCCCCTCTCCTTCCTTCCTTAGCCGATGGCTCCTAAGTCTCTTAGGGCTCTTGTTGCTAAAATTTTAAAAAATCCTTCTTACTTTTATAGCATTTCTAATTAAATCTGAACCGTCGAAATTTGAGAAATAGATCATAACTGTTAATTATACAACTTTAAATTTCTCAGTAACTTTTCAATTAAATCCCTGTGGTCTAATTTTTTTCTCAATTTATTAAAATTTTTCAATATTTTAAATTTATTTAATAGATTTTACCAATCCACTTCATCTATCATAAAACATCCATATACATTTTTTTTTGGGGTCATTACATCATCGATTATATGATGTCCATACTTGGGTGACGGACTTATATCTTGCAAAAAGGTTGGCATAAAAAGTAGTCCTGCAGCGACAAATAGTGCCAAAAAATTGAAGGAGAATCCAATTTTGCCATATTGGAACCAAGAGAAAGTTTTTGGAATAGCTTGTGTACAGTGGTTCTTTAGTTTCAGTGACTAATTATATAGATACTTTCTGTAACGCTCGCTATAATAAATTAATTTAATATGTACACCCTTAATTAATTAGATCTCTTAATTAAATTATTAATTTAATATAAAAATTCAAATTTTAATCATCAAGCAAACTTATATTAACAAATATATTATGTTATAAAAAAATTACTTTCATATTTATTGGCTTTGAGGTATTTTATGTTCAATTCACATGATTGAAAATATTTGCCTAATCATTCAAAAAGAGAAAAACAAAAGAAAATGTTTATCCAATCCCTCAAATTATGGGTCAGATTTTCCTTATTTGGGCAGATCATTGGACTCATTAGCAAGTTCAATGCAAAGTTTGTAATGGTACCTAGAGTTTATAATAGTGGTAAAATTCGGTATATACTAAATAATTAATATTAGATGGAATTAAATAGAACGAATTAGAATACAGTAGTTTAATTTAATTTTCAATTTGGAATTAAATATTCTGAAAAATCTTATCTGATTCCTTTCAGATTAAATGGAATGACATTTTAAGATATATGTATTCTTTGATTATTGTTTTGTTTTATTAATTCTGTAAATTACACATTAAATGAATAATTAATGTTTATAAAATTTATTATTTACTTTTTATTTTGATTAGATTTATTAATTATTTTTTAATTAAAAATACATGTAAGCAAAAAATGTAAAATTTATTTCGAACTGAACCAAATGAATTTCGATAGTCTTTGTGGTTTTTTTTCGTATTCATTTTGATTCAATCCAATTTTATATTAATAAACATCCAAGAAATATCATACATAACATATTGTTTGAGTATTAATTTTCGAATGATTTTTTTCTTTGTGAATTTTTATAATTTAACCAGATGTATTCCATAAAATTAAATTATTTAGCAATATATAACTTTGAAAATATTTTAATAAAACAGTATATGAAGGATATATCAATATATAACTTTGTAGATATATATTTATATTTACTTTACTAAAAGATCTATACTTTATACGCTTAAAATTATATTTATTATTAATAGTCCAGAAAAATGGACATATACATGACAAATTATAAACTACAGTTATGTATTATAACTCATTGCTTCCTTCCTATAATTCAATATGCATTAGTTCTATATTTCCTTTTTTTTTTTACGAGCTACAAGTTCATATCCCTGTAACTATTTCATTGACAAAGTGACATCTACCAGAAGATGGAGACAATCTATCCTGAAGTCTATTATTTTCAAACAACACTTTCATCTCACGTTAACCTGAATTTCGTGAGATAAAAAGTATTCTAACGCTTCTATGTTGTATCTCCTATTAACTTTATCGACACAAATTTGAAAGAATTCCTCATCAATTATATGATGTTCATACATGGGTGATGAACTTATATCTTGTGAAAGTGTTGGTATAAAAAGTAGCTTGGCGGCAACCAAAAGTGCTAGAAAAGTGATAGAACAATCCAATTTTGCCATATTGAGACTAAGAAAAAGTTTTTAGAATAGCTTGTATACAATAGTTCTTTAGTTTCGGAGATTAATTATATAGATTTTTTTAATGCTCTCTATACTAGATTAATTTAAAATGTACAACCCCCATTAATTACATCTCAATTAAATTATTAATTTATGATAAAAATAAAAATTTTAATTATCAATTAAACTAATATTGTCGTATATATTATGTTATAAAAAATTAATTTCACATTTACTAGCTTTGAGGTATTTGATGTTCAATCCAGAAGATTAAAAATATTAGCTCAATCTTTCTCAAAGAGAAAAACAAAATAAAATATTTCTCTAACCCCCCAAAATTACGGGGCAGATTTCCTTATTTGGGGAGACCATTGGACTCGTTAGCAAGTTCAGTGCAGAGTTTGTTATGTTACCTAGAATTTATAATAGTGGTAAAATTCGATATATACTTAAAAAATTAATATTAGATGGAATTAAATAGACCGAATTAAATTATAATAGTTTGATTTAATTTCTAATTTGGAATTAGGGTCCTAAAAATTTTTATTTGAATTCATCCATATAAATGGATTGAGATTTTAAGATATATACATATAGATTCTAATATTATTATTTTGTCTTGTTAATTCCATAAGTGGCCTAATAAATGAACAGTTATTGTTTATGAAATTTGTTATTTAGTTTAATCTTTATTAGATTTATTAATTATTTTTTAATCAAAAAACCATGTAATGAAAAAAATTTACAATTTAATTTGAGCTTAACCGAATGAATTTAAATAGTCTTTGTTGTTCTTTTTTTTTTTGTCTATTTGGTCTGATTCAATCTTTTGTCATATTAATAAATACTCATGAAATATATTTTTTAATATATAACTTACTATTTGAATGTTAATTTTCAATTGATTTTTTTGTGAATTTATATAATTTAACTAAGTATTTGTAATGAAATTAAATTATTTTGCAATATAACTTTTCAAATATTTTGACAAAACAATATATGAAGGATATATCAATACATAATGTAACGGCCCCGAAATCTTGAAATAAATTATGTGTATTAAAAAGGTCAAATGCGGAAGCGGAATAAAAATTTGATTAACATCCCTTACACTAAAACCAAAAACGTGCTCAAAGTATAAAAGAACAAACTAACTAAAAGAGAAACTCGAAAATAAAAGCTATAAATATAACTACGGAGTCTTCAGGCGTCCCCTTCGCCGTATTCCTGCGGAACGGGCTCGGGAACAATGTCTTCCTGATCTGAAATGATTAAATAAGGAATGAGCTACACCAGTCCAGTAAAGACATCACACTATCTCACCGTCACGGAGGTAAAGGTGGGTAAAAAACACAAAAAAACCAATGGAGCATAATTTACAATAAACTCGTTTATTAACATAAAAACCTTTACTATCCACTTACCTCGGTGAAATTCATAAAACAATATACGAAAGCAGTAACATTATCATTATCATGAAATCATATGAGCTGTATAACATAATACTTATCACACCTTTTGTAATTCAATCATTACACAACATATTTTTCCTTATTTACCAGCCTACTAGTTTCCATGGGGATCCATAGGGGTCCCGCTACCCGTGAACCCTTAACACTTGTAATCAGATTCTAGGGCCGTCCCCATACCCCATCCGGTATGGACGCCAAAACTATAAACCTCCCGTCCGGTATGAGGGTGAAATGGGCCGTCCCCATACCCCGTCTGGTATGGGCGCCAAAACACATAAGGTCTCCATACCCCGTCCGGTATGAGAGACCACAATCCCGGTAGGGTTCCCTACGGACCCGGTCCGTCCACCATCTCCCAGGATATCTAGTCAGGCTGACCACAGTATACAATTATCAATTTACATAACCTCTCATTCTCCTTTTCCTCAGTCAGCATCATCAATTCACACACAAACAAGCAAACCAGTAATTTATGCCAAACAAGACAACATACAACATCGGGTTCTCAGTCATTCAACCTATAATCAATAAAATAGTGATATATGCACACGAAACTACGAAATGAAAACATCAGACCTCATACTGCATTTAAAGCCGTAAAATAGGCCAAACAACAGCTAACAGACAAACATACCAGACTCGGGCTCCATTAGCGACCTTAAACAATTTGACACATTTGTTGATTCATGAAATACCGTTTTATCATTTATTGAACTTTAATACCATGATAGGAAATAGGGTCAGGGGTCCTTACTTGTTTCGGGGTCCGAATACGGCTCTACAGTGCGCCTGCAGGCTGTCCCTAATTTCCCTGAATTTTTTCCGGAGAACTGGAACGTACTACTGGTACCTGCACGTGTCCCAAAAAATCCCAAATTAGACCCAGGGCCCTTTTCGGCCAATATCGCAATTCCGGCACGGCTGCTCCGCCGTGCTCTGGCGACGGCGCCGCCGCTTGCGGCGGCGATTCGCCTCGGGTTGGCCGTTTTCGGCCGAATTCGGTCACACTTGCATCGGTCCCTGTGATAAAACAACCCTAGGGCCCTCGGGGGGCCAAAAAATTACGAAAAACCGAAGCTTACCGGCGGCGGTGCTCTCGGGTGCGGCGGCTCTCCAGCGAGGTTCGTGTTTTGGTGATTTAGCTCCGATCAACCTGTAGAGAAAAGAATGGTGATCACGGTGATATAGAAATTGTATCAAACGGAGGCCAGGAAGGGCCTCATCGGAGGCAAAAATTGAGGAGGGGCGCGGCGCCGCCGCTGGGTTTCGGCCGTGTTTTCCGGCCGTTTGGCTGGGATTTTGGCTCCGATTTGGCCACAGGGAAACTCAGCATTGAAAAACGAGCTGGGGGTATGAAATTTACCTCGATCGGCGGTCAGAAAACTCCCCGGTGCGGCGGCGGGTGGCGGCGGCCGGCTCCTCCGGCGTCTGGTTCGTCTTCTCCGGCAAGGGCAAGCGGCTAGGGTTTTTGTGGTCAGGTGTGGGGGTTCTATTTATACCCTTTTGCCTTTTGATCACAGCCGTCCATTTTGATTAAATCTGAGTCGTCCGTGCGCGTGCATCTGGGCCATCCGTGCGCGCGGGACGCATCTGGGCTGTCCGATCGCGCGCACGCGAATCGCCCACGTGGCCCGTTCCCGGGTCGACGTGGTCTTGCCACGCGGCAGGTCCTAGTTGGCCAGGGCTGCTGACTGGGCCGCTGACGTGGCGTTGACGGGGCACAATTTTTCTAAATTACGTTTTGACCCCCGGTTTCCGATTTTCTTTTCAAAAATACCTCCAGAATCCTAATTTTCACCCCTTTTTTTCAAAATCAATTTTAATTAAATCCAAATAATATTTTTACCCAATTTTATAATTATTGTTATTTTTATTTTAATTAAATTAAATTAAAATAAACTAAATAAAATAAAATAAATAAAAATAAAATTAATAATAATAATAATAAAATATTAAAATTATTGGGCGTTACATGTACAACCCCCATTAATTACATCTGTCAATTAAATTATTAATTTATGATAAAAATAAAAAATTTAATTATCAATTAAACTAATATTGTCGTATATATTATGTTATAAAAAATTAATTTCACATTTACTAGCTTTGAGGTATTTTATGTTCAATCCTGAAGATTGAAAATATTAGCTCAATCTTTCTCAAAGAGGAAAACAAAAGAAAATATTTCTCTAACCCCCCAAAATTACGGGGCAGATTTCCTTATTTGGGGAGACCATTGGACTCGTTAACAAGTTCAGTGCAGAGTTTGTTATGTTACCTAGAATTTATAGTAGTGGTAAAATTCGGTATATACTTAAAAAATTAATATTAGATGGAATTAAATAGACCGAATTAAATTATAATAGTTTGATTTAATTTCCAATTTGGAATTAGGGTCCTAAAAATTTTTATTTGAATCCATCCATATAAATGGATTGAGATTTTAAGATATATACATATATATTCTAATATTATTATTTTGTCTTGTTAATTCCATAAGTGGCCTAATAAATGAATAGTTATTGTTTATGAAATTTGTTATTTAGTTTAATCTTTATTAGATTTATTAATTATTTTTTAATCAAAAAATCATGTAACGAAAAAAAATATACAATTTAATTTGAGCTTAACCGAATGAATTTAAATAGTCTTTGTTGTTCTTTTTTTTTTTTTGTCTATTTGGTTTGATTCAATCTTTTTTCATATTAATAAACACTCATGAAATATCTTTTTTTCAATCTTTTTTAATATATAACTTACTATTTGAATGTTAAGTTTCAATTGATTTTTTTGTGAATTTATATAATTTAACTAGGTATTTGTAATGAAATTAAACAAAACAATATATGAAGGATATATCAATACATAACTTTCTAGATATATATATATACCTTGCTAAAAGCTCGATACTTTATACGCTTTAAATTAAAATTATTGTTAATAATCCAAAAAATTGGACATATACATGAAAAATTATAAACTATAATTATGTATTATAACTTATTTATCAAGAGAGATTGGAACATGTGCTTCCTTCCCATAATTCAATATGCAATAGTTCCATGTTTCCTTGCTTTTTATGTGAGCTACAAGTTCATATGCTTCCAACTCTTTCCTTGACAAAACGATATCTACCACAACATGGTGACAATTTATCCCAGAATCTATTATTTTCAAACAACAATTTCGACTCATATTAACCTTATTTTTCTAAGAAAAAAAAGAGTCTAACACTTCAATGCTGCATCTCCCATTAACTTTATGGACACAAGTTTGATAGAATTCCTCGTTGATTATATGATGTCCATATTTGGGTGACGGACTTATATCTTGTATAAAGGTTGGTATAAAAAGTAGTCCTGCGGCGACAAAAAGTGCCAGAAAATTGAAGGAACAATCCAATTTTACCATATTGGGACCAAGAGAAAGTTTGTGGAATAACTTATGTACAGTGGTTCTTTAGTTTCAGCGATTAATTATATAGATACTTTTCTGTAGCACTCGCTATAATAGATTAATTTAATATGTACACCCTTCATTAATTACATCTCTTAATGAAATTATTAATTTAATATAGAAATTCAAATTTTAATCATTAAACAAACTAATATTGTCTTATATATTATGTTATAAAAAATTAATTTCATATTTATTGGCTTTGAGGTATTTTATGTTCAATCTAGAAGATTGAAAATATTTGCCCAATCTTTCTCAAAGAGAAAAACAAAAGAAAATATTTCTCTAACCCCCAAAAATACAGGGTAGATTTCCTTATTTGGGGAGACCATTGGACTCGTTAGCAAGTTCAGTGCAAAGTTTGTTATGTTACCTAGAATTTATAGTAGTAGTAAAATTTGGTATATACTAAAAAAATTAATGTAACACCCATTAATTTTATCATTTTTATTATTATTATTATTAATTTTTAATTTATTTTATTTAGTTTATTTTGTAATTATTGAATTTTAATTGATTTATTTAATTTAATTTAATTTAATTTAATAATAATAATAATAATAATAATAATAATAATGATAAAATTGGGTAAAAATATTATTTGGATTTAATTGAAATTGATTTTGGGAAAAAGGGGTGAAAATTTGGATTCTGGGGGTATTTTTGAAAGAAAATCGGAAACCGGGGGTCAAAATATAATTTAAAAAAATTGTGCCCCGTCAGCGCCACGTCAGCAGCCACGTCAGTGGCCCAGTCAGCAGCCCTGGCCAACCAAGACCTGCCGCGTGGCAAGGCCACGCCGACCCGGGAACGGGCCACGTGGGCGATTCGCGTGCGCGCGATCGGACAGCCCAGATGCGTCCCCGCGCGCACGGACGGCCTAGATCAAGCGTGCGCACGGACGGCCCAGATGCACGCGCACGGACGGCCCAGATTCAATCAAGTACAGACGGCCCAGATTTAATCCAAATTAAATCGCGATCGAACGGTCCAGATTAAATCAAGATGGACGGCTGTGATTAAAAGGCAAAGGGTATAAATAAACCCCCACACCTGACCACAAAAGCCCTAGCTGCCAGCCCTCGCCGGAGAAGACGAACCAGACGTCGGAGGAGTCGGCCGCTGCCACCCGCCGCCACACCGGGGAGTTTTTCGACCACCGATCGAGGTAACTTTCATACCCCAGCTCGTTTTTCAATGCTGAGTCCTCCTGTAGCCAAATCGGAGCCAAACTCCTGGCCAAATAGCCGGAAAACACAGCCGAAGCTCAGCGGCGCCGCCGCGCCCCTCCTCGATTTTTGCCTCCGATGAGGCCCTTCCCGGCCTCCGTTTGATACAATTTTTATATCACCGTGATCACCATTCTTTTCTCTACAAGTTGATCAGAGCCAAATCACCAAAACACGAACCTCGCCGGAGAGCCGCCGCACCCGAGAGCACGGCCGCTGGTAAGCTTCGATTTTTCGTAATTTTTTGGCCCCCCGAGGGCCCTAGGGTTGTTTTATCGTAGGGACCGATGTAAGTGTGGCCGAATTTGACCGAAAACGGCCAACCCGAGGCGAATCGCCACCGCAAGCGACGGCACCGTCGCCGAAGCACGGCGGAGCCGCCATGCTGGAATTGCAATATTGGCCGAAAGGGGCCCCAGGTCTAATTTGGGATTTTTTGGGACACGTGCAGGTACCAGTAGTGCATTTCAGTTCTCCAGGAAAAATTCAGGGAAAATTAGGGACAGCCTGTAGGCGCACTGTAGAGCCGTATTCAGACCCCGAAAACAAGTAAGGATTCCTCACCCTATTTCCTATCACGGTATTAAAGTGCAATAAATGATAAAATGGTATTTCATGAATCAATAGCTATGTGAAATTGTTTAAGGTTGCTAATGGAGCCCGAGTCTAGTGTATTTGTCGGTCAGTTGTTATTTGTTCTATTTTACAGTTTTAAATGCAGTATGATGTCTGATGTTTTTATTTCATGGTTTCGTGTGCATGTATCACTGTTTCATTGATTATGGACTGAATGACAGAGAACCCGATGTTGTGTGTTGTCTTGTTGGCGTGAACTACCGGTTTGCATGTTTGTGTGTGACTTGATGATGGTGACTAAAGAAAAAGGGATAAAAAGTTATGTGAATTGGCAAACGAATAATGTGGACAGCCTGACTAGGTATCCTAGGAGATGGTGGACGGACCGGGTCCGTAGGGAACCCTACCGGGAACGTGGTCTCTCATACCGGACGGGGTATGGAGACCTTATGTGTTTTGGCACCCATACCGGACTGGGTATGGGGACAGCCCTGGAATCAGGTTATAAATGTTAAGGGTTCACGGGTAGCGGGACCCCTATGGATCCCTATGGATATTAGTAGGCTGGTAAAGAGGAATTATGCTATTTAAAGATTGAAATACAAACGCGTGATAAATGTTGTATAATAAAGTCTATGTGATAACGTGATGATGATAATGTGTTGCTTGTGTAGTGTTTTATGGATATCACCAGGTAAATGGAAAGTAAACGTTTTTATGAATAAATGGGTTTATTACAAATTATGCTCCATTGGTCGTTTTTGTTTTCTACCCACCCTTACTTCTGTGGCAGAGAGGTAGAGTGATGTCTTTACTGGGCTAGTGTAGCTCACTCCTTACTTAACCATTTCAGATCAGGAAGACGTGGTTCCCGAGCCCGTTCCACAGGAAGACGGCGAAGGGGACGCCTGAAGACTCTGTAGTTATATTTATAGCTTTTATTTTTGAGTTTCTCTTTTAGTTAGTTTGTTTTTTTATACTTTGAGCACGTTTTTGGTTTTAGTGTAAGGGATGTTAATCAAAATTTTTATTACGCTTCCGCATTTGATCTTTTTAATACACATATTTCATTTTAAAATTCTGGGGCCGTTACAGTTGGTATCAGAGCCGCATTTCCTCGGACCCATCCCTTACACAATAGTGCCTTAGAGAAATACTCACCGATAGATCGTTACTCAACCATTCCTTGTGAATGCAGGTACACGAAAATGAGGAGAGGAAGGCCCCCACTAAACCGAGTAACCCAAGATAATTTGCTTCGGGAGGATTTAGACAGACTATTTGAGATGGTGGAAGCTCTCGTAGCTACCCAGCAAAGGCGAGAGGAGAGAAGGGACTTACCCGGACCTCCTCCGCTATCGCAGGTTGAGCCCCCGCTACAGCAGGCTGATCCCGAGCCACCCCGGCAGGAGCCTGCTCCTCCACAGTACCACCCGGCACCACAGCCGTGGTACGACCCGGTACCACAGCCACGGTACCACCAGGCACCGCCACAACACATTCCAGTACCCCCACCACATCATCAGGTTCCACCACCGAGCCCCCCAGTTCACCCTCAGCCGGCTCCAGTCCCTCTACCTCGGGACCCCGCTCCTTCCTTGATCGACCCCGGCTTCATAGAGAGGTACAGAAGACTGAACCCTTCTACTTTTGCAAGGGGGATCCTCTTTTGAAGAGGCCCAATACTGGCTGGCAGAGACTGAGAGAGCTTTCGAGACCTTGGGAGTAGTTCCTGAGCAGAGGGCTGCCATTGCCTCCTACATGCTGGTAGGGGAAGCAGTACGCTGGTGGGAGCTCAAGCGGACCACCCTGCCTACACCAGCTACTTGGGAGCAGTTCTTAGCGGCCTTCCAGGCGGAGTATCTCCCTAAACACATCTGACACCTAAAGGAAATGGTTTGCTCAATTGGTCCAGGGAAACATGACGGTGTCGGAGTATGCCCGTAAGTTCCTGGAGTTGGGCCAATATGCTCCGGAGACATTGATGGATGAGGGCCGAAAGGCCAGGAAATTCCAGTGGGGTCTCCGCCCGGAGATCAGACAGCACTTACTGGTAATGGAGCTCGAGACATATTCAGCGGTCCTAGCAAAGGCGCAGATCATAAAAAGGAGTTTCGACACCCACCCTCAGCTAGCGGGGAGTTCCCGACCCTCAACCCCACTCCGCAGGCCAGCACCTACCGTGCCTGTCCAACCCAGTAAGAGGCCCAGACTCGCCATCCAGGCCCCTCCTCAGGCTACGGGGGCAGCACGTGGGAAGATCTGCCAGCACTGCGGTAGGGATCACGGGGACCAACCCTGCTACCGCCTCAGCAACACCTGTCGCATATGCGGCAGTGCCCAGCACTATGCAAGGGAATGCCCGAGGAACCATAATCAAAGAAGGCCTCCAATCCAGGGCAGAGTTTACAACCTTACCCAGAAGGATGCCGACGCAGACCCGAACGTGGTACATGGTATGTATACTATATCTGGCCACATTACTCATGTTTTGTTTGACACTGGTGCATCACATTCTTTTGTTTCACATGTTCTTGCTTCCAAAATTTGTGTATCACCTGATAGACTTGATTCATTGTTGCTTGTATCTACCGCTGGGGGGGAGACATTGCTAGGAGAGGTTATCTACAGGGCATGTGCCGTGGAGATAACAGATAGGAAACTGAGGGTAGACCTAATAGGGTTAGACACGGGGGATTTTGATGTAATCCTAGGAATGGATTGGTTAGCGGTGTATCACGCCACCATAGACTGCTTTAACAAAAATGTTGTATTTAATCCTCCCAACGAGGAGCCATTTACAAGTTAATAAAATCATTCAGTACTGATCTTCCCTGATGGCAAGTTTTCTTAATTCCCAGTACCTTAATCTTGTATTTTCTCTAACTAGGTAAGCCCAAGAAGGAAGTTTGTATCCAAGAGATTCCAGTAGTCCGAGACTTTCCAGACGTATTTCCGGATGAACTGCCCAGTCTACCAGTGGACAGAGAGGTCGAGTTCACCATAGACTTACAGCCAGGTACCCAGCCCATCTGGGTTGCTCATTACCGAATGAGCCGCATTGAGATGGAAGAACTAAGAAAACAGATCACTAAGTTACAAGACAGTGGTTTCATTAGACACAGCGTTTCTCCTTGGGGTGTCGGAGTTACTTTTGCAAGGAAGGGAGATGGAACGTTGAGACTGTGCATTGATTACAGAGGGATAAACAAGGTAACAATTAAGAACAAATATCCTCTTCCCTGGATTGATGACCTTTTCGATCAGTTGTAGGGTGCACAGGTCTTCTCTAAAATAGATCTACGATCAGGTTACCATCAGGTAAAGATAAGAACAGAAGACATCCCCAAGACGGCCTTCCGAACCAGGTACAGACACTATGAGTTCCTGGTCATGCCATTCGGGCTAACCAATGCCCCGGCAATCTTTATGGATCTGATGAACAGAGTTTTCAGAGAGTTCTTGGATCAGTTTGTCATCATGTTCATCGATGATATCTTATTCTACTCAAAAAGCAGAGAAGAGCATGCTCACCATCTGGCCCAAGTTTTGCAGGTCCTTAGAAACAAGAGGCTATATGCGAAGTTGAGTAAGTGTGGATTCTGGCTTGAGCAGACTGCCTTCCTAGGACACATCATATCGAAGGAAGGGATATCAGTGAATCCTGAAAAGGTTGAAGCGGTACTTGGTTGGGAGAAACTGACATCAGTTAAGGAAATCCGTAGCTTCTTGGGAATGGCAGGTTATTACCGCAGGTTCGTTGAAGGATTCTCCAGTCTAGCAGCTCCTCTAACCCGACTCACAAAGAAGAATGCCAAGTTCGAGTGGAATGAAGACTGCGAAAGAAGTTTTTCAGAATTAAAGAAGTGGCTGACCACTGCACCCGTACTAGCCTTACCGAGTGGATCGGGAGGATATACAGTTTATAGTGATGCCTCATATCTGGGCCTGGGTTGTGTCCTAATGCAGCATGAAAAGGTTATAGCATACGGGTTCAGACAGTTAAAGAATCATGAGAAGAACTATCCCACCCATGACTTGGAACTTGCCGCAATCATTCATGCCTTGAAAACCTGGCACCATTATTTGTATGGAGAGACCTTTCAGATCTATACCGATCACAAGAGTTTGAAACACATATTCACTCAGAAGGATCTCAACTGCGTCAGAGAAGGTGGATGGAACTCCTTAAGGACTATGATTGTGACATCTTATACCATCCGGGTAAGGGCAACGTGGTAGCAGATGCCCTCAGCAGGAAAAGTGCAGGTATCTTAGCCTATTTGATGGTTTCAGAATGCAGACCAATTGGGGCCACACAACAGGTTCGACTTCATGATCTGAAGAGAGTCACATGTTTGAGCCACCTGACAGTCCAGCCCGAGTTAATTCAGAGGATAAGGGAAGCCCAGACAGTTGACCCCGCCTTGGTAGCCCGCAAGAAGGATGCAAAACAGGGAGGGAGCTCAGAATTCCGAATATCTGCTGATGGACTACTTCGTTTCCAAGACAGGGTGTGTGTCCCAGATGACAGTGAGTTAAAAAGGGACATCATGACAGAGTCCCATGGCTCGAAGTTTGTCATGCATCCAGGAAGCACCAAAATGTACCAAAGCATACGACCCCGGTTTTGGTGGCATGGGATGAAGAAAGACATAGCCGACTTTGTATCTAAATGTTTGGTATGTCAACAAGTCAAGGCAGAGCATCAGCGCCCAGGTGGGTTACTTCAGCCTTTACCGATCCTGGAATGGAAGTGGGAACATATCACCATGGACTTCGTATCGGGGCTACCTAAGGCGCGTTCAGGACACGATGCCATATGGGTAATCGTTGACCGACTTACCAAGTCTTTCCACTTCCTAGCCATCAGGATGACCGATTCATTGGACAAGTTGGCAAGGATGTATATCCAGGAGATAGTCAGATTGCATGGGGTTCCAATAACAGTAGTATCCGACAGGGATCCCAGGTTCACCTCTCGGTTTTGGAGTAGCTTCCAGCAAGCTATGGGAACAAAGCTGTCTCTTAGTACTGCCTTCCACCCCCAGACTGATGGACAATCAGAGAGGACAATTCGTACGCTTGAGGATATGCTCCGAGCTTGTATCCTTGACTTCGGGGGCCATTGGGACGACCATCTACCCCTGATAGAGTTTGCCTACAACAACAGCTACCAAGCAAGTATCGGCATGACTCCATATGAGGCGCTATATTGGCGCCCGTGCAGGTCAACGATTTGTTGGGAGGAAGTGGGCGATAGAAGATTGTTCAGCCCGAAGTTGGTAGAGGAGACCACGTCCAAGATAGTTAAAATCAAGAAGAACATTCAGACAGCTCAGAGTAGGCAGAAGAGTTATGCAGTTATCCGGAGGAGAGACCTAGCGTTTGAGAAAGGTGACCGTGTGTTTCTTAAGGTCACTCCTTTCAAGGGAATTAGTAGGTTCGGCAGGAGGGAAAAATTAAACCCCCGATATATTGGATCCTTTGAAATCTTAGACAAGATTGGTACCGCTGCCTACAGACTAGCACTGCCTCCCGAGCTCTTCCGAGTTCACAACGTGTTTCACGTATCTATGCTACGTAAGTACAACCCGGACCCTTCTCATGTCTTGGCTCATGAACCGCTTCCACTCCAAGAGGACTTGTCTTATGAAGAAGTACCGGTCGGTATCACGGACCGAGAGAGCAGAATACTCCGCAACCGGGAAATATCATTTGTAAAGGTCGTGTGGCAGAACCACACGCCCAGGGAGGCTACTTGGGAACTAGAATCAGAATTTAGAGCCCGATATCCCCATTTGTTCGACCAAGAGTAAGAGGCAAATTTGGGGGACCAAATTTCTTTAAGGGGGGGAGAGTTGTAACACCCATTAATTTTATCATTTTTATAATTATTATTATTAATTTTTAATTTATTTTATTTAGTTTATTTTATAATTTTTGAATTTTAATTGATTTATTTAATTTAATTTAATTTAATTTAATATAATAAAAATAATAATAATAATAATGATAAAATTGGGTAAAAATATTATTTGGATTTAATTGAAATTGATTTTGGGAAAAAGGGGTGAAAATTTAGATTCTGGGGGTATTTTTGAAAAGAAAATCGGAAACCGGGGGTCAAAAAGTAATTTAAAAAAATTGTGCCCCGTCAGCGCCACATCAGCAGCCCTGGCCAACCAGGACCTGCTGCGTGGCAAGGCCACGCCGACCCGAGAACGGGCCACGTGGGCGGTCCGCGTGCGCGCGATCGAACGGCCCAGATGCGTTCTCGCGCGCACGGACGGCCTGGATCAAGCGTGCGCACGGACGGCCCAGATGCACGCGCACAGACGGTCCAGATTTAATCGCAATGGACGGCCCAGATTTAATCCAAATTAAATCGCGATCGAACGGCCCAGATTAAATCAAGATGGACGGCTGTGATTAAAAGGCAAAGGGTATAAATAAACCCCCCACACCTGACCACAAAAACCCTAGCCGCCAGCCCTCGCCGGAGAAGACGAACCAGACGCCGGAGGAGCCGGCCGCCGCCACCCGCCACCGCACTGGAGAGTTTTCTGACCGTTGATCGAGGTAAATTTCATACCCCCGGCTCGTTTTTCAATGCTGAGTTCTCCTGTGGCCAAATCAGAGCCAAACTCCTGGCCAAACGGTCGAAAAACACAACCGAAACCCAACGGCGCCGCCGCGCCCCTCCTCAGTTTTTACCTCCAATGAGGCCCTTCCTGGCCTCCGTTTGATACAATTTTTATATCACCGTGATCACCATTCTTTTCTCTACAGGTTGATCGGAGCCAAATCACCAAAACACGAACCACGCCGGAGAGCCGCCGCACCCGAGAGCACCGCCGGCGGTAAGCTTCGGTTTTTCATAATTTTTTGACCCCCCGAGGGCCCTAGGGTTGTTTTATCGCAGGGACCGATGCAAGTGTGGCCGAATTCGGCCGGAAACGGCTGAAAATGGCCAACCCGAGGCGAATCGCTGCTGCAAGCGGCGGCGTCGTCGCCGGAGCACGGCGGAGCCGTCGTGTCGGAATTGCGATATTGGCCGAAAGGGGCCCTGGGTCTAATTTGGGATTTTTTGGGACACGTGCAGGTACCAGTAGTGCGTTTCAGTTCCCCGAAAAAATTAAGGAAAAATTAGGGACAGCCTGTAGGCGCACTGTAGAGCCGTATTCAGACCCCGAAAATAAGTAAGGACCCCTCACCCTATTTCCTATTACGGTATTAAAGTTCAATAAATGCTAAAACGGTATTTCATGAATCAATAGATGTGTGAGATTGTTTAAGGTCGCTAATGGAGCCCGAGTCTGGTGTGTTTGTCGGTCAGCTGTTGTTTGGCCTATTTTACTGTTTTAAATGCAGTATGAGGTCTGATGTTTTTATTTCATAGTTTTGTGTGCATATATCACTGTTTTATTGATTATGGATTGAATGACTGAGAACCCGATGTTGTATGTTGTCTTGTTTGGCATGAATTACTGGTTTACTTGTTTGTGTGTGATTTGATGATGCTAACTGAGGAAAAGGGGAATGAAAGGTTATGTAAATTGATAATCGTATAATGTGGTCAGCCTGACTAGATATCCTGGGAGATGGTGGACGGACCGGGTCCGTAGGGAACCCTACCGGGATTGTGGCCTCTCATACAGGACGAGGTATGGAGACCTTATGTGTTTTGGCGCCCATACCGGACGGGGTATGGGGACGGCCCGTTTCACCCTCATACCGGACGGGGTATGGGGACGGCTCTAGAATCTGATTACAAGTGTTAAGGGTTCACGGGTAGCGGAACCCCTATGGATCCCCATGGATACTAGTAGGCTGGTAAATGAGGAAAAATATGTTGTGTAATGATTGAAATGCAAAAGGCGTGATAAGTATTATGTTATACAGTTCATATGATTTCATGATGATGATAATGTTATTGTTTTCGTATGTTGTTTTATGAACTTCACCGAGGTAAGTGGATAGTAAAGGATTTTATTATTGATAAAAGAATTTGTTGTAAATTATGCTCAATTGGTCTTTTTATATTTTCTACCCACCTTTACCTCCGTGACAGTGAGATAGTGTGATATCTTTACTGGACTGGTGTAGCTCATTCCTTATTTAATCATTTCAGATCAGGAAGACATTGTTCCCGAGCCCGTTCCGCAGGAAGACGGCGAAGGGGATGCCTGAAGACTCCGTAGTTATATTTATAGCTTTTATTTTTGAGTTTCTCTTTTAGTTAGTTTGTTCTTTTATACTTTGAGCACGTTTTTGGTTTTAGTGTAAGGGATGTTAATCAAAATTTTTATTACGCTTCCGTATTTGACCTTTTTAATACACATATTTCATTTTAAAATTCCGGGGCCATTACATACTTATTCACTTAATATGTAATATACGGAATTAACAAAACAAAACAATAATCTAAGAATATACGTATCTTAAAATCTCAGTCCGTTTTGTCTGGAAGGAATCAATAAAAATTTTTAGGACCTCCAATTACAAATTGAAAAATAAATCAAACTACTATATTCTTATTGATCTATTTAACTCAATCAAATAATAACATTTTAGTACATACTGAATTTTAGCACTATTGTAAATTGTAGGTCCCATAACAAACTTCGCACTTAACTTGCTGACGAGTCCAATCAGCCTGCCCAAATAAGGAAAACCTGCCTCGTAGTTTGAGGCATTGGAGAAATATGTTCTTTTGTTTTTCTCGTTGAGAAAGGTTGGACAAATATTTTAATCTCGTGGATCGAACGTAAAATACCTCAAAGCCAATAAATATGAAATTAATTTTTTATAAGGTAATATGTATGTCAATATTAGTTCGTTTAACTATTAAAATTTGAATTTCTATCTTAAATTAATAACTTAATTAATGGATGTAATTAACGGAGGAGGGTGTAGATGTTAAATTAATATGTTATAGTGAGCGTTATAAAAAAAACATCTATATAATTCATCTCTAAAATTGAAGAACCATTGTACACAAGCTATTTTGAAAACTTTCCCTTGCTCCCAGTATGGCGAAATTGGATTATTCCATCACTTTTCTGGCACTATTTGTCGCCGCAGGACTACTTTTTGTACCGGCACTTTCAGAGGATATAGCCCCGTCACCCAAGTCCGAGCATCATATAGTCGATGAGGAATTCTTTCAAACTTGCGTCCAGAAAGTTAACGGGAGATGCAGCATTGAAGTGCTGGGATACCTTTTAGCTCTCAAAAATCAGCTCAACGTGAGTCGAGATTGTTGTTTGAAAATAATAGAGTCCGGGATAGATTGTCACCATATTTTGGTGGATGTCGTTTTGTCAATGAGACAGTTAGAGGCATATGAGCATGTAGCCCACAGCAAAAGCAAGGAAGTATGGAACTATTGCATAACGAATTACGGGAAGGAAGCCCATGCTCCAATCTCTCTTGACAAATGAGTTATAATACATTAATTGTAGTTTATAATTTCTCCTGTATTTGTCCATTTTTCTGGACTATTAATAATGATTTTAATTTCAAGCATATAAAGTATAGAGCTTTAAGCAAGGTATATATGTATCTACAAAGTTGCACATTGATATATCCTTGATATATTGTTTTATCAGAATATTTGAAAAGTTATATGTCGCAAAATAATTTAATTTTGTCAAATGGACAGGGTTAAAATTTTTTTTTTATGAATTCATGGAGAAAATATCATTAGAAAATTAACACTCAAACAGTAAGTTATGTATGGCATTTCATGGGTGTTTGTTGATATTAAAAAGGAGACAATCAGTCCGAATAGGGCCAGAAAAAAAAAATAAAAAACGCTAACGCTATCTAAATTTATTCGGTTCAGCTCAAATTAAATTGTATATTTTTTTTTTCCTCATATGATGTTTTTAATTAAAATAAATAAATAAACCTAATAAGAACAAAACTAAATAATAAATTTCGTAAACCATATTTATTCACTTAATATGTAATATACGGAATTAACAAAACAAAACAATAATCTAAGAATATACGTATCTTAAAATTTCAGTCCGTTTTGTCTGGAAGGAATCAATAAAAATTTTTAGGAACTCCAATTACAAATTGAAAAATAAATCAAACTACTATATTCTTATTGATCTATTTAACTCAATCTAATAATAACATTTTAGTACATACTGAATTTTAGCACTACTGTAAATTTTAGGTCCCATAACAAACTTCGCACTTAACTTGCTGACGAGTCCAATCAGCCTGCCCAAATAAGGAAAACCTGCCTCGTAGTTTGAGGCATTGGAGAAATATGTTCTTTTGTTTTTCTCTTTGAGAAAGGTTGGACAAATATTTTAATCTCGTGGATCGAACGTAAAATACCTCAAGGCCAATAAATATGAAATTAAGTTTTTATAAGGTAATATGTATGTCAATATTAGTTCGTTTAACTATTAAAATTTGAATTTCTATCTTAAATTAATAACTTAATTAATGGATGTAATTAACGGAGGAGGGTGTAGATGTTAAATTAATATGTTATAGTGACCGTTATAAAAAAAACATCTATATAATTCATCTCTAAAATTGAAGAACCATTGTACACAAGCTATTTTGAAAACTTTCCCTTGCTCCCAGTATGGCGAAATTGGATTGTTCCATCACTTTTCTGGCACTATTTTTCGCCGCAGGATTGCTTTTTGTACCGGCACTTTCAGAGGATATAGCCCCGTCACCCAAGTCCGAGCATCATATAGTCGATGAGGAATTCTTTCAAACTTGCGTCCAGAAAGTTAACGGGAGATGCAGCATTGAAGTGCTGGGATACCTTTTAGCTCTCAAAAATCAGCTCAACGTGAGTCGAGATTGTTGTTTGAAAATAATAGAGTCCGGGATAGATTGTCACCATATTTTGGTGGATGTCGTTTTGTCAATGAGACAGCTAGAGGCATATGAACCTGTAGCCCACAGCAAAAGCAAGGAAGTATGGAACTATTGCATAATGAATTACGGGAAGGAAGCCCATGCTCCGATCTCTCTTGACAAATGAGTTATAATACATTAATTGTAGTTTATAATTTCTCCTGTATTTGTCCATTTTTCTGGACTATTAATAATGATTTTAATTTCAAGCATATAAAGTATAGAGCTTTAAGCAAGGTATATATGTATCTACAAAGTTGCACATTGATATATCCTTGATATATTGTTTTATCAGAATATTTGAAAAGTTATATGTCGCAAAATAATTTAATTTTATCAAATGGACAGGGTTAAATTTTTTTTTTTATGAATTCTTGTAGAAAATATCATTAGAAAATTAACACTCAAATAAGTAAGTTATGTATGGCATTTCATGGGTGTTTGTTGATATTAAAAAGGAGACAATTAGTCTGAATAGGGCCAGAAAAAAAAAATAAAAAACGCTAACGCTATCTAAATTTATTTGGTTCAGCTCAAATTAAATTGTATTTTTTTTTCCTCACATGATGTTTTTAATTAAAATAAATAAATAAACCTAATAAGAACAAAACTAAATAATAAATTTCGTAAACCATACTTATTCACTTAATATGTAATATACGGAATTGACAAAACAAAACAATAATCTAATAATATACGTATCTTAAAATCTCAGTCCGTTTTGTTTGGAAGGAATCAATAAAAATTTTTAGGACCTCCAATTACAAATTAAAAAATAAATCAAACTACTATATTCTTATTGATCTATTTAACTCAATCTAATAATAACATTTTAGTACATACTGAATTTTAGCACTATTGTAAATTGTAGGTCCCATAACAAACTTCGCACTTAACTTGCTGACGAGTCCAATCAGCCTGCCCAAATAAGGAAAATCTGCCTCGTAGTTTGAGGCATTGGAGAAATATGTTCTTTTTTTTTTCTCTTTGAGAAAGGTTGGACAAATATTTTAATCTCGTGGATCGAACGTAAAATACCTCAAAGCCAATAAATATGAAATCAATTTTTTATAAGGTAATATGTATGTCAATATTAGTTCGTTTAACTATTAAAATTTGAATTTCTATCTTAAATTAATAACTTAATTAATGGATGTAATTAACGGAGGAGGGTGTAGATGTTAAATTAATATGTTATAGTGACCGTTATAAAAAAAACATCTATATAATTCATCTCTAAAATTGAAGAACCATTGTACACAAGCTATTTTGAAAACTTTCCCTTGCTCCCAATATGGCGAAATTGGATTGTTCCATCACTTTTCTGGCACTATTTTTCGCCGCAGGACTGCTTTTTGTACCGGCACTTTCAGAGGATATAGCTCTGTCACCCAAGTCCGAGCATTGAAGTGTTGGGATTTACAGCATTAAAGTGTTGAGATATCTTTCTCACAAGAAGGAGAGTCAATTAAATAATTAATGAGAATATCCCAATTCGAGAAAAAATTATTTTGAAGAAGGGGGTTGATGCAAGAAAAGAATGGGGTGCAACTCACACTAAGATCTTATGATAAAGATGATTATAACAAAATGGTCAAAAAAGTCTTTCCAATCATAAACTCTCAAGTATTTCACATGAGAGAGTCATTACTCTTGTTGGGAGAGTCATAACTTGATACTCATCTCTTTTAAGACACAATAGTCATATAGATAATAAAAGTTCTAAAGATTTTTTATACATAATCATTCATTCTTCCGCAATCAAACATAACTCTCCTCATGAATAGCTTTCAACTTCAAGTAAATCTCATAAGAATTCAAAAATACTTATCCTACAAATTAAGACGAGATTCTAAGAGATTTACTTCATCAAAACTTATATTTTTTATCAATTTAGAGTTCTTGTCACAACAAGAGAAGAAAAATCCTTTCAAATTAATTGGTTAACTGTTACAAATTATCACTTTTTAATTTTATATTTAAAAATTTTAACTAACTAATTATTATATATATTATTACTTTAACTGAAAATTTAAATATATTATCATTTTTTTTTATTTTTAAAAATTATAAGGAAATATCAAATTCAATTTCATCTGAAGATAAATCAGGCATATAGTCCTTGAGGATGAGCAGGGATCCTTTCAAATTCCATACTTCACGACTGCAGACTCTTTTCTTATCTTCCTCTTGATATATATATATATATATATATATATAGGTAAACACTAAGAACATCTCTTTTATTATATATGGTGTTCTTCCCTTGTTAATAGATATGGATAAGCTCTGTACAGTATAGGACAGGTAAGCTGCGTAAAACCTATGAACAGCCACCATTAATCAAAGTCAAAGCCATACTTTACAAATTAAAATTCATGAAATAATTTCCCACATCTCCACCGAGCTGCCTCATATGCTATATAAATACCCTACAACCTCAGGAACTCATCCTCACTTGTTCTATTGAATTTTACATATAAGAGAAACAAAAACAATTTAGAGAAGAAAGGAATGGTGTCTGAATGCCCAGGTAAGTACGGATCAACTCTTCTTTTCATATGTAAGGGTAATTAATTAGTGCACAATTATAAGAAATTATATACATATATATATATATATATATGTATGGGTGTTGCAGTTAAAAACTCATGGCCGGAACTTGTTGGGAAAAACGGAGATGAGGCAGCGGAAACCATAAAGAGAGAAAATCCAAATGTCTTGGAAGTCATCGTGTTGTTGGAAGGAACTCCGGTGATCAAGAATTTTAGCTGCAACAGGGTTTGGGTTTAGGTAAACGATTGCAAGATTGTTACTCTAGTTCCTACTATAGGCTAACATTGCCCACGTAATTTCATATAATAAATGTAATAATACATGGGCTAGTTTCTTGACCGATCTAGCTTCCATTGTAACCAAATAAATAAATAAGTAGTTTTTATTTAATTTTCAATAATTAGTAAATTCTCTTATGTTATTTTCCTTTAGATATTTATTTGAATAATTGGAAATAAATAAATGTGACTGATATTTTATGTGATTTAATAGTTTATTATATATTAATATCATATCCTATTTTCTAATTATATACAATTTGGATTTTAATTTGATTTAAAAATTTTATTTAATTTCAATGCAAATCAAATTTTGGAGGGTAATTAAAAACTAAACTAAATTAAACCATTTCGGTTTAGTTTTTCAATTGGGTTAAATTTTTTAGTTTGGACAAAATAACTTGTAATACCCAAATTAATTTTTTGTAATTTAAATTAATTTGTAAATGTAGTTTTTTTAATTTTTTATTTTAATTTAGTATAAAAATGAAAAAAATTTGAAAGAGAATGAAATTGAAAATAATTTTGAAAAAAAAAACAAGTGAAATTTTGGATTTTGAGGGTATTTTTGAAAGAAAAATCGAAAACTATGGGTCAAAATGTAATTTAAAAAAGTTATACCACATAAGATGCCCGGTTAGTAGCTCTTACGAACCAGAACGCGCCACGTGGCAACGGACACTGACACAGTGCCACACGGGAGGCCACGCGGGCGATCCGCGTGCCCGCGATCAAACCGTCCATATTCGCTCCCGCATGCACAAACGACCTGGATGTGTTCTCTCCCTAAACGCGCTTGGACGGTCAGATTTAAATGCGATCAACGGTCCAGATCCACTTCTTATTTAAACGCGATTGGACGGTTCATATCAGATAGCGATGAACGGTCTAGATTCACTCCCTATTTAATTGCGATCAGACGTTTCAGATCAATCGCGATGGACGGCCCATATTAAAAGGGGACGAATATAAATAATTCTCTTCACACCAAATCCTAAGCCTAGCCGTCAGACACCCTCATCGGAGAAAAAGACCCAATCGCTGGAAAGGAGAACCACCACCATCCAACGCCACGCCGGAGCCACTTCCGATCGCCAAAAGAAGTAACAAAATTTCTTTTTGCTCAGAATTCAATTTTAAACACCCCCATGGCCATATTGGAGTAAAATGATCGGCCAATTGGCCAAAAACTACGGGCAAAGCCCGGCAGTGCCGCCGCAAAAAATTTTAAAAACCACCTCCGATAAGGCCCTTCCCGATTTCCGTTATGCAAAATTTTTTCACCGTTTTCTTCTCTACAGGTTGACCAAAGTAAAACACTCAACCGCAAAAGCGAGCTAGCGGAGCCGCCTCACCGAAGAGCCCTGCTGCTGGTGAGTTTCAGTTTTTCAATTTTTTCGGCCAACTGAGGTCCCTTATTGTGTTTTCTCGCAAGGATTGATGCAAAACTGGCCAAAAATAGCCAACCTGAGGTGGACCACCATCGCGGGCAGCGGCGTCGTCGCCGAAGCACGACGGAGCCACCGTGCTGGAATTTCAAAATTAGCCAAAAAAGGGTCCTGACACTGTTTTTGGATTTTTTGGGATATTTGTAGATACTTGTAGCGTGTTTTAATTTCCGAAGAAAAAATCAAGGAATCCGGGGACCGCGATAGGCACAGTCAATAAGTTTCATTTTTTAGGCATCGTATTGAGTAAGAATCTCTTACTCTATTCTCTGTTATGGAATTGAAGTTAAATTAATAATAATACGGTATTTTATACAATTTAAAAAATATTCATAATTAATTATGTGTTCGAAAATTATATATTATTGTTTCTGTTAATTATTTTTACGGTTTGAATGCATGATAGTATCTGATTGATCGATTTTACAGCTTTGAATGCATGTATTGTTTATTTTATGGGTTTACGGTTGAATTGGAAAAAAGAGAGATTAAAGAAAAACGGAAAATTGTGTGATTAAGTGAATGGATGAAGCGACAGCCTTACTGGATATCCTGAGAGATGGTAGACGAACTGGGCGCATAGAAAATCCTACCGTGAAAGTTGCTTCATACCGGATGGGGTATCGAAGTTTGGTAATTTGACACTCATACCAGATAGGGTATGGGGACGACCCATTTCACCCTCACACTGGACGGAGCATTGAGGTTTAGTGGTTTGGGGCTCATATCGGACTGGGTATGGAGACGGCCCGTTAATTTGAAATGTTAAAGGAAATGGTTCACGTGTTGTAGGAACATCCTTATAAACCCCCATGGATACTAATAGGTTGATAAAGGATAAAATTGTTATTCAAATCGATTGCATATGAAATCATTATTTGAGTTATGTTATTATTTCTATAAGTTGTTTTGTAAATCTCACTACGGTAAATAGATGGCAAAAGATTTTGTTTATGATAAATGAATTTGTTTAATTAAGAGCTCCATTAGTTGTTTTGATTTTTCTACCAACCTTCATTTCTATGTCGTTGAATAGCATGATATTCTTACTGGGATAGCGTAGCTCATTTCTTATTTAACCATTTCAGATCAAGATGACCAGAATCCAGAGGCTGATCCATAAGAGAGTTGCGAGTAGCATACCAGTTTTATTTATTTTCCGTTTATTTCATTAATTTTTTGTATTTCCTTCAAAAGTGTAATTTATGTAGCACTATTTAGTACTTTAAGTGTACTATTTAGTACTTTATTTATTTTCCGTTTATTTCATTAATTTTTTGTATTTCTTTCAAAAGTGTAATTTCTGTAGCATTATTTAGTACTTTAAGTTATTGTGTAAGAAATATAGACACTAACTAATTATTTCGTTTCCACACTTAATTTATGAATTATTTCTTTTAAAATTTCGGAACCGTTACATAACTTACAACCTACACAACGCATTATTTACTTAAGGCACACATGAATATTACCTAAAGAAAACCAATAATATATTAACGTATAAATTAATGTCACTACAATGTATATAAATCTATTGAACTCAAGAATGGTCTTGCCCATAAATAACATCTTAATTTGTAATTAATTCCCTTCTTTAATGCATTTTTAAGTTTCTGATTTAAGAAAAAACACTTATATCCCACCTCATCAGCTATGTAAATCCATCAACTCATCTTCACTTGTTTTATTGAATTATAGAGAGAAAATGTCATCTGATTGCCCAGGTCAGTATGGATCAACCTTTTTTTCTCTCAATTTTATTTTAATAAAAGTGAATGATTAATTCTTATTTTCTAGTAATATCTTACTAATTGATACAATTGGTTAAATCTCGTAAAATTATTTCATAGAAATTTATTGATATATATATATATATATTATAATATTAAATAATCAGTATTCTTTCTGTTTTTATTGTAACAAAAAATTCAATTTTTGTGTAAAAAAGACCCCTATTATCTCTTTAGTTTATCACATATTTTATTAAGTAATCAAATTATTTAACCTAACATGTCCGGTTGACACCTAGACTAAACTCTTATAATTTTATTAGGAAAAAAAAATGTAAAAAGTGAAGTCTCTTATTTTGTCAGTAATTTAATTTAGAAATATTACATGTGTATATATAAGTTAATGAATTAATGCATAGTTATAAGAAAATATACATATGTATATATGGGTGTTGCAGGTAAAAACTCATGGCCGGAGCTTGTAGGGAGAAACGGAGATGAGGCAGCGGAAATTATAAAGAGAGAAAATCCACTTGTGGCTGAAGCCACTGTGTTGCCGGAAGGAAATAAGGTGATCCTAGATTTTGACTGCGGAAGGGTTTGGATTAGGGTCAACGCGTGCAACATTGTAACCGTAGTTCCTCATACAGGCTAATATTCTCTACCTGGATTTTTAATTAATTTTCTTAAGTTCAGAGTCATCCTCATAATATTGTGATATTAATTTAATTCCTTATAATAAATAAATAAATATATAATGTGTCTTTATTTGAAATTAATTAAAATTTTTGTGAATCATTTCCATTTTCGAGAATACTCAATACAAAGGTAATTTTTGAGAAAATATTTTTAATATTGTGGGTTGAACATAAAATACCTCGAAACCTATGAGACTAATTTTTTATGACATAATATATATGTTAATATTAATTTATTTAATAATTAAAATTTGAATTTCTAAGAGATGTAATTAATAGAGGGTGTACATTTTAAATTAATCTATTATAGCGAACGTTACAAAAAAATATCTAGGAGATTGGATTAAATTTTTATTGGACCGAGCCCAAATGGAAATGGGCTAGATATGTGTTCAGATTTTATTGGGTCTAGGAGACAAAAACAAAAAATGAAGGGATGTGAGGGATCTAAACCTGAGTTGGCCGACCCTAATAGAAAACCAGGCTAGGGAAGAGAGAGAAGCCCCTGGTGGGCTGAACGTTAAGAAAAAAAGAAATCATATATGTACATATAGAAGACAGCTGAAGTTTGATCCAAATAATGGTGGGTCGAACCCATAGAAAAGATCTTTTAGAAAGAAAGATTTTGGTCTAATGAACCTGGTGAGGCCAAGTCCATAGGAAGCGTATAAGAAAAATTTAAAATACTAGTGGGCCAAATCTTCCTAAAATGGATTAGAAGTGAAAGGTTTTGGGTAGGTCGAAGGATGGGAAAGAAAATAAAACTTAGTTTGAGGTAATAAATATGAAATTAATTTTTTATAACATAATATATATGTTAATATTAGTTTGTTTGATGATTAAAATTTGAATTTCTATATTAAATTAATAATTTAATTAAGAGATGCAATTAATAGAGGGTGTATATATTAAATTATTACAAAAAAATATCTATATAATTAATTTCTGAAACTAAAGAACCATTGTACATAAGCTATTCCAAAATTTTTTTTTTTGTTCCCAATATAATAAAATTGGATTGTTCCATCACTTTATTGGCACTTTTTGTTCTTACAGGACTACTTTTTATACTAACATTTTCACAAAATATAAGTTCGTCACTCAAGTATAGACATCATATAATTGATGAGGAATTCTATCAAACTTGTGTCCATAAAGTTAGTGAGAGATGCAACATAGAAGTGTTAGAATACTTTTTTTTCCAAGAAAATTAGGTTAACATGAGTCGAGATTGTTGTTTGAAAATAAAAAATTCCGGGATAAATTATCACCATCTTGTGATGGATGTCGTTTTGTCAATAAAATAATTACAGGCATATGAACCTGTAGCTCACAAAAAAACAAGGAAGTATGGAATGCATATTGAATTACAGAAAGGAAACGCGTGCTCCAATCACTCTTGACAAACGAGTTATAATACATAATCATAGTTGATAATTTCTCCCACATATATCTATTTTTCTGGGCTATTAATGTTAATTTTAATTTGAAGCATATAAAGTATCGAGCTTTTAGCAAGGTATATGTATACCTACAAAGTTATATATTGATAAATCCTTCATATATTATTTTATCAAAATATTTAAAACATTATATATTGTAAAATAATTTAATTTCATCACATAGACCTGGTTAAATTATATGAATTCACAAAAAAATCAGTTGAAAATTAACATTCAAATAATAGGTTATGTATGTTTCATGAGTTTTTATTAATATGAAAGAAGATTGAATTAGATCAAATAGGCCAAAAAAAAAAAATAGACTATCTAAATTTATTTGGTTAAATTCAAATTAATTGTAAATATTTTTCCTTACATGAGTTTTAATTAAAAAATAATTAATAAATCTAATAAAAATAAAACTAAATAATAAATTTCATAAACAATAATTATTTATTTAATAGATCATTTATGGAATTAATAAGATAAAATAATAATCTAAGAATATATATACCTTAAAATCTCGGTCCATTTAATCTGGACGGAATGAAATAAAACTCTTTAGGACATCTAATTCCAAATTGAAAATTAAATCAAACTATTGTATTCTAATTCGTTCTATTTAATTTCATCTAATATTAATTGTCTAGTATATGCTGAATTTTACCACTACTATAAACTCTAGGTACCATAACAGACTTTGCACTGAACTTGCTAATGAGTCCAATGATCTGCCCAAATAAGGAAAATTTGACCCATAATTTGAGGGATTGGAGAAATATTTTCTTTTGTTTTTCTCTTTTTGAATGATTGGGCAAATATTTTCAATCTTGTGGATTGAATATAAAATACCTCAAAGCCAATAAATATGAGAGTAATTTTTTTTAACATAATATATTTGTTAATATCATTTTGCTTAATGATTAAATTTTGAATTTCTATCTTAAATTAATAATTTAATTAAGAGATATAATTAATGAAGGGTGTACATATTAAATTAATCTATTACAGCGAGCATTACAAAAAAGTATCTATCTAATTAGTCGTTGAAACTAAAGAACTATTGTACACAAGCTATTCCAAAAACTAAAGAACCACTGTACACAAGCTATTCCAAAAACTTTCTTTTGGTCCCAATAAGGCAAAATTGGATTGTTCCTTCAATTTTCTGGCACTTTTTGTCACTGCAGGACTACTCTTTATACCGATATTTTCACAAAATATAAGTTTGTCACCCAAGTATGGACACCATATAATTGATGAGGAATTCTATCAAACTTGTGTCCATAAAATTAATGGGAGATGCAACATTGAAGTGTTAGAATATTTTTTTCTCAAGAAAATAAGGTTAACGTGAGTCGAAATCGCTGTTTGAAAATAATATATTCTAGGATCGATTGTCACCATCTTGTGGTGGATATCGTTTTGTCAATGAAACAGTTGCAGACATATGAACTTGTAGCTCACAAAAAAAAAACAAGAAAGTATGGAACTATTGCATATTGAATTATGGGAAGGAAGTACATGCTCCCATCTCTCTTGACAAATGAGTTATAAAACATAATTGTAGTTTATAATTTTTCCTATATATGTCCATTTTTTTGGATTATTAACAATAATTTTAATTTGAAGCGTATAAAATATCGAGTTTTTAGCAAAGTATATATATCTACAAAGTTATATATTGATATATATCCTTCATATATTGTTTCATCAAAATATTTGAAAAGTTATATATTGCAAAATAATTTAATTTTATCACATAGACCTAGTTTGTAACAACCCCAGTTTTCAAAGGTGGTTGTTATACTAATCAAACATGTAAGATTTATTCACATTATTTTTAATAAATAACACATCAAATCTCAAGACATCAACCTGCATAAATTTTCATTCCATTTGAAACTCATGTATACATATATATACTCGTGTATACTAATTCTCATTTACCTCATTTACAATGCCAAACTAGATTATCAAGTGTTAATAATGGAAGTATAAGTAATTCCATCTAAATGAGACATGTATATGTGTAATGATATCAAAACAATCTCATACCATGCTCTAAATCAACGATAATTGCTCTATGGTACGCCTTACTTATTCCAAAGTTTGAACACACGCTTCTTGTACATCCGATTCTTACTCTTGTTTTATCTGCTCTGTAATATATAACATGTAATGAGCTATATAGCCCAGTAAGTAAAATTTAAAATTCACATCAAAACAAGTAAAAAATTTACATCTAACTTCCCGGTACTGGGCATTATCCAACTTAACCATTTCCCTTCCTTTCTCTCACTATCATTGGTCATATATGTAGTCTCTGCATTCAGCATAGCAAACCCTAACCCATTACAACAAGTTTTTGCTCTGCTTACTCCTAATTTCCCTCCTAAAAAGTCATCTATTCACAACCATATACCTCCATTTGCCTGTCCCTAATTCTTCCCAACTTAGTCTACCCCTAGCAGGTCTATTTTCCTTTAACCATAATTTGCCCAGTATCTTAGTCTAACTCCCACCGTAAACCTCTCCTCAACTTCTTAAATTTGCCTAATGGAGCACCAACGCCTCTCAAATTATTAAGAACACCCTCACCAAACTCCCTACGTTTTTCTCTTTAGTTCAGCCCGTATTTCCCCCCTCTTCCCCTGATTTATTTTATTTCCCACATCCCCTATCCTAATTTCTACCCCTAACGCTAATTACCATCAATCCAGCTTCCCTCTTGACATATTTACAACATTTCCTTGGTGCTTAAGCCACTGGATATTCACCCATTCCACAGTTATAGCCATTAGATGTACCAAGATTGCAAACATAAAAGAAAAGAGAAAAGTAACTAAAATGAAGAAGAAAGAAGGAAAAAAATATAGATAAATAATTAGTTCTTGGGTCATCAAACCCTCGACCCAGCCACTGGGCCACAATAGAATCCCATATTCCTTCACCTCCAGATCATAGAACCGCAAATATTACAATTGCCCACCAATTGCATGTCAATGCCAATCACACACACCTGACGCATCGAACCCTCGACCCAACCACTAGGCCATAATAGAATCCTATATTCCTTCAAATTTGGATCACAGAATGGTAAATATTACAATTTCCCACCAACGACATATCAATGCCAATCACACACACTCAGGGCATCGACCCCTCAACCAAATAACTGGGCCTACTATATTGTAATTTTAGCATATTCCAAGCACAACAAGCACATGAACACAATGAATATACTATAGTAAAGCAAATGTGTAAATCCCCAAGCATTAAACGTATGAGGGTCACCATGCATTTTTTTAAAAATATTCACCAAGAAAATACATATATATATAAATCGACACACATTTCAATTTTCCTCTTCCCCCTCTCTTCTCTTAATTAGTTCGGTTAGCCATTTTTTCCTCTCTCTGTCCAAGCTTAATTAATCACAGAATTTTCTCCATTCCCTTAATTCAGAACCTCTTTAAACCAATCCAGTAAAGACCTCCCAGTTTTGAGCTCCTTCCCACAAACTTTTACTCTGTCTCTCTTTTCGTTCTTCTCTATTATTATTAGGAACTTTAACATAACTATCTTTGCCTCCTAGATCCTCCTCCTGAATCAGTTCTATACCACCCAAACACAAAAAGAAGAAATCACAAAGAACTTATAATGTAAATTTCTATTTGAGCAATGAAGAGCAAATGGTACTTGCTTCTCGGATATGTATAATGATGATTCAACAAAGTCTCTCCTTCCTCTCCCTACACCCCCGCATCAATGATGTTGCTCTGGTAAGTTCACTTATTGTTCACCCTCCCCTTAGCTTCTTTCGATATCACTATTCCCTCTCTCTTTTTCTCTCTAGGTCACCACTCTCATTCTCCCTCAAGTTTCCTCTCCTCTCTTTATACTAAACTCATCCTCCCCCCTTGTTGTGTTACAGGTGAGAAGAGAAAAGGGAGGTCATTCAGGCTTGGGGCTAGGCCTATGGGCTTAGGTCTTTTGGATTGGGCTGAAGAAAACATTGTGCTAGCTGGGTGTTACAAATCTCTCCTTTAAAAAAAAAAAGATTGGGTTCTCAAAATTTACGAGCAGGGGTTCAAAACATATTTACTCATTTCCAAGTTCTTCCTCAACTTGGTGGTGTCGTTATAATGTTTAGTTTGTAAACACTTCTTTCCTAACTTCTATGACTAAGGTATAATTGTTAGGATTTGGTCTCTTAATTCTAAATATTTTAACAGTTATAGTTATTAGTGTCTCACTGTAATTTCTTTAGAATTTTTTATCAAGCAAAAGGAATATTGATGTGATCTTAGACAACCTATAATTAGTTCTAAAAATGAAACCTTGCATCAATGAGGAATGCCCAGAATAGGAGAGTAGTTTCATCCCTGAACGCTGTCCTAATTGGGATTATTCCAATAGATGGCCCAAGTTTGTCCAAGCTAGAATGCTTAAGGCCCAAGTAAGATTAATGGGTTTGAAGAATTGTAAGAAAGCCCACGCTCGAGGAGGAGGCCCACACGTGCGCCGAAAAAGTGGCCCAGCCCATATGGCCCATGAACATGCACATGTGCCCACATGAATCGTGTGTTTGAGTGCCAGGAGCGCCCACGCACGCGACCCTCTAGGCCCGCATGGAACCAACCACACGCGCGTAGGCCCAAGGGGCCAAACACTTGCACCCCACGCGGACAGGCCCGCAGACGGCCCAAACGGCCCAAGCCTAGCCTGTGCTTCTCGCGGGCCTCTTCCCGCACAACCCGCGCAGCCCAACTGGGCCGGCCCATCCGGGTAGCCAAAACCAGCCGACCCCTCTTTTTCCCTTTTTAAAATATTTAAATTACTTAATATTTATTTATTTTATTATTTTAAAATATTTTAAAAGGCTTGGGACCTACTTTTCAAAATACCCATGTGTTAAAATTAATTTTCACATATTTTTTAAATGGATTTCACATGGGATAAGTACGGATTTAAATTAATTATTATTTTAATTATAAATCTATAGGATTATTTAATTAATTTATTTGGGATATAATAATTATTTTATTTTATATTTATCTTACATTAAGATAGAATTTTATCTAGGATATTATTTTATTAATTATCTGAAGATTTTTGTACTCATCTAGATTGTCCGGGAAAGGCTATAAATACACATTTACCCCTAGGATTTAAAACACACATTTGAGAATAAATTTGAGAGAATTCTTGAGAGTTTTAACTTTTTTTCTTTTATCATTTTTGCTAAAAATTAACTTCTTCAAGTTTTTCGGGAAGAAGGAGTATTTAGAAGTCTTGTTGAGTCAATGAGCGATGATCAACTTATAGGTAACTCTGTGATTTTTTTTTTCTTGTTTATTTCTCTAGTATTTGTTTTTACTTTCCTTTAGGATTATAGATTTAATTAGAGAGAAGAGTTTAATTCTAGGTGGTTATTTTTTTGGTATTGCATACGCTGAGTGAGTTTCAAGAGTAAATTCGATCCTCCCCCATACCTTATCGCGTCATCTGGTGTAAGAGCTTTGGCTCCTTGAAACCTAAATCTATCTTTATTTGATTTAGCATTTTGTTCTTAAATTAGCACTCAAAATGATTTGATTATTAATTCATATTGCATCCTGCTTGAATTCATATCTATCCGTTCAATTCAAGTAGTTCGTGTTATTATTCAAAAAAAAAATTATATATCCAAAATTACCAAAAATGCCCTAGTTGCACCCTATAAGACAATTGGCACATGTTTGCATTTTGTATCACAAAAGCAAAATAACTGCCTACTTGGTGATCAGAAATCATTTGAGAAATCAAAGGCAAAGTATGTTGCCTAACTCGTGTGAGCGAAAACTTTTATTTTCTTTCCGCACACTATCCACATTTAATTCTAAATTGCATTTCTGTAATCTGCATCAATGTTGCATAAAGAAACTTAATCGGTCGTAGATCGTAGCCGATAAATTGGGTGTAGTATAGGAAGATACACCTACTAATTATATCCATCAAGATTGATCAGATCCTTACGCATCAGTCCAAATTGTCATTCTTTGTGATCTATATTTTTGTTTTCTTTATTTTATGACTGTTACATAATTAAGTGACTAATTATTACTAGTTGTTTAACGCATAAAGAGCACACCATTCTTTTTTTCTGTGTGCTTGTTTCTGAGCTTCAGTAGAAATCAGAATCCTTTAGGGTTCCTTGTGTCATAAGGACTAACGTGTAGACCTGATTTAAGTGATTTCGATTTCAAATGCTCAACTCGACAGACGAAGCTGTCAACTGAGAGATTGCAAGGTAAACATGAGTGAAGGTGAGGGAGATATTTTCTTTCATTAACCTTTACCTTGTAGGAAAATTCACTATGTTTCAATAAAGTGACATGCTTTCATTCCGAGAAAGTATCATTGTTGTCCGAAGGGTCATGAACCTATAAGCCCAATGAGAGGACAACGACCAGAGGGAGAACATATTCCACATGCGATGCCTTGTCCATGATAAGGTATGTGGAATGATCATTGATAGTGGTAGCAGTGCTAATGTGGCAAGCACTCTATTCGTGAAAAGAGCAAGGTTGACATGCATCAAGCATCCAAATCCTTATCGGTTACAGTGGTTGAATGAGTGTGGCGAAATTCAAGTTACCAAACAAGTCATAGTATCGTTCTTCATCGAAAAATATCACGACGAGGTATGTTGTGATATCGTACCTATGCATGCTAGTCACCTGATACTTGGAAGACCTTGTAGTTTAATAGACAGGTACAACATTACGGCCGCACCAATTGATATTCACTGAGAAAGGAAGGTTTGAATCATGTCCTTACATCTTTATCAACAAAAGAGGCACATGAAGATCATGTTAAAATTAAATAGTCCTTTAATGAATACTCAAGAAGTGTAGAAGAAAAAAAGAAGGCCATAGAGAAAGTCAATGGCCCATTAAGCATAAAGGATGCCCAACAGACAGCTAAAGATGGTCCATTGCGAGGAAGACCAAGACAGAAAACAAAGGAGTGTCCTGAAGACAGAGACATAATGTTGAGGAATATCTCTTATGAAAAGGGACGTTAAATTGTAATTACCTACAGGGAGATTCATTTTGACCTTAACCACTCTTTTTAAAGTCGTACTGTTTTTCTCTTACAAATAATTACCATAGTAAGAGGGCTACGAAGATTTGATCAAGATTCTAGAGGAATTATGAATGAAGTCATGACGTGCATCAACAACAAAGCAAACATGCCAGGGAGGTATGCGTGTTTCCTACTATAATCCCTAATCTTTTCCCTTGTGATGAAGGCTCAGATTTGAGGATGAATCTTTTTAAAGAAAGGAGAGATGATGTGATCCCAGACAGCTTAGAATTAGTTCAAAAAATACAACCTTACATCAATGAGGAACGCCCAGAATAGGAGAGTAGTTTCATGTTTGAACGCTTTCCTAATTGGAATTATTCCAAAAGATGGGCCAAGTTTGTCCAAGCTAGAAGGCATAAAGTGCAAGTAAGATTAATGGACTTGAAGAATTGTAAAAAAGCCCATGCCTAAGGAGGAGGCCCACACGTGCGCCAAACAAGTGACCTAGCTCGCACGACCCATGAACATGCATGCATGCCCATACGGATCGCGCGCGCAGGCCCAAGGGGCCGAACACCCGTACCCTGCGCGGACAGGCCCGTAGATGGCCCAAATGGCGCAAGTCAGTTCCGCACGCACGCAGGCCCAAACGGCTGAACACCCACACCCCTCGCGGACGGGCCCACGAACAGCCCAAATGACCCAATCCCAGCCCGCAATTCTTGCAGGCCTCCTCCCTCGCAACCCGCACGAACCAGCCGATCCGGCCCATCCGAGTAGCCCAAATCGGCCGTCCCCTCTTTTCCCCCTTTTAAAATATTTAAATTACCTAATTCTTATTTATTTTATTATTTTAAAACTTTTAAAAGGCTTAGGACCCACTTTTCATAATATCCATGTGTTAAAATTAATTTTCACATGGTTTTTAAAAGGATTTCACATGGGATAAATATGGATTTAAATTAATTATTATTTTAATTATAACTCTATCCGTTAATATTAATTAATTAATTAATTTCAGATAGAATAATTATTTTATTTTGAATTTATCCTACATTAAGATAGAATTTTATCTTAGATATTATTTTATTAATTATCTGAAGATTTTTGTACTCATCTAGATTGTTCGGGAAAGGCTATAAATAGACCTTTGCTCCTATGATGTAAAACACACATTTGAAAATAAATTTGAGAGAATTCTTGAGAGTTCTGGCTTTTCTTCTTTTAGTATTTTTGCTAAAAATTAGCTTCTTTAATTTCTTCAAGAAGTAAGAGTCTTTAGAAGTCTTGTTGAGTCAAAGAGTAGGGATCAACTTATTAAGTCTGTGACATTTTTTCTTTCCTTGTTTATTTCCCTAATCTTTATTTTTACTTCCCTTTAGGATTGTAAATTCAATTAGAGGGAAGAGTTTAATTCTAGGTGGTTATTATTTCGGTATTACATACATTGAGTGAGTTTCAGGAGTAGATTCGATCCTTCCCATACCTTTTTGCGTCAAATACTGTCTTGGGCTATAATGATCTTCAAAATTCATTAACGTCTAATGTTTTCCAATCATAGTGTATGCAATTGTTATTACTGTACTACATGTTTTGAAAACATCATTTCCTATTCTCATTACATGGATCAATTTTTGATTACCTAGAAACCTTATCACTGTGGTACATCTGCAGTCTCCCAAGTTTCCCATGTCTACTTTAAGCTATTGTTTCCTAATTTTTGAAATTCAATATTTGATTATTTGGAGTATATTATCTTAAATCTTTAATAAACCCTCTAAGTATCACCAACATAGACATCATTCGTAAGGGCTTAGGGTTTTAATCTACTGTGGCTGTTCGTATTCATATAGGAAAGTTCACCAATACAACGGTTTACTTTTACTATTCTGTTTCATATTCACATCCTCCAGGATAGGTGTGTACAAAACTAAATGGGTGTGATGGTTTTTGAAGTAACAGATGTTATTTGTGGTTCCTTATCATACTAGAGTTTTCAAGATCCTTTTTCCCTTTTTCTTTTAATTATTGGCATCTTCATGAATTTTCTTTAGTTTAATCGTACTATTCTTCTAAATCCGTCAAGGCTAAATGATTCTTAATATACCCCAATACTTGATCAACTTATTCTTAAAGTCCCTTTGAATGTACATGGTAAGCATGGAATCCACGGCTATTGTCAAGAATCATTAGGAATTACTTGGGGGAAGGGTTCATTTATGAGTTTTATTTATGAGTGATTAAGTTTGGTTTTATCTCTTGCAGGATTAGGTATTACACTTTTGAGTTTTCAAAATTTTTAAGTGATCACTCTTAAATATGACCTTAAGATATGAGTTACTTGTTTATCATATTATTGATTTCTCCTTGTTGGTTCAGAGAGAAATCTTCCATGTGTGGTGGGTTATGGGTCTACTACACTTCTGCTGTGCTACTCTAATAATATCTACTTGGGAGTCTATCCTAATATATTAGTATATTGTACTACTTTGTGTTCCCTTTAGGTATATGAGAACTATATGCTGGATTTATCGTTATTTTATTAATGATTTATTTGTCATAACATGTCCATAGTGTCATGGCTTTCTTCTAAGTTTGTAGCAAATCTAGAAAGATTCCTAGTTAGGCTTACTTTGTTTCACTAACTAAAATCACTTTGCATTCACCAAGTATATGATTTATTCATTCTCCTCAAAGCACATGATTACTTAATGACTTATAATTTTAAATCGTGATTGTATCCCTATTTGGAACTTTGCTAGTAGCTTTCGAACAAGTACGGTACCCATTCTTCCTAGGGAATATTCAAAAGGAATTTCTAAAATCCATCAAAGTCTTGATATGTATCAGGTCTCCCAACATCCTTGGATATTAGGAAAGGTTCAAAAAGCATAACTGGTCGTTCAAATATTTCTTTAGTTTATTGTTTTTCCTAGTCACTAGAGAACTTAGAAAAGATATTTTGCTAGAGATTTCTCCATGTTATTTGTGCATTTAAAAATTCTCCTTACAGTCTCTATTCAAATTTGGTTTGTCCCATTTTTGCTTCCTACTTTGAGGTGGAATTTATCGCTCCTATTTGCACTTCCTATTCCTTAACACTATCTCTTACATGCCCACATGTTTTACTTCTCAGCCCTACTTTCTCTAAAATGTTTCCTAATGTTTGTATACTTCATATAGTCCAAACCCTCATGAATCAAAGGAGGCCAACAAAAGTTGCTCTGATACCAACTGTAACAATCCCAGTTTTCAAAGGTGGTTGTTATACCAATCAAACCTTAAGACTTATTCACATTCTTTTCAATAAATAACACATCAAAACTAAAGACATCAACCTGCATAAATTGAAAATTAAATCAAACTATTATATTTTAACTCGGTTTATTTAATTCTATCTAATATTAATTTTTTTAGTATATACCGAATTTTACTACTACTATAAATTCTAGGTAACATAACAAACTTTGCACTGAACTTGCTAACGAGTCCAATGGTCTCCCCAAGGAATGTTCAGAACTTAAATAGAGAAAACTACTACAAAGTAATTATTAACTTCAATTCGAATTTGGCGAAACAGAAAAAGATAATGTCCTAGCTAGTCTCTTGCTATTCGGGATCTGCATTTTAGTCATCCTGATCTGAAATAGTTAATAAGAAAGGGGTGAGTTACACTAATTCAATAAGAATATCAACACTTTACTACTGACACGGAAATCAAACAATTGTAGAAAGCATAAAACGACCAACGGAGCATGCTTTTAATAAAACCTGAATGCTAATGCATTCCTTATACATTTTACTTAAAACATTAGCATTTTCTTCCCTAACTAGTAGTTTCTCAAATGCCATACATAAAGATAAGATCATAATGACGATTTAATCACAAATAGCATACATTCCAATAGACATGTAAAGTTAGATTCTTCATTATTTTGCCTAAAATCGGGTTACTTACCATACCCATCTCTACCATACCATTTTATTTTCTCTACTGGTATCGTTGGGGGTCCATAGAGATCCCCACTATGCGTGGATACATACACTTATAAATCAATCGGCTGTCCCCAAACCTCGTCCAGTAATGGGCGCCACAACTAAAAACTATTTTAATACCCTAGTCTGGCATGTGCGAAATTAATAAACTCTCAACCCCATTCGGTATGAGATTTTTCAGCCCCGTACGACTGAGGGTAATGTCCACGGTAGGGTTCACCCTATGTACCAAGTCCGTACACTCTTTTTCATGATACCTGGTAAACCCTTTCATTCAACAACATTGGTTTATGCATGCATATTTTTCATTATTATCTAAACCCCAGCAACACGTGAGACCCATACTTCAAAATACAATAAAGCGAAATTTGTACTTCAAAATTTGTTAAGGGATAAAACCATAAATAAAAAATGAAATAAAATACCATAATAGAATTACAACACCATTGGTTGCGATAACATGAATAATAAAATGAAACGATAAGTAAAGGTGGAACTAAACAATGTAGAATGTGAAAATGAAGTGCAATAAAGTACACTTCCACGATTCAAATTCGTGATTAGTATATTGATTTTAAATTGACATAACAAAAGAAAAATAGAAATGGATTGGGCCAACTGGAAAGAAATATACTATAATAAAATAAAGTAAAACAAAATAAAATAAAAATAATAAAATAAAATAAAATAAAATAAAGTAAATAAAATAAAATAAAAGTAATAAAATAAAATATAAAAAATAAAAATAGAGATAAAATAACGAATAGACAACACGAATAAACTAGTGACGAATATAAACAAATCGATTATTGGCTCAATCGGCAACCTGTATTTAATCATCAAGGAATCACAAAACTGTTTAGAATTTTCTATTTATTATTGATTAAACTTTAATTTAATAGTAATAGAAAAAGGTTGAGAGATTTTTATCCTGTGTTGGACATTAGAACACTATCTTTTTCAACTATAGTTTGTAGCGGTTCCTAACTCTCAGATCTCTTGGGTTTTTTTGGTACAATTGGAAACACACATCAAAACGGCATGAAAATAGGTAAAAAGTGGTGAAGAAAGGGCAGAGGAACTCACTAGAGTCAGGTTAAGGTTCCGACACGGCGACGCCACCAAGCTCCGTCATCTGTTTTTCATTCTCCAATGCTTTTTTCTCTCAGCCAAGCCGAACCTAGTGGTCTTGTGATGAAAATTAGATTAAATCATGGAGAGGAGAGTGTTTTGCAGAGAAAGGGAGGAAATTTCAGCCTTACTAGTCGGGTTTCGACTTCTTGCACGGCGACACAACTGTGCTCCATCGTCCATCTCTCTCAGGTTGTGGCTTTCCTTGGCTTCTCCTACATTAAGGTTAATATAATGACCTAGGGTGAAAAAATAGGATGAATGGGAAGAAAAATTTTGTTTACCGGCTTATTTAAGTTTTCGGCACGGTGGCGTCATTGTCCCTCCGGCGGCTAAGCTTCTCACGACCGCCCCTTCTTCTTCTTCTCTGGTTGGGGTGTCTGCTAGGGTTTTTGGGTGCTGATTAAAGAAAGGTTTAAATACATCTCTTGTTTTAATCTCAGCCATCCACTCGAGTCTGGGTGTATCAACAGGAACTATTTAATCCCTTTTATTCGGGCCAACTCAGATTTTTCTCCTTCATGCTTTGGGGACTGTCCGATCAATCAGCTTTGCAAATTAGGATCGTCGATCGTGCGACCATTGGATCCATCATGTGGGTGATCGGGTTCAACTGTTTGGATTCGCGTAGGATTGAGATCTCGTCGTTCGTGCTAACGGAAATGGATGTGGGCCATTCGATCTGTTTAGCACACAGATTGACCACTCTACTTTTTGTGTGGAAACACATGCTGACGCAGCCGCCACCCGAGGTGCTATGTTTTGTCATGCTTGCTGAGGTGGCCTATTTTTCCTTTTTTTTTTATGAGTTGACCCCTGGTTTTTTTATTTCTTTTCAAATAGGCCCCCCATATTACAGTTATGCCCATATTTTTAAAATTATTTTCAACAAGGTCTAAAACAAATTCCTTTTAGTTATTTTTTTGTATTTTTGTGATGAATTAATTTTATTTACTTATTCCGCAATAGAATAGAAAAAAAAGGAATTAACTGGATGGAAATTCATGAAATTAAATGAATGAAATTGTTTTTATTAACTGAAAATCAAATGGGCACATCTCAAATTCAAGCGCTACAACTCCCCTTCCCCCAAGAAAATTTGATCCCCCAAATTGTTATTACTCACTGAACAGCTGAGGATGTCTAACCCTGAAGTCCGACTATATCTTTGTAGTAGCCTCGTCCTGTGAGTGATTCAGTCATAAGACTTTGATGAAGGGGATTCTCCTTTTATGAAGTACTCTCTCCTTTCGATCCAAGATGCTGATGGTTATTTCTCCGTAAGAAAGATCCTTCTGAAGTGGGAACGGTTTGTAGGATAAAACATGCGAAGGATCAGGGTTATACTTGTGCAACATTGACACATAGAAGACATCATGAACCTTGGATAGTTTTGGTGAAAGTGCTAATCTATAGGAAGAAGTTCCAATCCTGTCCAAAATTTTTAATGGTCCGATAACCTGAAGATTTAGTTTTTCCCTCTTTTCAAACCTAGTGATGACCTTAAGGGGGGTGACTTTAAGAAAGACTTGATCACCTATCTCAAATTCTTAAATCCCTCCTTTGGGTGTCTGCATAACTCTTCTGTTTACTCAGGACTATTTGGATGTTTTTCTTGATTTTAACAATCTTCACTGTGGTATCCTCTACAAGTTCTGGGCTGATTAATTTCTTATCACCTACGTCTTCTCAATAGATTGGTGATCTACAGGGTTGATCGTATAATACTTCATCCAGAGTCATACCGATACTTGCTTGGTAACTATTATTGTAGGCAAACTCTATCAGGGGTAATTGATCATCCCAGTGTCCTCCGAAATCTAGGATACAAGCCCTGAGCATGTCCTATAATGTTCGAATAGTCCTATTTGATTGTCCGTCTGTTTGAGGGTGAAATGTCGTATTGAGTGATAATTTGGTCCCAATCGCCTACTGAAAACTAGTCCAAAACTTAGAGGTAAACCTGGGGTCCATGTCTGATACCATTATTATTGGAACCCCATGCTGCCTGATTATCCCTCAAATATAAATCCTAGCTAACTTGTCCAAAGGGTCTGTTACTCTAATGGCTAGGATGTGGGAGGACTTAGTGAGTCGATTGACTATTACTCAAATTGCATCATGACCAGAACGAGCTTTAGGTAATCATTGTACAAAATTCATAGTGATATACTCCCATTTCCATTATGGAATTGACAATGGTTGGAGTAGACTGCCTAGGCATTGATGCTTGGCCTTAACCTGTTAGCATATGAGACACCTTGAGACAAAATCAACAATATCCCTTTTCATCACATTCCATCAAAACCAAGGCCATATACTTTGGTATATCTTAATATTTTCCAAGTGCATGGTGAACTTCGAACTGTGAGCCTCTATCATGATATCTCTTTTAAATCAACATCGCTTGGACACACAGCCTGTCTTGGAACCTTAATAACCCATCAGTAGAAACTTAGATCCTTGGATTCAACCTCAATTCTGTATCATTTCTAAGGTTTGCTAAAGTAGAATTAGCCAACTGAACCTCCTTGATCCTGTGGATTAACTCAGGTTGGACTGTTAAGTGAACTAGACATGAGGCTCATTTTAAGTGTTGGAGTTGTATTCACTGCGTGGCCTTTACTATTCTGTACTCAGAGACCATCATATGAGCTAACATACCTGCATTATTTATGCTGAGAGCATCAGCTACCATATCACCCTTGCCTAGGTGGTATAAAATATTTCAATCATAATCCTTAAGAAGTTTTATCCAATACCTCTGACGCATGTTGAGGTATTTTTACTGTGAATATATGTTTCAGGCTCTTATGGTCTGTATAGATTTCAAACATCTCTCCATACAAGTAATGGCACCAGATTTTCAAGGTGTGGATAATTACAACAAGTTCTAAATTGTGAGTGGGGTAATTTTTTCATGGTTTTTCGATTGCTTGGACCCATAAGCTATGACCCTCCCCTGCTGCATAAAAATACAACCCAAATCTTGATAGGATGCATTACTGTACACTGTATATCCACCTGTTTCATTTGGTAGAGTCAACACCGATGTGGTAATCAGTTGCTTTTTGAGTTTTGTAAAGCTTCTTTCACATTCCTCATTCCACTCAAACTTGACATTTTTCTTTGTGAGTCGTGTTAGAGGGGCTACTATACTTGAGAATCTTTCTACAAACTTGTAGTAATAACTTGCCATACCCAAGAAACTTCTAACTTCCTTGACCGTCGTCAGTTGCTTCCAGCACGTCACTGCCTCAATCTTGTCAGGATTCACTAACACTTCTTCTCTCGATATTATGTCCCAGGAAAGAAGTTTGCTCAAGCAAAAATTCACGTTTACTCAACTTTGCATATAGTTTCTTTTTTTTAAGAATCTGTAAGACTTGGGTAAGATGTGGAGTGTGTTATTCCCTGTTCTTAGAGTAAACTAGGATATCATCAATGAAAACTATGACAAACTAATCCAAGAATGGTCTGAAGACCCTATTCTTCAAATCCATGAAGATTGCGGGTGCGTTAGTCAATCCGAATTACATGACAAGAAACTCATAATGTTCATACCGGGTTCTGAAGGTCATCTTAGAGATGTCTTCTACTTTGATATTTACCTGATGGTATCCTTAACGCAGATGAATGTTAGAGAAAATTTGGGCACCCTATAACTGATTAAAAATGTCATCAATCCTGATGAAGGGTATTCATTCTTAATTGTGACTCTGTTCAATTCTCCGTAGTCTATGCATAACCTCAAAATCTTATCACTCTTTTTTGCGAACATAATTCTGACACCCCAAGGAGATATGTTGTGTTAGATGAAACGATTGTCCTGCAGCTCTTTGATCTATTTTGTCAGTTATTCCATTTCAACATGGCTCATTTGGTATGGGGCGATCGAGATGGGTTGGGTGCCAGGTTGAAGACCAATGGTGAATTCTACTTCTCGATATACTAGCAGCCCTAGTACTTATTTCATCAAGGAATACGTCAGGAAAGTTTCGAATCAAAAGAAATATCTTGGATGCAAATATCTTCCTTGGGTTTGCCTATCGTAGAAAAAAGAATAATTAAGTTAATGGCATACGATTAAATTCAATATATTACCACCATATGTTAACAATATATGAGATTTTATTAATTAGTAAAAGAGTTTTTTGTTAGAGATGTTGAATATAAGTCTCTTGTGGTAACAGTCAATGATAACATGATAAGTCGCTAATGACTTCATCCCTAGGATTATATAAAAATCTCTCGTATCTAGTGCTATTAGATCTACGCTCAATTCCCTACTTGCCATTTTAATGATACAAGATTGTATATGACATTTCCCAATAATGTTCTGTTCCCAAGTGTAGACACCAATAATACAAAATCAAGAGATTCAAGTAGTACATTTAAATATTAAGTAAAAGCATATGAAACAAAAGAATGTGCAAGATGTTTGTAGATAGTATACATACCCTAAATCACATATGGGTTGGCTTCAGCATCCTGCTGGGTGAATGTGTAGACTCTACCCTGGATCGCAGACCTGGCCTGATTCTGATTCCTCGGGCATTCTCTCACGTAGTGTTGGGCACTTCCGCATATACAACCGCGGACCAGTTGTGCAAACTCTATTTTTTTTTAATGTCAGAGATGTTCCAGAAGGTACTTAACATTGTAGGCTGCACAAACTATTCCCAGGTGATTGGAGTGGACAGAGTAACCTGCTTGAGTTGCCACCAACATCCTGCCTAACCTACGAGTATATACGTGGCAAAGGCAACCTTTTGTTCGAGAATCACCCCAAGTATCGCGAAGGCCTTCTCTGTTTCTGTCAACTAGTACTTAACTTCCTCAAAAGTGGATGTCCCTGCGAAAGTAGATGGGTTAAGTCTCTTGTACTGCTCGATATAGTCTGGTCCATCGTAGGCAGAGCTGGGTCCTGCTGGAGGGGAACTGGATTATGCTAGGGAGGAAACGGGTGGCGCTATTAGAACACCGGATTGTACGGTGGAGGTATTAGATTGTACTGCGGAGGTGTCAGATGGTATTGTGGAGGAACTGAGTTGTATCATGGGGGTATTGGATCCTCTCGATGCGGAGGTGGCTCATACTGTGGTAGGGGTAGAGGAGGATCAAACAACTCCCTTCTCTCCTCCTTAGCCTGCTGGGTAGATATAAACCTCTTAAGCATTTCGAAGAGCCAATCAACATCCTCCCGTAATGATCCCTCTCGGGCTGCTCTTTTTAGCAGGGGCCTTCCTTTTCTCATGTTTCCTTACCTATATTACATGACAATAGTTTGAGATTCGAATTGCATAAAATTCATTCCAATCCTATGTGAAAGGAATATTTCCAAAGAACCTGGCTCTGATCCAATGATAAAAGCCTAAACCCTTAACAAAGATTTTGAGTATTTAGCCTGATCATAATAATAATATAAATAATACTATAATTTTCATTGAGTGGGAGAATTAAAGATTTATAGGTTACATTCCTTACACGTTTATTTAAATACCAAAATAGGGGCTAAACAAATGTTTAGAACTTAAAAATGAGAAAAACCGCTATAAAGTAATTATTAACCTCAATTCAAATTTGGCAGAGCAAAAAGTGATAATGTCGTAGCTAGTATCTCACTGTTCGGGATCCTGGTCTTGGTCGTCTTGATCTGAAATGGTTAATAAGAAAGGGGTGAGCTACACTAATTTAGTAAGAATATCAACACTTTACCATTGATATGGAAATAAAAGGACTATAGAAAACATAAAATGACCAAGGGAGTGTGCTTTTAATAAAACCCGAATGCTAATGAATTCCTTATATGTTTTACTAAAAACGTTATGATTTTCTTCCTTAACTAGTAGTCTCTCAAACGCCATATATGAAGATAAAATCAGAATAATGATTTAATCATAAATAACATATATTCCAATAGACATGAAACGTTGGGTTCTTCATTATTTTGCCTAAATTCGGGTTACTTACCATACCCATCTCTACTTTACAATTTTATTTTCCCCATCGGAATCACTAGGGGCCCATAAGGATCCCAACTATGTGTGGATACATACACTTTCCTTGTAAATCAATCAGCTGTCCCCAGACCCTGTGTGATAATGGGCGCCATAACTAAAAACTATCTCAATACCCCATTCGATATGAGTGAAACTAATAAACTTCCAACCCTGTATGACTGAGGGTAACGTCTACAGTAGGGTGAACCCTATGTACTAAGTCCGTACACTCTTTTCCATGATATCTAATAAGCCCTTTCATTCAATAACATTAGTTTATGCATGCATGTTTTCCATTATTATTTAGCCCTAAATAACACGTGAGACCCATACTTTAAAATGCAAGAAAGCAAAATTCATGCTTTGAAATTTGTTAAGGGATAAAATTGTAAATAAAAATGAAATAAAATATCATAATAGAATAACAACACCATAAGTTGTGATAACATGAATAATGAAATGAAATGATAAGTCAAGATGGAACTAAACAAAGCAGAATGTGAAAATGAAGTGCAATAAAGTACACTTCCACGATTCAAGGTGCATGATTAGTATATTGGTTCTAAATTGATGTAATGAAAGAAAAACTGAAATGAATTGGGCTAACTGAAAAGAAATAGACTAGAATAAAATAAAGTACAATAAAATAAGATAAAATAAAATAAAATAAAATAAAAATAATAAATAGGCAATACGAATAAACTAGTGACGAATATAAACAAATCAATTACTGGCTCCATCGATAACCTGTATTTAATCATCAAAGAATCACAAAACTATTTAGAATTTTCCATTTACTATTGATTAAAATTTAATTTAATAGTAACATGAAAAAGGTTGAGGGATTCTTACCCTCGGTCGGAGACCATAATACACCTTTTTTAACTACAGTTCCTAACTCTCCAATTTTTTTACGTTTTCTAGTACAATTAGAAATGCACATTAAAACAGCATGAACGTACGTAAAAAGTAGTGAAAAAAGGGCAGAGGAACTCATCAGGGTCAGGTTGGGGTTCCAACACAGCGGCGCCACCGGGCTCTACTGTTTGGTTCTCCTTCTCTGAAGCTATTTTCTCTTGGCCAAGTCGAACCTAGCGGTCTTGTGATGAAAATCAGATTAAATCATGGAGAGGAGAGTGTTTTACAGAGAAAGGGAGGAGATTTCAGCCTAACTAGTCGGGTTTTAGCTTTCAGTGCGATGGCACAGCCGTGCTCTGTTGTCCCTCTCTCTCAAGTTATAGCTTTCCTTAGCCTATACTGCATTAGGGTTAATCTAAATGACCTAGGGTAAAAAAATAGGATGAACGGAAAGAAACATCGTGCTTACCGGCCATATTTAGGTTTCTAGCACGGTGGCGACGTCATCCCTCCGGCAACTGAGCTTCCTCCAACTGCCCCTTCTTCTTCTTCTCTAGTTGGGATGCTGGCTAGGATTTTTGGGTGCCAACTAAAGAGAGGTTTAAATACCTCTCTTCTTCTAATCTCAGCCATCTATTCAAGCCCGCGTGGATCAACAGGAGATGTTTGATCCCTCCTATTCGGGCCAACTTGGATTTTTCTCCTTTATGCATTTGGGACCGTCCAATCAATCAGCTCCACGAATCAGGGTCATCGATCGTGTGATCATTAGATCCATCATGTGGGTGATCAGCGCTGTTCATTTGAATCGAGGGGGGATTGAGATTTGGCCGTTCGTGCAAGCTGGAATGGATATAGGTTGTCCGATTTGTTTAGCACATGGATCATCCACCTAGCTTCCCACGTGAAAACGCATGCTAACGCGGTTGCCACTCAGCATGCTGTGGTTTGTCATGCTTGCTAAGATGGCTCATTTTTTTTCTTTTTTTGCGAGTTAACCCCTATTTTCTAAATTTCTTTTCAAATAGGCCTCCCCTATATTACAGTTGTGCCCGGACTTCTAAAATTATTTTTAAAAAGGTCCAAAATGAATTCCTTTAATTATTTTTTTGTATTTTTGTGATAAATGAATTTTATTTACTCGTTCCTTAATAGAATAGGAAAAAAAAGGAAAAAAATGGATGAAAATTCATGAAATTAAATGAACAAAAGTGTTTGTATTAACTCAAAATCAAATGGGTACATCTTAAATTCGGAACGTTACATAGACAAAAAAAAAACAAAAACAAAAACAAAGGCAATCTAAATTCATTCAGTTCAATTCAAATTAAATTGTACATTTTATTCCTTACATGATTTTTAATTAAAAATAATTAATACATCTAATCAAAATAAAACTAATAATAAATTTCATAAACAGTGATTATTCGTTTAATAAGTCATTTACGGAATTAATAAGACAAAATAATAATATAAGAATATACATATGTATCTTAAAATCTCATTCCATTTAATATGGATGGATTCAAATAAAAATTTTTAGGACCCTAATTCCAAATTGAAAATTAAATCAAACTATTATATTTTAATTCAGTCTATTTAATTCCATATAATATTAATTTTTTTAGTGTATACCGAATTTTAACACTACTATAAATTCTAGGTACCATAACAAACTCAACACTGAACTTGCTAACGAGTCCAATGGTCTCCCCAAAAAAGGAAAATCTACCCCGTAATTGTGGGGATTAGAGAAATATTTTCTTTTGTTTTTCTTTTTGAGAAAGATTGGGAAAATATTTTCAATCTTCTGGATTGAACATAAAATACCTCAAAGTCAATAAATATGAAATTAATTTTTTATAACATAATATAAACGACAATATTAGTTTGTTTAATAATTAAAATTTGATTTTCTATCTTAAATTATTAATTTAATTAAGAGATGTAATTCATGAAAGGTGTACATATTGAACTAATCTATTATAGAGAGCATTACAGAAAAGTATCTATTAATTAATTACTGAAACTAAAGAACCCACTGTACACCAGCTATTCCAAAAACTTTCTCTTAGTCCCAATATGGCAAAATTGGATTGTTCCTTCAATTTTTTGGCACATTTTATCATTGTAGGACTACTGTTTATACCGATATTTTTACAAGATATAAGTTCATCACCCAAGTGTAGACATCATATAATCGATGAGGAATGCTATCAAACTTGTGTCCATAAAGTTAATTGGAGATGCAACATTGAAGTGTTAGAATATTTTTTTCTCAGAAAAATAAGGTTAATGTTAGTCAAAATTGCTATTGGTAAATAATAGATTTCGGGATAGTCAAAATCTTGTGGTGGATGTCATTTTGTCATTGTAACAATTACAGTCATATAAACTTGTAGCTCACAAAAAAAGCAATGAAGTATGGAACTATTGCATATTGAATTATGGAATGGAAGCACATGCTCTAATCTCTTTGGACAAATGAGTTATAATACATAATTGTAGTATATAATTTTTCATAAATATGTCCATTTCTATGGACTATTATCAATAATTTTAATTTGAAGCGAATAAAGTATCAAGCTTTTAGCAAGGTATATATATATATCTACAAAGTTATATATTGATATATCCTTCATATATTGTTTTATCAAAATAGTGAAAAGTTATATATTGCAAAATAATTTAATTTTATCACATAGAGCTAGTTAAATTACATAGATTCACAAAAAAATCAATTGAAAATTAACATTCAAACATTAACTTATGTATAATATTTCATGAGTGTTTATTAATATAAAAAAGATTGAATAAGACCAAATAGACTATAAAAGCCCAAACCCTTAACAAGAATTTCGAGCGTTTACCCTGATCATAATAATAATATAAATAATATTGAAATTTTCATTGAGCATGAAAAATAAAGGTCTAAAGGTTATATTCCTTATATGTTTACTTAAATGCCCAAATTTTCATTGATCATGAAAAATAAAGGTTTAATGATTATATTCTTTGCATGTTTACTTAAATCCCTCCTATTTGGGCCAACTCGAATTTTTTTCCTTCATGCATTTGGGACTGTCTGATCGATCAGCTCCACAAATCAGGATCATTGATCATGTGACCGTTGGATCCATCACGTGGGCGATTGGGGCCATTCATTCAAATTCGGGCAGGATTAAGATCTAGCTGTTCGTGCGAGCGAGAATGGATGTGGGCCGGCCGATCTATTTAGCACGCGGATTCCCCACCCTTCTTCCCATATGGAAAAGCAAGCTGACGCAGCCACTACTCAGCGTGCTATGGTTCGTCATGCTTGCTGAGGTGGCCCATTTTTCCTTTTTTTTTTTGTGAGTTGATCCCTATTTTCAAAATCTCTTTTCAATCGAATAGGAAAAAAAGGGAAATAAATGGATGGAAATTCATGAAATTAAACGTATAAAAGTTTTTTTATTAACTCAAAATCAAATGGGTACATCTCAAATTCAGGATGTTATAACTCTCCCCCCTTAAGAAAATTTTGTCCTTCAAATTGTTATCTCACTGAACAGGTGAGGATGTCTAACCCTAAAGTCCGACTGTATCTCCCAAGTAGCCTTGTCCTACGAGTGATTATGCCATAGGACTTTGATGAAGGAGATTCTCCTATTGTGGAGTATTCTTTTATTTCGATCCAAGATGCTGATAGGTACTTCTTCATATGAAAGATCCTCCCGGAAAGGGAACGATTTGTAGGAAAAAATATGTGAAGGATCAGGGTTGTACTTGCGCAACATTGACACACGGAAGACATTATGAACCCCGGATAGTTCTTATGGCAGTGCTAATCTGTAGGAGAACGTTCTAATCCTGTCCAAAATTTTGAATGGTCCGATAACCCGAGGATTTAGTTTTTTTCTCTTTCCAAATCTAGTGATGCTCTTAAGGGGGGTGACCTTAAGGAAGAATCGACCACCTGTCTCAAATTTCAAATCTCTCCTTCGGGTGTCTGCATAACTCTTCAGTTTACTTTGGGATGTTTGGATGTTTTTCTTAATTTTGAAAATCTTCATTGTGGTATCCTCTACATGGTTTGGGCCAATCACTTTCCTATCAACTATCTCTTCCCAACAGATTGGTAATCTATAGGGTTGACCATATAATGCTTGATAAGGAGCCATACCGATACTTGTTTAGTAACTGTTATTGTAGGCAAACTCTATCAGAGGTAAATGATCATCTCAGTTTTCTCCGAAATCTAAGATACAAGCCCTGAGCATGTCTTTTAGTATTCGAATAGTTCTCTCTAATTGCCCATCCATTTGTGGGTGAAAAGTTGTACTGAGTGATAATTTGGCCCCCATTGCTTGCTGAAAACTGGTCCAAAACCTAGACGTAAACATGGGATCCTTGTCTAATACCACTGTTACTAGAACCCCATGCTGCTTGACTATCCATCGAATGTAAATCCTAGCTAGCTTGTCTAAGGGTTCTGTTACTCTAATGGCTAAGAAGTGGGAGAATTTAGTGAGTCAATCGACTATTACCCAAATCGCATCATGACCAGAACGAGCTTTGGGTAATCATGTTAAAAAATCCATGGTGATATACTCCTATTTTTATTATGGAATCAGTAACGGTTAGAGTAGACCGCATGGGTGTTGATACTCGGTCTTAACCTATTAGCATGTGAGACACTTTGAGACAAATCAACAATACCCATTTTCATCCCATTCCATAAAAATTGGGATTGCATACTTTGATACGTCTTAGTTCTTCTCAAGTGTATGGTGAACTCCAAATTGTGAGCCTCTGTCATGATATCTCTTTTTAAATCGACATCGCTTGGAACACACAACCTGTCTTGGAACCTAAGCAACCCATCAGCAAAAACTTGGAACCTTGGATTCATCCCTAATTTTCTATCCTTTTTAAGGGCTGCTAAAGTAGAATCAACCAACTAAGCCTCCTTGATCCTCTGGATTAACTTGGATTGGACTGTTAAGTGGGTTAGATATGTGGCCCGTTCTAAGTCTTGGAGTTATTTTTGTTACCTAACCTTTATCATTTTGCAATCGAAGACCATCATATGAGTTAACATACCTATATTATTTCTACTGAGAGCATCGGCTACCATGTTGCCCTTACTTGGGTGGTACAAGATCTTACAATCATAATCCTTGAGAAGTTCTATCCAACACCTCTGATGCATGTTGAGGTCTTTCTATGTTAATGTGTTTCAGGCTCTTATGATCTATATAGATTTTAAACGTCTCTCCATACAAGTAATGGCGCTAGGTTTTCAAGGCATGGATAATCGCAATAAGCTACAAATCGTGAGTGGGGTAATTCTTTTCAAGGTTTTTCAGTTGCCTAGACCCATAAGCTATGACCCTCCCGTTCTGCATCAAAACACAACCTAAACCTTGGTAGGATATGTCACTGTACACTGTATATCTGCCTGTTCCATTTGGTAGAGTCAACACCAGTGCGGTAGTTAGTTACTTTTTGAGTTTTGTAAAGCTTCTTTTACATTGTTCATTCCACTCAAACTTGATATTTTTCTTCGTGAGTCATGTCAGGGGGCTGCTATGCTTGAGAATCCTTTCACAAACCTACGATAATAACCTGCCATACCCAAGAAATTTCTAACTTCCTTGACCGTAGTCAGTTCTTTCCAGCCTGTCACTACCTCAATCTTGTCAAGATTCACTAAGATTCATTCTTTCGATATTATGTGTTCCAGGAAAGAATTTTGCTCAAGTTAAAATTCACATTTTCTCAACTTTGCATATAGTTTCTTTTCTCTGAGAATCTATAAGACTTGAGTCAGATACTGAGTGTGTTGTTCCCTGTTCTTAGAGTAAACCAAGATATTATCAATGAAAACTATGACAAACAAATCCAAGAATGGTTTGAAGATCTTATTCATCAAATCCATGAAGCTTGCGGGTGAGTTAGTCAATCCAAACAACATGACAAGAAACTCAAAATGTCCATATCGGGTTCTAAAGGTCGTCTTAGGGATGTCTTCTACTTTGATCTTTACCTGACGGTATTCTGAACGTAGGTCAATCTTGGAGAAAATTTGGGCACTTTATAACTGATCAAAAAGGTCATCTATTCTAGAGAGAGGGTATTTATTCTTAATTGTGACACTGTTCATTTCTCTATAGTCTACGCATAACCTCAAAGTCCCATCACTCTTTCTTACGAACGTAACTCTGGCACCCAAGAAGATATGTTGCACCGGATGAAACCATTATCCTGCAGCTCTTTGATCTATTTTCTAAGCTCCTCCATTTCAACATGGCTCATTCGGTGTGGGGTGACTAAGATGGGTTGTTAGGTTAAAGATCAATGACGAATTCTACTTCTTGATCTACTGGCAGCACTGGTAGTTTAATAGGGAATATATCAGGGAAGTTTCAGACAACAAGAGTATCTTATATGCAAATCTTTCCTCAGGTTTGCTTATGACGGAAAAGGAATAATTAAGTTAATGACATATGATTAAATTCAATATATTACCACCATACACGAACAATATATGAGATTTTATTAATTAGTAAAATATTTTTTATTAGGGATGTTAAATACAAGTCTCTTGTGTTAACAATCAACGATAACATGATAAGTTGGTAACCAGTTCATCTCTAGGATTACATCAAAATCCCCCGTAGCTAGTGCTATTAGATCTACGCTCAGTTCCCTACCTGTTATTTCTATGATACAAGATTGTATTTAGCATTTTTCAGCAATGTTCTGTTCCTAAGTATAGACACGAATAATACAGAATATAGACGTTCAGGTAGTACATTTGAATATTGAATACAAGCATATGAAACAAAAGAATGTGAAACACTAGTGTCAATTAAAATATGCGCAAGATGTTTGCAGATAGTATAGATATCCCTAATAACATCTGGATTGGCTTTAGCATCCTGCTGGGAGAACGTGTAGACTCTACCCTAGACCATGGGCCTGGCCTAATTATGATTCCTCGAACACTCTTTTGCGTAGTGTGGATACTCCCACATATGCGACAGGTGTTGTAAAGATAATAACAAGGTCGGTCTGCATGATCCTTGCCACAGTGTTGGCAAATTTTGCCACGTCCTGCTACCAGGGCCTTGGGAAGAGCCTGAGGTGAAGACCTTGGCCTCTTGCACTACTGGTTTGGTGTAGTGGGTGTTGGTTTGCGATGGGGAATTGGGAGCTTGGAGTTGCCTATTTTAGAGGAAAAAATACAGATGTTTCTTTCGATCAACTGTGTCTTAGCAAAGACTGGCGAATATGCGTCAAGCTAAAACACAAACAACTGCTGCCTGATCTCAGGACGAAGACCTCATTCAAACCTCCTTGCTATCCTACCTTCATCTGTCATACTGTCAGGGGAGTATCGAACCAACTCAAGGAATGTTTGAGCATACTCTGTTATTGATAAATCTCCTTGGACTAGTGTGCAAACTCTACTTCTTTCAGATGTCGAAGATATTCCAGAAGGTACTTAGCATTGTAGCTTGCCAAAAACTATTCTAGGTGATCGAAGTGGACATAGTAGCCAGCTTGAGTTGCCACCAACGTCTTGCCTCACCTACAAGCATATACGTGGCAAGAATAACCTTCTGTTGGGGAATCACCCCAATTATCGCGAAGGCCTTCTTTATCTCTACCAACAAATACTCACCTTCCTCAAAAGTGGATATCCCTATAAACATTATATTCTAATTGATCTATTTAACTCAATCTAATAATAACATTTTAGTACATACTAAATTTTAGCTCTATTGTAAATTCTAGGTGCCATAACAAACTTCGCACTTAACTTACTAACGAGTCCAATTAGTCTTCCCAAATAAAGAAAACCTGCCTCATAGTTTGAGGCATTGGAGAAATATGTTATTTTGTTTTCTCTTTGAGAAAGATTGGACAAATATTTTAATCTTGTGGATCGAACGTAAAATACCTCAAAGCTAATAAATATGAAATTAATTTTTTATAAGGTAATATGTATGTCAATATTAGTTCGTTTAACTATTAAAATTTGAATTTCTATCTTAAATTAATAACTTAATTAATGGATGTAATTAACGGAGGAGGGTGTAGATGTTAAATTAATATATTATAGTGAGTGTTATAAAAAAAACATCTATATAATTCATCTCTAAAACTGAAGAACAATTGTACACAAGCTATTTTGAAAACTTTTCCTTGCTCCCAGTATGGCGAAATTGGATTGTTCCATCACTTTTCTGGCACTATTTATCGCCCCAGGACTGCTTTTTATACCGGCACTTTCAGAGAATATAACCCCGTCACCCAAGTCCGAGCATCATATAGTCGATGAGGAATTCTTTCAAACTTGCGTCCAGAAAGTTAATGGGAGATGCAGCATTGAAATGTTTGGATACCTTTTATCTCCTAAAAATTAGCTCAACGTGAGTCGAGATTGTTGTTTGAAATTAATAGATTCCAGGTTGATTGTCGCTGTGATATGTCAAAAATACCTTCGAGTTAATTTTTTATATTTTATATATTTAATTTAGCCTTTATATGTGTTTGAAAATGTATAATGAGGTTAAGAACATAGTTTAGAGTCAAATGTGAAATGATGGATAATGATGAAGGAGTTAAAATAACTGTTAACTATTAGATAAATTGTATAATGGAAAATGACAACTTTTAGATGAAATGAAATGTAAAAAGTGGTAACTTTTAGATTAAGTGACATATAAAAAGTGGTAACTTTTAGATGAAGTGACATGTGAAAAATGACAACCTTTTAAATAAAGTGGTATGTGAAAAGGCCTTTTAGATAAAATGACATGTGAAAAGTGGTAACCTTTTAGGTGAAGTGACATGACGAAAGGTGTTAATTTTTAGATGAAATGGTATGTTAAAATGGTGGTAACCTTTCTCTCATAGCTCCCCACTCCTATAAATAGGGGATAGGAGAAGAGAGGAAGAGACATTAGGATGTGAGAAAAATAGTGAGAAGCATAGAGGTGAAGGAAGAATAGGGAGTACGAAGTGTGTGATTTTTGAAAGTATTTTGAGATTTTAGATAAAAACCTTGGGGAAGTTCTGCTAAATTTATGAGAGCAGAGAAAGAGAAATAAAAGAAGAATAAGGCTCAAGATTAAAAGGAAGTTATAAACTGTTAGAAAGGTAAGATTTTTCTTAAGTTTTAAAGTTTGATTTCTCTTTGATTTTTGGGATTAGTTTTTGAGTATTATGTTGGATATTTTTGAGTAAAAAAATTGATAAAGATATCCCAAAGCTCTACATGATTTTTTAAAGAAAAAAGTTATAAATAAAGCCAGAACTCTACCGAAATTAAGACTACAATTGCTAAGGACCTAAGATAAATGGATATTATGGATTCATAGCCTATGTAGTTTTGAAGTATTTTACGTATTTTTAATATAAAAATGTGCACGTGTTTAATTTGTCTTCTGTATTTGCTAAGTAAGTATTTGTTAAATTTTTACTTCGATATAAGTGTTATTTCGCTTTGTATTTTCGAAATATGATTTTAATATATGTGAAATATGATTTTAATATATGTGCATCACTCATTATGGAAAGAAGTTATTGCGAAAGCACTTGCATTATGCTAGGCTTCAATCTGGCCGTATATAACTGTTTTGTGTTTGGGTGTATTGGCGAAGTGATAAGTGTGTACACATACATAACCATTCCGTATTCGGCTGTATGAGAAAATAGTGTAATCTGCATACCTTAATTGTTCCGTGTTCGGGGAGTAGTAGTGTTTCAAGGTACTCATGTATGTCATTCCGTATCCGGGTACATGGAGAACCAGTGATAAGTATTTATGCCTATGCATAATGTATGATAACTTATTAATTCTCCAGAATAGTGATGAACTATACAACATGCATCTATTTTTTTATTTATGCCTTCGTCTTCTGGTTTGTATATGTTTTAGAAAGATTATATGATATATGTTTTGTTGTGTGTAAAAGAACTATATATTGCATGTATTATGCTGTGATTTCATAATATCGTTTATTGAGATATTTTATCTCATCTCTATCACCCTCCAGATACTAAATCTACCATTACAGAATGAGTGGCGATACGGAGGAAATTTTCGAAGCTAGACTCTGATATTAAGGTTATTGTTTTGTACTTTTGCTTATTAATATAAGTAAGAAAATTTAGAGCCTCGTACATAAGTTTATGTTTTATATTTAAGGGATGTAACGCTTATGTGACTCTTTTATTATTAATAAGTTAAGTTATTTTACTTAACTTGAGTCTATATGATTTAAATAAGTATGCTTTAGTTATTATCCTATAAGACGGTGTGTGGTCTGTGACAAGTGATATCATAGTACGATTCTAGGACATCCCTTGAATATAGGGTTACATGAGACTTAGACAGAGTTATGAAACATAAGGAAATGTCTCTAAGTTTGAATTTCATGAATGTAGGAAATGGCGAGGATACTAAGAGAGCAAGTACATCAGGTTCGGGAAGACCAGATCGAGTAGAGTCTAGATAAACTCATGCATACAGTTGAAGGCTTGGCTATGGTGGTAAGTCAACATGTAGTCCATAGCCAAAGTGCTACTAACGGTAATAATGCTAGTACCAGTAGCACCTAGTCGATGGAGGGAAATAATGGAAAACTCATTGAAAGATTTAAGAGGGTGAACCCACCATCATTTGCTAGAGTAACCGAAATGATATTAGTCGAACAGTGGATCATGGAGTTGGAGAAGATATTCGATGTTCTCAGCCCCACTTTAGAGCAAAAGGTCCAATTAGCCACATTCATGTTCAAGGGAGCTGTAGAACACTAGTGGCGCCTAAAGAAGGGATCACTGAGGACACTGATCCTTTAGGAAGTATTTGGAGTGGCATTCTACAAGAAGAATTTTCTTGACTTTGTTCAAGAACAAAAGTAAATAGAGTTTCTAGAATTAAAGCAAAGGAATATGAGGGTGGCAGAATATGCAAAAAAGTTTATAGAGCTGGCGCAGTTCACGCCCAACTTAGGAGCAGATGGAAGCATAAGAGCCAGGAAGTTTTAGAGAGGCATGCGTAAAGAGATCTGAGATAAAATCTCCGTTACGAAAATTAATGACTATCAAGAAACACTGTGCTAAAATAATTTCAAAACTCTATTTATTCAGGCCTTTGCCCGCTTTGTACTTAATTAATTTACGCTATTTAATATTTATCATGATTCGTAATTTTGGTTAATTTTTATTTATTTAGTTTTTAGTTAAATTTTATTTTAAATGATTTTAATTTAACTAAATTAAATTGAAAATGAAAATTTAGAAAAAAAATTAAAAAACAGTGAAATGGGAAAAAATTCCTACGAAAAAAATTTTACGAGAAGGCTGGTTGCCCGCGCAGCTGCTAGGCATTGTGCGCGCGTGCATGCGCACACAGTGGCCGTGGGACGTGCGCACAGCACGCACGTCCCCTCCGCATGCCCATGTGTATGTCTTGTTCGCACGCACGGTGCGGGATTAGGACTTGCGTGCACGTCTTGTCGCCTACAGGCGAGGCTCGTCCACGCGTCACCTTGCACGCAGATAGGCCCTGTGCACTTGGGGACTGCGCGCAGTAGGCCTGCAAGAGCGGTGCCCAGCGCGCCTAGGCCTTGCACACGCGGAAGGAGACTTGTGCGCTGTAGGCTTGCCTGTAGTGAGTCATCGTTGCCTTGGGCGGTGCACTGCCACCGCTGGTGGAGGAGGCCCTCCTTCCTCATTTTTCACGCCAAGCATATTTTTCTCTTCTGTCTTCACCGGATTTTGCCACTTAGCGTGAATCCAACGGTTTCGAACTTCTATAAATTGGCCTCCCTTTTCCTTCTTCTTTACATTTCCATTTTTTCAATCCATTTTTCTTTTTTTTCTCTTTTGTTTCTTTTATTTTTTAGATAACTTTACCGATTTCATATTAGTTTAACTATATGCAAATCATCAAGTATCTACAAATCACATAGCATGCTTGAAATCAAGAACAATTCAGCTTATTAAACCTACAAACACAAAATCATGCAAAACAGGCGAAATCACAAATTATCACTTTAATAATTTTTTTTGTCTAAAAAATACCCTTCAGATATCTAAAGAAATATTAAATTTCTTACTGAAATCTTGATATTTTTTTCTTCGTCATTCTCATTTTCTTCTTCCCATTCTCTCTCTAGATTTCTCTCTCTCTAATTCTTAAAAAAAATGGAAGAATGGAAGTGTGGGGAAAAATGGAAAGGAAAGACCCTATTTATAAAAATTAGCAATCGTTAGATTTGCGCCAAGTGGTGAAATTCAATGAAGAGAGAGGAAAAAAGATACTCGACACGAAAAACAAGGGAAAAAAGTCTCCTCTACCGCCTGAGGCGACGGCGACGCATTGCTTGAAGAAGCAGCGGCCCGCCCGGCACACTGCAGGCTAGCCTATAGGTGCATAGACCTCCTATAGTGTGCGCAGGCCTACTGCGCACAGGCCCCAGGCACACAAAGGCCTATCTGTGCAAGCTTGCTATGTAAACGACACGCGCATAGTATGCAGCGCCTATCCGCGTGTGAGGTGACGTGCGGACAGCCCGCCTGTGCGTGATAAGACACGCACATGGTCTGACCCTGTGCCGCACGTGCAGATGGGACGTGCATGTTGTGTGCACGTCCCACGCCTTCTGTGCGCGCGCATAGTGCACAGGCATCCCGTACGAGCAGCTCCTCTTCCTCACGAGATTTTTCTGCGAAATTTTTCATGTTTCGCCATTTTTTCAAAATTCTATTTTTTTGTACTGAAATAAAATAAATAAAATTAATGTAAATTGACCTAGAATTAAATAAAATTAAAACAATTAAAAATCAACAAAATTCATGAATTACGATAAATAATATGCAGATTAAATTAAATGAGTTCAATGTGGCTTAAAAGTCTGAATAAATAGGATTTTTCAAATTAATTAAGCACAATGTTGGACGGGATATTACATAGTGAGTTGAAGGTGAAGAGATGGGGATTGATGGAGTGTATTATATAGTGCTTAAGGACAACCACAAGATAAGTGTGGGAGAGTTTGATAGTACCTAAAAACAACATCATTATCACCAACTTTTGAGTTGTTAAATTGATGGTATATTATCTAATCCGAGTTATTTTTTATGTTTTGTTGCAGGATAAGATATAAGGATGAAAAGAGAAAAAATAACATGAAAAGAGGAAGAGTTCGTAAAAAGAGTCATCAGCCATAAACAAGCCTTGGGCAAGACTTGGGTCCTGCCCCAGACAACTTAGCCTTGGGCAAGGTTAAGAGTCACGTACAAGAGCAGATTTAAATTAAAACAAGCGCTTTTTAAATCTGAAAAAAGATATCATTCAAGCTAAGATCTGGGGCCGAAAATCAAGGAAACATATTCTGGAAGGCTCATGATAAGCCAAAAATTAAGAAAAATAATCCTAATCAACAAAAAAAAACCCTAATTCCTTTTCTATAAAGAAGGTGGCTCCCAAGCAGATCCATCACCTCTCTCCTCTCCAACGCTGCACACAACAGCTCATGCTGTCTTTGTAATTTTTCTTCTTCATCTTTTTTCTTCTCTTTACTCTCCAAAAACTCTTTTGTATTGAAAAGTCCACCATGAGTGGCTAACTCACTTTCTTTTCCTAGTTGATAGATCTAGTAAACTCTAACAATATATTTGTGAGGTCTAATCGAATTATTTGGGTTTTATTTAAGAGTTAGTATTTATTTACTTCCTGCACCTATATATATATATTTGTTGGTTCGAATTCGTTTAAACAAGGTCCGTCATATGAGAAGAACAAATGTAGGCAGCTAGTCGAACCTCTCAAATCCGTAATTATTTAAGTGGTTCTGGCACCGAGTAATGACTAGTAACGCACTGGAGAAGGTGAGTAATCTAGTTGACCAGTTCACGCTTGAATCAGGTCCTTTTACAGCTCAAAATCGTTGACAAGTTAAATCCTATGGACATTCTCAGGACTGTTTGGCAGTGAAGAACTAATAAATGAATGTTTCTTGGTTAGTTTAAGATTAAGGAATGATTGATTGTTGGAACATTTTCGATAACTATAACTGATTTACTATATTTTGGGTGAAATGAATCCTTGCATGTATGATCAATTACAATGCTAGAGCTTGTTATTTCATCAACTAAGAATTTTTTTTATAATTATTTTAGGTTTTAATTTACAGCTAAGAGTTTGTTTAATATTATTATGCTCAGTGTTCATTTTATATTTTGTGTATTGGATTTTATAAACCCCCCTTTTGTTTGTTTTTTATTCATCGATTAAGAAAGAAAATTGGTTTTCAAGTCTCTGTAGATTCGAGCCTTCTTACCACTGCTACAATATTATTTTATTGGTTAATTAAGAATTTATTTTTAGTGGGTTCGGCTCCTATCAACAATTGTTCCCAAAAATCAAAATGTTGTCTAAGCCAAAAGTAGATCAAGTACCTAAGCCACCTAATATTAACAGAAAAAGTAAAAACATACCCCTTTAAAATCATAGCTGTAATTTCATAGCCTTGTTTAAAATATCTCAAACACAATTATTAAGTAACCTTGGCCATGTTATCATTGGGGGTCTTATCAAAGACCGCCTGGGTTTGTGAGTGAGTGGTTTCATGAATAAACCCACCCATGATTTTTGAACCCCATGGTATTTCTCAAGGTGTGAGTCTTACGTGGAGTCATGATATTTGTAAGCCTTTTGTAGAAATTGATTCCCTCTTTGTAAAGTAACTTTTTGACCAGATCAACACCCACATAATCTGTCTACTAATATGGAGTAACAATTGAGAGACATGTTCTCATCCGGCAACAATGGCTAATGAGACTCCAATGGGTTTCACTATGTTACCTTCTCTCAAAGAGCTCCATCAGTTATTATATTTATAATAGTGTGACATTGTTTGAAGTCGCTTAGTTCCTCTCTAGGCTTTCTGTTGTTTTCGTTCCTCTTTTTTGTAGCCAAAAATATATGATCAACTTTGTTTTTAATTGGTTTTAAATGATGTTTACTTTCATTGTACTTATAACTGTATTTAAAAAATGATTTAATTTTTGTAATCTACGTAAGTGTGCTTATGGAACACCCACATGGGTAAATGTGAATTTGAAAAATTAAACCGTACGTTTAAAAAAAAAAGCACTTGAACTACAAATAATCAAATGGTATATACATAAAATGATTTATTTATTTTTTTTCTAATTTCTATTGCATTAGTAATTGTGGATATTATCATGAATTAGATAAGCTCTAAGAAGACAACATTACGACTGACAAGCAGGCTGCTGCAGGAAGCAGAGCTCGTAGGTTGACATGAATGCTTATCATGGTCAAAGTCAATCAAATTCATGCATATTTTACATCTGGCTTAAAAAGTTCTAGCAAATTCTATTTGAAATTTCACAGCATCCAAACAAGCTGCCTTGGTCTGTATACATTTAAATATAAATACCCTACCACGTCCATAAACTCATCACTTAATTTAAAGTTATAGAAGGAAAAGTAAGAGAAAGAAACCAAAGAGATCGGAAATGGCAACCATATGCAAAGGTACGTTTCTCTTTTTAAATTAGTTTATTTATTAATACAATTAATAGGATTAATTATAATTTGAGTTAATTACTAGACTAACTAAATACAATGTGTGTGTATCTATATATAATATATATATATATATATATATGTATATATATAATGGGGTACAGGTAAAAATTCATGGCCAGAACTCGTTGGAAAAAACGGAGATGAAGCAGCGGAGATCATAAAGAGAGAAAATCCTAACATCGTTGATGCCATTGTGGTGTTGGATGGAAGTGGAGTGATTGGGGACTTCAGATGGTTTGGGTTTTGGTCAACGACTGCAGGATTGTTACTGTAGTTCCTACAATAGGCTAAAAATGTTCAATCGGGTTTGTAGTTTTATTTTCTTAATTAATATATATTTATGTCTAGGGTTATAAATAATATTATTGTAATAAAATAATAAATAAATAAATAATATATTTAAATTTATTTATCTTCTATTTAAACGTATCTTTTTAAAAAAATTAAAAAAAATTAAAAATAAAAAACTATTTTGGACACATATTATTCAACTTCACATGTTTTAGTATTTTTTATTTTATATTTCTTTTTCAAATATCTTGAGCATAATACTGATGTTAAAGTTAGAAAACTGGCTTACTTTTCTTTGAAATTCACATGAATTTATAGTTGACAAAAAAAAAGTTTGTGAAAATCTTGCTCGGGCCTTTTTTTTGAAAATGAATTCATGTCTGTGCAGCATATTATTGTAGGACTTTAAATTTCATACTTAAACATGAGGATAATAATAATTAAGATAAATGATTCTCTTTGCAATCAGGTAATAAGATTATGGATTGTCTTTTGCACTTTCTTCCATAATAAAAATTGACATCTTATTTGATATTAAAAAAATTTTTATTTTTTTGTCCAACATAAGCAAATTAGATTCAAAAAGTTCAATTAAGTTGGTGCCCCCTTCTGATTTGTTTATTTCGAAGCAACAAGGGATGTATATTATATGATAATATTGGTTTATCACTTGGTTTATCATCTTAACAAAACTAAATTAACATCATTTTCTTCAACAATTTCAGTAATTAACTCTGGAGTTAGACAATATTATCATGTATATATTACCTAAAGTTAAGCATTTTTACTGGCATGTTATGTAAAATATTCTTCCTCCAACATAGTGGAGAATTATGTATTTTTTTACCTTATAGATTCAATATATGGGGAAGACACGGAAACATTATATGCATTATGTGCTTATCAAGTAAGTGTGGTATCTAAACCCTATTTATTTAGAAATTATTGAGAAATATTTTTTTAAAAGTAAAAAATATATATATTCATCAATCAAAAGATATACATACACCAATTACAATACAACATAGATAACTTCCTTAGGAAGACATATATGGAAGTGTAGTTCGACTCAAAACTACAACCTTGTGTAGAAAAAAGAGACATACTAATTCTTAAGTTAAGTAGTGGTAATAAACTATTGATAAATATGAGAGGACAAATTGATGATTGGCTAGTCTACTTTCTTTCATAAGATTGCATTGATTTCAAAAATTAGGAATTATGATCAATAGGGTAATTTGGTCTCTCAACCCATTGGTTTTCTAAGATTTCAAGAGGGAACTTACTAACATCATCCTAATGTTAAGAGCTTAGCCTAGTGGCAGGAACAAATTCAAGGGATAGTTTTTTATTAAGATTTCTGAATGTTTTTGTAATTTTTGTTCTGTTATATATTAGTGTACCAAGTAGTACAAATCACAATTGTATTGTCATGTGCATGAATATTATTGTTATCTCTTTTTCTTGATCAGTTGAGGTAATAGTATTTAAGGATATCAATGCCTACTGAAATCATTGAGAAATATTGAAATATTTTCATTATCCTTCCCTTACTTTTCTTATGTCCTCTCACTTTATTGCTCTACCTTCTTTAGTCTCTCTCTTATTCTTCCTTGGTCACCTTAATATTTTTTGTGTGACTATTAAAATTCATGAGCTAGAATCCTAATAAACTAGTATTAAAGTTTAACAAACCTACGGAGATCGCTTATTCCACTGTTAAGTAGTTAAGAATAAAGACGGATCTATCTTGACTGAGTACCCAATGAATTAACCTAATGGAGGAGTCTTGAAATGGCATGAGCAAAGGCAACAGAACCCATGACACATTATGAAATTGTAGATTCCAAGTTAGAGGAAAGGTTGGATGTCAAATTCTTTGTAAAGTTAGATTCTAAGTTTGCTGATAATAATGTCTAACTTCAACTCGCCATGATCAGCACCTTGAAAATATTACTTAGTAACTCGCAATCCACCTACTAAAACCCCTCATTGTTCCACTTCTCAAGTTGTCCTCTAAACTAACAAATCATAGAGGCTCCACATTTTTCTCTACAAACTTAGCTATCTCTATTAGCATCTAATTAATTCTCACACGAACCTCCAAATCCAACTTACCAATTACAAGCTAAGTGTATTATCCCTACCTACGAGTGATGGAGACCAGTGCTTGCAGCTAGTCAGTTTTTGTACCTTAACGCTTACGTATCAATACCCTCCAAAAGTCAACATACCATTTGTCAATGGAGAAAACTCATGGCCTTGGATTAAAAAGTGTCAACATTATTTTTCAAGTTTACATAGTGCTCAAGAGATAGAACGTAGGAACAACCATTCTCTATACAGGGGATAAACTAATGTGTGGTATTAAGGTTGGCTCACGTAGTATGAAAACATGAACTAGGGCGATTACAAAGAAGAAATATATAGTAGGTTCAAATATCACAACCTAACAGACACAATAAAGAATTTAAAAAGTTGAAGCAAGAGAACAACTTGTCCAAATATTAGGAGAGGTTCAAGGGATAGAGGTTAATGGGTGGCTTTATGAATAAACTAGGCACCAACCATCCGATGAATATTGAAGCCTATGGTGTTTTTCAAGGTGCAAGGCTTACTTGGAGACATGATATTCATAAGATTTTGTAGAAATTGACTTCCTCTATGTTAAATAGTTTCTTCACCGATCAACACCCGCATAATATGTCTACTAATGTGAAAAAGCAATTGAGAGACATGTTCTCATTGTCGGCAACACTGGATCATGGGACTCCTATGGGTTTCGCTATGTTACCTTATGCTTTCAAAGAGCTCAATTAGGTGTTATACTTAGACTAGTTTGACATTGCTTGGAGTCGCTTCGTTCTTCTTTATGTTTTATGTTGTTTTTTTTCCTCTTGTTTGTAGCAAAAAAATGGCCATCTTTGTTTTTAATTGGTTTTAAATAATTTTTAACTCTCTTTTTAATAGTAATTATCTTTATAAAATGATCTAACTTTTGTGATGTACATGAATTTGCTTATGAACACCCACGTGCTTAAATGTAAATTCGAAAAACTAAATCTCATGGTGTTAATTAAAAAAAACACTTAAAACTATAAATAATCAAACGACATATACATAAAATGATTTTTTTTTTTTTGTAATTTATATTGAATTAATAATTGTGGATATTATCATGAATTTGATAAGTTCTAAGAAGACAACATTAAGACGACAAGCAGGCTGCTGCAAGAAGCAGAGCTCGTGGGTTGACATGGATGCTTATCATGGTCGAAGTCAAATTAATGCATGTTTTACGTCTGGCTTAAAAAATTCAATCAAATAGAATTTGAAAGTTTCCCAGAATCCAAAGAAGCCGCCTCAGTCTTATATATAAATATAAATACCCTGCGACGTCCATAAACACATCAGTTAATTTAAAGTTATAGAAGGAAAACAAAGAGAAAGAAACCAAAGAGATCAGAAATGGCAACCATATGCAAAGGTACCTTTTTCTTTTCAAATTAGTATATTTGTTAATACAATTAAGTAGGATTGGTTATAATTTGAGTTAATTACTAGACTAACTAAATATAATGTGTCCATATGTATATATATATATATGTATATATATAATGGGGTGCAGGTAAGAATTCGTGGCCAGAACTTGTTGGGAAAAACGGAGATGAAGCAGCGGAAATCATAAAGAGAGAAAATCCTAACATTGTTGATGCCATTGTGATTTTGGAAGGAACTGCAGTGATTGAGAACTTTAGGTGCGATAGGGTTTGGGTTAGGGTCAACGAGTGCAGGATTGTTACTGAAGTTCCTACAATAGGCTAAAATTGTTCTGATTGCGTTTGTAATTTTATTTTCTTAATTAATATATATATATATATATATATGTCTATAAATATAATATTGTAATACTCTCAAAATACTATAATAGAATAATAAATAAATAAATAAATAATATATTTAAATTTATTTATTTTCTATTTAAGCATATCTCTTCTTTAAAAGAACATTTTGCATAAATGTTATTCTAACTTTACATTTTTTAGTATTTTTTATTTATAATATACTTTTTCTTTAAATATCTTGAGCATCATACAGAGGTTGAAGTTAGAGAACTAGCTGATGTTTCTTGGAGATTCACGTGAATATAATAATTGTGAAAATCCTACTCAGGATTTCTTCTTTTTTTTTTTTTAACATAAATTTATGGCTATGCAGCATATTATTGTAGAACATCAAAATTTATGGCCAAGAAAATCTGACCCTTATCATATTGAATTGCTTGTCTGTTAAAAAATGAGGAGATTATGTGGAAACAAAGGACTTAAATTTCATGCTCAAACATTTGGATAATAATAATTAAGATAAATGATTCTCTTTGCAATCAGGTAATAAGATTATGGATCGCCTTTTGCACTTTATTCTATTGGTAAAAATCAACGACTTGTTTGATACTAAGACAGTTTGATAGAAATTTTTTATCACAAAAAAAGTTGGTGCCCCCTTCAGATATGTTTGTTTGGAAGCAATAAGGGATGTATATTATATGAAAATATTGGTTTATCACTTGCCTTATTATCTTAACAAAACTAGATTAACATCATTTTCTTCAATAATTTCAACAATTAATTCTGGAGTCAAAAAAATATGCATATATTACCTAAAGTTAAGTGTTTTTACTGATATGTCCTATGCAAAATATCCTTCCTCCAACATAGTGGAGAATTATATCTTTTTTACCTTATAGATTCAATATATGTGAAAGACATGGAAACATTTTTGCATCATGTGCTTGTCAAATAAGTGTGGTATCTAAACCCTCTTTATTAAAAATCATTGAGAAACATTTTAAAAATAAAAAATAAAAAATATATACATTCATCAATCAAAGAATATACATACACCAATTATAATACTTCATAGATAACTTCTTTATGAAAATACATATGGGAGCACAGTTCGACTCGAAACTACAATCTTATATAGAAGAAGGGACATACTAACTATTAAGTTAAGTAGTAGTAATAAACTATTCACAAATATGATAGGACAAACTGACGATTGATTAGTCTACTTTCTTTTATATGATTGTATTGGTTTTAAAAATTAAGAATTATGATCACTTTGGTAATTTGGTGGTCTCTCAACTAGTTGGTTTTCCAAGATTTCAATAGGGAACTCATTGACATTATCCTAATGTTAAGAGCTTAGCCTAGTAATAGGAACAAATTCAAAGGGTAGGTTTCAATTAAGATTTTCGAATGTTTCTACAATTTCTGTTTTATTATACACTGGTGTACTAGAAAGTACATATCACAATTGTATTGTCTTGTGCATGAATACTACCGTTACCTCATTTCTTAATTGGTTGAGGTAATAGTATTCAAGGATACAGATGCCTACTGAAATCAATGAGAAATATTATAATATTTTCATTATTCTTTCCCTATTTTTTATGTTATCTCACTCTATAGCTCTACTTTCTTTAGTCTCTCTCTCATTTTTCCTTGTTCTCCCTAATATTTTTTTGTGGCTATTAAATTTCATGAGCCAGAATCCTGATAAACTAATATTAGAGTTTGACAAACCTATGAAGATCATTTCTTCCATTGTCAAGTGATTAAGAACAAAGGAGAATCTATCTTGACAAGTACCCGATGAGTTAACCTAATGCAGGAGTCTTGGATAGACATGAGCAGAGGCTCCAAAACTCTATGATTGACTATGAAATTGTAGATTCCAAGTTGGAGGAAGTGTTGGATGTCAAATTTGATGCAAATTTGGATGCTAAGTTTGTTTATAACAATGTCTAACTTTAACTCGCCATGATCAGAAAGAACCCTTACTAAAAACCCTCATTGCTCCACTTTTCAAGTTGTCCTTTAAACCAACAAATCATAAAGGCTCCATATTTTTCTCCACAAACTTAGCTATCTCTACTAGCATCTCACTAGTTCTTACACTAACCTCCAAGTCTGCCTTATGGACTATAAGCTAAGTGTATTATCCCTACCCCACAAGTGATGGAGATCAATGCTTACAGCCAGTCACTTTTTGTACCTTAATGCTTACAAATCAACACCCTGCAAAAGTCATCATATCCTTCTTTAATGTAGAAAACCCCTAGGTTTGGATTAAAAGGTGCCAACATTATTTTTCAAATTTACATAGTGCTTAAGGGATAGAACATGATAACAACCATTCTCTATCTGGATATAAACTAGTGAGTGGTATTAAGGTTGGCTCATGCAACATGGAGACATGAACTAGCGCGATTTCGAAAAAGAAATTTATCTGTAGGTCCGGATATCACAACCTAGCAAATATAATGAAAGAGCTTTAAAAGTTGAAGCAAGAGAACAACTTGCCCAAATACTAGGAGCTATTCAAGGGATAAAGGTTAATGAGGAGCTTCATGAATAAACTAGGCACCAGCCATTCGATGATTATTGAAGCCTGTGGTGTTTTTCAAGGTGCGAGGCTTATTTGGAGACATGACATTCATAAGCTTTTTGTAGAAATTGACTTCCTCTATGTTAAATAGCTTCTTCACTATATCAACACCCACATAATATGTCTGCTAATGTGGAGAAGCAATTGAGAGACATGTTCTCATTGCCTGGCAACACTGGCTCATGGGACTCCTATGGGTTTCACTACGTTACTTTATGCTCTTAAAGAGCTCAATCAGGTATTATACTTAGATTAGCGTGATATTGTTTAGAGTTGTTTAGTTCTTCTCTATGTTTTTTGTTGTTTTTTTTCTCCTTTTTGCAGCAAAAAAAATGACCAACTTTGTTTTTATTTGGTTTTAAATTATTTTAACTTTCGTTTTACTTGTAATTACTTTTAAAAAATGATCTAATTTTCGTAATATTTATGAGCGTGCTTATGGAACACCCACGTGGTTAATGTGAATTTGAAAAATTAAACCACACCATATTAATTATAAAAAAAAAAAAAAAACTTAAATTATAAATAGTCAAATGGTATAAACAGAAAATGATTTTTCTGTAATTCATATTGAATTAATAATTGTGGATATTGACATGAATTAGATAAGTACTAAGAAGACAACATTAAGACGACAAGCCGGCTGCCGCAAGAAGCAGAGCTCGTGGGTTGACATGGATGCTTATCATGGTTGAAGTCAAATTAATGCATATTTTACATCTGGCTTAAAAAATTCAAGCAAAGTGAATTTGAAATTTCCCAGCATCCAAATAGGCGGCCTCAGTCTATATACAGATATAAACAGCCCACGATGTCCATAAACTCATCACTTGATTTAAAGTTATAGAAGGAAAAATAAGAGAAAGAAACCAACGGGATCAGAAATGGCAACCACATGCAAAGGTAGCTTTTTCTTTTTGGAATTAGTTTATTTGTTAATACAATTAATAGCATTAATTATAATTTGAGTTAATTACTAGACTAACTAGATATAATGTGTGTATATATATATATATATATATATGTATGTATATATATAATGGAGTACAGGTAAGAATTCATGGCCAGAACTTGTTGGAAAAAACGGAGATGAAGCAGCAGAAATCATAAAGAGAGAAAATCCAAACATTGTTGATGCCATTGTGATTCCGGAAAGAGCTGCAGTAATTCTGAACTTCAGCTGCGAGAGGGTTTGGATTAGGGTCAACGAGTGCAAGATTGTTACTAAAGTTCCTACAATAGGCTGAAATTGTTCAATTTCGTCTGTAATTTTATTTTCTTAATTAATGTATATTTATTATGTCTATGTTTATGAATAATAATATTATGATATCTCTCACAATACCATTGGCTGGTTTTCGAACTGACCATTTAATTTCTGTAATCAAATAATAAATAAATAAATAAATCATACATCTATATTTATTTATCTTCTAATACAAGCATGACTCCATTTTTTTTTTTTTATTTAAGAAAAATATTTTGGATAAGACTGGGCCTTTCCTAAAAAGTCAGTTTCCAGCATTTGACCTTAGAGAACAAAATTCTACATGAAGGGAAGGGAATAAGCTCAAAGTGTAGTTTTCTTTTTAGGGTTTCAGAATTTTTCTTTTTAGTCTTCTTGTTTTTGCAGTTTTTTATTTTGTTATGCACTGGTAGCAGAGGTTGCAGCTATATTCTCATCTGTAGAAATATTACCAACGAATCAAATCAGATTGTTCTATTTCTCAATCTTTTTTACTTGCTCCTATAGAATCAAGGAGGAAAAATTGGGAAAAAAAAAAAAATCAGTCATTCACAATTATTAATGAAGGATTCCTCGAGAGATGTTAAGAATCAATAATCAATTTTAAAAATCAAATGGGTTCGATCTTATGCATGCGCAAGAAAGGTAATCAAAAAAGAAAAAAAATAATTTTTTATTTTATTTTTATCACTTAGGAGCCCAATTAAATGAATGAGACGTATCATAGTATTTCCATTATTCCTCCCCTACTTTTCCTCTCTTCTCTCCCTCTTTATCTCTCTACCTTCTCCTCTCTCTCACTCTGTTCTCCCCATTTATTTCTGGCGTGGCTGTTAAAATCCATGAGCCAGAATAATCCTAACACCAGATTAGCCAACAAATACTGTAGGAATACAGGGCAATACTCTCCTAGTCAACCCTCATTTCTACCCAAGTGGTATTGTTTGGCTGACACGTCATGATGGTTAGATATGGATAATTTTCAATTAAGATTCTTGGAAACTAAGCAAAGAACGCAAGGTTTTGCGCTCAGCAAGTAGGCACATTTACAAGCCAACTTCTGCCACAATAGAAGATACTGAAAATATTTATGGTCTGTATCTAAGCCAAATCATAATTTACTCATGGGTTTCTAGATGAATGTGATGCAAAAAAAGTTATTCATGACATCAATTATGCCCTAGAACTGCAAAAATAAAAAATAAAATAAAAAAAAAGAAAAAAACAATATATTTCTTATTGTATTCACTCATGCAAATAAGAATCTTAAACACAAATCTTTTAAGGTAGAAACAGAGTGTATAACAGTATCCTAAACACAGCCAATGCCCTCTTACCCATTACCAAAAGAAAAGCTGACAAACTCCAAGGTCCGTGTAAAATTGACAGATTGTAGAAAGTAAAATAATCCGGAGCCTGCAAATAAGCATCCATTGATTACAAGAACAAGCACCTGTAATATCAGTATCTGCATTCAGAAATATTATATCAACAAAACCATTATCAGGCTTGAACTGATTTGCAAGGCTATGATTTGACACGGTCTCCTTAAACAAGAAGAGACACTCCTTTGTACAGAAATAGTTCATAGCATTGGGCAATAAAAAACAAACAGAATGCTATCAGTTACAATTTTAGCTGCCCCCTTAACATTTGAAGCCACCACATACAAGGAACCATACTATGAGGATCATAACAAGGATTGCTCCTCCTACCATCAGCTTCATTTGAAGATTCTGCAGCCACATCTTCCGCCGTAACTGCCTACCTTGCCTCTGGAAGCTGTCAGCCTAAATGAAAAAATAGCATGTGAAAAATAGCAAAAATAAATTAAAAAAGCTGCCAGATTCTGTTTCGACCTGCATGAAGAGCAAGAGAACAAGGTACCTGAAATTGTAGGTTTTCTGTCTTGTCCACTAGAAGTTCGATTCTTTCCCCACGATCCAGGACCTATATTAAAGCAAGGATAGCATGTTATATGAGTTCATAAACAGATTTCCATAATGTTCAAGGAGAGCAGCAGAAGTATAGTTTGTTATTTCTTTCCAATGCATGCTTTAAAATATATCTCATTACAAGAAGGCAACAAACTTCTTAAGTGAAAATGAACTCTCAAGAGTAAATTTAAAGCCTCCTGCTGGTATTGCTGGACCCTAAAACTGGAGAAGTATCTTAAATCAATTGTTAAGGATATTGAAAGAATGTAGCAATTTATTTCATATTCAAAAGGAGCTTAACTCAAACTTTCCAGCATCCATGTGTATTAACTATTACATTGCTTCGAAGTTCACCAAAAAACAAGTTTGGTTTTTGTTTTCCAGAACCCTTCAACTGTCACATCCTCTTCTTACCCTCTCCTGTACTTTCCTGGTGTTTTTTCAGGTTTAAATGTAAAAGACTCTAAAAATTAAATTCAGATACAATTACAATATTCAAAGACGAAATAAGCGTAAAAGTGCATCTAGATCCCCTACTTGCTTGAATGTTTTAATTCTCAGCTAGGAAATACTGTTTTTGAAAAGTTACCACCACTTAATTAAGAAATCTTAGCCCAACTATCAGATCTCACCTTTAGAAATCAGGTCAAACTTACAGGCTCAATCTCTCTTTGAGCATGAGGTGCATCTCTCACAACGATTGTTTTAGTAAAACTATGTCTTTCTATTAACTTTGTTCATAATTTATCACCATTGTTAAACACAAATGTGTCCCTCAAACAAGATGGTAAGACCTCAGTTTTGTTCATGTAATAAAATAAAGTAAAAACTCCTTTGGGTTTTGAAATAACAATATACGTATACACATATATTTTGTTAACTGAAGAAAATCACGTAAGAACCTTTCAATTTTAAATGAGAGTATGTGTATATATATAGAGTAAAAAGGAATCCACTTCTTATAACATACCTGTTAAATTTGCCAAAAAAATTGTTAACATTTTAATATTATAGTTGCTGAGTTTGGAAAAACTTACCCACCTTTGTTCAAAATGGTAAATTCCAGGGAATAACAATAGGAATACAATAGAAATTGGATAAAAGTTGGATGAAGATATCGAAATCCATAGAGGATTTCAATATAAAAGTAGAACTGATTCAATTGTAAAGCAAATATGAAAATTACAATCCAAACCTCTATATAAGTAATTAAGATCAAGGAATAGAGTTGAATATTATAGGAATTAGACCAAATAATGCTGGCACCAGATTAAGGTTACCCTAATTTGAATTCATTTATCTTGGTTGATCATTCACTAATCAACATGCTCTATCATAGAAATGATGTTTTTGCAACATTTAAACTGCAAGAAAATAAGGAATGTAGCGTCTGAAACTCATCCCATCAAACTAATCACATTTCCAGATCTCCCCATAGTTCTCAAGCATCTCTCAGCATAATAGCATAATGTTATAAAATTGGACTAGTGTATTTGTTTGGCTTTGGTTTTTTCTTTTTCCTCAGTTTTTATGTTTTTATTCTGGCTTTGGCGATTGAATTGCAAACCTCAGGCTTGTCTTGCCCACTAACAAATATGATAACCACAGAGACAAAGAGCTTGTGGTTACTTCTTTGGCCATTGTTGAGCTTCTGAATTCTATTATGTCTTCCATAAACCTTCTAAATGGATCTGACAAATTCAGCTAAAAATTATATTCTATGGCCAGCATATGGAATAAGGTTAAATGAGTTTTATTTATTAGATAAGGACCTAACATCACACCAGGATCTTAAACACACTTGAAAATCTCATACTGTTGAGATCCTAAAAAATCATGAATAGTTACAATAGTTGATAACAACTCTCATGTACTCGAATAGTCATGGTTGATCGGATTCTCATGTACTCTTTTGTGTCCATAAATAATAATTGTAAATCAAAACGAAGATACGTAATTTTTGAAGAATAAAATCTCAGTTTAGTATTCTCTCTAAACTTTCTATCCCTCTCTCTCTTCTCTTCTCTCTCTGTTATCTCTTCTCTCTATATATTTTTCTCTTTCTCTCTCTAACAACCTCTCTCTATATATATTTCTCTCTCTTTCTAAAACATTTTTCTTTCTCTCTCTATTTCTTTCTCCCTCTAAAATCTCCACTCTCTCTTTCTCACAAACTCTCTTTTTCTCTCTTCCCAACTTCCTCTCTTCTCTCTTTTCAGAATCTTCTTTTCTTCCCTAAAATTCAAATTCTACACCAATATTTTCTTAAATTCAACTTCTGCCCCACTATTTCCTCAAATACAAATTTTGCCCCAATATTTTCTAAATTTCAGATTCTGCCCAACCTTTCAAATTTTCTCATAATCACCCCAAAATCATTCAAAGTTTAATATTTTTCTAAATTGAAGGTCCGGTGAATTACATGTCAAAACCAGATCCTAACAATTTAGTATCAGAGGCAGGTTCTAGATCCCAATGGGAGCCGATGATGGCCGACATTGCGAAATTTTCGATCAGATAGAGGAAAAACTCAATCTGATGATCCAGTTGTTGAGTGGTGACGTTACCTCTCTGGAGGACGCAAAACCAATGGCCTCTATTGCAGCTGTGCGCGAAGTGCAGAGTGGGACTCTTCTTTTCCCTATGGGGCATGACGAAGAAGATGAAACAAAAAGGGGTAAACTGGCTTTTAACAAGGCAAACCCTAAAACCGGTTCAATGACTAAATCAGTTGAAAAAACCCTAAAACTGTTGGTTCGAGCCGGACTAATTCAAAGACAATATGAGGCCAGACTAAACCCGTGTCAAACCGAATTAGTTTATTGAACCAAACCGATCAGACCCCAGTGGACCGAATCGAACCACTCAATCTCTCTGTCACTCATATTCCCTTGTTCTCTCTTGGTCTCTCACTGATGAAAACAAAACAGAAGAAGGAGAAGCGGAAGAAGAGGAAGTGGAAGAAGAAAAAACAGAAGAAAAATGAAAAAAAAAGGAAACAAAAGAAGCGAAAGAAGAAAAGATACAAAAGATCCACATGAAGTTCTTCGGTAGCACATTAAAATATATACATATATATAAATTAATAATATCTATATATAATCATAATAAATAGTAATAATATCCTTAGATAGCAAATGTTGGAAGCTGAATTTCAACCTTGGGGACAAGGTTGATATCCAAGGAGAAGAAATTGTTGAGATCCTAGAAAATCATGAATAATTGTAATGGTTGATAAGAATTCTCACGTACTCAAATAGTTGCAATGGTTGATAAAAATTCTCATGTAACCTTTCATGTTTATAAATAATAGTTGTAAATCAAATCTAAGGAATGTAATTTTTGTAGAATAAAATCTCAGTTTATTATTCTCTCTCTAAACTTTCTATCTCTCTTATCTCTTCTCTCTTCTCCCTGTTATCTCTTCTCTCTATAAATTTCTCTTTCTCTCTCTAAAAGCCTCTCTCTATATATATATTTCTCTCTTTCTCTCTCTAACAGTCTCTCTGTTTCTAAGACAATCTTTCTTTCTCCCTCTAAAATCTCCACTCTCTCTCTTACAAACTCTCCTCTCTCCCTGACTTCCTCTCTTCTCTCTTTTCAGAATCTTCTTTTCTTCCCTAAAATTCAAATTCTGCACCAATATTTTCTTAAATTTAACTTCTGCCCCACTATTTCCTCAAATACAGATTCTGTCCCAATAGTTTCTCAATTTCAAATTCTGCCCCAACCTCTCAAATTTTCTCAGAATTACCCCAAAATCATTTAAATTTATATATTTTTAACTAACTAATTATTATATATATTATTACTTTAACTGAAAATTTAAATATATTATCATTTTTTTATTTTTAAAAATTATAAGGAAACATCAAATTCAATTTCATCTGAAGATAAATCAGGCTTATAGTCCTTGAGGACGAGCAGGGATCCTTTCAAATTCCATACTTCACGACTGCAGACTCTTTTCTTATCTTCCTCTTGATATATATATATATATATATATAGGTAAACACTACGGACATCTCTTTTATTATATATGGTGTTCTTCCCTTGTTAATAGATATGGATAAGCTCTGTACAGTATAGGACAGGTAAGCTGCGTAAAACCTATGAACAGCCACCATTAATCAAAGTCAGAGCCATACTTTACAAATTAAAATTCATGAAATAATTTCCCACATCTCCACCGAGCCGCCTCATATGCTATATAAATACCCTACAACCTCAGGAACTCATCCTCACTTGTTCTATTGAATTTTACATATAAGAGAAACAAAAACAATTTAGAGAAAAAGGAATGGCGTCTGAATGCCCAGGTAAGTACGGATCAACTCTTCTTTTCATATATAAGGGTAATTAATTAGTGCACAATTATAAGAAATTATATACATATATATATATATATATATGTATGGGTGTTGCAGGTAAAAACTCATGGCCGGAGATGAGGCAGCGGAAACCATAAAGAGAGAAAATCCAAATGTCTTGGAAGCCATCGTGTTGTTGGAAGGAACTCCGGTGATCAAGAATTTTAGCTGCAACAGGGTTTGGGTTTAGGTAAGCGATTGCAAGATTGTTACTCTAGTTCCTACTATAGGCTAACATTGCCCACGTAATTTCATATAATAAATGTAATAATACATGGGCTAGTTTCTTGACCGATCTAGCTTCCGTTGTAACCAAATAAATAAATAAGTAGTTTTTATTTAATTTTCAATAATTAGTAAATTCTCTTATGTTATTTTTCTTTAGATATTTATTTGAACAATTGGAAATAAATAAATGTGACTGATATTTTATGTGATTTAATAGTTTATTATATATTAATATTATATCCTATTTTCTAATTATATACAATTTGGATTTTAATTTTATTTAAAAATTTTATTTAATTTCAATGCAAATCAAATTTTGGAGGGTAATTAGAAACTAAACTAAATTAAACTATTTCGGTTTAGTTTTTCAATTGGGTTAAATTTTTTAGTTTGGACAAAATAACTTGTAATACCCAAATTAATTTTTTGTAATTTAAATTAATTTGTAAATGTAGTTTTTTTAATTTTTTATTTTAATTTAGTATAAAAATGAAAAAAATTTGAAAGAGAATGAAATTGAAAATAATTTTGAAAAAAAAACAAGTGAAATTTTGGATTTTGAGGGTATTTTTGAAAGAAAAATCGAAAACTATGGGTCAAAATGTAATTTAAAAAAGTTATACCACATAAGATGCCCGGTTAGTAGCTCTTACGAACCAGAACACGCCACGTGGCAACGGACACTGACATGGTGCCACACGGGAGGCCACGCGGGCGATCTGCGTGCCCGCGATCGAACCGTCCATATTCGCTCCCGCGTGCACAGACGACCTGGATGTGTTCTCTCCCTAAACGTGCTTGGACGGTCAGATTTAAATGCGATCAACGGTCCAGATCCACTTTTTATTTAAACGCGATTGGACGGTTCATATCAGATAGCGATGAACGGTCTAGATTCACTCCCTATTTAATTGCGATCAGACGTTTCAGATCAATCGCGATGGACGGCTCATATTAAAAGGGGACGAATATAAATAATCCTCTTCACACCAAATCCTAAGCCTAGCCGTCAGACACCCTCATCGGAGAAAAAGACCCAACCGCTGGAAAGGAGAACCACCACCATCCACCGCCGCGCCAGAGCCACTTCCGATCGCCAAAAGAAGTAACAAAATTTCTTTTTGCTCAGAATTCAATTTTAAACACCCCCATGGCCATATCGGAGTAAAATGATCGACCAGTTGGCCAAAAACTACGGGCAAAGCCCGGCAGTGCCGCCGCAAAAAATTTCAAAAACCACCTCCGATAAGGCCCTTCCCGATTTCCGTTATGCAAAATTTTTTCACCGTTTTCTTCTCTACAGGTTGACCAAAGTAAAACACTCAATCGCAAAAGCGAGCTAGCGGAGCCGCCTCACCGAAGAGCCCTGCTGCTGGTGAGTTTTAATTTTTCAATTTTTTCGGCCAACTGAGGTCCCTTAATGTGTTTTCTCGCAAGGATTGATGCAAAACTGGCCAAAAATAGCCAACCTGAGGTGGACCACCATCGCGGGCAGCGGCGTCGTCGCCGAAGCACGGCGGAGCCACCGTGCTGGAATTTCAAAATTAGCCAAAAAAGGGTCCTGACACTGTTTTTGGATTTTTTGGGATATTTGTAGATACTTGTAGCGTGTTTTAATTTCCGAAGAAAAAATCAAGGAATCCGGGGACCGCGATAGGCACAGTCAATAAGTTTCATTTTTTAGGCATCGTATTGAGTAAGAATCTCTTACTCTATTCTCTGTTATGGAATTGAAGTTAAATTAATAATAATACGGTATTTTATACAATTTAAAAAATATTCATAATTAATTATGTGTTCGAAAATTATATATTATTGTTTCTGTTAATTATTTTTACAGTTTGAATGCATGATAGTATCTGATTGATCGACTTTACAGCTTTGAATGCATGTATTGTTTATTTTATGGGTTTACGGTTAAATTGGAAAAAAGAGAGATTAAAGAAAAACGGAAAATTGTGTGATTAAGTGAATGGATGAAGCGACAGCCTTACTGGATATCCTGAGAGATGGTAGACGAACTGGGCGCATAGAAAATCCTACCGTGAAAGTTGCTTCATACCGGATGGGGTATCGAAGTTTGGTAATTTGACACTCATACCAGATAGGGTATGGGGACGACCCATTTCACCCTCACACTGGACGGAGCATTGAGGTTTAGTGGTTTGGGGCTCATATCGGACTGGGTATGGAGACGGCCCGTTAATTTGAAATGTTAAAGGAAATGGTTCACGTGTTGTAGGAACATCCTTATAAACCCCCATGGATACTAATAGGTTGATAAAGGATAAAATTGTTATTCAAATCGATTGCATATGAAATCATTATTTGAGTTATGTTATTATTTCTATAAGTTGTTTTGTAAATCTCACTACGGTAAATAGATGGCAAAAGATTTTGTTTATGATAAATGAATTTGTTTAATTAAGAGCTCCATTAGTTGTTTTGATTTTTCTACCAACCTTCATTTCTATGTCGTTGAATAGCATGATATTCTTACTGGGATAGCGTAGCTCATTTCTTATTTAACCATTTCAGATCAAGATGACCAGAATCCAGAGGCTGATCCATAAGAGAGTTGCGAGTAGCATACCAGTTTTATTTATTTTCCGTTTATTTCATTAATTTTTTGTATTTCCTTCAAAAGTGTAATTTATGTAGCACTATTTAGTACTTTAAGTGTACTATTTAGTACTTTATTTATTTTCCGTTTATTTCATTAATTTTTTGTATTTCTTTCAAAAGTGTAATTTCTGTAGCATTATTTAGTACTTTAAGTTATTGTGTAAGAAATATAGACACTAACTAATTATTTCGTTTCCACACTTAATTTATGAATTATTTCTTTTAAAATTTCGGAACCGTTACATAACTTACAACCTACACAACGCATTATTTACTTAAGGCACACATGAATATTACCTAAAGAAAACCAATAATATATTAACGTATAAATTAATGTCACTACAATGTATATAAATCTATTGAACTCAAGAATGGTCTTGCCCATAAATAACATCTTAATTTGTAATTAATTCCCTTCTTTAATGCATTTTTAAGTTTCTGATTTAAGAAAAAACACTTATATCCCACCTCATCAGCTATGTAAATCCATCAACTCATCTTCACTTGTTTTATTGAATTATAGAGAGAAAATGTCATCTGATTGCCCAGGTCAGTATGGATCAACCTTTTTTTCTCTCAATTTTATTTTAATAAAAGTGAATGATTAATTCTTATTTTCTAGTAATATCTTACTAATTGATACAATTGGTTAAATCTCGTAAAATTATTTCATAGAAATTTATTGATATATATATATATATATATTTTATAATATTAAATAATCAGTATTCTTTCTGTTTTTATTGTAACAAAAAATTCAATTTTGTGTAAAAAAGACCCCTATTATCTCTTTAGTTTATCACATATTTTATTAAGTAATCAAATTATTTAACCTAACATGTCCGGTTGACACCTAGACTAAACTCTTACAATTTTATTAGGAAAAAAAAAATGTAAAAAGTGAAGTCTCTTATTTTGTCAGTAATTTAATTTAGAAATATTACATGTGTATATATAAGTTAATGAATTAATGCGTAGTTATAAGAAAATATACATATGTATATATGGGTGTTGCAAGTAAAAACTCATGGCCGGAGCTTGTAGGGAGAAACGGAGATGAGGCAGCGGAAATTATAAAGAGAGAAAATCCACTTGTGGCTGAAGCCACTGTGTTGCCGGAAGGAAATAAGGTGATCCTAGATTTTGACTGCGGAAGGGTTTGGATTAGGGTCAACGCGTGCAACATTGTAACCGTAGTTCCTCATACAGGCTAATATTCTCTACCTGGATTTTTAATTAATTTTCTTAAGTTCAGAGTCGTCCTCATAATATTGTGATATTAATTTAATTCCTTATAATAAATAAATAAATATATAATGTGTCTTTATTTGAAATTAATTAAAATTTTTGTGAATCATTTCCATTTTCGAGAATACTCAATACAAAGGTAATTTTTGAGAAAATATTTTTAATATTGTGGGTTGAACATAAAATACCTCGAAACCTATGAGACTAATTTTTTATGACATAATATATATGCTAATATTAATTTATTTAATAATTAAAATTTGAATTTCTAAGAGATGTAATTAATAGAGGGTGTACATTTTAAATTAATCTATTATAGCGAACGTTACAAAAAAATATCTAGGAGATTGGATTAAATTTTTATTGGACCGAGCCCAAATGGAAATGGGCTAGATATGTGTTCAGATTTTATTGGGTCTAGGAGACAAAAACAAAAAATGAAGGGATGTGAGGGATCTAAACCTGAGTTGGCCGACCCTAATAGAAAACCAGGCTAGGGAAGAGAGAGAAGCCCCTGGTGGGCTGAACGTTAAGAAAAAAAGAAATCATATATGTAGATATAGAAGACAGCTGAAGTTTGATCCAAATAATAGTGGGTCGAACCCATAGAAAAGATCTTTTAGAAAGAAAGATTTTGGTCTAATGAACCTGGTGAGGCCAAGTCCATAGGAAGCGTATAAGAAAAATTTAAAATACTAGTGGGCCAAATCTTCCTAAAATGGATTAGAAGTGAAAGGTTTTGGGTAGGTCGAAGGATGGGAAAGAAAATAAAACTTAGTTTGAGGTAATAAATATGAAATTAATTTTTTATAACATAATATATATGTTAATATTAGTTTGTTTGATGATTAAAATTTGAATTTCTATATTAAATTAATAATTTAATTAAGAGATGTAATTAATAGAGGGTGTATATATTAAATTATTACAAAAAAATATCTATATAATTAATTTCTGAAACTAAAGAACCATTGTACATAAGCTATTCCAAAAATTTTTTTTTGTGCCCAATAAAATAAAATTGGATTGTTCCATCACTTTATTGGCACTTTTTGTTCTTACAGGACTACTTTTTATACTAACATTTTCACAAGATATAAATTCGTCACTCAAGTATAGACATCATATAATTGATGAAGAATTCTATCAAACTTGTGTCCATAAAGTTAGTGAGAGATGCAACATAGAAGTGTTAGAATACTTTTTTTTTCAAGAAAATTAGGTTAACATGAGTCGAGATTGTTGTTTGAAAATAAAAAATTCCGGGATAAATTATCACCATCTTGTGATGGATGTCGTTTTGTCAATAAAATAATTACAGGCATATGAACCTGTAGCTCACAAAAAAACAAGGAAGTATGGAATGCATATTGAATTACAGAAAGGAAACGCGTGCTCCAATCACTCTTGACAAACGAGTTATAATACATAATCATAGTTGATAATTTCTCCCACATATATCTATTTTTCTGGGCTATTAATGTTAATTTTAATTTGAAGCATATAAAGTATCGAGCTTTTAGCAAGGTATATGTATACTTACAAAGTTATATATTGATATATCCTTCATATATTATTTTATCAAAATATTTAAAAGTTATATATTGTAAAATAATTTAATTTCATCACATAGACCTGGTTAAATTATATGAATTCACAAAAAAATCAGTTGAAAATTAACATTCAAATAATAGGTTATGTATGATATTTCATGAGTTTTTATTAATATGAAAGAAGATTGAATTAGATCAAATAGGCCAAAAAAAAAAACAGACTATCTAAATTTATTTGGTTAAATTCAAATTAATTGTAAATATTTTTCCTTACATGAGTTTTAATTAAAAAATAATTAATAAATCTAATAAAAATAAAACTAAATAATAAATTTCATAAACAATAATTATTTATTTAATAGATCATTTATGGAATTAATAAGATAAAATAATAATCTAAGAATATATATACCTTAAAATCTCGGTCCATTTAATCTGGACGGAATGAAATAAAACTCTTTAGGACATCTAATTCCAAATTGAAAATTAAATCAAACTATTGTATTCTAATTCGTTCTATTTAATTTCATCTAATATTAATTGTCTAGTATATGCCGAATTTTACCACTACTATAAACTCTAGGTACCATAACAGACTTTGCACTGAACTTGCTAATGAGTCCAATGATCTGCCCAAATAAGGAAAATTTGACCCATAATTTGAGGGATTGGAGAAATATTTTCTTTTGTTTTTCTCTTTTTGAATGATTGGGCAAATATTTTCAATCTTGTGGATTGAATATAAAATACCTCAAAGCCAATAAATATGAGAGTAATTTTTTTTAACATAATATATTTGTTAATATCATTTTGCTTAATGATTAAATTTTGAATTTCTATCTTAAATTAATAATTTAATTAAGAGATATAATTAATGAAGGGTGTACATATTAAATTAATCTATTACAGCGAGCATTACAAAAAAGTATCTATCTAATTAGTCGTTGAAACTAAAGAACTATTGTACACAAGCTATTCCAAAAACTAAAGAACCACTGTACACAAGCTATTCCAAAAACTTTCTTTTGGTCCCAATAAGGCAAAATTGGATTGTTCCTTCAATTTTCTGGCACTTTTTGTCACTGCAGGACTACTCTTTATACCGATATTTTCACAAAATATAAGTTTGTCACCCAAGTATGGACACCATATAATTGATGAGGAATTCTATCAAACTTGTGTCCATAAAATTAATGGGAGATGCAACATTGAAGTGTTAGAATATTTTTTTCTCAAGAAAATAAGGTTAACGTGAGTCGAAATCGCTGTTTGAAAATAATATATTCTAGGATCGATTGTCACCATCTTGTGGTGGATATCGTTTTGTCAATGAAACAGTTGCAGACATATGAACTTGTAGCTCACAAAAAAAAACAAGAAAGTATGGAACTATTGCATATTGAATTATGGGAAGGAAGTACATGCTCCCATCTCTCTTGACAAATGAGTTATAAAACATAATTGTAGTTTATAATTTTTCCTATATATGTCCATTTTTTTGGATTATTAACAATAATTTTAATTTGAAGCGTATAAAATATCGAGTTTTTAGCAAAGTATATATATCTACAAAGTTATATATTGATATATATCCTTCATATATTGTTTCATCAAAATATTTGAAAAGTTATATATTGCAAAATAATTTAATTTTATCACATAGACCTAGTTTGTAACAACCCCAGTTTTCAAAGGTGGTTGTTATACTAATCAAACATGTAAGATTTATTCACATTATTTTTAATAAATAACACATCAAATCTCAAGACATCAACCTGCATAAATTTTCATTCCATTTGAAACTCATGTATACATATATATACTCGTGTATACTAATTCTCATTTACCTCATTTACAATGCCAAACTAGATTATCAAGTGTTAATAATGGAAGTATAAGTAATTCCATCTAAATGAGACATGTATATGTGTAATGATATCAAAACAATCTCATACCATGCTCTAAATCAACGATAATTGCTCTATGGTACGCCTTACTTATTCCAAAGTTTGAACACACGCTTCTTGTACATCCGATTCTTACTCTTGTTTTATCTGCTCTGTAATATATAACATGTAATGAGCTATATAGCCCAGTAAGTAAAATTTAAAATTCACATCAAAACAAGTAAAAAATTTACATCTAACTTCCCGGTACTGGGCATTATCCAACTTAACCATTTCCCTTCCTTTCTCTCACTATCATTGGTCATATATGTAGTCTCTGCATTCAGCATAGCAAACCCTAACCCATTACAACAAGTTTTTGCTCTGCTTACTCCTAATTTCCCTCCTAAAAAGTCATCTATTCACAACCATATACCTCCATTTGCCTGTCCCTAATTCTTCCCAACTTAGTCTACCCCTAGCAGGTCTATTTTCCTTTAACCATAATTTGCCCAGTATCTTAGTCTAACTCCCACCGTAAACCTCTCCTCAACTTCTTAAATTTGCCTAATGGAGCACCAACGCCTCTCAAATTATTAAGAACACCCTCACCAAACTCCCTACGTTTTTCTCTTCAGTTCAGCCCGTATTTCCCCCCTCTTCCCCTGATTTATTTTATTTCCCACAGCCCCTATCCTAATTTCTACCCCTAACGCTAATTACCATCAATCCAGCTTCCCTCTTGACATATTTACAACATTTCCATGGTGCTTAAGCCACTGGATATTCACCCATTCCACAGTTATAGCCATTAGATGTACCAAGATTGCAAACATAAAAGAAAAGAGAAAAGTAACTAAAACGAAGAAGAAAGAAGGAAAAAAATATAGATAAATAATTAGTTCTTGGGTCATCAAACCCTCGACCCAGCCACTTGGCCACAATAGAATCCCATATTCCTTCACCTCCAGATCATAGAACCGCAAATATTACAATTGCCCACCAATTGCATGTCAATGCCAATCACACACACCTGACGCATCGAACCCTCGACCCAACCACTAGGCCATAATAGAATCCTATATTCCTTCAAATTTGGATCACAGAATGGTAAATATTACAATTTCCCACCAACGACATATCAATGCCAATCACACACACTCAGGGCATCGACCCCTCAACCAAATAACTGGGACTACTGTATTGTAATTTTAGCATATTCCAAGCACAACAAGCACATGAACACAATGAATATACTAGAGTAAAGCAAATGTGTAAATCCCCAAGCATTAAACGTATGAGGGTCACCATGCATTTTTTTAAAAATATTCACCAAGAAAATACATATATATATAAATCGACACACATTTCAATTTTCCTCTTCCCCCTCTCTTCTCTTAATTAGTTCGGTTAGCCATTTTTTCCTCTCTCTGTCCAAGCTTAATTAATCACAGAATTTTCTCCATTCCCTTAGTTCAGAACCTCTTTAAACCAATCCAGTAAAGACCTCCCAGTTTTGAGCTCCTTCCCACAAACTTTTACTCTGTCTCTCTTTTCGTTCTTCTCTATTATTATTAGGAACTTTAACATAACTATCTTTGCCTCCTAGATCCTCCTCCTGAATCAGTTCTATACCACCCAAACACAAAAAGAAGAAATCACAAAGAACTTATAATGTAAATTTCTATTTGAGCAATGAAGAGCAAATGGTACTTGCTTCTCGGATATGTATAATGATGATTCAACACAGTCTCTCCTTCCTCTCCCTACACCCCCGCGTCAATGATGTTGCTCTGGTAAGTTCACTTATTGTTCACCCTCCCCTTAGCTTCTTTCGATATCACTATTCCCTCTCTCTTTTTCTCTCTAGGTCACCACTCTCATTCTCCCTCAAGTTTCCTCTCCTCTCTTTATACTAAACTCATCCTCCCTCCTTGTTGTGTTACAGGTGAGAAGAGAAAAGGGAGGTCATTCAGGCTTGGGGCTAGGCCTATGGGCTTAGGTCTTTTGGATTGGGCTGAAGAAAACATTGTGCTAGCTGGGTGTTACAAATCTCTCCTTTAAAAAAAAAGATTGGGTTCTCAAAATTTACGAGCAGGGGTTCAAAACATATTTACTCATTTCCAAGTTCTTCCTCAACTTGGTGGTGTCGTTATAATGTTATTACTGAAAAGATTTGTATAGTTTGTAAACACTTCTTTCCTAACTTCTATGACTAAGGTATAATTGTTAGGATTTGGTCTCTTAATTCTAAATATTTTAACAGTTATAGTTATTAGTGTCTCACTGTAATTTCTTTAGAATTTTTTATCAAGAAAAAGGAATATTGATGTGATCTTAGACAACCTATAATTAGTTCTAAAAATGAAACCTTGCATCAATGAGGAATGCCCAGAATGGGAGAGTAGTTTCATCCCTGAACGCTGTCCTAATTGGGATTATTCCAATACATGGCCCAAGTTTTTCCAAGCTAGAATGCTTAAGGCCCAAGTAAGATTAATGGGTTTGAAGAATTGTAAGAAAGCCCACGCTCGAGGAGGAGGCCCACACGTGCGCCGAAAAAGTGGCCCAGCCCATATGGCCCATGAACATGCACATGTGCCCACATGAATCGTGTGTTTGAGTGCCAGGAGCGCCCACGCACGCGACCCTCTAGGCCCGCATGGAACCAACCACACGCGCGTAGGCCCAAGGGGCCAAACACTTGCACCCCACGCGGACAGGCCCGTAGACGGCCCAAACGGCCGAAGCCTAGCCTGTGCTTCTCGCGAACCTCCTCCCGCACAACACGCGCAGCCCAACTGGGCCGGGCCATCCGGGTAGCCAAAACCAGCCGACCCCTCTTTTTCCCTTTTTAAAATATTTAAATTACTTAATATTTATTTATTTTATTATTTTAAAATTTTTTAAAAGGCTTGGGACCTACTTTTCAAAATACCCTTGTGTTAAAATTAATTTTCACATATTTTTTAAATGGATTTCACATGGGATAAATACGGATTTAAATTAATTATTATTTTAATTATAAATCTATAGGATTATTTAATTAATTTATTTGGGATATAATAATTATTTTATTTTGTATTTATCTTACATTAAGATATAATTTTATCTAGGATATTATTTTATTAATTATCTGAAGATTTTTGTACTCATCTAGATTGTCCAGAAAAGGCTATAAATACACATTTACCCCTAGGATGTAAAACACACATTTGAGAATAAATTTGAGAGAATTCTTGAGAGTTTTGACTTTTTTTCTTTTATCATTTTTGCTAAAAATTAACTTCTTCAAGTTTTTCGGGAAGAAGGAGTATTTAGAAGTGTTGTTGAGTCAATGAGCGGTGATCAACTTATAGGTAACTCTGTGATTTTTTTTTTCTTGTTTATTTCTCTAGTCTTTGTTTTTACTTTCCTTTAGGATTATAAATTTAATTAGAGAGAAGAGTTTAATTCTAAGTGGTTATTTTTTTGGTATTGCATACGCTCAGTGAGTTTCAAGAGTAAATTCGATCCTCCCCCATACCTTATCGCGTCATCTGGTGTAAGAGCTTTGGCTCCTTGAAACCTAAATCTATCTTTATTTGATTTAGCATTTTGTTCTTAAATTAGCACTCAAAATTATTTGATTATTAATTCATATTACATCCTGCTTGAATTCATATCTATCCGTTCAATTCAAATAGTTCGTGTTATTATTCAAAAAAAAGTTATATATCCAAAATTACCAAAAATGCCCTAGTTGCACCCTATAAGGAAATTGGCACATGTTTGCATTTTGTATTACAAAAACAAAATAACTGCCTACTTGGTGATCGGAAATCTTTTGAGAAATCAAAGGCAAAGTATGTTGCCTAACTGGTGTGAGCGAAAATTTTTATTTTCTTTCCGCACGCTATCCACATTTAATTCTAATTTGCATTTCTGTAATCTGCATCAACGTTGCATAAAGAAACTTAATCGGTCGTAGAGCGTAGCCGACGAATTGGGTGTAGTATAGGAAGATACACCTACTAATTATATCCATCAAGATTGATCAGATCCTTACGCATCAATCCAAATTGTCATTCTTTGTGATCTATATTTTTGTTTTCTTTATTTTATGACTGTTACATAATTAAGTGACTAATTATTACTAGTTGTTTAACGTATAAAGAGCACACCATTCTTTTTTTCTGTGTGCTTGTTTCTGAGCTTCAGTAGAAATCAGAATCCTTTAGGGTTCCTTGTGTCATAAGGACTAACGTATAGACCTGATTCAAGTGATTTCGATTTCAAACGCTCAACTCGACAGACGAAGCTGTCAACTGAGAGATTGCAAGGTAAACATGAGTGAAGGTGAGAGAGAGATTTTCTTTCATTAACCTTTACCTTGCAGGAAAATTCACTATGTTTCAATAAAGTGACATGCTTTCATTCCGAGAAAGCATCATTGTTGTCCGAAGGGTCGTGAACCTATAAGCCCAATGAGAGGACAACGACCAGAGGGAGAACATATTCCACACGCGATGCCTTGTCCATGATAAGGTATGTGGAATGATCATTGATAGTGGTAGCAGTGCTAATGTGGCAAGCACTCTATTCATGAAAAGAGCAAGGTTGACATGCATCAAGCATCTAAATCCTTATCGGTTACAGTGGATGAATGAGTGTGGCGAAATTCAAGTTACCAAACAAGTCATAGTATCGTTCTCCATCGAAAAATATCACGACGAGGTATGTTGTGATATCGTACCTATGCATGCTAGTCACTTGATACTTGGAAGACCTTGTAGTTTAATAGACAGGTACAACATTACGGTCGCACCAATTGATATTCACTGAGAAAGGAAGGTTTGAATCATGTCCTTACATCTTTATCAACAAAAGAGGCACATGAAGATCATGTCAAAATTAAATAGTCCTTTAATGAATACTCAAGAAGGGTAGAAGAGAGAAAGAAGGCCATAGAGAAAGTCAATGGCCCATTAAGCATAAAGGATGCCCAACAGACAGCTAAAGATGGTCCATTGCGAGGAAGACCAAGACAGAAAACAAAGGAGTGTCCTGAAGACAGAGACATAATGTTGAGGAATATCTCTTATGAAAAGGGACGTTAAATTGTAATTACCTACAGGGAGATTCATTTTGACCTTAACCACTCTTTTTAAAGTCGTACTGTTTTTCTCTTACAAATAATTACCATAGTAAGTGGGCTACGAAGATTTGATCAAGATCCTAGAGGAATTATGAATGAAGTCATGACGTGCATCAACAACAAAGCAAACATGCCAGGGAGGTATGTGTGTTTCCTACTATAATCCCTAATCTTTTCCCTTGTGATGAAGGCTCAGATTTGAGGATGAATCTTTTTAAAGAAAGGAGAGATGATGTGATCCCAGACAGCTTAGAATTAGTTCAAAAAATACAACCTTACATCAATGAGGAACGCCCAGAATAGGAGAGTAGTTTCATGTTTGAACACTTTCCTAATTAGAATTATTCCAAAAGATGGGCCAAGTTTGTCCAAGCTAGAAGGCATAAAGTGCAAGTAAGATTAATGGACTTGAAGAATTGTAAAAAAGCCCATGCCTAAGGAGGAGGCCCACACGTGCGCCAAACAAGTGACCTAGCTCGCACGACCCATGAACATGCATGCATGCCCATACGGATCGCGCGCGCAGGCCCAAGGGGCCGAACACCCGTACCCTGCGCGGACGGGCCCGTAGATGGCCCAAATGGCGCAAGTCAGTTCCGCACGCACGCAGGCCCAAACGGCTGAACACCCACACCCCTCGCGGACGGGCCCACGAACAGCCCAAATGACCCAATCCCAGCCCGCAATTCTTGCAGGCCTCCTCCCTCGCAACCCGCACGAACCAGCCGATCCGGCCCATCCGAGTAGCCCAAATCGGCCGTCCCCTCTTTTCCCCCTTCTAAAATATTTAAATTACCTAATTCTTATTTATTTTATTATTTTAAAACTTTTAAAAGGCTTAGGACCCACTTTTCATAATATCCATGTGTTAAAATTAATTTTCACATGGTTTTTAAAAGGATTTCACATGGGATAAATATGGATTTAAATTAATTATTATTTTAATTATAACTCTATCCGTTAATATTAATTAATTAATTAATTTGAGATAGAATAATTATTTTATTTTGAATTTATCCTACATTAAGATAGAATTTTATCTTAGATATTATTTTATTAATTATCTGAAGATTTTTGTACTCATCTAGATTGTTCGGGAAAGGCTATAAATAGACCTTTGCTCCTATGATGTAAAACACACATTTGAAAATAAATTTGAGAGAATTCTTGAGAGTTCTGGCTTTTCTTCTTTTAGTATTTTTGCTAAAAATTAGCTTCTTTAATTTCTTCAAGAAGTAAGAGTCTTTAGAAGTCTTGTTGAGTCAAAGAGTAGGGATCAACATATTAAGTCTGTGACATTTTTTCTTTCCTTGTTTATTTCCCTAATCTTTATTTTTACTTCCCTTTAGGATTGTAAATTCAATTAGAGGGAAGAGTTTAATTCTAGGTGGTTATTATTTCGGTATTACATACATTGAGTGAGTTTCAGGAGTAGATTCGATCCTTCCCATACCTTTTTGCGTCAAATACTGTCTTGGGCTATAATGATCTTCAAAATTCATTAACGTCTAATGTTTTCCAATCATAGTGTATGCAATTGTTATTACTGTACTACATGTTTTGAAAACATCATTTCCTATTCTCATTACATGGATCAATTTTTGATTACCTAGAAACCTTATCACTGCGGTACATCTGCAGTCTCCCAAGTTTCCCATGTCTACTTTAAGCTATTGTTTCCTAATTTTTGAAATTCAATATTTGATTATTTGGAGTATATTATCTTAAATCTTTAATAAAACCTCTAAGTATCACCAACATAGACATCATTCGTAAGGGCTTAGAGTTTTAATCTACTGTGGCTGTTCGTATTCATATAGGAAAGTTCACCAATACAACGGTTACTTTTACTATTCTGTTTCATATTCACATCCTCCAGGATAGGTGTGTACGAAACTAAATGGGTGTGATGGTTTTTGAAGTAACAGATGTTATTTGTGGTTCCTTATCGTACTAGAGTTTTCAAGATCCTTTTTCCCTTTTTCTTTTAATTATTGGCATCTTCATGAATTTTACTTACATAAATTTTACATTTTTTGCTTACATGATATTTTTAATTAAAAAATAATTAATAAATCTAATCAAAATAAAAAGTAAATAATAAATTTCATAAACATTAATTATTCATTTAATGTGTAATTTACAGAATTAATAAAACAAAACAATAATCAAAGAATACATATATCTTAAAATGTCATTCGATCTAATCTGAAAGGAATCATATAAAATTTTTCTGGACCTTTAATTCCAAATTGAAAATTTAATTAAACTACTGTATTCTAATTCGTTCTATTTAATTCCATCTAATATTAATTATTTAGTATATGCCGAATTTTACTACTATTATAAACTCTAGGTACCATTACAAACTTTGCATTGAACTTGCTAATAAAACCAATGGTCTGCCCAAATAAGGAAAATCTGACCCATAATTTGAGGGATTGGATAAACATTTTCTTTTGTTTTTCTCTTTTTGAATGATTGGGCAAATATTTTGAATTATGTGAATTGAACATAAAATACCTCAAAGCCAATAAATATGAAAGTAATTTTTTTATAACATAATATATTTGTTAATATAAGTTTGCTTGATGATTAAAATTTGAATTTCTATCTTAAATTAATAACTTAATTAATGGATGTAATTAACGGAGGAGGGTGTAGATGTTAAATTAATATGTTATAGTGAGCGTTATAAAAAAAACATCTATATAATTCATCTCTAAAATTGAAGAACCATTGTACACAAGCTATTTTGAAAACTTTCCCTTGCTCCCAGTATGGCGAAATTGGATTGTTCCATCACTTTTCTGGCACTATTTTTCGCCGCAGGACTGCTTTTTGTACCGGCACTTTCAGAGGATATAGCCCCGTCACCCAAGTCCGAGCATCATATAGTCGATGAGGAATTCTTTCAAACTTGCGTCCAGAAAGTTAACGGGAGATGCAGCATTGAAGTGCTGGGATACCTTTTAGCTCCCAAAAATCAGCTCAACGTGAGTCGAGATTGTTGTTTGAAAATAATAGAGTCCGGGATAGATTGTCACCATATTTTGGTGGATGTCGTTTTGTCAATGAGACAGTTAGAGGCATATGAACCTGTAGCCCACAGCAAAAGCAAGGAAGTATGGAACTATTGCATAACGAATTACGGGAAGGAAGCCCATGCTCCGATCTCTCTTGACAAATGAGTTATAATACATTAATTGTAGTTTATAATTTCTCCTGTATTTGTCCATTTTTCTGGACTATTAATAATGATTTTAATTTCAAGCATACAAAGTATAGAGCTTTAAGCAAGGTATATATGTATCTACAAAGTTGCACATTGATATATCCTTGATATATTGTTTTATCAGAATATTTGAAAAGTTATATGTCACAAAATAATTTAATTTTATCAAATGGACAGGGTTAAAATTTTTTTTTTATGAATTCATGGAGAAAATATCATTAGAAAATTAACACTCAAACAGTAAGTTATGTATGGCATTTCATGGGTGTTTGTTCATATTAAAAAGGAGACAATCAGTCCGGATAGGGCCAGAAAAAAAAAAAAAAAAAAAAACGCTAACGCCATCTAAATTTATTCGGTTCAGCTCAAATTAAATTGTATATTTTTTTTTCCTCACATGATGTTTTTAATTAAAATAAATAAATAAACCTAATAAGAACAAAACTAAATAATAAATTTCGTAAACCATACTTATTCACTTAATATGTAATATACGAAATTAGCAAAACAAAACAATAATCTAAGAATATACGTATCTTAAAATCTCAGTCCGTTTTTTCTGGAAGGAATCAATAAAAATTTTTAGGACCTCCAATTACAAATTGAAAAATAAATCAAACTACTATATTCTTATTGATCTATTTAACTCAATCTAATAATAACATTTTAGTACATACTGAATTTTAGCACTATTGTAAATTCTAGGTCCCATAACAAACTTCGCACTTAACTTGCTGACGAGTCCAATCAGCCTGCCAAAATAAGGAAAACCTGCCTCGTAGTTTGAGGCATTGGAGAAATATGTTCTTTTGTTTTTCTCATTGAGAGAGGTTGGACAAGTATTTTAATCTCGTGGATCGAACGTAAAATACCTCAAAGCCAATAAATATGAAATTAATTTTTTATAAGGTAATATGTATGTCAATATTAGTTCGTTTAACTATTAAAATTTGAATTTCTATCTTAAATTAATAACTTAATTAATGGATGTAATTAACGGAGGAGGGTGTAGATGTTAAATTAATATGTTATAGTGAGCGTTATAAAAAAAACATCTATATAATTCATCTCTAAAATTGAAGAACCATTGTACACAAGCTATTTTGAAAACTTTCCCTTGCTCCCAGTATGGCGAAATTGGATTGTTCCATCACTTTTCTGGCACTATTTTTCGCCGCAGGACTGCTTTTTGTACCGGCACTTTCAGAGGATATAGCCCCGTCACCCAAGTCCGAGCATCATATAGTCGATGAGGAATTCTTTCAAACTTGCGTCCAGAAAGTTAACGGGAGATGCAGCATTGAAGTGCTGGGATACCTTTTAGCTCCCAAAAATCAGCTCAACGTGAGTCGAGATTGTTGTTTGAAAATAATAGAGTCCGGGATAGATTGTCACCATATTTTGGTGGATGTCGTTTTGTCAATGAGACAGTTAGAGGCATATGAACCTGTAGCCCACAGCAAAAGCAAGGAAGTATGGAACTATTGCATAACGAATTACGGGAAGGAAGCCCATGCTCCGATCTCTCTTGACAAATGAGTTATAATACATTAATTGTAGTTTATAATTTCTCCTGTATTTGTCCATTTTTCTGGACTATTAATAATGATTTTAATTTCAAGCATACAAAGTATAGAGCTTTAAGCAAGGTATATATGTATCTACAAAGTTGCACATTGATATATCCTTGATATATTGTTTTATCAGAATATTTGAAAAGTTATATGTCACAAAATAATTTAATTTTATCAAATGGACAGGGTTAAAATTTTTTTTTTATGAATTCATGGAGAAAATATCATTAGAAAATTAACACTCAAACAGTAAGTTATGTATGGCATTTCATGGGTGTTTGTTCATATTAAAAAGGAGACAATCAGTCCGGATAGGGCCAAAAAAAAAAAAAAAAAAAAAAAACGCTAACGCCATCTAAATTTATTCGGTTCAGCTCAAATTAAATTGTATATTTTTTTTTCCTCACATGATGTTTTTAATTAAAATAAATAAATAAACCTAATAAGAACAAAACTAAATAATAAATTTCGTAAACCATACTTATTCACTTAATATGTAATATACGGAATTAGCAAAACAAAACAATAATCTAAGAATATACGTATCTTAAAATCTCAGTCCGTTTTTTCTGGAAGGAATCAATAAAAATTTTTAGGACCTCCAATTACAAATTGAAAAATAAATCAAACTACTATATTCTTATTGATCTATTTAACTCAATCTAATAATAACATTTTAGTACATACTGAATTTTAGCACTATTGTAAATTCTAGGTCCCATAACAAACTTCGCACTTAACTTGCTGACGAGTCCAATCAGCCTGCCAAAATAAGGAAAACCTGCCTCGTAGTTTGAGGCATTGGAGAAATATGTTCTTTTGTTTTTCTCATTGAGAGAGGTTGGACAAGTATTTTAATCTCGTGGATCGAACGTAAAATACCTCAAAGCCAATAAATATGAAATTAATTTTTTATAAGGTAATATGTATGTCAATATTAGTTCGTTTAACTATTAAAATTTGAATTTCTATCTTAAATTAATAACTTAATTAATGGATGTAATTAACGGAGGAGGGTGTAGATGTTAAATTAATATGTTATAGTGAGCGTTATAAAAAAAACATCTATATAATTCATCTCTAAAATTGAAGAACCATTGTACACAAGCTATTTTGAAAACTTTCCCTTGCTCCCAGTATGGCGAAATTGGATTGTTCCATCACTTTTCTGGCACTATTTTTCGCCGCAGGACTGCTTTTTGTACCGGCACTTTCAGAGGATATAGCCCCGTCACCCAAGTCCGAGCATCATATAGTCGATGAGGAATTCTTTCAAACTTGCGTCCAGAAAGTTAACGGGAGATGCAGCATTGAAGTGCTGGGATACCTTTTAGCTCCCAAAAATCAGCTCAACGTGAGTCGAGATTGTTGTTTGAAAATAATAGAGTCCGGGATAGATTGTCACCATATTTTGGTGGATGTCGTTTTGTCAATGAGACAGTTAGAGGCATATGAACCTGTAGCCCACAGCAAAAGCAAGGAAGTATGGAACTATTGCATAACGAATTACGGGAAGGAAGCCCATGCTCCGATCTCTCTTGACAAATGAGTTATAATACATTAATTGTAGTTTATAATTTCTCCTGTATTTGTCCATTTTTCTGGACTATTAATAATGATTTTAATTTCAAGCATACAAAGTATAGAGCTTTAAGCAAGGTATATATGTATCTACAAAGTTGCACATTGATATATCCTTGATATATTGTTTTATCAGAATATTTGAAAAGTTATATGTCACAAAATAATTTAATTTTATCAAATGGACAGGGTTAAAATTTTTTTTTTATGAATTCATGGAGAAAATATCATTAGAAAATTAACACTCAAACAGTAAGTTATGTATGGCATTTCATGGGTGTTTGTTCATATTAAAAAGGAGACAATCAGTCCGGATAGGGCCAGAAAAAAAAAAAAAAAAAAAAACGCTAACGCCATCTAAATTTATTCGGTTCAGCTCAAATTAAATTGTATATTTTTTTTTCCTCACATGATGTTTTTAATTAAAATAAATAAATAAACCTAATAAGAACAAAACTAAATAATAAATTTCGTAAACCATACTTATTCACTTAATATGTAATATACGGAATTAGCAAAACAAAACAATAATCTAAGAATATACGTATCTTAAAATCTCAGTCCGTTTTTTCTGGAAGGAATCAATAAAAATTTTTAGGACCTCCAATTACAAATTGAAAAATAAATCAAACTACTATATTCTTATTGATCTATTTAACTCAATCTAATAATAACATTTTAGTACATACTGAATTTTAGCACTATTGTAAATTCTAGGTCCCATAACAAACTTCGCACTTAACTTGCTGACGAGTCCAATCAGCCTGCCAAAATAAGGAAAACCTGCCTCGTAGTTTGAGGCATTGGAGAAATATGTTCTTTTGTTTTTCTCATTGAGAGAGGTTGGACAAGTATTTTAATCTCGTGGATCGAACGTAAAATACCTCAAAGCCAATAAATATGAAATTAATTTTTTATAAGGTAATATGTATGTCAATATTAGTTCGTTTAACTATTAAAATTTGAATTTCTATCTTAAATTAATAACTTAATTAATGGATGTAATTAACGGAGGAGGGTGTAGATGTTAAATTAATATGTTATAGTGAGCGTTATAAAAAAAACATCTATATAATTCATCTCTAAAATTGAAGAACCATTGTACACAAGCTATTTTGAAAACTTTCCCTTGCTCCCAGTATGGCGAAATTGGATTGTTCCATCACTTTTCTGGCACTATTTTTCGCCGCAGGACTGCTTTTTGTATCGGCACTTTCAGAGGATATAGCCCCGTCACCCAAGTCCGAGCATCATATAGTCGATGAGGAATTCTTTCAAACTTGCGTCCAGAAAGTTAACGGGAGATGCAGCATTGAAGTGCTGGGATACCTTTTAGCTCCCAAAAATCAGCTCAACGTGAGTCGAGATTGTTGTTTGAAAATAATAGAGTCCGGGATAGATTGTCACCATATTTTGGTGGATGTCGTTTTGTCAATGAGACAGTTAGAGGCATATGAACCTGTAGCCCACAGCAAAAGCAAGGAAGTATGGAACTATTGCATAACGAATTACGGGAAGGAAGCCCATGCTCCGATCTCTCTTGACAAATGAGTTATAATACATTAATTGTAGTTTATAATTTCTCCTGTATTTGTTCATTTTTCTGGACTATTAATAATGATTTTAATTTCAAGCATATAAAGTATAGAGCTTTAAGAAAGGTATATATGTATCTACAAAGTTGCACATTGATATATCCTTGACATATTGTTTTATCAGAATATTTGAAAAGTTATATGTCGCAAAATAATTTAATTTTATCAAATGGACAGGGTTAAATTTTTTTTTTATGAATTCATGGAGAAAATATTCATTTGGCTTTGGTTTTTTCTTTTTCCTCAGTTTTTATGTTTTTATTCTGGCTTTGGCAATTGAATTGCAAACCTCAGGCTTGTCTTGCCCACTAACAAATATGATAACCACAGAGACAAAGAGCTTGTGGTTACTTCTTTGGCCATTGTTGAGCTTCTGAATTCTATTCTGTCTTCCATAAACCTTCTAAATGGATCTGACAAATTCAGCTAAAAATTATATTCTATGGCCAGCATATGGAATAAGGTTAAATGAGTTTTATTTATTAGATAAGGACCTAACATCACACCAGGATCTTAAACACACTTGAAAATCTCATACTGTTGAGATCCTAAAAAATCATGAATAGTTACAATAGTTGATAACAACTCTCATGTACTCGAATAGTCATGGTTGATCGGATTCTCATGTACTCGAATAGTGTCCATAAATAATAATTGTAAATCAAAACGAAGATACGTAATTTTTGAAGAATAAAATCTCAGTTTATTATTCTCTCTAAACTTTCTATCCCTCTCTCTCTTCTCTTCTCTCTCTGTTATCTCTTCTCTCTATATATTTTTCTCTTTCTCTCTCTAACAACCTCTCTCTATATATATTTCTCTCTCTTTCTAAAACATTTTTCTTTCTCTCTCTATTTCTTTCTCCCTCTAAAATCTCCACTCTCTCTTTCTCACAAACTCTCTTCTTCTCTCTTCCCAACTTCCTCTCTTCTCTCTTTTCAGAATCTTCTTTTCTTCCCTAAAATTCAAATTCTGCACCAATATTTTCTTAAATTCAACTTCTGCCCCACTATTTCCTCAAATACAAATTTTGCCCCAATATTTTCTAAATTTTAGATTCTGCCCAACCTTTCAAATTTTCTCATAATCACCCCAAAATCATTCAAAGTTTAATATTTTTCTAAATTGAAGGTCCGGTGAATTACATGTCAAAACCAGATCCTAACAATTTAGTATCAGAGGGAGGTTCCAGATCCCAATGGGAGCCGATGATGGCCGACATTGCGAAATTTTCGATCAGATAGAGGAAAAACTCAATCTGATGATCCAGTTGTTGAGTTCTGACGTTACCTCTCTGGAGGACGCAAAACCAATGGCCTCTATTTCAGCTGTGCGCGAAGTGCAGAGTGGGACTCTTTTTTTCCCTATGCACCATGACGAAGAAGATGAAACAAAAAGGGGTAAACTGGCTTTTAACAAGGCAAACCCTAAAACCGGTTCAATGACTAAATCAGTTGAAAAAACCCTAAAACTGCTGGTTCGAGCCGGACTAATTCAAAGACAATATGAGGCCAGACTAAACCCGTGTTAAACCGAATTAGTTTATTGAACCAAACCGATCAGACCCCAGTGGACCGAATCGAACCACTCAATCTCTCTGTCACTCATATTCCCTTGTTCTCTCTTGGTCTCTCACTAATGAAAACAAAACAGAAGAAGGAGAAGCGGAAGAAGATGAAGTGGAAGAAGAAAAAACAGAAGAAAAATGAAAAAAAAAGTGGGAAAGGAAACAAAAGAAGCGAAAGAAGAAAAGATACAAAAGATCCACATGAAGTTCTTCGGTAGCACATTAAAATATATACATATATATAAATTAATAATATCTATATATAATCATAATAAATAGTAATAATATCCTTAGATAGCAAATGTTGGAAGCTGAATTTCAACCTTGGGGACAAGGATGATATCCAAGGAGAAGAAATTGTTGAGATCCTAGAAAATCATGAATAATTGTAATGGTTGATAAGAATTCTCACATACTCAAATAGTTGCAATGGTTGATAAAAATTCTTATGTAACCTTTCATGTTTATAAATAATAGTTGTAAATCAAATCTAAGGAATGTAATTTTTGTAGAATAAAATATCAGTTTATTATTCTCTCTCTAAACTTTCTATCTCTCTTATCTCTTCTCTCTTCTCCCTGTTATCTCTTCTCTCTATAAATTTCTCTTTCTCTCTCTAAAAGCCTCTCTCTATATATATATTTCTCTCTTTCTCTCTCTTACAAACTCTCCTCTCTCCCTGACTTCCTCTCTTCTCTCTTTTCAGAATCTTCTTTTCTTCCCTAAAATTCAAATTCTGCACCAATATTTTCTTAAATTTAACTTCTGCTCCACTATTTCCTCAAATACAGATTCTGTCCCAATAGTTTCTCAATTTCAAATTCTGCCCCAACCTCTCAAATTTTCTCAGAATTACCCCAAAATCATTTAAATTTATATATTTTTAACTAACTAATTATTATATATATTATTACTTTAACTGAAAATTTAAATATATTATCATTTTTTTATTTTTAAAAATTATAAGGAAACATCAAATTCAATTTCATCTGAAGATAAATCAGGCTTATAGTCCTTGAGGACGAGCAGGGATCCTTTCAAATTCCATACTTCACGACTGCAGACTCTTTTCTTATCTTCCTCTTGATATATATATATATATATATATATATAGGTAAACACTACGGACATCTCTTTTATTATATATGGTGTTCTTCCCTTGTTAATAGATATGGATAAGCTCTGTACAGTATAGGACAGGTAAGCTGCGTAAAACCTATGAACAGCCACCATTAATCAAAGTCAGAGCCATACTTTACAAATTAAAATTCATGAAATAATTTCCCACATCTCCACCGAGCCGCCTCATATGCTATATAAATACCCTACAACCTCAGGAACTCATCCTCACTTGTTCTATTGAATTTTACATATAAGAGAAACAAAAACAATTTAGAGAAAAAGGAATGGCGTCTGAATGCCCAGGTAAGTACGGATCAACTCTTCTTTTCATATATAAGGGTAATTAATTAGTGCACAATTATAAGAAATTATATACATATACATATATGTATGGGTGTTGCAGGTAAAAACTCATGGCCGGAACTTGTTGGGAAAAACGGAGATGAGGCAGGGGAAACCATAAAGAGAGAAAATCCAAATGTCTTGGAAGCCATCGTGTTGTTGGAAGGAACTCCGGTGATCAAGAATTTTAGCTGCAACAGGGTTTGGGTTTAGGTAAGCGATTGCAAGATTGTTACTCTAGTTCCTACTATAGGCTAACATTGCCCCACGTAATTTCATATAATAAATGTAATAATACATGGGCTAGTTTCTTGACTGATCTAGCTTCCATTGTAACCAAATAAATAAATAAGTAGTTTTTATTTAATTTTCAATAATTAGTAAATTCTCTTATGTTATTTTTCTTTAGATATTTATTTGAATAATTGGAAATAAATAAATGTGACTGATATTTTATGTGATTTAATAGTTTATTATATATTAATATTATATCCTATTTTCTAATTATATACAATTTGGATTTTAATTTGATTTAAAAATTTTATTTAATTTCAATGCAAATCAAATTTTGGAGGGTAATTAGAAACCAAACTAAATTAAACTATTTCGGTTTAGTTTTTCAATTGGGTTAAATTTTTTAGTTTGGACAAAATAACTTGTAATACCCAAATTAATTTTTTGTAATTTAAATTAATTTTTAAATGTAGTTTTTTAATTTTTTATTTTAATTTAGTATAAAAATGAAAAAAATTTGAAAGAGAATGAAATTGAAAATAATTTTGAAAAAAAAAACAAGTGAAATTTTGGATTTTGAGGGTATTTTTGAAAGAAAAATCGAAAACTATGGGTCAAAATGTAATTTAAAAAAGTTATACCACATAAGATGCCCGGTTAGTAGCTCTTACGAACTAGAACGTACCACGTGGCAACGAACACTGACACGGTGCCACACGGGAGGCCACGCGGGCGATCCGCGTGCCCGCGATCGAACCGTCCATATTCGCTCCCGCGTGCACAGACGACCTGGATGTGTTCTCTCCCTAAACGCGCTTAGACGGTCAGATTTAAATGCGATCAACGGTCCAGATCCACTTCTTATTTAAACGCGATTGGACGGTTCATATCAGATAGCGATGAACGGTCTAGATTCACTCCCTATTTAATTGTGATCAGACGTTTCAGATCAATCGCGATGGACGGCCCATATTAAAAGGGGACGAATATAAATAATCCTCTTCACACCAAATCCTAAGCCTAGCCGTCAGACACCCTCATCGGAGAAAAAGACCCAACCGCTGGAAATGAGAACCACCACCATCCACCGCCGCGCCGGAGCCACTTCCGATCGCCAAAAGAAGTAACAAAATTTCTTTTTGCTCATAATTCAATTTTAAACACCCCCATGGCCATATCGGAGTAAAATGATCAACCAATTGGCCAAAAACTACGGGCAAAGCCCGGCAGTGCCGCTGCAAAAAATTTAAAAAACCACATCCGATAAGGCCCTTTCCGATTTCCGTTATGCAAAATTTTTTCACCGTTTCCTTATCTACAGGTTGACCAAAGTAAAACACTCAACCGCAAAAGCGAGCTAGCGGAGCCGCCTCACCGAAGAGCCCTGTTGCTGGTGATTTTCAATTTTTCAATTTTTTCGGCCAACTGAGGTCCCTTAATGTGTTTTCTCGCAAGGATTGATGCAAAATTGGCCAAAAATAGGCAACCTGAGGTGGATCACCATCGCGGGCAGCGGCGTCGTCGCCGAAGCACGGTGGAGCCACTGTGCTGGAATTTCAAAATTAGCCAAAAAGAGGTCCTGATACTGTTTTTGGATTTTTTGGGATATTTGTAGATACTTGTAGCGTGTTTTAATTTCCGAAGAAAAATTCAGGGAATCCGGGGACCGCGACGGGCACAGTCAATAAGTTTCATTTTTTAGGCATCGAATTGAGTAAGAATCTCTTACTCTATTCTCTGTTATGGAATTGAAGTTAAATTATTAATAATACGGTATTTTATACAATTTAAAAAATATTCATAATTAATTATGTGTTCGAAAATTATATATTATTGTTTCTGTTAATTATTTTTACGGTTTGAATGCATGATAGTATCTGATTGATCGATTTTACAGCTTTGAATGCATGTATTGTTTATTTTATGGGTTTACGGTTGAATTGGAAAAAAGAGAGATTAAAGAAAAATGGAAAATTGTGTGATTAAGTGAATGGATGAAGCGACAACCTTACTGGATATCCTGAGAGATGGTAGACGAACTGGGCGTATAGAAAATCCTACCGTGAATGTTGCTTCATACCGGATGGGGTATCGAAGTTTGGTAATTTGACACTCATACCAGATAGGGTATGGGGACGACCCATTTCACCATCACACTGGACAGAGTATTGAGGTTTAGTGGTTTGGCGCTCATATCGGACTGGGTATGGAGACGGCCCGTTAATTTGAAATGTTAAAGGAAATGGTTCACGTGTTGTAGGAACATCCTTATAAACCCCCATGGATACTAATAGGTTGATAAAGGATAGAATTGTTATTCAAATCGATTGCATATGAAATCATTATTTGAGTTATGTTATTATCTCTATAAGTTGTTTTGTAAATCTCACTACAGTAAATAGATGGCAAAAGATTTTGTTTATGATAAATGAATTTATTTAATTAAGAGCTCCATTAGTTGTTTTGATTTTTCTACCAACCTTCATTTCTATGTCGTTGAATAGCGTGATATTCTTACTGGGATAGCGTAGCTCATTTCTTATTTAACCATTTTAGATCAAGATGACCAGAATCCAGAGGCTGATCCATAAGAGAGTTGCGAGTAGCATACCAGTTTTATTTATTTTCTGTTTATTTCATTAATTTTTTGTATTTCCTTCAAAAGTGTAATTTATGTAGCACTATTTAGTACTTTATTTATTTTCCGTTTATTTCATTAATTTTTTGTATTTATTTCAAAAGTGTAATTTCTGTAGCATTATTTAGTACTTTAAGTTATTGTGTAAGAAATATAGACACTAACTAATTATTTCGTTTCCACACTTAATTTATGAATTATTTCTTTTAAAATTTCGGAACCGTTACATAACTTACAACCTACGCAACGCATTATTTACTTAAGGCACACATGAATATTACCTAAAGAAAACCAATAATATATTGACGTATAAATTAATGTCACTACAATGTATATAAATCTATTGAACTCAAGAATGGTCTTGCCCATAAATAACATCTTAATTTGTAATTAATTCCCTTCTTTAATGCATTTTTAAGTTTCTGATTTAAGAAAAAACACTTATATCCCACCTCATCAGCTATGTAAATCCATCAACTCATCTTCACTTGTTTTATTGAATTATAGAGAGAAAATGTCATCTGATTGCCCAGGTCAGTATGGATCAACCTTTTTTTCTCTCAATTTTATTTTAATAAAAGTGAATGATTAATTCTTATTTTCTAGTAATATCTTACTAATTGATACAATTGGTTCAATCTCGTAAAATTATTTCATAGAAATTTATTGATATATATATATATTTTATAATATTAAATAATCAGTATTCTTTCTGTTTTTATTGTAACAAAAAATTCAATTTTTGTGTAAAAAAGACCCCTATTATCTCTTTAGTTTATCACATATTTTATTAAGTAATCAAATTATTTAACCTAACATGTCCGGTTGACACCTAGACTAAACTCTTACAATTTTATTAGGAAAAAAAAAATGTAAAAAGTGAAGTCTCTTATTTTGTCAGTAATTTAATTTAGAAATATTACATGTGTATATATAAGTTAATGAATTAATGCATAGTTATAAGAAAATATACATATGTATATATGGGTGTTGCAGGTAAAAACTCATGGCCGGAGCTTGTAGGGAGAAACGGAGATGAGGCAGCGGAAATTATAAAGAGAGAAAATCCACTTGTGGCTGAAGCCACTGTGTTGCCGGAAGGAAATAAGGTGATCCTATATTTTGACTGCGGAAGGGTTTGGATTAGGGTCAACGCGTGCAACATTGTAACCGTAGTTCCTCATACAGGCTAATATTCTCTACCTGGATTTTTAATTAATTTTCTTAAGTTCAGAGTCGTCCTCATAATATTGTGATATTAATTTAATTCCTTATAATAAATAAATAAATATATAATGTGTCTTTATTTGAAATTAATTAAAATTTTTGTGAATAATTTCCATTTTCGAGAATACTCAATACAAAGGTAATTTTTGAGAAAATATTTTTAATATTGTGGGTTGAACATAAAATACCTCGAAACCTATGAGACTAATTTTTTATGACATAATATATATGTTAATATTAATTTATTTAATAATTAAAATTTGAATTTCTAAGAGATGTAATTAATAGAGGGTGTACATTTTAAATTAATCTATTATAGGGAACGTTACAAAAAAATATCTAGGAGATTGGATTAAATTTTTATTGGACCGAGCCCAAATGGAAATGGGCTAGATATGTGTTCAGATTTTATTTGGTCTAGGAGACAAAAACAAAAAATGAAGGGATGTGAGGGATCTAAACCTGAGTTGGCCGACCCTAATAGAAAACCAGGCTAGGGAAGAGAGAGAAGCCCCTGGTGGGCTGAACGTTAAGAAAAAAAGAAATCATATATGTATATATAGAAGACAGCTGAAGTTTGATCCAAATAATAGTGGGTCGAACCCATAGAAAAGATCTTTTAGAAAGAAAGATTTTGGTCTAATGAACCTGGTGAGGCCAAGTCCATAGGAAGCGTATAAGAAAAATTTAAAATACTAGTGGGCCAAATCTTCCTAAAATGGATTAGAAGTGAAAGGTTTTGGGTAGGTCGAAGGATGGGAAAGAAAATAAAACTTAGTTTGAGGTAATAAATATGAAATTAATTTTTTATAACATAATATATATGTTAATATTAGTTTGTTTGATGATTAAAATTTGAATTTCTATATTAAATTAATAATTTAATTAAGAGATGTAATTAATAGAGGGTGTATATATTAAATTATTACAAAAAAAATATCTATATAATTAATTTCTGAAACTAAAGAACCATTGTACATAAGCTATTCCAAAAATTTTTTTTTGTGCCCAATAAAATAAAATTGGATTGTTCCATCACTTTATTGGCACTTTTTGTTCTTACAGGACTACTTTTTATACTAACATTTTCACAAGATATAAATTCGTCACTCAAGTATAGACATCATATAATTGATGAAGAATTCTATCAAACTTGTGTCCATAAAGTTAGTGAGAGATGCAACATAGAAGTGTTAGAATACTTTTTTTTCCAAAAAAATTAGGTTAACATGAGTCGAGATTGTTGTTTGAAAATAAAAAATTCCGGGATAAATTATCACCATCTTGTGATGGATGTCGTTTTGTCAATAAAATAATTACAGGCATATGAACCTGTAGCTCACAAAAAAACAAGGAAGTATGGAATGCATATTGAATTACAGAAAGGAAACGCGTGCTCCAATCACTCTTGACAAACGAGTTATAATACATAATCATAGTTGATAATTTCTCCCACATATATCTATTTTTCTGGGCTATTAATGTTAATTTTAATTTGAAGCATATAAAGTATCGAGCTTTTAGCAAGGTATATGTATACTTACAAAGTTATATATTGATATATCCTTCATATATTATTTTATCAAAATATTTAAAAGTTATATATTGTAAAATAATTTAATTTCATCACATAGACCTGGTTAAATTATATGAATTCACAAAAAAATCAGTTGAAAATTAACATTCAAATAATAGGTTATGTATGATATTTCATGAATTTTTATTAATATGAAAGAAGATTGAATTAGATCAAATAGGCCAAAAAAAAAAACAGACTATCTAAATTTATTTGGTTAAATTCAAATTAATTGTAAATATTTTTCCTTACATGAGTTTTAATTAAAAAATAATTAATAAATCTAATAAAAATAAAACTAAATAATAAATTTCATAAACAATAATTATTTATTTAATAGATCATTTATGGAATTAATAAGATAAAATAATAATCTAAGAATATATATACCTTAAAATCTCGGTCCATTTAATCTGGACGGAATGAAATAAACTCTTTAGGACATCTAATTCCAAATTGAAAATTAAATCAAACTATTGTATTCTAATTCGTTCTATTTAATTTCATCTAATATTAATTGTCTAGTATATGCCGAATTTTACCACTACTATAAACTCTAGGTACCATAACAGACTTTGCACTGAACTTGCTAATGAGTCCAATGATCTGCCCAAATAAGGAAAATTTGACCCATAATTTGAGGGATTGGAGAAATATTTTCTTTTGTTTTTCTCTTTTTGAATGATTGGGCAAATATTTTCAATCTTGTGGATTGAATATAAAATACCTCAAAGCCAATAAATATGAGAGTAATTTTTTTTAACATAATATATTTGTTAATATCATTTTGCTTAATGATTAAATTTTGAATTTCTATCTTAAATTAATAATTTAATTAAGAGATATAATTAATGAAGGGTGTACATATTAAATTAATCTATTACAGCGAGCATTACAAAAAAGTATCTATCTAATTAGTTGTTGAAACTAAAGAACTATTGTACACAAGCTATTCCAAAAACTAAAGAACCACTGTACACACGCTATTCCAAAAACTTTCTTTTGGTCCCAATAAGGCAAAATTGGATTGTTCCTTCAATTTTCTGGCACTTTTTGTCACTGCAGGACTACTCTTTATACCGATATTTTCACAAAATATAAGTTTGTCACCCAAGTATGGACACCATATAATTGATGAGGAATTCTATCAAACTTGTGTCCATAAAATTAATGGGAGATGCAACATTGAAGTGTTAGAATATTTTTTTCTCAAGAAAATAAGGTTAACGTGAGTCGAAATTGCTGTTTGAAAATAATATATTCTAGGATTGATTGTCACCATCTTGTGGTGGATATCGTTTTGTCAATGAAACAGTTGCAGACATATGAACTTGTAGCTCACAAGAAAAACAAGGAAGTATGGAACTATTGCATATTGAATTATGGGAAGGAAGTACATGCTCCCATCTCTCTTGACAAATGAGTTATAGAACATAATTGTAGTTTATACTAAATTAAAATAAAAAATTAAAAAAACTACATTTACAAATTAATTTAAATTACAAAAAATTAATTTGGGTATTACAAGTTATTTTGTCCAAACTAAAAAATTTAACCCAATTGAAAAACTAAACCGAAATAGTTTAATTTAGTTTGGTTTCTAATTACCCTCCAAAATTTGATTTGCATTGAAATTAAATAAAATTTTTAAATCAAATTAAAATCCAAATTGTATATAATTAGAAAATAGGATATAATATTAATATATAATAAACTATTAAATCACATAAAATATCAGTCACATTTATTTATTTCCAATTATTCAAATAAATATCTAAAGAAAAATAACATAAGAGAATTTACTAATTATTGAAAATTAAATAAAAACTACTTATTTATTTATTTGGTTACAATGGAAGCTAGATCAGTCAAGAAACTAGCCCATGTATTATTACATTTATTATATGAAATTACGTGGGGCAATGTTAGCCTATAGTAGGAACTAGAGTAACAATCTTGCAATCGCTTACCTAAACCCAAACCCTGTTGCAGCTAAAATTCTTGATCACCGGAGTTCCTTCCAACAACACGATGGCTTCCAAGACATTTGGATTTTCTCTCTTTATGGTTTCCCCTGCCTCATCTCCGTTTTTCCCGACAAGTTCCGGCCATGAGTTTTTACCTGCAACACCCATACATATATGTATATGTATATAATTTCTTATAATTGTGCACTAATTAATTACCCTTATATATGAAAAGAAGAGTTGATCCGTACTTACCTGGGCATTCAGACGCCATTCCTTTTTCTCTAAATTGTTTTTGTTTATCTTATATGTAAAATTCAATAGAACAAGTGAGGATGAGTTCCTGAGGTTGTAGGGTATTTATATAGCATATGAGGCAGCTCGGTGGAGATGTGGGAAATTATTTCATGAATTTTAATTTGTAAAGTATGGCTTTGACTTTGATTAATGGTGGCTGTTCATAGGTTTTACGCAGCTTACCTATCCTATACTGTACAGAGCTTATCCATATCTATTAACAAGGGAAGAACACCATATATAATAAAAGAGATGTCCGTAGTGTTTACCTATATATATATATATATATATCAAGAGGAAGATAAGAAAAGAGTCTGCAGTCGTGAAGTATGGAATTTGAAAGGATCCCTGCTCGTCCTCAAGGACTATAAGCCTGATTTATCTTCAGATGAAATTGAATTTGATATTTCCTTATAATTTTTAAAAATAAAAAAAATGATAATATATTTAAATTTTCAGTTAAAGTAATAATATATATAATAATTAGTTAGTTAAAATTTTTAAATATAAAATTAAAAAGTGATAATTTGTAACAGTTAACCAATTAATTTGAAAGGATTTTTCTTCTCTTGTTGTGACAAGAACTCTAAATTGATAAAGAATATAAGTTTTGATGAAGTAAATCTCTTAGAATCTCGTCTTAATTTGTAGGATAAGTATTTTTGAATTCTTATGAGATTTACTTGAAGTTGAAAGCTATTCATGAGGAGAGTTATGTTTGATTGCGGAAGAATGAATGATTATGTATAAAAAATCTTTAGAACTTTTATTATCTATATGACTCTTGTGTCTTAAAAGAGATGAGTATCAAGTTACGACTCTCCCAACAAGAGTAATGACTCTCTCATGGGAAATACTTGAGAGTTTATGATTGGAATGACTTTTTTGACCATTTGGTTATAATCATCTTTATCATAAGATCTTAGTGTGAGTTGCACCCCATTCTTTTCTCGCATCAACCCCCTTCTTCAAAATAATTTTTTCTCGAATTGGGATATTCTCATTAATTATTTAATTGACTCTCCTTCTTGTGAGAAAGGTATCTCAACACTTTAATGCTGTAAATCCCAACACTTCAATGCTCGGACTTGGGTGACGGGGCTATATCCTCTGAAAGTGCCGGTACAAAAAGCAGTCCTGCGGCGAAAAATAGTGCCAGAAAAGTGATGGAACAATCCAATTTCGCCATACTGGGAGCAAGGGAAAGTTTTCAAAATAGCTTGTGTACAATGGTTCTTCAATTTTAGAGATGAATTATATAGATGTTTTTTTTATAACGCTCACTATAACATATTAATTTAACATCTACACCCTCCTCCGTTAATTACATCCATTAATTAAGTTATTAATTTAAGATAGAAATTCAAATTTTAATAGTTAAACGAACTAATATTGACACACATATTACCTTATAAAAAATTAATTTCATATTTATTGGCTTTGAGGTATTTTACGTTCAATCCACGAGATTAAAATATTTGTCCAACCTTTCTCAAAGAGAAAAACAAAAGAACATATTTCTCCAATGCCTCAAACTACGAGGCAGGTTTTCCTTATTTGGGCAGGCTGATTGGACTCATCAGCAAGTTAAGTGCGAAGTTTGTTATGGGACCTAGAATTTACAATAGTGCTAAAATTCAGTATGTACTAAAATGTTATTATTAGATTGAGTTAAATAGATCAATAAGAATATAGTAGTTTGATTTATTTTTCAATTTGTAATTGGAGGTCCTAAAAATTTTTATTGATTCCTTCCAGACAAAACGAACTGAGATTTTAAGATACGTATATTCTTAGATTATTGTTTTGTTTTGTTAATTCCGTATATTACATATTAAGTGAATAAGTATGGTTTACGAAATTTATTATTTAGTTTTGTTCTTATTAGGTTTATTTATTTATTTTAATTAAAAACATCATGTGAGGAAAAAAAAATATACAATTTAATTTGAGCTGAACCGAATAAATTTAGATAGCGTTAGCTTTTTTTTTTTTTTGGCCCTATTCGGACTGATTGTCTCCTTTTTAATATCAACAAACACCCATGAAATGCCATACATAACTTACTGTTTGAGTGTTAATTTTCTAATGATATTTTCTCCATGAATTCATAAAAAAAAAATTTTAACCCTGTCCATTTGATAAAATTAAATTATTTTGCGACATAAAACTTTTCAAATATTCTGATAAAACAATATATCAAGGATATATCAATGTGCAACTTTGTAGATACATATATACCTTGCTTAAAGCTCTATACTTTATATGCTTGAAATTAAAAAAAATTTCTAATGATAGTGCTAAAATTCAGTATGTACTAAAATGTTATTATTAGATTGGGTTAAATAGATCAATTAGAATATAATAGTTTGTAGGAATTTTCACTTTTAAGGAAGGTGAGTGTTGGTTGGTAGAGATAGAGAAGGCCTTCGCGACACTTGGGGTGATTCCCAAACAGAAGGTTATTCTTGCAACGTATATGCTTATTGGTGAGGCAAGACGGTTGTGGCAACTGAAGCTGGCTACTATGTCCACTTCGATCACCTAGAATAGTTTTTGGCAAGCTACAATACTAAGTACCTTCTGGAATATCTTCGACATCTGAAAGAAGTAGAGTTTGCACAACTAGTCCAAGGAGATTTATCAGTAACAGAGTATGCTCAAAAATTCCTTGAGTTGTTTGGATACTCCCCTGACAATATGACAGATGAAGGTAGGATAGTAAGGAGGTTTGAATGAGGTCTTCGTCATGAGATCAGGCAGCAGTTGTTTGTGTTTTAGCTTGACGCATATTCGCCAGTCTTGGCCAAGACACAGTTGATCGAGAGAAACATCTATATTTTTTTCTCTACAATAGGCAACTCCAAGCCCCCAATTCCCCATCGCAAACTAGCACCCACTACACCAAACCAGCAGTACAAGAGGCCAAGGTCTTCACCTCAGGCTAAGACCTAAGGCCCTGGTAGTAGGACGTGGCAAAATTTGCCAACACTGTGACAAGGATCATGCGGACCGACCTTATTATCATCTCAACAACACCTGTCGCATATGTGGGAGTACCCACACTACGCGAAAGAGTGTTCGAGGAATCATAATTAGGCCAGGCCCATGGTCTAGGGTAGAGTCTACACATTCTCCCAGCAGGATGCTGAAGCCAATCTAGATGTTATTGGGGATATGTATACTATCTGCAAACATCTTGCACATATTTTAATTGACACTAGTGTTTCACATTCTTTTGTTTCATATGCTTGTATTCAATATTCAAATGTACTACCTGAATGTCTATATTCTGTATTATTTGTGTCTATACTTGGGAACAGAACATTGCTGAAAAATGTTAAATACAAATCTTGTATCATAGAAATAACAAGTAGGGAACTGAGCGTATATCTAATAGCACTAGATACGGGAGATTTTGATGTAATCCTAGATATGAACTTGTTACCAACTTATCATGTTATCGTTGATTGTTAACACAAGAGACTTGTATTTAACATCCCTAATAAAAAATATTTTACTAATTAATAAAATCTCATATATTGTTCGTGTATGGTGGTAATATATTGAATTTAATCATATGTCATTAACTTAATTATTCCTTTTCCGTCATAGGCAAACTTGAGGAAAGATTTGCATCTAAGATACTATTGTTGTCAGAAACTTCCCTGATGTATTCCCTATTGAACTACCAGTGCTGCCAGTAGATCAAGAAGTAGAATTCGTCATTGATCTTCAACCTAGCAACCCATCTTAGTCACCCCATACCAAATGAGCCATGTTGAAATGGAGGAGATTAGAAAATAGATCAAAGAGCTGCAGGATAATGGTTTCATCCGGTGCAACATATCTCCTTGGGTGCTAGAGTTACATTCGTAAGAAAGAGTGATGGGACTTTGAGGTTATGCGTAAACTATAGAGAAATGAACAGTGTCACAATTAAGAATAAATACCCTCTCTCTAGGATAGATGACCTTTTTGATCAATTATAAAATGCCCAGATTTTCTCCAAGATTCACCTACGTTCAGAATACCATCAGGTAAAGATCAAAGTAGAAGACATCCCTAAGACGACCTTTAGAACCCGATATGGACATTTTGAGTTTCTTGTCATGTCGTTCGGATTGACTAACTCACCTGCAAGCTTCATGGATTCGTTTGTCATAGTTTTCATTGATAATATCTTGGTTTACTCTAAGAACAGGGAACAAAACACTCAGTATCTGACTCAAGTCTTACAGATTCTCAAAGAAAAGAAACTATATGCAAAGTTGAGAAAACGTGAATTTTAGCTTGAGCAAAATTCTTTCCTGGGACACATAATATCGAAAGAATGAATCTTTATGAATCTCGATAAGATTGAGGTAGTGACAGGCTGGAAAGAACTTACTACGGTCAAGGAAGTTAGAAGTTTCTTGGGTATGGCAGGTTATTATCGCAGGTTTGTGAAAGGATTCTCAAGCATAGCAGCCCCCTGACATGACTCACAAAGAAAAATATCAAGTTTGAGTGGAATGAACAATGTAAAAGAAGCTTTACAAAACTCAAAAAGTAACTAACTACCGCACCGGTGTTGACTCTACCAAATGGAACAGGCAAATATACAGTGTACAGTGACATATCCTACCAAGGTTTAGGTTGTGTTTTGATGCAGAACGGGAGGGTCATAGCTTATGGGTCTAGGCAACTAAAAAACCTTGAAAAGAATTACCCCACTCACGATTTGTAGCTTGTTGCAATTATCCATGCCTTGAAAATCTAGCGCCATTACTTGTATGGAGAGACGTTTAAAATCTATATAGATCATAAGAGCCTGAAACACATTCACATAGAAAGACCTCAACATGCGTAAGAGGTGTTGGATAGAACTTCTCAAGGATTATGATTGTAAGATCTTGTACTACCCAAATAAGGGCAACATAGTAGCGGATGCTCTCAGCAGAAATAATATAGGTATGTTAACTCATATGATGGTCTTCGAGTGCAGAATGATAAAGGTTAGGTAACGAAAATAACTCCAAGACTTAAAACGGGCCACATGTCTAACCCACTTAACAGTCCAATCCAAGTTAATCCAGAGGATCAAGGAGGCTTAGTTGGTTGATTCTACTTTAGGAGCCCTTAAAAAGGATAGAAAATTAGGGATGAATCCAAGGTTCCAAGTTTTTGTTGATGGACTGCTTAAGTTCCAAGACAGGTTATGTGTTCCAAGCAATGTCGATTTAAAAAGAGATATCATGACAGAGGCTCATAATTTGGAGTTCACCATACAGTTGAGAAGAACCAAGATGTATCAAAGTATGGAGTCCTGATTTTTATGGAACGGGATGAAAATGGGTATTGTTGATTTATCTCAAAGTGTCTCACATGCTAATAGGTTAAGACCGAGTATCAACACCCAGGCGGTCTACTCTAACCGTTACTAATTCCATAATAAAAATGGGAGTATATCACCATGGATTTTATAACATGATTACCCAAAGCTCGTTCTGGTCATGAATAAATTTGGGTAATAGTCGATTGACTCACTAAATTCTCCCACTTCTTAGCCATTAGAGTAACAGACCCCTTGGACAAGCTAGTTAGGATTTACATTCGATGGATAGTCAGGCAGCATGGGGTTCTAGTAACAGTGGTATTAGACCGGGATCTCATGTTTATGTCTAGGTTTTGGACCAGTTTTCAGCAGGCAATGGGGGCCAAATTATCACTCAGTACGACTTTTCACCCACAAATGGATGGGTAATTAGAGAGAACTATTCGAACACTAAAGGACATGCTCAGGGCTTGTATCCTAGATTTCGGAGAAAACTGAGATGATCATTTACCTCTGATAGAGTTTGTCTACAATAGCAGTTACCTAACAAGTATCGGTATGGCTCCTTATTAAGCATTATATGGTCAACCCTATAGATTACCAATCTGTTGGGAAGAGATAGTTGATAGGAAAGCGATTGGCCCAAACCATGTAGAGGATACCACAATGAAGATTGCCAAAATTAAGAAAAACATCTAAACATCCGAAAGTAAACTGAAGAGTTATGCAGACACCCGAAGGAGAGATTTGAAATTTGAGACAGGTGGTCGATTCTTCCTTAAGGTCACCCCCCTTAAGAGCATCACTAGATTTGGAAAGAGGAAAAAACTAAATCCTCGGGTTATCGGACCATTCAAAATTTTGGACAGGATTAAAAAGTTCGCCTACAGATTAGGACTGCCAAAAGAACTATCTGGGGTTCATGATGTCTTCCATGTGTCAATGTTGCGCAAGTACAACCCTGATCCTTCACATATTTTGTCCTACAAATCGTTCCCTTTCTGGGAGGATCTTTCTTAAGAAGAAGTACCTATCAGCATCTTGGATCGAAAGAAGAGAATACTCCGCAATAGGAAAATCTCCTTCATCAAAGTCCTATGGCATAATCACTCGCAGGACAAGGCTACTTGGGAGATACAGTCGGACTTTAGGGTTAGATGTCCTCAGCTATTTAGTGAGATAACAATTTGGAGAATAAAATTTTCTTAAGGGGGGGAGAGTTGTAACACCCCGAATTTGAGATGTACCCATTTGATTTTGAGTTAATAAAAACACTTTTATACGTTTAATTTCATGAATTTCCATCCATTTATTTCCCTTTTTTTCGTATTCGATTGAAAAGAGATTTTGAAAACAGGGATCAACTCGCAAAAAAAAGGAAAAATGGGCCACCTCAACAAGCATGACGAACCATAGCACGCTGAGTAGTGGTTGCGTCAGCATGCTTTTCCATATGGGAAGAAAGGTGGGGAATCTACGTGTTAAACAGATCAGCTGGCCCACATCCATTCCCGCTCGCACGAACAGCTAGATCTCAATCCCGCCCGAATTTGAATGAATGGCCCCAATCGCCCATGTGATGGATCCAACGATCACATGATCGATGGTCCTGATTTGTGGAGCTTATCGATCGGACAGTCCCAAATGCATGAAGGAGAAAAATTCGGGTTGGTCCGAATAGGAGGGATTTAAATAAACATGCAAAGAATATAATCTTTAAACCTTTATTTTTCATGATCAATGAAAATTTGGGCATTTAAGTAAACATATAAGGAATATAACCTTTAAATCTTTATTTTTCATGCTCAATGAAAATTTCAATATTATTTATATTATTATTACGATCAGGCTAAATGCTCGAAATCCTTGTTAAGGGTTTGGGCTTTTATAGTCTATTTGGTCTTATTCAATCTTTTTTATATTAATAAACACTCATGAAATATTATACATAAGTTAATGTTTGAATGTTAATTTTCAATTGATTTTTTTGTGAATTTATGTAATTTAACTAGCTCTATGTGATAAAATTAAATTATTTTGCAATATATAACTTTTCACTATTTTGATAAAATAATATATGAAGGATATATCAATATATAACTTTGTAGATATATATATATACCTTGCTAAAAGCTTTATACTTTATTCGCTTCAAATTAAAATTATTGATAATAGTCCATAAAAATGGACATATTTATGAAAAATTATATACTACAATTATGTATTATAACTCATTTGTCCAAAGAGATTAGAGCATGTGCTTCCATTCCATAATTCAATATGCAATAGTTCCATACTTCCTTGCTTTTTTTGTGAGCTACAAGTTTATATGCTTGCAATTGTTACAATGACAAAATGACATCCACCACAAGATGGTGACTATCCCGAAATCTATTATTTACCAATAGCAATTTTGACTAACATTAACCTTATTTTTTTGAGGAAAAAATATTCTAACACTTCAATGTTGTATCTCCAATTAACTTTATGGACACAAGTTTGATAGCATTCCTCATCGATTATATGATGTCTACACTTGGGTGACAAACTTATATCTTGTAAAAATATCGGTATAAACAGTAGTCCTACAATGATAAAATGTGCCCAAAAATTGAAGGAACAATCCAATTTTGCCATATTGGGACTAAGAGAAAGTTTTTGGAATAGCTTGTGTACAGTGGGTTCTTTAGTTTTAGTAATTAATTATGTAGATACTTTTCTATAATGCTCTCTATAATAGATTAGTTTAATATGTACACCTTTCATGAATTACATCTCTTAATTAAATTAATAATTTAAGATAGAAAATAAAATTTTAATCATTAAACAAACTAATATTGTCGTTTATATTATGTTATAAAAAAATTAATTTCATATTTATTGACTCTGAGGTATTTTATGTTCAATCCAGAAGATTGAAAATATTTTCCCAATCTTTCTCAAAGAGAAAAACAAAAGAAAATATTTCTCCAATCCCCACAATTACGGGGTAGATTTTCCTTTTTTGGGGAGACCATTGGACTCGTTAGCAAGTTCAGTGCAGAGTTTGTTATGGTACCTAGAATTTATAGTAGTGGTAAAATTCGGTATACACTAAAAAAATTAATATTAGATGGAATTAAATAGACTGAATTAAAATATAATAGTTTGATTTAATTTTCAATTTGAAATTAGGGTCCTAAAAATTTTTATTTGAATCCATCCATATTAAATGGAATGAGATTTTAAGATACATATGTATATTCTTATATTATTATTTTGTCTTATTAATTCTGTAAATGACTTATTAAACGAATAATCACTGTTTATGAAATTTATTATTAGTTTTATTTTGATTAGATTTATTAATTTATTATTATTTTGTCTTATTAATTCCGTAAATGACTTATTAAACGAATAATCACTGTTTATGAAATTTATTATTAGTTTTATTTTGATTAGATTTATTAATTATTTTTTAATTAAAAAATCATGTAAGGAATAAAATGTACAATTTAATTTGAATTGAACTGAATGAATTTAGATTGCCTTTGTTTTTGTTTTTTTTGTTTTTTTGTCTATGTAACGTTCCGAATTTGAGATGTACCCATTTGATTTTGAGTTAATACAAACACTTTTGTTCATTTAATTTCATGAATTTTCCTCCATTTATTTCCTTTTTTTTCCTATTCTATTAAGGAATGAGTAAATAAAATTCATTTATCACAAAAATACAAAAAAAATAATTAAAGGAATTCATTTTGGACCTTTTTAAAAATAATTTTAGAAATCCGGGCACAAATGTAATATAGGGGAGGCCTATTTGAAAATAAATTTAGAAAATAGGGGTTAACTCACAAAAAAAGAAAAAAAATGAGCCACCTTAGCAAGCATGACGAACCACAGCATGCTGAGTGGCAACTGCGTTAGCATACATTTTCACGCGGGAAGCTAGGTGGATGATCCATGTGCTAAACAAATCGAACAACTCATATCCATTCCTGCTTGCACGAACGGCCAAATCTCAATCCCCCCTCTATTCAAATGAACAGCACTGATCACCCACATGATGGATCCAACGATCACACGATCGATGACCCTGATTCGTAAAGCTGATTGATTGGACGGTCCCAAACGCATAAAGGAGAAAAATCCAAGTTGGCCCGAATAGGAGGGATCAAACATCTCCCGTTGATCCACGCGGGCCTGAGTAGATGGCTGAGATTAGAAGAAGAGAGGTATTTAAACCTCTCTTTAGTTGGCACCCAAAAATCCTAGCCAACATCCCAACCGGAGAAGAAGAAGAAGGGGCAGCTGGAGGAAGCTCAGTTGCCAGAGGGATGATGTCGCCACTGTGCTAGAAACCTAAATATGGTCGGTAAGCACGATGTTTCTTTCAGTTCATCCTATTTTTTTACCTTAGGTCATTTAGATTAACCCTAATGTAGTATAGGCTAAGGAAAGCCGTAACTTGAGAGAGAGGGACAACAGAGCACGGCTGTGCCATCGCACCGAAAGCTAAAACCCGACTAGTTAGGCTGAAATTTCCTCCCTTTCTCCGTAAAACACTCTCCTCTCCATGATTTAATCTGATTTTCATCACAAGACCGCTAGGTTCGACTTGGCCAAGAGAAAATAGCTTCAGAGAAGGAGAACCAAACAGTAGAGCCCGGTGGCACCGCTGTGTTGGAACCCCAACCCGACCCCGATGAGTTCCTCTGCCCTTTTTTTCACCACTTTTTATGTACGTTCATGCTGTTTTGATGTGCATTTCTAATTGTACTAGAAAACCTAAAAAAATTGAGAGTTAGGAACTGCCGTGAACTTTAGTTAAAATAGGTGTATCCTGGTCTTCGACCCAGGGTAAGAATTCCTCAACCTTTTTCCTGTTACTATTAAATTAAATTTTAATCAATAGTAAATGGAAAATTCTAAATAGTTTTGTGATTCTTTGATGATTAAATACAGGTTATCGATGGAGCCAGTAATTGATTTGTTTATATTCGTCACTAGTTTATTCGTATTGCCTATTTGTTATTTTTATCTTTATTTTTATTTTATTTTATTTTATCTTATTTTATTATACTTTATTTTATTCTAGTCTATTTCTTTTCAGTTAGCCCAATTCGTTTCAATTTTCTTTCATTACATCAATTTAGAACCAATATACTAATCATGCACCTTGAATCGTGGAAGTGTACTTTATTGCGCTTCATTTTCACATTCTGCTTTGTTTAGTTCCATCTTTACTTATCATTTCATTTTATTATTCATGTTATCACAACCTGTGGTGTTGTTATTCTATTATGATATTTTATTTCATTTTTATTTACAATTTTATCCCTTAACAAATTTCAAAGCATGAATTTTGCTTTCTTGCATTTTAAAGTATGGGTCTCACGTGTTATTTAGGGTTAAATAATAATGGAAAACATGCATGCGTAAACCAATGTTGTTGAATGAAAAGGCTTATTAGGTATCATGGAAAAGAGTGTATGGACTTAGTACATAGGGTGAACCCTACCGTGGACATTACCCTCAACCGTACAGGGTTGGGAAGCCCCATACCAGATGGGGTTGGGAGTTTATAAGTTCCGCTCGTATCGGACGGGGTATTGAGATAGTTTTTAGTTATGGTGCCCATTATCACACAGGGTCTGGGGACAGCTGATTGATTTACAAGGAAAGTGTATGTATCCACACATAGTTAGGATCCCTATGGGCCCCTAATGATTCCGATGGGGAAAAATAAAATTGTAAAGTAGAGATGGGTATGATAAGTAACCCGACTTTAGGAAAAATAATGAAGAACCCAACGTTTCATGTCTATTGGAATGTATGTTATTTATGATTAAATCATCATTCTGATCTTATCTTCATGTATGGCGTTTGAGAGACTACTAGTTAAAGAAGAAAATCATAACGTTTTTAGTAAAACATATAAGGAATTCATTAGCATTCGGGTTTTATTAAAAGCACACTCCATTGGTCGTTTTATGTTTTCTATAATCCTTTTATTTCTATATCAATGGTAAAGTGTTGATATTCTTACTAAGTTAGTGTAGCTCACCCCTTTCTTATTAACCATTTCAGATCAAGACCAGGATCCCGAACAGCGAGAGACTAGTTAGGACATTATCACTTTTTGCTCTGCCAAATTTGAATTGAGGTTAATAATTACTTTGTAGCGGTTTTTCTCATTTTTAATAATTACTTTGTAGCGGTTTTTCTCGTTTTTAAGTTCTAAATATTTGTTTAGTCCCTTGGACATTTAAGTAAACGTGCAAGGAATGTAACCTTTAAATCTTTAATTCTCCCACTCAATGAAAATTTCAGTATTATTTATATTATTATTATGATCAGGCTAAATGCTCAAAATCCTTGTTAAGGAATTAGGCTTTTATCATTGGATCAGAGCCAGGTTCTTCAGAAATATTCCTTTCACATAGGATTGGAATGAATTTTATGCAATTCGAATCTCAAACTATTGTCATGTAATGTAGGTAAGGAAACATGAGAAAAGGAAGGCCCCTGCTAAAAAGAGCAGCCCGAGAGGGATCATTACGGGAGGATGTTGATTGGCTCTTCGAAATGCTTAAGAGGTTTATATCTACCCAGCAGGCTAAGGATGAGAGAAGGGAGTTGTTTGATCCCCCTCTACCCCTACCACAGTATGAACCACCTCAGCATCGAGAGGATCCAATACCCCCATGATACAACCCATTTCCTCCACAATACCATCTGACACCTCCACAGTACAATCTAATACCTCCATCGTATAATACGGTGTTCTAATAGCACCATCCATTTCCTCCCTAGCATAATCCAGTTCCCCTCCAGTAGGACCCAGCTCTGCCTACGATGGACCAGACTACATCGAGCAGCACAAGAGACTTAACTCATCTACTTTTGAGGAAGCTAAGTACTAGTTGACAGAGACAGAGAAGGCCTTCACGATACTTGGGGTGATTCTAGAACAAAAGGTTGCCTTTGCCACGTATATACTCGTAGGTGAGGTAGGATGTTGGTGGCAACTCAAGCAGGTTACTCTGTCCACTCTAATCACTTGGGAATAGTTTGTGCAGCCTACAATGTTAAGTACCTTCAGGAACATCTCTGACATTAAAAAAAAATAGAGTTTGCACAACTGGTCTGCGGTTGCATATGCAGAAGTGTCCAACACTACGTGAGAGAATGCCCGAGGAATCAGAATCAGGCCAGGTCTGCGATCCAGGGTAGAGTCTACACGCTCACCCACCAGGATACTGAAGCCAACCCATATGTGATTCAGGGTATGTATACTATCTGCAAACATCTTGCACATATTTTAACTGACACTTGTTTTTTGCATTCTTTTGTTTCATATACTTTTACTTAATATTTAAATGTACTACTTGAATCTCTTGATTTTGTATTATTGGTGTCTACACTTGAGAATAGAACATTACTGGGAAATGTCATATACAATCTTGTATCATGAAAATGGCAAGTAGGGAATTGAGTGTAGATCTAATAACACTAGATACGGGAGATTTTTATGTAATCCTAGGGATTAAGTCGTTAGTGACTTATCATGTTATCGTTGACTGTTACCACAAGAGACTTATATTCAACATCTCTAATAAAAAACTCTTTTACTAATTAATAAAATCTCATATATTGTTAACATATGGTGGTAATATATTGAATTTAATCTTATGCCATTAACTTAATTATTCTTTTTCTATGATAGGCAACCCCTTGGAAGATATTTGCATCCAAGATATTCCTTTTGTTTGAAACTTCCCTGACGTATTCCTTGATGAAATAAATACTAGGGCTGCTAGTATATCGAGAAGTAGAATTCACCATTGGTCTTCAACCTGGCACCCAACCCATATCGATCGCCCCATACCGAATGAGCCATGTTGAAATGGAATTACTGACAAAATAGATCAAAGAGCTGCAGGACAATCGTTTCATCTAACACAACATATCTCCTTGGGGTGTCAGAATTATGTTCGCAAAAAAGAGTGATAGGATTTTGAGGTTATGCATAGACTACGGAGAATTGAATAGAGTCACAATTAAGAATGAATACCCTTCATCAGGATTGATGACCTTTTTAATCAGTTATAGGGTGCCCAAATTTTCTCTAACATTGACCTGCGTTAAGGATACCATCAGGTAAATATCAAAGTAGAAGACATCTCTAAGATGACTTTCAGAACCCAGTATGGACATTATGAGTTTCTTGTCATGCAGTTCGGATTGACTAACGCACCCGTAATCTTCATGGATTTGAAGAATAGGGTCTTCAGACCATTCTTGGATCAGTTTATCATAGTTTTCATTGATGATATCCTAGTTTACTCTAAGAACAGGGAATAACACACTCCACATCTTACCCAAGTCTTATAGATTCTTAGAAAAAAAAAACTATATACAAAGTTGAGTAAACGTGAATTTTGGCTTGAGCAAACTTCTTTCCTGGGACATAATATCGAGAGAAGAAGTGTTAGTGAATCCCGAAAAGATTGAGGCAGTGACGTGCTGGAAGCAACTGACAACGGTCAAGGAAGTTAAAAGTTTCTTGGGTATGGCAAGTTATTACTACAAGTTTGTAAAAGGATTCTCAAGTATAGTAGCCCCTCTAACACGACTCACAAAGAAAAATGTCAAGTTTGAGTGGAATGAGGAATGTGAAAGAAGCTTTACAAAACTCAAAAAGCAACTGACTACCACACCAGTGTTGACTCTACCAAATGAAACAGGTGGATATACAGTGTACAGTAATGCATCCTATCAAGATTTGGGTTGTATTTTTATGCAGCAGGGGAGGGTCACAGCTTATGGGTCCAGGCAACCGAAAACCATGAAAAAATTACCCCACTCACAATTTGGAACTTGCAGTAATTATCCACACCTTGAAAACCTGGTGCCATTACTTGTATGGAGAGATGTTTGAAATCTATACAGACCATAAGAGCCTGAAACATATATTCACACAAAAAGACCTCAACATGCGTCAGAGGCATTGGATAAAACTTATTAAGGATTATGATTGAAATATTTTATACCACCTAGGCAAGGGTGATGTGGTAGTTGATGCTCTCAGCATAAATAATGCAGGCATGTTAACTCATATGATGGTCTCTTAGTACAGAATAGTAAAGGCCACGCAGTGAATACAACTCCAACACTTAAAACGAGCCACATGTCTAGCTCACTTAACAGTCCAACCCGAGTTAATCCAGAGGATCAAGGAGGTTCAGTTGGCCGATTCTACTTTAGCAAACCTTAAAAATGATACAGAACTGAGGTTGAATCCAAGGTTCTAAGTTTCTACTGATGGGTTGCTAAGGTTCCAAGACAGGCTGTGTGTTCCAAGCGATGTTGATTTAAAAGAGATATCATGATAGAGGCTCACAGTTTGAAGTAAGGCTCACAGTTCGAAGTTCACCATGCACTTGGGAAATACCAAGATGTACCAAAATATATGGCCTTGGTTTTGATGGAATGTGATGAAAAGGGATATTGTTGATTTTGTCTCAAGGTGTCTCAAATGCTAACAGGTTAAGGCCAAACATCAATGCCTAGGCAGTCTACTCCAACCATTGTCTATTCCATAACGGAAATGGGAGTATATCACTATGAATTTTGTAACATGATTACCTAAAGTTCGTTCTGGTCATGATGCAATTTGAGTAATAGTCAATCGACTCACTAAGTCCTCCCACATCTTAGCCATTAGAGTAACAGACCCTTTGGACAAGTTAGCTAGGATTTATATTTGAGGGATAATCAGGCAGCATGGGGTTCCAATAATAGTGGTATCAGACATGGACCCCAGGTTTACCTCTAAGTTTTGGACCAGTTTTCAGTAGGCGATGGGGACCAAATTATCACTCAATATGACATTTCACCCTCAAACAGATGGACAATCAAATAGGACTATTCGAACATTAGAGGACATGCTCAGGGCTTGTATCCTAGATTTCGGAGGACACTGGGATGATCAATTACCCCTGATAGAGTTTGTCTACAATAATAGTTACCAAGCAAGTATCGGTATGACTCTAGATAAAGTATTATACGGTCAACCCTGTAGATCACCAATCTATTGAGAAGACGTAGGTGATAGGAAATGAATCGGCCCAGAACTTGTAGAGGATACCACAGTGAAGATTGTCAAAATTAGGAAAAACATCTAAATAGCCCCGAGTAAACAGAAGAGTTATGCAGACACCCAAAGGAGGGATTTAAGAATTTGAGGTAGGTGATCAAGTCTTTCTTAAAGTCACCCCCCTTAAGGGCATCACTAGGTTTGAAAAGAGGGAAAAACTAAATCTTCAGGTTATCGGACCATTAAAAATTTTGGACAAGATTGGAACTTCTGCCTATAGATTAACACTTTCACCAAAACTATCCAAGGTTCATGATGTCTTCTATGTGTCAATGTTGCGCAAGTATAACCCTGATCCTTCGCATGTTTTATCCTACAAACTGTTCCCACTTCAAAAGGATCTTTCTTACGGAGAAATAACCATCAGCATCTTGGATCGAAAGGAGAGAGTACTTCACAAAAGGAGAATCCCTTTCATCAAAGTCTTATGGCTGAATCACTCGCAAGACGAGGCTACTACGAAGATATAGTCGGACTTCAGGGTTAGACATCCTTAACTGTTCAATGAGTAATAACAATTTGGGGGATCAAATTTTCTTGAGGGAAGGGGAGTTGTAGCACTTGAATTTGAGATGTGCCCATTTGATTTTCAGTTAATAAAAATAATTTCATTCATTTAATTTCATGAATTTCCATCCATTTATTTCCTTTTTTTCCTATTCTATTGCGGAATAAGTAAATAAAATTAATTCATCACAAAAATACAAAAAAATAACTAAAAGGAATTTGTTTTAGACCTTTTTGAAAATAATTTTAAAAATATGGGCATAACTGTAATATGGGGGGGGCTATTTAAAAAGAAATTAAAAAAATCAGGGGTCAACTCGTAAAAAAAAAGGAAAAACAGGCAACCTCAGTAAGCATGACAAAACATAGCACCTCGGGTGGCGGCTGCGTCAGCATGTGTTTCCACACAAAAAGTAGAGTGGTCGATCTGCGTGCTAAACAGATCGGATGGCCCACATCCATTTCCATTAGCACGAATGGCGAGATCTCAATCCTGCGCGAATCCAAATAGTTGACCCCGATCACCCACATGATGGATCCAATGGTCGCATGATCGACGATCCTAATTTGCAAAGCTGATCGATCAGACAGTCCCCAAAGCATGAAGGAGAAAAATCTGAGTTGGCCCGAATAGAAGGGGATTAAACAGTTCTTGTTGATACTCCCAGGCTCGAGTGGACGGTTGAGATTAAAACAAGAGATGTATTTAAACCTTTCTTTAGTCAGCACCCAAAAACCCTAGCAGACACCCCAACCAGAGAAGAAGAAAAAGGGGCGGTCGGGAGAAGCTTAGCCGTCGGAGGGACGATGATGCCACTGTGCCGAAAACTTAAATAAGCCGGTAAACACAATTTTTCTTCCCATTCATCCTATTTTTTCACCCTAGGTCATTATATTAACCCTAATGCAGGAGAAGCCAAGGAAAGCCACAACCTAAGAGAGAGGGATGATGGAGCACAGTTGTGTCGCCGCGCAAGAAGTCGAAACGCGACTAGTAAGGCTGAAATTTCCTCCCTTTCTCTGTAAAACACTCTCCTCTCCATGATTTAACTAATTTCGTTTTATTCTCGTTAGAAACCTATTTCTTTATTTCCAAATGTTGAATTTATTCATTCCAAATCATCGAACTCATTCCCTCTCAAGATAATTTAAGTTGTTCAAGGGTATCTAAAAAAGTTGATCACATAATTACACTTAATTATTTACTTCATGAAATTATTTACTCACTCCCTAATTTATACTCGTCCAACACTTCAATATTTCCTCATGATAATATTCGCTATTAATTTTAATTATTTAGACCCATTCTATGACGACGTAACTACGTTATTATTGCTTCTCATTCACTAATTCTTAATGAACTTTCCTTATTTTATTTAATTATTATTATTATTATTTTAATGCCATAGCTTTTATTGCAATCAATACTACCATACAAATAATACTTATCATTTCAGAAATTTAATAAAAGCTTTATTAAATTAACTTAACTAATTCTCAAGACTTTTAGTCCTTGAAATTTATTTTTATTTACACAACCCATTACTGTTTATTCACAATACGAGTAGATGATTTGTTTGGATGTTTCTTTGGGCACAAATAACCATTAGCTTCAACCTGCTTTATATGTTTTTTTTTTCTAGGCTAGAAGTCCAATAAAATATTCCTCCCTAACCCATCTTAATAATCAGAACTAAGTACCCTTTCCAGTAAACCAGAAGCCCACTAAGGCTTAGCCCATTTGGTAGTACTTTTAATTTTTCTAATTTACTTATGTTTTAATTTATTTTTAAATCAGTGTAACACCTCATTTCATTCTTATTTCCTTTCTTTTCTTTTAGTTGGCCCAACTCTTCCTTCCCAGCCCATTTAAGGTATGCCCAATCAGTATTTAAGTCTCTATTACAGCTACCCCCTTTTTAAAAAAAAAATCAAGCCTAGAGGCTTACTGGACTTGGTTTGACCCAATTTGCTGCAGCTTTCTAATTTGGGCCTAATGGGTTGTAAACCCAACCTGTTACCCGCCCCAAAAAAAGGAAGGCTCATCTTCTTCCTCCCGACGCCTGGGAGATCCAGGAAACCTCAATCACTCCTTGTTTCACCATATTTCAAACTTATCACTCTACACCATCATATACATAATGATTTCCAAATTTTTCAATATCTTCATTTTCAAATATTCTTAAAATAACTAACCTCCACATAATACCATAATATTCATTCAATGAAAAAAATCAAATCACTACATAATTTCAAAAATGGGGATTTAGAATAATAAACTACTCTTATTTTTCCCTAGATTTTGGGATGAATGATGGTCGTAGTGCGGTGAATCTTTCTTTTATCAGTTATCTGTAAAAAATGAGTTGACAAACCTTATGTTACCTCGGCATTTTGTGTAGGATACCAAACTACTTTTGGGTTTAAGATTAAAATGAATAGAGGTCATCTAAGGTGAAGAATTTGCCTTTGGATTGACGATGGTACGCCACCAAAAGTGAGCTCGTGCGGCTACTCCCCCTCTCCTTCCTTCCTTAGCCGATGGCTCCTAAGTCTCTTAGGGCTCTTGTTGCTAAAATTTTAAAAAATCCTTCTTACTTTTATAGCATTTCTAATTAAATCTGAACCGTCGAAATTTGAGAAATAGATCATAACTGTTAATTATACAACTTTAAATTTCTCAGTAACTTTTCAATTAAATCTCTGTGGTCTAATTTTTTTCTCAATTTATTAAAATTTTTCAATATTTTAAATTTATTTAATAGATTTTACCAATCCACTTCATCTATCATAAAACATCCATATACATTTTTTTTTGGGGTCATTACATCATCGATTATATGATGTCCATACTTGGGTGACGGACTTATATCTTGCAAAAAGGTTGGCATAAAAAGTAGTCTTGCAGCGACAAATAGTGCCAAAAAATTGAAGGAGAATCCAATTTTGCCATATTGGAACCAAGAGAAAGTTTTTGGAATAGCTTGTGTACAGTGGTTCTTTAGTTTCAGTGACTAATTATATAGATACTTTCTGTAACGCTCGCTATAATAAATTAATTTAATATGTACACCCTTAATTAATTAGATCTCTTAATTAAATTATTAATTTAATATAAAAATTCAAATTTTAATCATCAAGCAAACTTATATTAACAAATATATTATGTTATAAAAAAATTACTTTCATATTTATTGGCTTTGAGGTATTTTATGTTCAATTCACATGATTGAAAATATTTGCCTAATCATTCAAAAAGAGAAAAACAAAAGAAAATGTTTATCCAATCCCTCAAATTATGGGTCAGATTTTCCTTATTTGGGCAGACCATTGGACTCATTAGCAAGTTCAATGCAAAGTTTGTAATGGTACCTAGAGTTTATAATAGTGGTAAAATTCGGTATATACTAAATAATTAATATTAGATGGAATTAAATAGAACGAATTAGAATACAGTAGTTTAATTTAATTTTCAATTTGGAATTAAATATTCTGAAAAATCTTATCTGATTCCTTTCAGATTAAATGGAATGACATTTTAAGATATATGTATTCTTTGATTATTGTTTTGTTTTATTAATTCTGTAAATTACACATTAAATGAATAATTAATGTTTATAAAATTTATTATTTACTTTTTATTTTGATTAGATTTATTAATTATTTTTTAATTAAAAATACATGTAAGCAAAAAATGTAAAATTTATTTCGAACTGAACCAAATGAATTTCGATAGTCTTTGTGGTTTTTTTTCGTATTCATTTTGATTCAATCCAATTTTATATTAATAAACATCCAAGAAATATCATACATAACATATTGTTTGAGTATTAATTTTCGAATGATTTTTTTCTTTGTGAATTTTTATAATTTAACCAGATGTATTCCATAAAATTAAATTATTTAGCAATATATAACTTTGAAAATATTTTAATAAAACAGTATATGAAGGATATATCAATATATAACTTTGTAGATATATATTTATATTTACTTTACTAAAAGATCTATACTTTATACGCTTAAAATTATATTTATTATTAATAGTCCAGAAAAATGGACATATACATGACAAATTATAAACTACAGTTATGTATTATAACTCATTGCTTCCTTCCTATAATTCAATATGCATTAGTTCTATATTTCCTTTTTTTTTTTACGAGCTACAAGTTCATATCCCTGTAACTATTTCATTGACAAAGTGACATCTACCAGAAGATGGAGACAATCTATCCTGAAGTCTATTATTTTCAAACAACAATTTCATCTCACGTTAACCTGAATTTCGTGAGATAAAAAGTATTCTAACGCTTCTATGTTGTATCTCCTATTAACTTTATCGACACAAATTTGAAAGAATTCCTCATCAATTATATGATGTTCATACATGGGTGATGAACTTATATCTTGTGAAAGTGTTGGTATAAAAAGTAGCTTGGCGGCAACCAAAAGTGCTAGAAAAGTGATAGAACAATCCAATTTTGCCATATTGAGACTAAGAAAAAGTTTTTAGAATAGCTTGTATACAATAGTTCTTTAGTTTCGGAGATTAATTATATAGATTTTTTTAATGCTCTCTATACTAGATTAATTTAAAATGTACAACCCCCATTAATTACATCTCAATTAAATTATTAATTTATGATAAAAATAAAAATTTTAATTATCAATTAAACTAATATTGTCGTATATATTATGTTATAAAAAATTAATTTCACATTTACTAGCTTTGAGGTATTTGATGTTCAATCCAGAAGATTAAAAATATTAGCTCAATCTTTCTCAAAGAGAAAAACAAAATAAAATATTTCTCTAACCCCCCAAAATTACGGGGCAGATTTCCTTATTTGGGGAGACCATTGGACTCGTTAGCAAGTTCAGTGCAGAGTTTGTTATGTTACCTAGAATTTATAATAGTGGTAAAATTCGATATATACTTAAAAAATTAATATTAGATGGAATTAAATAGACCGAATTAAATTATAATAGTTTGATTTAATTTCTAATTTGGAATTAGGGTCCTAAAAATTTTTATTTGAATTCATCCATATAAATGGATTGAGATTTTAAGATATATACATATAGATTCTAATATTATTATTTTGTCTTGTTAATTCCATAAGTGGCCTAATAAATGAACAGTTATTGTTTATGAAATTTGTTATTTAGTTTAATCTTTATTAGATTTATTAATTATTTTTTAATCAAAAAACCATGTAATGAAAAAAATATACAATTTAATTTGAGCTTAACCGAATGAATTTAAATAGTCTTTGTTGTTCTCTTTTTTTTTGTCTATTTGGTCTGATTCAATCTTTTGTCATATTAATAAATACTCATGAAATATATTTTTTAATATATAACTTACTATTTGAATGTTAATTTTCAATTGATTTTTTTGTGAATTTATATAATTTAACTAAGTATTTGTAATGAAATTAAATTATTTTGCAATATAACTTTTCAAATATTTTGACAAAACAATATATGAAGGATATATCAATACATAATGTAACGGCCCCGAAATCTTGAAATAAATTATGTGTATTAAAAAGGTCAAATGCGGAAGCGGAATAAAAATTTGATTAACATCCCTTACACTAAAACCAAAAACGTGCTCAAAGTATAAAAGAACAAACTAACTAAAAGAGAAACTCGAAAATAAAAGCTATAAATATAACTACGGAGTCTTCAGGCGTCCCCTTCGCCGTATTCCTGCGGAACGGGCTCGGGAACAATGTCTTCCTGATCTGAAATGATTAAATAAGGAATGAGCTACACCAGTCCAGTAAAGACATCACACTATCTCACCGTCACGGAGGTAAAGGTGGGTAAAAAACACAAAAAAACCAATGGAGCATAATTTACAATAAACTCGTTTATTAACATAAAAACCTTTACTATCCACTTACCTCGGTGAAATTCATAAAACAATATACGAAAGCAGTAACATTATCATTATCATGAAATCATATGAGCTGTATAACATAATACTTATCACACCTTTTGTAATTCAATCATTACACAACATATTTTTCCTTATTTACCAGCCTACTAGTTTCCATGGGGATCCATAGGGGTCCCGCTACCCGTGAACCCTTAACACTTGTAATCAGATTCTAGGGCCGTCCCCATACCCCATCCGGTATGGACGCCAAAACTATAAACCTCCCGTCCGGTATGAGGGTGAAACGGGCCGTCCCCATACCCCGTCTGGTATGGGCGCCAAAACACATAAGGTCTCCATACCCCGTCCGGTATGAGAGACCACAATCCCGGTAGGGTTCCCTACGGACCCGGTCCGTCCACCATCTCCCAGGATATCTAGTCAGGCTGACCACAGTATACAATTATCAATTTACATAACCTCTCATTCTCCTTTTCCTCAGTCAGCATCATCAATTCACACACAAACAAGCAAACCAGTAATTTATGCCAAACAAGACAACATACAACATCGGGTTCTCAGTCATTCAACCTATAATCAATAAAATAGTGATATATGCACACGAAACTACGAAATGAAAACATCAGACCTCATACTGCATTTAAAGCCGTAAAATAGGCCAAACAACAGCTAACAGACAAACATACCAGACTCGGGCTCCATTAGCGACCTTAAACAATTTGACACATTTGTTGATTCATGAAATACCGTTTTATCATTTATTGAACTTTAATACCATGATAGGAAATAGGGTCAGGGGTCCTTACTTGTTTCGGGGTCCGAATACGGCTCTACAGTGCACCTGCAGGCTGTCCCTAATTTCCCTGAATTTTTTCCGGAGAACTGGAACGTACTACTGGTACCTGCACGTGTCCCAAAAAATCCCAAATTAGACCCAGGGCCCTTTTCGGCCAATATCGCAATTCCGGCACGGCTGCTCCGCCGTGCTCTGGCGACGGCGCCGCCGCTTGCGGCGGCGATTCGCCTCGGGTTGGCCGTTTTCGGCCGAATTCGGTCACACTTGCATCGGTCCCTGTGATAAAACAACCCTAGGGCCCTCGGGGGGCCAAAAAATTACGAAAAACCGAAGCTTACCGGCGGCGGTGCTCTCGGGTGCGGCGGCTCTCCAGCGAGGTTCGTGTTTTGGTGATTTAGCTCCGATCAACCTGTAGAGAAAAGAATGGTGATCACGGTGATATAAAAATTGTATCAAACGGAGGCCAGGAAGGGCCTCATCGGAGGCAAAAATTGAGGAGGGGCGCGGCGCCGCCGCTGGGTTTCGGCCGTGTTTTCTGGCCGTTTGGCTGGGATTTTGGCTCCGATTTGGCCACAGGGAAACTCAGCATTGAAAAACGAGCTGGGGGTATGAAATTTACCTCGATCGGCGGTCAGAAAACTCCCCGGTGCGGCGGCGGGTGGCGGCGGCCGGCTCCTCCGGCGTCTGGTTCGTCTTCTCCGGCAAGGGCAAGCGGCTAGGGTTTTTGTGGTCAGGTGTGGGGGTTCTATTTATACCCTTTTGCCTTTTGATCACAGCCGTCCATTTTGATTAAATCTGAGCCGTCCGTGCGCGTGCATCTGGGCCATCCGTGCGCGCGGGACGCATCTGGGCTGTCCGATCGCGCGCACGCGGATCGCCCACGTGGCCCGTTCCCGGGTCGACGTGGTCTTGCCACGCGGCAGGTCCTGGTTGGCCAGGGCTGCTGACTGGGCCGCTGACGTGGCGTTGACGGGGCACAATTTTTCTAAATTACGTTTTGACCCCCGGTTTCCGATTTTCTTTTCAAAAATACCTCCAGAATCCTAATTTTCACCCCTTTTTTTCAAAATCAATTTTAATTAAATCCAAATAATATTTTTACCCAATTTTATAATTATTGTTATTTTTATTTTAATTAAATTAAATTAAAATAAACTAAATAAAATAAAATAAATAAAAATAAAATTAATAATAATAATAATAAAATATTAAAATTATTGGGCGTTACATGTACAACCCCCATTAATTACATCTGTCAATTAAATTATTAATTTATGATAAAAATAAAAAATTTAATTATCAATTAAACTAATATTGTCGTATATATTATGTTATAAAAAATTAATTTCACATTTACTAGCTTTGAGGTATTTTATGTTCAATCCTGAAGATTGAAAATATTAGCTCAATCTTTCTCAAAGAGGAAAACAAAAGAAAATATTTCTCTAACCCCCCAAAATTACGGGGCAGATTTCCTTATTTGGGGAGACCATTGGACTCGTTAACAAGTTCAGTGCAGAGTTTGTTATGTTACCTAGAATTTATAGTAGTGGTAAAATTCGGTATATACTTAAAAAATTAATATTAGATGGAATTAAATAGACCGAATTAAATTATAATAGTTTGATTTAATTTCCAATTTGGAATTAGGGTCCTAAAAATTTTTATTTGAATCCATCCATATAAATGGATTGAGATTTTAAGATATATACATATATATTCTAATATTATTATTTTGTCTTGTTAATTCCATAAGTGGCCTAATAAATGAATAGTTATTGTTTATGAAATTTGTTATTTAGTTTAATCTTTATTAGATTTATTAATTATTTTTTAATCAAAAAATCATGTAACGAAAAAAAATATACAATTTAATTTGAGCTTAACCGAATGAATTTAAATAGTCTTTGTTGTTCTTTTTTTTTTTTTGTCTATTTGGTTTGATTCAATCTTTTTTCATATTAATAAACACTCATGAAATATCTTTTTTTCAATCTTTTTTAATATATAACTTACTATTTGAATGTTAAGTTTCAATTGATTTTTTTGTGAATTTATATAATTTAACTAGGTATTTGTAATGAAATTAAACAAAACAATATATGAAGGATATATCAATACATAACTTTCTAGATATATATATATACCTTGCTAAAAGCTCGATACTTTATACGCTTCAAATTAAAATTATTGTTAATAATCCAAAAAATTGGACATATACATGAAAAATTATAAACTATAATTATGTATTATAACTTATTTATCAAGAGAGATTGGAACATGTGCTTCCTTCCCATAATTCAATATGCAATAGTTCCATGTTTCCTTGCTTTTTATGTGAGCTACAAGTTCATATGCTTCCAACTCTTTCCTTGACAAAACGATATCTACCACAACATGGTGACAATTTATCCCAGAATCTATTATTTTCAAACAACAATTTCGACTCACATTAACCTTATTTTTCTAAGAAAAAAAAGAGTCTAACACTTCAATGCTGCATCTCCCATTAACTTTATGGACACAAGTTTGATAGAATTCCTCGTTGATTATATGATGTCCATATTTGGGTGACGGACTTATATCTTGTATAAAGGTTGGTATAAAAAGTAGTCCTGCGGCGACAAAAAGTGCCAGAAAATTGAAGGAACAATCCAATTTTACCATATTGGGACCAAGAGAAAGTTTGTGGAATAACTTATGTACAGTGGTTCTTTAGTTTCAGCGATTAATTATATAGATACTTTTCTGTAGCACTCGCTATAATAGATTAATTTAATATGTACACCCTTCATTAATTACATCTCTTAATGAAATTATTAATTTAATATAGAAATTCAAATTTTAATCATTAAACAAACTAATATTGTCTTATATATTATTTTATAAAAAATTAATTTCATATTTATTGGCTTTGAGGTATTTTATGTTCAATCTAGAAGATTGAAAATATTTGCCCAATCTTTCTCAAAGAGAAAAACAAAAGAAAATATTTCTCTAACCCCCAAAAATACAGGGTAGATTTCCTTATTTGGGGAGACCATTGGACTCGTTAGCAAGTTCAGTGCAAAGTTTGTTATGTTACCTAGAATTTATAGTAGTAGTAAAATTCGGTATATACTAAAAAAATTAATGTAACACCCATTAATTTTATCATTTTTATTATTATTATTATTATTAATTTTTAATTTATTTTATTTAGTTTATTTTGTAATTATTGAATTTTAATTGATTTATTTAATTTAATTTAATTTAATTTAATAATAATAATAATAATGATAAAATTGGGTAAAAATATTATTTGGATTTAATTGAAATTGATTTTGGGAAAAAGGGGTGAAAATTTGGATTCTGGGGGTATTTTTGAAAAGAAAATCGGAAACCGGGGGTCAAAATATAATTTAAAAAAATTGTGCCCCGTCAGCGCCACGTCAGCAGCCACGTCAGTGGCCCAGTCAGCAGCCCTGGCCAACCAAGACCTGCCGCGTGGCAAGGCCACGCCGACCCGGGAACGGGCTACGTGGGCGATTCGCGTGCGCGCGATCGGACAGCCCAGATGCGTCCCCGCGCGCACGGACGGCCCAGATCAAGCGTGCGCACGGACGGCCCAGATGCACGCGCACGGACGGCCCAGATTCAATCAAGTACAGACGGCCCAGATTTAATCCAAATTAAATCGCGATCGAACGGCCCAGATTAAATCAAGATGGACGGCTGTGATTAAAAGGCAAAGGGTATAAATAAACCCCCACACCTGACCACAAAAGCCCTAGCTGCCAGCCCTCGCCGGAGAAGACGAACCAGACGTCGGAGGAGTCGGCCGCTGCCACCCGCCGCCACACCGGGGAGTTTTTCGACCACCGATCGAGGTAAATTTCATACCCCCAGCTCGTTTTTCAATGCTGAGTCCTCCTGTAGCCAAATCGGAGCCAAACTCCTGGCCAAATAGCCGGAAAACACAGCCGAAGCTCAGCGGCGCCGCCGCGCCCCTCCTCGATTTTTGCCTCCGATGAGGCCCTTCCCGGCCTCCGTTTGATACAATTTTTATATCACCGTGATCACCATTCTTTTCTCTACAAGTTGATCGGAGCCAAATCACCAAAACACGAACCTCGTCGGAGAGCCGCCGCACCCGAGAGCACGGCCGCTGGTAAGCTTCGATTTTTCGTAATTTTTTGGCCCCCCGAGGGCCCTAGGGTTGTTTTATCGTAGGGACCGATGTAAGTGTGGCCGAATTCGACCGAAAACGGCCAACCCGAGGCGAATCGCCACCGCAAGCGACGGCACCGTCGCCGAAGCACGGCGGAGCCGCCATGCTGGAATTGCAATATTGGCCGAAAGGGGCCCCAGGTCTAATTTGGGATTTTTTGGGACACGTGCAGGTACCAGTAGTGCGTTTCAGTTCTCCAGGAAAAATTCAGGGAAAATTAGGGACAGCCTGTAGGCGCACTGTAGAGCCGTATTCAGACCCCGAAAACAAGTAAGGATTCCTCACCCTATTTCCTATCACGGTATTAAAGTGCAATAAATGATAAAATGGTATTTCATGAATCAATAGCTATGTGAAATTGTTTAAGGTTGCTAATGGAGCCCGAGTCTAGTGTATTTGTCGGTCAGTTGTTGTTTGTTCTATTTTACAGTTTTAAATGCAGTATGATGTCTGATGTTTTTATTTCATGGTTTCGTGTGCATGTATCACTGTTTCATTGATTATGGACTGAATGACAGAGAACCCGATGTTGTGTGTTGTCTTGTTGGCGTGAACTACCGGTTTGCATGTTTGTGTGTGACTTGATGATGGTGACTAAAGAAAAAGGGATAAAAAGTTATGTGAATTGGCAAACGAATAATGTGGACAGCCTGACTAGGTATCCTAGGAGATGGTGGACGGACCGGGTCCGTAGGGAACCCTACCGGGAACGTGGTCTCTCATACCGGACGGGGTATGGAGACCTTATGTGTTTTGGCACCCATACCGGACTGGGTATGGGGACAGCCCTGGAATCAGGTTATAAATGTTAAGGGTTCACGGGTAGCGGGACCCCTATGGATCCCTAGGGATATTAGTAGGCTGGTAAAGAGGAATTATGCTATTTAAAGATTGAAATACAAACGCGTGATAAATGTTGTATAATAAAGTCTATGTGATAACGTGATGATGATAATGTGTTGCTTGTGTAGTGTTTTATGGATATCACCAGGTAAATGGAAAGTAAACGTTTTTATGAATAAATGGGTTTATTACAAATTATGCTCCATTGGTCGTTTTTGTTTTCTACCCACCCTTACTTCTGTGGCAGAGAGGTAGAGTGATGTCTTTACTGGGCTAGTGTAGCTCACTCCTTACTTAACCATTTCAGATCAGGAAGACGTGGTTCCCGAGCCCGTTCCACAGGAAGACGGCGAAGGGGACGCCTGAAGACTCTGTAGTTATATTTATAGCTTTTATTTTTGAGTTTCTCTTTTAGTTAGTTTGTTTTTTTATACTTTGAGCACGTTTTTGGTTTTAGTGTAAGGGATGTTAATCAAAATTTTTATTACGCTTCCGCATTTGATCTTTTTAATACACATATTTCATTTTAAAATTCTGGGGCCGTTACAGTTGGTATCAGAGCCGCATTTCCTCGGACCCATCCCTTACACAATAGTGCCTTAGAGAAATACTCACCGATAGATCGTTACTCAACCATTCCTTGTGAATGCAGGTACACGAAAATGAGGAGAGGAAGGCCCCCACTAAACCGAGTAACCCAAGATAATTTGCTTCGGGAGGATTTAGACAGACTATTTGAGATGGTGGAAGCTCTCGTAGCTACCCAGCAAAGGCGAGAGGAGAGAAGGGACTTACCCGGACCTCCTCCGCTATCGCAGGTTGAGCCCCGGCTACAGCAGGCTGATCCCGAGCCACCCCGGCAGGAGCCTGCTCCTCCACAGTACCACCCGGCACCACAGCCGTGGTACGACCCGGTACCACAGCCACGGTACCACCAGGCACCGCCACAACACATTCCAGTACCCCCACCACATCATCAGGTTCCACCACCGAGCCCCCCAGTTCACCCTCAGCCGGCTCCAGTCCCTCTACCTCGGGACCCCGCTCCTTCCTTGATCGACCCCGGCTTCATAGAGAGGTACAGAAGACTGAACCCTTCTACTTTTGCAAGGGGGATCCTCTTTTGAAGAGGCCCAATACTGGCTGGCAGAGACTGAGAGAGCTTTCGAGACCTTGGGAGTAGTTCCTGAGCAGAGGGCTGCCATTGCCTCCTACATGCTGGTAGGGGAAGCAGTACGCTGGTGGGAGCTCAAGCGGACCACCCTGCCTACACCAGCTACTTGGGAGCAGTTCTTAGCGGCCTTCCAGGCGGAGTATCTCCCTAAACACATCTGACACCTAAAGGAAATGGAGTTTGCTCAATTGGTCCAGGGAAACATGACGGTGTCGGAGTATGCCCGTAAGTTCCTGGAGTTGGGCCAATATGCCCCGGAGACATTGATGGATGAGGGCCGAAAGGCCAGGAAATTCCAGTGGGGTCTCTGCCCGGAGATCAGACAGCACTTACTGGTAATGGAGCTCGAGACATATTCAGCGGTCCTAGCAAAGGCGCAGATCATAGAAAGGAGTTTCGACACCCACCCTCAGCTAGTGGGGAGTTCCCGACCCTCAACCCCACTCCGCAGGCCAGCACCTACCGTGCCTGTCCAACCCAGTAAGAGGCCCAGACTCGCCATCCAGGCCCCTCCTCAGGCTACGGGGGCAGCACGTGGGAAGATCTGCCAGCACTGCGGCAGGGATCACGGGGACCAACCCTGCTACCGCCTCAGCAACACCTGTCGCATATGCGGCAGTGCCCAGCACTATGCAAGGGAATGCCCGAGGAACCAGAATCAAAGAAGGCCTCCAATCCAGGGCAGAGTTTACAACCTTACCCAGAAGGATGCCGACGCAGACCCGAACGTGGTACATGGTATGTATACTATATCTGGCCACATTACTCATGTTTTGTTTGACACTGGTGCATCACATTCTTTTGTTTCACATGTTTTTGCTTCCAAAATTTGTGTATCACCTGATAGACTTGATTCATTGTTGTTTGTATCTACCGCTGGGGGGGAGACATTGCTAGGAGAGGTTATCTACAGGGCATGTGCCGTGGAGATAACAGATAGGAGACTGAGGGTAGACCTAATAGGGTTAGACACGGGGGATTTTGATGTAATCCTAGGAATGGATTGGTTAGCGGTGTATCACGCCACCATAGACTGCTTTAACAAAAATGTTGTATTTAATCCTCCCAACGAGGAGCCATTTACAAGTTAATAAAATCATTCAGTACTGATCTTCCCTGATGGCAAGTTTTCTTAATTCCCAGTACCTTAATCTTGTATTTTCTCTAACTAGGTAAGCCCAAGAAGGAAGTTTGTATCCAAGAGATTCCAGTAGTCCGAGACTTTCCAGACGTATTTCCGGATGAACTGCCCAGTCTACCAGTGGACAGAGAGGTCGAGTTCACCATAGACTTACAGCCAGGTACCCAGCCCATCTGGGTTGCTCATTACCGAATGAGCCGCATTGAGATGGAAGAACTAAGAAAACAGATCACTAAGTTACAAGACAGTGGTTTCATTAGACACAGCGTTTCTCCTTGGGGTGTCGGAGTTACTTTTGCAAGGAAGGGAGATGGAACGTTGAGACTGTGCATTGATTACAGAGGGATAAACAAGGTAACAATTAAGAACAAATATCCTCTTCCCCGGATTGATGACCTTTTCGATCAGTTGTAGGGTGCACAGGTCTTTTCTAAAATAGATCTACAATCAGGTTACCATCAGGTAAAGATAAGAACAGAAGACATCCCCAAGACGGCCTTCCGAACCAGGTACAGACACTATGAGTTCCTGGTCATGCCATTCGGGCTAACCAATGCCCCGGCAATCTTTATGGATCTGATGAACAGAGTTTTCAGAGAGTTCTTGGATCAGTTTGTCATCATGTTCATCGATGATATCTTATTCTACTCAAAAAGCAGAGAAGAGCATGCTCACCATCTGGCCCAAGTTTTGCAGGTCCTTAGAAACAAGAGGCTATATGCGAAGTTGAGTAAGTGTGGATTCTGGCTTGAGCAGACTGCCTTCCTAGGACACATCATATCGAAGGAAGGGATATCAGTGAATCCTGAAAAGGTTGAAGCGGTACTTGGTTGGGAGAAACTGACATCAGTTAAGGAAATCCGTAGCTTCTTGGGAATGGCAGGTTATTACTGCAGGTTCGTTGAAGGATTCTCCAGTCTAGCAGCTCCTCTAACCCGACTCACAAAGAAGAATGCCAAGTTCGAGTGGAATAAAGACTGCGAAAGAAGTTTTTCAGAATTAAAGAAGTGGCTGACCACTGCACCCGTACTAGCCTTACCGAGTGGATCGGGAGGATATACAGTTTATAGTGATGCCTCATATCTGGGCCTGGGTTGTGTCCTAATGCAGCATGAAAAGGTTATAGCATACGGGTTCAGACAGTTAAAGAATCATGAGAAGAACTATCCCACCCATGACTTGGAACTTGCCGCAATCATTCATGCCTTGAAAACCTGGCACCATTATTTGTATGGAGAGACCTTTCAGATCTATACCGATCACAAGAGTTTGAAACACATATTCACTCAGAAGGATCTCAACTGCGTCAGAGAAGGTGGATGGAACTCCTTAAGGACTATGATTGTGACATCTTATACCATCCGGGTAAGGGCAACGTGGTAACAGATGCCCTCAGCAGGAAAAGTGCAGGTATCTTAGCCTATTTGATGGTTTCAGAATGCAGACCAATTGGGGCCACACAACAGGTTCGACTTCATGATCTGAAGAGAGTCACATGTTTGAGCCACCTGACAGTCCAGCCCGAGTTAATTCAGAGGATAAGGGAAGCCCAGACAGTTGACCCCGCCTTGGTAGCCCGCAAGAAGGATGCAAAACAGGGAGGGAGCTCAGAATTCCGAATATCTGCTGATGGACTACTTCGTTTCCAAGACAGGGTGTGTGTCCCAGATGACAGTGAGTTAAAAAGGGACATCATGACAGAGTCCCATGGCTCGAAGTTTGCCATGCATCCAGGAAGCACCAAAATGTACCAAAGCATACGACCCCGGTTTTGGTGGCATGGGATGAAGAAAGACATAGCCGACTTTGTATCTAAATGTTTGGTATGTCAACAAGTCAAGGCAGAGCATCAGCGCCCAGGTGGGTTACTTCAGCCTTTACCGATCCTGGAATGGAAGTGGGAACATATCACCATGGACTTCGTATCGGGGCTACCTAAGGCGCGTTCAGGACACGATGCCATATGGGTAATCGTTGACCGACTTACCAAGTCTTTCCACTTCCTAGCCATCAGGATGACCGATTCATTGGACAAGTTGGCAAGGATGTATATCTAGGAGATAGTCAGATTGCATGGGGTTCCAATAACAGTAGTATCCGACAGGGATCCCAGGTTCACCTCTCGGTTTTGGAGTAGCTTCCAGCAAGCTATGGGAACAAAGCTGTCTCTTAGTACTGCCTTCCACCCCCAGACTGATGGACAATCAGAGAGGACAATTCGTACGCTTGAGGATATGCTCCGAGCTTGTATCCTTGACTTCGGGGGCCATTGGGACGACCATCTACCCCTGATAGAGTTTGCCTACAACAACAGCTACCAAGCAAGTATCGGCATGACTCCATATGAGGCGCTATATTGGCGCCCGTGCAGGTCAACGATTTGTTGGGAGGAAGTGGGCGATAGAAGATTGTTCAGCCCGAAGTTGGTAGAGGAGACCACGTCCAAGATAGTTAAAATCAAGAAGAACATTCAGACAGCTCAGAGTAGGCAGAAGAGTTATGCAGTTATCCGGAGGAGAGACCTAGCGTTTGAGAAAGGTGACCGTGTGTTTCTTAAGGTCACTCCTTTCAAGGGAATTAGTAGGTTCGGCAGGAGGGAAAAATTAAACCCCCGATATATTGGATCCTTTGAAATCTTAGACAAGATTGGTACCGCTGCCTACAGACTAGCACTGCCTCCCGAGCTCTTCCGAGTTCACAACGTGTTTCACGTATCTATGCTACGTAAGTACAACCCGGACCCTTCTCATGTCTTGGCTCATGAACCGCTTCCACTCCAAGAGGACTTGTCTTATGAAGAAGTACCGGTCGGTATCACGGACCGAGAGAGCAGAATACTCCGCAACCGGGAAATATCATTTGTAAAGGTCGTGTGGCAGAACCACACGCCCAGGGAGGCTACTTGGGAACTAGAATCAGAATTTAGAGCCCGATATCCCCATTTGTTCGACCAAGAGTAAGAGGCAAATTTGGGGGACCAAATTTCTTTAAGGGGGGGAGAGTTGTAACACCCATTAATTTTATCATTTTTATAATTATTATTATTAATTTTTAATTTATTTTATTTAGTTTATTTTATAATTTTTGAATTTTAATTGATTTATTTAATTTAATTTAATTTAATTTAATATAATAAAAATAATAATAATAATAATGATAAAATTGGGTAAAAATATTATTTGGATTTAATTGAAATTGATTTTGGGAAAAAGGGGTGAAAATTTAGATTCTGGGGGTATTTTTGAAAAGAAAATCGGAAACTGGGGGTCAAAAAGTAATTTAAAAAAATTGTGCCCCGTCAGCGCCACATCAGCAGCCCTGGCCAACCAGGACCTGCTGCGTGGCAAGGCCACGCCGACCCGGGAACGGGCCACGTGGGCGGTCCGCGTGCTCGCGATCGAACGGCCCAGATGCGTTCCCGCGCGCACGGACGGCCTGGATCAAGCGTGCGCACGGACGGCCCAGATGCACGCGCACAGACGGTCCAGATTTAATCGCAATGGACGGCCCAGATTTAATCCAAATTAAATCGCGATCGAACGGCCCAGATTAAATCAAGATGGACGGCTGTGATTAAAAGGCAAAGGGTATAAATAAACCCCCCACACCTGACCACAAAAACCCTAGCCGCCAGCCCTCGCCGGAGAAGACGAACCAGACGCCGGAGGAGCCGGCCGCCGCCACCCGCCACCGCACTGGAGAGTTTTCTGACCGTTGATCGAGGTAAATTTCATACCCCCGGCTCGTTTTTCAATGCTGAGTTCCCCTGTGGCCAAATCAGAGCCAAACTCCTGGCCAAACGGTCGAAAAACACAACCGAAACCCAACGGCGCCGCCGCGCCCCTCCTCGGTTTTTGCCTCCAATGAGGCCCTTCCTGGCCTCCGTTTGATACAATTTTTATATCACCGTGATCACCATTCTTTTCTCTACAGGTTGATCGGAGCCAAATCACCAAAACACGAACCACGCCGGAGAGCCGCCGCACCCGAGAGCACCGCCGGCGGTAAGCTTCAGTTTTTCATAATTTTTTGACCCCCCGAGGGCCCTAGGGTTGTTTTATCGCAGGGACCGATGCAAGTGTGGCCGAATTCGGCCGGAAACGGCTGAAAATGGCCAACCCGAGGCGAATCGCTACTGCAAGCGGCGGCGTCGTCGCCGGAGCACGGCGGAGCCGCCGTGTCGGAATTGCGATATTGGCCGAAAGGGGCCCTGGGTCTAATTTGGGATTTTTTGGGACACGTGCAGGTACCAGTAGTGCGTTTCAGTTCCCCGAAAAAATTCAGGGAAAATTAGGGACAGCCTGTAGGCGCACTGTAGAGCCGTATTCAGACCCCGAAAATAAGTAAGGACCCCTCACCCTATTTCCTATCACGGTATTAAAGTTCAATAAATGCTAAAACGGTATTTCATGAATCAATAGATGTGTGAGATTGTTTAAGGTCGCTAATGGAGCCCGAGTCTGGTGTGTTTGTCGGTCAGCTGTTGTTTGGCCTATTTTACTGTTTTAAATGCAGTATGAGGTCTGATGTTTTTATTTCATAGTTTTGTGTGCATATATCACTGTTTTATTGATTATGGATTGAATGACTGAGAACCCGATGTTGTATGTTGTCTTGTTTGGCATGAATTACTGGTTTACTTGTTTGTGTGTGATTTGATGATGCTAACTGAGGAAAAGGGGAATGAAAGGTTATGTAAATTGATAATTGTATAATGTGATCAGCCTGACTAGATATCCTGGGAGATGGTGGACGGACCGGGTCCGTAGGGAACCCTACCAGGATTATGGCCTCTCATACAGGACGAGGTATGGAGACCTTATGTGTTTTGGCGCCCATACCGGACGGGGTATGGGGACGGCCCGTTTCACCCTCATACCGGACGGGGTATGGGGACGGCTCTAGAATCTGATTACAAGTGTTAAGGGTTCACGGGTAGTGGAACCCCTATGGATCCCCATGGATACTAGTAGGCTGGTAAATGAGGAAAAATATGTTGTGTAATGATTGAAATGCAAAAGGCGTGATAAGTATTATGTTATACAGTTCATATGATTTCATGATGATGATAATGTTATTGTTTTCGTATGTTGTTTTATGAACTTCACCGAGGTAAGTGGATAGTAAAGGATTTTATTATTGATAAAAGAATTTGTTGTAAATTATGCTCAATTGGTCTTTTTATATTTTCTACCCACCTTTACCTCCGTGACAGTGAGATAGTGTGATATCTTTACTGGACTGGTGTAGCTCATTCCTTATTTAATCATTTCAGATCAGGAAGACATTGTTCCCGAGCCCGTTCCGCAGGAAGACGGCGAAGGGGATGCCTGAAGACTCCGTAGTTATATTTATAGCTTTTATTTTTGAGTTTCTCTTTTAGTTAGTTTGTTCTTTTATACTTTGAGCACGTTTTTGGTTTTAGTGTAAGGGATGTTAATCAAAATTTTTATTACACTTCCGTATTTGACCTTTTTAATACACATATTTCATTTTAAAATTCCGGGGCCATTACATACTTATTCACTTAATATGTAATATACGGAATTAACAAAACAAAACAATAATCTAAGAATATACGTATCTTAAAATCTCAGTCCGTTTTGTCTGGAAGGAATCAATAAAAATTTTTAGGACCTCCAATTACAAATTGAAAAATAAATCAAACTACTATATTCTTATTGATCTATTTAACTCAATCTAATAATAACATTTTAGTACATACTGAATTTTAGCACTATTGTAAATTGTAGGTCCCATAACAAACTTCGCACTTAACTTGCTGACGAGTCCAATCAGCCTGCCCAAATAAGGAAAACCTGCCTCGTAGTTTGAGGCATTGGAGAAATATGTTCTTTTGTTTTTCTCGTTGAGAAAGGTTGGACAAATATTTTAATCTCGTGGATCGAACGTAAAATACCTCAAAGACAATAAATATGAAATTAATTTTTTATAAGGTAATATGTATGTCAATATTAGTTCGTTTAACTATTAAAATTTGAATTTCTATCTTAAATTAATAACTTAATTAATGGATGTAATTAACGGAGGAGGGTGTAGATGTTAAATTAATATGTTATAGTGACCGTTATAAAAAAAACATCTATATAATTCATCTCTAAAATTGAAGAACCATTGTACACAAGCTATTTTGAAAACTTTCCCTTGCTCCCAGTATGGCGAAATTGGATTGTTCCATCACTTTTCTGGCACTATTTGTCGCCGCAGGACTACTTTTTGTACCGGCACTTTCAGAGGATATAGCCCCGTCACCCAAGTCCGAGCATCATATAGTCGATGAGGAATTCTTTCAAACTTGCGTCCAGAAAGTTAACGGGAGATGCAGCATTGAAGTGCTGGGATACCTTTTAGCTCTCAAAAATCAGCTCAACGTGAGTCGAGATTGTTGTTTGAAAATAATAGAGTCCGGGATAGATTGTCACCATATTTTGGTGGATGTCGTTTTGTCAATGAGACAGTTAGAGGCATATGAGCATGTAGCCCACAGCAAAAGCAAGGAAGTATGGAACTATTGCATAACGAATTACGGGAAGGAAGCCCATGCTCCGATCTCTCTTGACAAATGAGTTATAATACATTAATTGTAGTTTATAATTTCTCCTGTATTTGTCCATTTTTCTGGACTATTAATAATGATTTTAATTTCAAGCATATAAAGTATAGAGCTTTAAGCAAGGTATATATGTATCTACAAAGTTGCACATTGATATATCCTTGATATATTGTCTTATCAGAATATTTGAAAAGTTATATGTCGCAAAATAATTTAATTTTGTCAAATGGACAGGGTTAAAATTTTTTTTTTATGAATTCATGGAGAAAATATCATTAGAAAATTAACACTCAAACAGTAAGTTATGTATGGCATTTCATGGGTGTTTGTTGATATTAAAAAGGAGACAATCAGTCCGAATAGGGCCAGAAAAAAAAAATAAAAAACACTAACGCTATCTAAATTTATTCGGTTCAGCTCAAATTAAATTGTATATTTTTTTTTCCTCAGATGATGTTTTTAATTAAAATAAATAAATAAACCTAATAAGAACAAAACTAAATAATAAATTTCGTAAACCATATTTATTCACTTAATATGTAATATACGGAATTAACAAAACAAAACAATAATCTAAGAATATACGTATCTTAAAATTTCAGTCCGTTTTGTCTGGAAGGAATCAATAAAAATTTTTAGGAACTCCAATTACAAATTGAAAAATAAATCAAACTACTATATTCTTATTGATCTATTTAACTCAATCTAATAATAACATTTTAGTACATACTGAATTTTAGCACTACTGTAAATTTTAGGTCCCATAACAAACTTCGCACTTAACTTGCTGACGAGTCCAATCAGCCTGCCCAAATAAGGAAAACCTGCCTCGTAGTTTGAGGCATTGGAGAAATATGTTCTTTTGTTTTTCTCTTTGAGAAAGGTTGGACAAATATTTTAATCTCGTGGATCGAACGTAAAATACCTCAAGGCCAATAAATATGAAATTAATTTTTTATAAGGTAATATGTATGTCAATATTAGTTCGTTTAACTATTAAAATTTGAATTTCTATCTTAAATTAATAACTTAATTAATGGATGTAATTAACGGAGGAGGGTGTAGATGTTAAATTAATATGTTATAGTGACCGTTATAAAAAAAACATCTATATAATTCATCTCTAAAATTGAAGAACCATTGTACACAAGCTATTTTGAAAACTTTCCCTTGCTCCCAGTATGGCGAAATTGGATTGTTCCGTCACTTTTCTGGCACTATTTTTCGCCGCAGGACTGCTTTTTGTACCGGCACTTTCAGAGGATATAGCCCCGTCACCCAAGTCCGAGCATCATATAGTCGATGAGGAATTCTTTCAAACTTGCGTCCAGAAAGTTAACGGGAGATGCAGCATTGAAGTGCTGGGATACCTTTTAGCTCCCAAAAATCAGCTCAACGTGAGTCGAGATTGTTGTTTGAAAATAATAGAGTCCGGGATAGATTGTCACCATATTTTGGTGGATGTCGTTTTGTCAATGAGACAGTTAGAGGCATATGAACCTGTAGCCCACAGCAAAAGCAAGGAAGTATGGAACTATTGCATAACGAATTACGGGAAGGAAGCCCATGCTCCGATCTCTCTTGACAAATGAGTTATAATACATTAATTGTAGTTTATAATTTCTCCTGTATTTGTCCATTTTTCTGGACTATTAATAATGATTTTAATTTCAAGCATACAAAGTATAGAGCTTTAAGCAAGGTATATATGTATCTACAAAGTTGCACATTGATATATCCTTGATATATTGTTTTATCAGAATATTTGAAAAGTTATATGTCGCAAAATAATTTAATTTTATCAAATGGACAGGGTTAAAATTTTTTTTTATGAATTCATGGAGAAAATATCATTAGAAAATTAACACTCAAACAGTAAGTTATGTATGGCATTTCATGGGTGTTTGTTAATATTAAAAAGGAGACAATGAGTCTAAATAGGGCCAAAAAAAAAATAAAAAACGCTAACGCTATCTAAATTTATTGGGTTCAGCTCAAATTAAATTGTATTTTTTTTCCTCACATGATGTTTTTAATTAAAATAAATAAATAAACCTAATAAGAACAAAACTAAATAATAAATTTCGTAAACCATACTTATTCACTTAATATGTAATATACGGAATTGACAAAACAAAACAATAATCTAATAATATACGTATCTTAAAATCTCAGTCCGTTTTGTTTGGAAGGAATCAATAAAAATTTTTAGGACCTCCAATTACAAATTAAAAAATAAATCAAACTACTATATTCTTATTGATCTATTTAACTCAATCTAATAATAACATTTTAGTACATACTGAATTTTAGCACTATTGTAAATTCTAGGTCCCATAACAAACTTCGCACTTAACTTGCTGACGAGTCCAATCAGCCTGCCCAAATAAGGGAAATCTGCCTCGTAGTTTGAGGCATTGGAGAAATATGTTCTTTTTTTTTTTCTCTTTGAGAAAGGTTGGACAAATATTTTAATCTCGTGGATCGAACGTAAAATACCTCAAAGCCAATAAATATGAAATCAATTTTTTATAAGGTAATATGTATGTCAATATTAGTTCGTTTAACTATTAAAATTTGAATTTCTATCTTAAATTAATAACTTAATTAATGGATGTAATTAACGGAGGAGGGTGTAGATGTTAAATTAATATGTTATAGTGACCGTTATAAAAAAAACATCTATATAATTCATCTCTAAAATTGAAGAACCATTGTACACAAGCTATTTTGAAAACTTTCCCTTGCTCCCAATATGGCGAAATTGGATTGTTCCATCACTTTTCTGGCACTATTTTTCGCCGCAGGACTGCTTTTTGTACCGGCACTTTCAGAGGATATAGCTCTGTCACCCAAGTCCGAGCATTGAAGTGTTGGGATTTACAGCATTAAAGTGTTGAGATATCTTTCTCACAAGAAGGAGAGTCAATTAAATAATTAATGAGAATATCCCAATTCGAGAAAAAATTATTTTGAAGAAGGGGGTTGATGCGAGAAAAGAATGGGGTGCAACTCACACTAAGATCTTATGATAAAGATGATTATAACAAAATGGTCAAAAAAGTCTTTCCAATCATAAACTCTCAAGTATTTCACATGAGAGAGTCATTACTCTTGTTGGGAGAGTCATAACTTGATACTCATCTCTTTTAAGACACAATAGTCATATAGATAATAAAAGTTCTAAAGATTTTTTATACATAATCATTCATTCTTCCGCAATCAAACATAACTCTCCTCATGAATAGCTTTCAACTTCAAGTAAATCTCATAAGAATTCAAAAATACTTATCCTACAAATTAAGACGAGATTCTAAGAGATTTACTTCATCAAAACTTATATTCTTTATCAATTTAGAGTTCTTGTCACAACAAGAGAAGAAAAATCCTTTCAAATTAATTGGTTAACTGTTACAAATTATCACTTTTTAATTTTATATTTAAAAATTTTAACTAACTAATTATTATATATATTATTACTTTAACTGAAAATTTAAATATATTATCATTTTTTTTTTTATTTTTAAAAATTATAAGGAAATATCAAATTCAATTTCATCTGAAGATAAATCAGGCATATAGTCCTTGAGGATGAGCAGGGATCCTTTCAAATTCCATACTTCACGACTGCAGACTCTTTTCTTATCTTCCTCTTGATATATATATATATATATATAGGTAAACACTAAGAACATCTCTTTTATTATATATGGTGTTCTTCCCTTGTTAATAGATATGGATAAGCTCTGTACAGTATAGGACAGGTAAGCTGCGTAAAACCTATGAACAGCCACCATTAATCAAAGTCAAAGCCATACTTTACAAATTAAAATTCATGAAATAATTTCCCACATCTCCACCGAGCCGCCTCATATGCTATATAAATACCCTACAACCTCAGGAACTCATCCTCACTTGTTCTATTGAATTTTACATATAAGAGAAACAAAAACAATTTAGAGAAGAAAGGAATGGTGTCTGAATGCCCAGGTAAGTACGGATCAACTCTTCTTTTCATATGTAAGGGTAATTAATTAGTGCACAATTATAAGAAATTATATACATATATATATATATATATGTATGGGTGTTGCAGGTAAAAACTCATGGCCGGAACTTGTTGGGAAAAACGGAGATGAGGCAGCGGAAACCATAAAGAGAGAAAATCCAAATGTCTTGGAAGTCATCGTGTTGTTGGAAGGAACTCCGGTGATCAAGAATTTTAGCTGCAACAGGGTTTGGGTTTAGGTAAACGATTGCAAGATTGTTACTCTAGTTCCTTCTATAGGCTAACATTGCCCACGTAATTTCATATAATAAATGTAATAATACATGGGCTAGTTTCTTGACCGATCTAGCTTCCATTGTAACCAAATAAATAAATAAGTAGTTTTTATTTAATTTTCAATAATTAGTAAATTCTCTTATGTTATTTTCCTTTAGATATTTATTTGAATAATTGGAAATAAATAAATGTGACTGATATTTTATGTGATTTAATAGTTTATTATATATTAATATCATATCCTATTTTCTAATTATATACAATTTGGATTTTAATTTGATTTAAAAATTTTATTTAATTTCAATGCAAATCAAATTTTGGAGGGTAATTAAAAACTAAACTAAATTAAACCATTTCGGTTTAGTTTTTCAATTGGGTTAAATTTTTTAGTTTGGACAAAATAACTTGTAATACCCAAATTAATTTTTTGTAATTTAAATTAATTTGTAAATGTAGTTTTTTTAATTTTTTATTTTAATTTAGTATAAAAATGAAAAAAATTTGAAAGAGAATGAAATTGAAAATAATTTTGAAAAAAAAAACAAGTGAAATTTTGGATTTTGAGGGTATTTTTGAAAGAAAAATCGAAAACTATGGGTCAAAATGTAATTTAAAAAAGTTATACCACATAAGATGCCCGGTTAGTAGCTCTTACGAACCAGAACGCGCCACGTGGCAACGGACACTGACACAGTGCCACACGGGAGGCCACGCGGGCGATCCGCGTGCCCGCGATCAAACCGTCCATATTCGCTCCCGCATGCACAAACGACCTGGATGTGTTCTCTCCCTAAACGCGCTTGGACGGTCAGATTTAAATGCGATCAACGGTCCAGATCCACTTCTTATTTAAACGCGATTGGACGGTTCATATCAGATAGCGATGAACGGTCTAGATTCACTCCCTATTTAATTGCGATCAGACGTTTCAGATCAATCGCGATGGACGGCCCATATTAAAAGGGGACGAATATAAATAATTCTCTTCACACCAAATCCTAAGCCTAGCCGTCAGACACCCTCATCGGAGAAAAAGACCCAATCGCTGGAAAGGAGAACCACCACCATCCAACGCCACGCCGGAGCCACTTCCGATCGCCAAAAGAAGTAACAAAATTTCTTTTTGCTCAGAATTCAATTTTAAACACCCCCATGGCCATATTGGAGTAAAATGATCGGCCAATTGGCCAAAAACTACGGGCAAAGCCCGGCAGTGCCGCCGCAAAAAATTTTAAAAACCACCTCCGATAAGGCCCTTCCCGATTTCCGTTATGCAAAATTTTTTCACCGTTTTCTTCTCTACAGGTTGACCAAAGTAAAACACTCAACCGCAAAAGCGAGCTAGCGGAGCCGCCTCACCGAAGAGCCCTGCTGCTGGTGAGTTTCAGTTTTTCAATTTTTTCGGCCAACTGAGGTCCCTTAATGTGTTTTCTCGCAAGGATTGATGCAAAACTGGCCAAAAATAGCCAACCTAAGGTGGACCACCATCGCAAGCAGTGGCGTCGTCGCCGAAGCACGTCGGAGCCACCGTTGCTGGAATTTCAAAATTAGCCAAAAAGGGGTCGTGACACTGTTTTTGGATTTTTTGGGATATTTGTAGATACTTGTAGTGTGTTTTAATTTCCGAAGAAAAATTCAGGGAATCCGGGGACCGCGATAGGCACAGTCAACAAGTTTCATTTTTTAGGCATCGAATTGAGTAAGAATCTCTTACTCTATTCTCTGTTATGGAATTGAAGTTAAATTAATAATAATACGGTATTTTATACAATTTAAAAAATATTCATAATTAATTATGTGTTCGAAAATTATATATTATTGTTTTTGTTAATTATTTTTATGGTTTGAATGCATGATAGTATCTGATTGATCGATTTTACAGCTTTGAATGCATGTATTGTTTATTTTATGGGTTTACGGTTGAATTGGAAAAAAGAGAGATTAAAGAAAAACGGAAAATTGTGTGATTAAGTGAATGGATGAAGCGACAGCCTTACTGGATATCCTGAGAGATGGTAGACGAACTGGGCGCATAGGAAATCCTACCGTGAACGTTGCTTCATACCGGATGGGGTATCGAAGTTTGGTAATTTGACACTCATACCAGATAGGGTATGGGGACGACCCATTTCACCCTCACACTGGACGGAGTATTGAGGTTTAGTGGTTTGGCGCTCATATCGGACTGGGTATGGAGACGGCCCGTTAATTTGAAATGTTAAAGGAAATGGTTCACGTGTTGTAGGAACATCCTTATAAACCCCCATGGATACTAATAGGTTGATAAAGGATAGAATTGTTATTCAAATCGATTGCATATGAAATCATTATTTGAGTTATGTTATTATCTCTATAAGTTGTTTTGTAAATCTCACTACGGTAAATAGATGGCAAAGGATTTTGTTTATGATAAATGAATTTGTTTAATTAAGAGTTCCATTAGTTGTTTTGATTTTTCTACCAACCTTTATTTCTATGTCGTTGAATAGCGTGATATTCTTACTGGGATAGCGTAGCTCATTTCTTATTTAATCATTTCAGATCAAGATGACCAGAATCCAGAGGCTGATCCATTAGAGAGTTGCGAGTAGCATACCAGTTTTATTTATTTTTCGTTTATTTCATTAATTTTTTGTATTTCCTTCAAAAGTGTAATTTATGTAGCACTATTTAGTACTTTAAGTGTACTATTTAGTACTTTATTTATTTTCCGTTTATTTCATTAATTTTTTGTATTTCTTTCAAAAGTGTAATTTTTGTAGCATTATTTAGTACTTTAAGTTATTGTGTAAGAAATATAGACACTAACTAATTATTTCGGTTCCACACTTAATTTATGAATTATTTCTTTTAAAATTTCGGAACCGTTACATAACTTACAACCTACGCAACGCATTATTTACTTAAGGCACACATGAATATTACCTAACGAAAACCAATAATATATTGACGTATAAATTAATGTCACTACAATGTATATAAATCTATTGAACTCAAGAATGGTCTTGCCCATAAATAACATCTTAATTTGTAATTAATTCCCTTCTTTAATGCATTTTTAAGTTTCTGATTTAAGAAAAAACACTTATATCCCACCTCATCAGCTATGTAAATCCATCAACTCATCTTCACTTGTTTTATTGAATTATAGAGAGAAAATGTCATCTGATTGCCCAGGTCAGTATGGATCAACCTTTTTTTCTCTCAATTTTATTTTAATAAAAGTGAATGATTAATTCTTATTTTCTAGTAATATCTTACTAATTGACACAATTGGTTAAATCTCGTAAAATTATTTCATAGAAATTTATTGATATATATATATATATATTTTATAATATTAAATAATCAGTATTCTTTCTGTTTTTATTGTAACAAAAAATTCAATTTTTGTGTAAAAAAGACCCCTATTATCTCTTTAGTTTATGACATATTTTATTAAGTAATCAAATTATTTAACCTAACATGTCCGGTTGACACCTAGACTAAACTCTTACAATTTTATTAGGAAAAAAAATGTAAAAAGTGAAGTCTCTTATTTTGTCAGTAATTTAATTTAGAAATATTACATGTGTATATATAAGTTAATGAATTAATGCATAGTTATAAGAAAATATACATATGTATATATGGGTGTTGCAGGTAAAAACTCATGGCCGGAGCTTGTAGGGAGAAACGGAGATGAGGCAGCGGAAATTATAAAGAGTCCACTTGTGGCTGAAGCCACTGTGTTGCCGGAAGGAAATAAGGTGATCCTAGATTTTGACTGCGGAAGGGTTTGGATTAGGGTCAATGCGTGCAACATTGTAACCGTAGTTTCTCATACAGGCTAATATTCTCTACCTGGATTTTTAATTAATTTTCTTAAGTTCAGAGTCGTCCTCATAATATTGTGATATTAATTTAATTCCTTATAATAAATAAATAAATATATAATGTGTCTTTATTTGAAATTAATTAAAATTTTTGTGAATCATTTCCATTTTCGAGAATACTCAATACAAAGGTAATTTTTGAGAAAATATTTTTAATATTGTGGGTTGAACATAAAATACCTCGAAACCTATGAGACTAATTTTTTATGACATAATATATATGTTAATATTAATTTATTTAATAATTAAAATTTGAATTTCTAAGAGATGTAATTAATAGAGGGTGTACATTTTAAATTAATCTATTATAGCGAACGTTACAAAAAAATATCTAGGAGATTGGATTAAATTTTTATTGGACCGAGCCCAAATGGAAATGGGCTAGATATGTGTTCAGATTTTATTGGGTCTAGGAGACAAAAACAAAAAATGAAGGGATGTGAGGGATCTAAACCTGAGTTGGCCGACCCTAATAGAAAACCAGGCTAGGGAAGAGAGAGAAGCCCCTGGTGGGCTGAACGTTAAGAAAAAAAGAAATCATATATGTACATATAGAAGACAGCTGAAGTTTGATCCAAATAATGGTGGGTCGAACCCATAGAAAAGATCTTTTAGAAAGAAAGATTTTGGTCTAATGAACCTGGTGAGGCCAAGTCCATAGGAAGCGTATAAGAAAAATTTAAAATACTAGTGGGCCAAATCTTCCTAAAATGGATTAGAAGTGAAAGGTTTTGGGTAGGTCGAAGGATGGGAAAGAAAATAAAACTTAGTTTGAGGTAATAAATATGAAATTAATTTTTTATAACATAATATATATGTTAATATTAGTTTGTTTGATGATTAAAATTTGAATTTCTATATTAAATTAATAATTTAATTAAGAGATGCAATTAATAGAGGGTGTATATATTAAATTATTACAAAAAAATATCTATATAATTAATTTCTGAAACTAAAGAACCATTGTACATAAGCTATTCCAAAATTTTTTTTTTGTTCCCAATATAATAAAATTGGATTGTTCCATCACTTTATTGGCACTTTTTGTTCTTACAGGACTACTTTTTATACTAACATTTTCACAAGATATAAGTTCGTCACTCAAGTATAGACATCATATAATTGATGAGGAATTCTATCAAACTTGTGTCCATAAAGTTAGTGAGAGATGCAACATAGAAGTGTTAGAATACTTTTTTTTCCAAGAAAATTAGGTTAACATGAGTCGAGATTGTTGTTTGAAAATAAAAAATTCCGGGATAAATTATCACCATCTTGTGATGGATGTCGTTTTGTCAATAAAATAATTACAGGCATATGAACCTGTAGCTCACAAAAAAACAAGGAAGTATGGAATGCATATTGAATTACAGAAAGGAAACGCGTGCTCCAATCACTCTTGACAAACGAGTTATAATACATAATCATAGTTGATAATTTCTCCCACATATATCTATTTTTCTGGGCTATTAATGTTAATTTTAATTTGAAGCATATAAAGTATCGAGCTTTTAGCAAGGTATATGTATACCTACAAAGTTATATATTGATATATCCTTCATATATTATTTTATCAAAATATTTAAAACATTATATATTGTAAAATAATTTAATTTCATCACATAGACCTGGTTAAATTATATGAATTCACAAAAAAATCAGTTGAAAATTAACATTCAAATAATAGGTTATGTATGATATTTCATGAGTTTTTATTAATATGAAAGAAGATTGAATTAGATCAAATAGGCCAAAAAAAAAAAAAACAGACTATCTAAATTTATTTGGTTAAATTCAAATTAATTGTAAATATTTTTCCTTACATGAGTTTTAATTAAAAAATAATTAATAAATCTAATAAAAATAAAACTAAATAATAAATTTCATAAACAATAATTATTTATTTAATAGATCATTTATGGAATTAATAAGATAAAATAATAATCTAAGAATATATATACCTTAAAATCTCGGTCCATTTAATCTGGACAGAATGAAATAAAACTCTTTAGGACATCTAATTCCAAATTGAAAATTAAATCAAACTATTGTATTCTAATTCGTTCTATTTAATTTCATCTAATATTAATTGTCTAGTATATGCCGAATTTTACCACTACTATAAACTCTAGGTACCATAACAGACTTTGCACTGAACTTGCTAATGAGTCCAATGATCTGCCCAAATAAGGAAAATTTGACCCATAATTTGAGGGATTGGAGAAATATTTTCTTTTGTTTTTCTCTTTTTGAATGATTGGGCAAATATTTTCAATCTTGTGGATTGAATATAAAATACCTCAAAGCCAATAAATATGAGAGTAATTTTTTTTAACATAATATATTTGTTAATATCATTTTGCTTAATGATTAAATTTTGAATTTCTATCTTAAATTAATAATTTAATTAAGAGATATAATTAATGAAGGGTGTACATATTAAATTAATCTATTACAGCGAGCATTACAAAAAAGTATCTATCTAATTAGTCGTTGAAACTAAAGAACTATTGTACACAAGCTATTCCAAAAACTAAAGAACCACTGTACACAAGCTATTCCAAAAACTTTCTTTTGGTCCCAATAAGGCAAAATTGGATTGTTCCTTCAATTTTCTGGCACTTTTTGTCACTGCAAGACTACTCTTTATACTGATATTTTCACAAAATATAAGTTTGTCACCCAAGTATGGACACCATATAATTGATGAGGAATTCTATCAAACTTGTGTCCATAAAATTAATGGGAGATGCAACATTGAAGTGTTAGAATATTTTTTTCTCAAGAAAATAAGGTTAACGTGAGTCGAAATCGCTGTTTGAAAATAATATATTCTAGGATCGATTGTCACCATCTTGTGGTGGATATCGTTTTGTCAATGAAACAGTTGCAGACATATGAACTTGTAGCTCACAAAAAAAAACAAGAAAGTATGGAACTATTGCATATTGAATTATGGGAAGGAAGTACATGCTCCCATCTCTCTTGACAAATGAGTTATAAAACATAATTGTAGTTTATAATTTTTCCTATATATGTCCATTTTTTTGGATTATTAACAATAATTTTAATTTGAAGCGTATAAAATATCGAGTTTTTAGCAAAGTATATATATCTACAAAGTTATATATTGATATATATCCTTCATATATTGTTTCATCAAAATATTTGAAAAGTTATATATTGCAAAATAATTTAATTTTATCACATAGACCTAGTTTGTAACAACCCCAGTTTTCAAAGGTGGTTGTTATACTAATCAAACATGTAAGATTTATTCACATTATTTTTAATAAACAACACATCAAATCTCAAGACATCAACCTGCATAAATTTTCATTCCATTTGAAACTCATGTATACATATATATACTCGTGTATACTAATTCTCATTTACCTCATTTACAATGCCAAACTAGATTATCAAGTGTTAATAATGGAAGTATAAGTAATTCCATCTAAATGAGACATGTATATGTGTAATGATATCAAAACAATCTCATACCATGCTCTAAATCAACGATAATTGCTCTATGGTACGCCTTACTTATTCCAAAGTTTGAACACACGCTTCTTGTACATCCGATTCTTACTCTTGTTTTATCTGCTCTGTAATATATAACATGTAATGAGCTATATAGCCCAGTAAGTAAAATTTAAAATTCACATCAAAACAAGTAAAAAATTTACATCTAACTTCCCGGTACTGGGCATTATCCAACTTAACCATTTCCCTTCCTTTCTCTCACTATCATTGGTCATATATGTAGTCTCTGCATTCAGCATAGCAAACCCTAACCCATTACAACAAGTTTTTGCTCTGCTTACTCCTAATTTCCCTCCTAAAAAGTCATCTATTCACAACCATATACCTCCATTTGCCTGTCCCTAATTCTTCCCAACTTAGTCTACCCCTAGCAGGTCTATTTTCCTTTAACCATAATTTGCCCAGTATCTTAGTCTAACTCCCACCGTAAACCTCTCCTCAACTTCTTAAATTTGCCTAATGGAGCACCAACGCCTCTCAAATTATTAAGAACACCCTCACCAAACTCCCTACGTTTTTCTCTTCAGTTCAGCCCGTATTTCCCCCCTCTTCCCCTGATTTATTTTATTTCCCACAGCCCCTATCCTAATTTCTACCCCTAACGCTAATTACCATCAATCCAGCTTCCCTCTTGACATATTTACAACATTTCCTTGGTGCTTAAGCCACTGGATATTCACCCATTCCACAGTTATAGCCATTAGATGTACCAAGATTGCAAACATAAAAGAAAAGAGAAAAGTAACTAAAACGAAGAAGAAAGAAGGAAAAAAATATAGATAAATAATTAGTTCTTGGGTCATCAAACCCTCGACCCAGCCACTGGGCCACAATAGAATCCCATATTCCTTCACCTTCAGATCATAGAACCGCAAATATTACAATTGCCCACCAATTGCATGTCAATGCCAATCACACACACCTGACGCATCGAACCCTCGACCCAACCACTAGGCCATAATAGAATCCTATATTCCTTCAAATTTGGATCACAGAATGGTAAATATTACAATTTCCCACCAACGACATATCAATGCCAATCACACACACTCAGGGCATCGACCCCTCAACCAAATAACTGGGCCTACTGTATTGTAATTTTAGCATATTCCAAGCACAACAAGCACATGAACACAATGAATATACTATAGTAAAGCAAATGTGTAAATCCCCAAGCATTAAACGTATGAGGGTCACCATGCATTTTTTAAAAAATATTCACCAAGAAAATACATATATATATAAATCGACACACATTTCAATTTTCCTCTTCCCCCTCTCTTCTCTTAATTAGTTCGGTTAGCCATTTTTTCCTCTCTCTGTCCAAGCTTAATTAATCACAGAATTTTCTCCATTCCCTTAGTTCAGAACCTCTTTAAACCAATCCAGTAAAGACCTCCCAGTTTTGAGCTCCTTCCCACAAACTTTTACTCTGTCTCTCTTTTCGTTCTTCTCTATTATTATTAGGAACTTTAACATAACTATCTTTGCCTCCTAGATCCTCCTCCTGAATCAGTTCTATACCACCCAAACACAAAAAGAAGAAATCACAAAGAACTTATAATGTAAATTTCTATTTGAGCAATGAAGAGCAAATGGTACTTGCTTCTCGGATATGTATAATGATGATTCAACACAGTCTCTCCTTCCTCTCCCTACACCCCCGCATCAATGATGTTGCTCTGGTAAGTTCACTTATTGTTCACCCTCCCCTTAGCTTCTTTCGATATCACTATTCCCTCTCTCTTTTTCTCTCTAGGTCACCACTCTCATTCTCCCTCAAGTTTCCTCTCCTCTCTTTATACTAAACTCATCCTCCCCCCTTGTTGTGTTACAGGTCAGAAGAGAAAAGGGAGGTCATTCAGGCTTGGGGCTAGGCCTATGGGCTTAGGTCTTTTGGATTGGGCTGAAGAAAACATTGTGCTAGCTGGGTGTTACAAATCTCTCCTTTAAAAAAAAAAAGATTGGGTTCTCAAAATTTACGAGCAGGGGTTCAAAACATATTTACTCATTTCCAAGTTCTTCCTCAACTTGGTGGTGTCGTTATAACGTTTAGTTTGTAAACACTTCTTTCCTAACTTCTATGACTAAGGTATAATTGTTAGGATTTGGTCTCTTAATTCTAAATATTTTAACAGTTATAGTTATTAGTGTCTCACTGTAATTTCTTTAGAATTTTTTATCAAGCAAAAGGAATATTGATGTGATCTTAGACAACCTATAATTAGTTCTAAAAATGAAACCTTGCATCAATGAGGAATGCCCAGAATAGGAGAGTAGTTTCATCCCTGAACGCTGTCCTAATTGGGATTATTCCAATAGATGGCCCAAGTTTGTCCAAGCTAGAATGCTTAAGGCCCAAGTAAGATTAATGGGTTTGAAGAATTGTAAGAAAGCCCACGCTCGAGGAGGAGGCCCACACGTGCGCCGAAAAAGTGGCCCAGCCCATATGGCCCATGAACATGCACATGTGCCCACATGAATCGTGTGTTTGAGTGCCAGGAGCGCCCACGCACGCGACCCTCTAGGCCCGCATGGAACCAACCACACGCGCGTAGGCCCAAGGGGCCAAACACTTGCACCCCACGCGGACAGGCCCGCAGACGGCCCAAACGGCCCAAGCCTAGCCTGTGCTTCTCGCGGGCCTCTTCCCGCACAACCCGCGCAGCCCAACTGGGCCGGCCCATCCGGGTAGCCAAAACCAGCCGACCCCTCTTTTTCCCTTTTTAAAATATTTAAATTACTTAATATTTATTTATTTTATTATTTTAAAATATTTTAAAAGGCTTGGGACCTACTTTTCAAAATACCCATGTGTTAAAATTAATTTTCACATATTTTTTAAATGGATTTCACATGGGATAAGTACGGATTTAAATTAATTATTATTTTAATTATAAATCTATAGGATTATTTAATTAATTTATTTGGGATATAATAATTATTTTATTTTATATTTATCTTACATTAAGATAGAATTTTATCTAGGATATTATTTTATTAATTATCTGAAGATTTTTGTACTCATCTAGATTGTCCGGGAAAGGCTATAAATACACATTTACCCCTAGGATTTAAAACACACATTTGAGAATAAATTTGAGAGAATTCTTGAGAGTTTTAACTTTTTTTCTTTTATCATTTTTGCTAAAAATTAACTTCTTCAAGTTTTTCGGGAAGAAGGAGTATTTAGAAGTCTTGTTGAGTCAATGAGCGATGATCAACTTATAGGTAACTCTGTGATTTTTTTTTTCTTGTTTATTTCTCTAGTATTTGTTTTTACTTTCCTTTAGGATTATAGATTTAATTAGAGAGAAGAGTTTAATTCTAGGTGGTTATTTTTTTGGTATTGCATACGCTGAGTGAGTTTCAAGAGTAAATTCGATCCTCCCCCATACCTTATCGCGTCATCTGGTGTAAGAGCTTTGGCTCCTTGAAACCTAAATCTATCTTTATTTGATTTAGCATTTTGTTCTTAAATTAGCACTCAAAATTATTTGATTATTAATTCATATTGCATCCTGCTTGAATTCATATCTATCCGTTCAATTCAAGTAGTTCGTGTTATTATTCAAAAAAAAAATTATATATCCAAAATTACCAAAAATGCCCTAGTTGCACCCTATAAGACAATTGGCACATGTTTGCATTTTGTATCACAAAAGCAAAATAACTGCCTACTTGGTGATCGGAAATCATTTGAGAAATCAAAGGCAAAGTATGTTGCCTAACTCGTGTGAGCGAAAACTTTTATTTTCTTTCCGCACACTATCCACATTTAATTCTAAATTGCATTTCTGTAATCTGCATCAATGTTGCATAAAGAAACTTAATCGGTCGTAGATCGTAGCCGATAAATTGGGTGTAGTATAGGAAGATACACCTACTAATTATATCCATCAAGATTGATCAGATCCTTACGCATCAGTCCAAATTGTCATTCTTTGTGATCTATATTTTTGTTTTCTTTATTTTATGACTGTTACATAATTAAGTGACTAATTATTACTAGTTGTTTAACGCATAAAGAGCACACCATTCTTTTTTTCTGTGTGCTTGTTTCTGAGCTTCAGTAGAAATCAGAATCCTTTAGGGTTCCTTGTGTCATAAGGACTAACGTGTAGACCTGATTTAAGTGATTTCGATTTCAAATGCTCAACTCGACAGACGAAGCTGTCAACTGAGAGATTGCAAGGTAAACATGAGTGAAGGTGAGGGAGATATTTTCTTTCATTAACCTTTACCTTGCAGGAAAATTCACTATGTTTCAATAAAGTGACATGCTTTCATTCCGAGAAAGTATCATTGTTGTCCGAAGGGTCATGAACCTATAAGCCCAATGAGAGGACAACGACCAGAGGGAGAACATATTCCACATGCGATGCCTTGTCCATGATAAGGTATGTGGAATGATCATTGATAGTGGTAGCAGTGCTAATGTGGCAAGCACTCTATTCGTGAAAAGAGCAAGGTTGACATGCATCAAGCATCCAAATCCTTATCGGTTACAGTGGTTGAATGAGTGTGGCGAAATTCAAGTTACCAAACAAGTCATAGTATCGTTCTTCATCGAAAAATATCACGACGAGGTATGTTGTGATATCGTACCTATGCATGCTAGTCACCTGATACTTGGAAGACCTTGTAGTTTAATAGACAGGTACAACATTACGGCCGCACCAATTGATATTCACTGAGAAAGGAAGGTTTGAATCATGTCCTTACATCTTTATCAACAAAAGAGGCACATGAAGATCATGTTAAAATTAAATAGTCTTTTAATGAATACTCAAGAAGTGTAGAAGAAAAAAAGAAGGCCATAGAGAAAGTCAATGGCCCATTAAGCATAAAGGATGCCCAACAGACAGCTAAAGATGGTCCATTGCGAGGAAGACCAAGACAGAAAACAAAGGAGTGTCCTGAAGACAGAGACATAATGTTGAGGAATATCTCTTATGAAAAGGGACGTTAAATTGTAATTACCTACAGGGAGATTCATTTTGACCTTAACCACTCTTTTTAAAGTCGTACTATTTTTCTCTTACAAATAATTACCATAGTAAGAGGGCTACGAAGATTTGATCAAGATTCTAGAGGAATTATGAATGAAGTCATGACGTGCATCAACAACAAAGCAAACATGCCAGGGAGGTATGCGTGTTTCCTACTATAATCCCTAATCTTTTCCCTTGTGATGAAGGCTCAGATTTGAGGATGAATCTTTTTAAAGAAATGAGAGATGATGTGATCCCAGACAGCTTAGAATTAGTTCAAAAAATACAACCTTACATCAATGAGGAACGCCCAGAATAGGAGAGTAGTTTCATGTTTGAACGCTTTCCTAATTGGAATTATTCCAAAAGATGGGCCAAGTTTGTCCAAGCTAGAAGGCATAAAGTGCAAGTAAGATTAATGGACTTGAAGAATTGTAAAAAAGCCCATGCCTAAGGAGGAGGCCCACACGTGCGCCAAACAAGTGACCTAGCTCGCACGACCCATGAACATGCATGCATGCCCATACGGATCGCACGCGCAGGCCCAAGGGGCCGAACACCCGTACCCTGCGCGGACGGGCCCGTAGATGGCCCAAATGGCGCAAGTCAGTTCCGCACGCACGCAGGCCCAAACGGCTGAACACCCACACCCCTCGCGGACGGGCCCATGAACAGCCCAAATGACCCAATCCCAGCCCGCAATTCTTGCAGGCCTCCTCCCTCGCAACCCGCACGAACCAGCCGATCCGGCCCATCCGAGTAGCCCAAATCGGCCGTCCCCTCTTTTCCCCCTTCTAAAATATTTAAATTACCTAATTCTTATTTATTTTATTATTTTAAAACTTTTAAAAGGCTTAGGACCCACTTTTCATAATATCCATGTGTTAAAATTAATTTTCACATGGTTTTTAAAAGGATTTCACATGGGATAAATATGGATTTAAATTAATTATTATTTTAATTATAACTCTATCCGTTAATATTAATTAATTAATTAATTTGAGATAGAATAATTATTTTATTTTGAATTTATCCTACATTAAGATAGAATTTTATCTTAGATATTATTTTATTAATTATCTGAAGATTTTTGTACTCATCTAGATTGTTCGGGAAAGGCTATAAATAGACCTTTGCTCCTATGATGTAAAACACACATTTGAAAATAAATTTGAGAGAATTCTTGAGAGTTCTGGCTTTTCTTCTTTTAGTATTTTTGCTAAAAATTAGCTTCTTTAATTTCTTCAAGAAGTAAGAGTCTTTAGAAGTCTTGTTGAGTCAAAGAGTAGGGATCAACTTATTAAGTCTGTGACATTTTTTCTTTCCTTGTTTATTTCCCTAATCTTTATTTTTACTTCCCTTTAGGATTGTAAATTCAATTAGAGGGAAGAGTTTAATTCTAGGTGGTTATTATTTCGGTATTACATACATTGAGTGAGTTTCAGGAGTAGATTCGATCCTTCCCATACCTTTTTGCGTCAAATACTGTCTTGGGCTATAATGATCTTCAAAATTCATTAACGTCTAATGTTTTCCAATCATAGTGTATGCAATTGTTATTACTGTACTACATGTTTTGAAAACATCATTTCCTATTCTCATTACATGGATCAATTTTTGATTACCTAGAAACCTTATCACTGTGGTACATCTGCAGTCTCCCAAGTTTCCCATGTCTACTTTAAGCTATTGTTTCCTAATTTTTGAAATTCAATATTTGATTATTTGGAGTATATTATCTTAAATCTTTAATAAACCCTCTAAGTATCACCAACATAGACATCATTCGTAAGGGCTTAGGGTTTTAATCTACTGTGGCTGTTCGTATTCATATAGGAAAGTTCACCAATACAACGGTTTACTTTTACTATTCTGTTTCATATTCACATCCTCCAGGATAGGTGTGTACAAAACTAAATGGGTGTGATGGTTTTTGAAGTAACAGATGTTATTTGTGGTTCCTTATCATACTAGAGTTTTCAAGATCCTTTTTCCCTTTTTCTTTTAATTATTGGCATCTTTATGAATTTTCTTTAGTTTAATCGTACTATTCTTCTAAATCCGTCAAGGCTAAATGATTCTTAATATACCCCAATACTTGATCAACTTATTCTTAAAGTCCCTTTGAATGTACATGGTAAGCATGGAATCCACGGCTATTGTCAAGAATCATTAGGAATTACTTGGGGGAAGGGTTCATTTATGAGTTTTATTTATGAGTGATTAAGTTTGGTTTTATCTCTTGCAGGATTAGGTATTACACTTTTGAGTTTTCAAAATTTTTAAGTGATCACTCTTAAATATGACCTTAAGATATGAGTTACTTGTTTATCATATTATTGATTTCTCCTTGTTGGTTCAGAGAGAAATCTTCCATGTGTGGTGGGTTATGGGTCTACTACACTTCTGCTGTGCTACTCTAATAATATCTACTTGGGAGTCTATCCTAATATATTAGTATATTGTACTACTTTGTGTTCCCTTTAGGTATATGAGAACTATATGCTGGATTTATCGTTATTTTATTAATGATTTATTTGTCATAACATGTCCATAGTGTCATGGCTTTCTTCTAAGTTTGTAGCAAATCTAGAAAGATTCCTAGTTAGGCTTACTTTGTTTCACTAACTAAAATCACTTTGCATTCACCAAGTATATGATTTATTCATTCTCCTCAAAGCACATGATTACTTAATGACTTATAATTTTAAATCGTGATTGTATCCCTATTTGGAACTTTGCTAGTAGCTTTCGAACAAGTACGGTACCCATTCTTCCTAGGGAATATTCAAAAGGAATTTCTAAAATCCATCAAAGTCTTGATATGTATCAGGTCTCCCAACATCCTTGGATATTAGGAAAGGTTCAAAAAGCATAACTGGTCGTTCAAATATTTCTTTAGTTTATTGTTTTTCCTAGTCACTAGAGAACTTAGAAAAGATATTTTGCTAGAGATTTCTCCATGTTATTTGTGCATTTAAAAATTCTCCTTACAGTCTCTATTCAAATTTGGTTTGTCCCATTTTTGCGTCCTACTTTGAGGTGGAATTTATCGCTCCTATTTGCACTTCCTATTCCTTAACACTATCTCTTACATGCCCACATGTTTTACTTCTCAGCCCTACTTTCTCTAAAATGTTTCCTAATGTTTGTATACTTCATATAGTCCAAACCCTCATGAATCAAAGGAGGCCAACAAAAGTTGCTCTGATACCAACTGTAACAATCCCAGTTTTCAAAGGTGGTTGTTATACCAATCAAACCTTAAGACTTATTCACATTCTTTTCAATAAATAACACATCAAAACTAAAGACATCAACCTGCATAAATTGAAAATTAAATCAAACTATTATATTTTAACTCGGTTTATTTAATTCTATCTAATATTAATTTTTTTAGTATATACCGAATTTTACTACTACTATAAATTCTAGGTAACATAACAAACTTTGCACTGAACTTGCTAACGAGTCCAATGGTCTCCCCAAGGAATGTTCAGAACTTAAATAGAGAAAACTACTAGAAAGTAATTATTAACTTCAATTCGAATTTGGCGAAACAGAAAAAGATAATGTCCTAGCTAGTCTCTTGCTATTCGGGATCTGCATTTTAGTCATCCTGATCTGAAATAGTTAATAAGAAAGGGGTGAGTTACACTAATTCAATAAGAATATCAACACTTTACTACTGACACGGAAATCAAACAATTGTAGAAAGCATAAAACGACCAACGGAGCATGCTTTTAATAAAACCTGAATGCTAATGCATTCCTTATACATTTTACTTAAAACATTAGCATTTTCTTCCCTAACTAGTAGTTTCTCAAATGCCATACATAAAGATAAGATCATAATGACGATTTAATCACAAATAGCATACATTCCAATAGACATGTAAAGTTAGATTCTTCATTATTTTGCCTAAAATCGGGTTACTTACCATACCCATCTCTACCATACCATTTTATTTTCTCTACTGGTATCGTTGGGGGTCCATAGAGATCCCCACTATGCGTGGATACATACACTTATAAATCAATCGGCTGTCCCCAAACCTCGTCCAGTAATGGGCGCCACAACTAAAAACTATTTTAATACCCTAGTCTGGCATGTGCGAAATTAATAAACTCTCAACCCCATTCGGTATGAGATTTTTCAGCCCCGTACGACTGAGGGTAATGTCCACGGTAGGGTTCACCCTATGTACCAAGTCCGTACACTCTTTTTCATGATACCTGGTAAACCCTTTCATTCAACAACATTGGTTTATGCATGCATATTTTTCATTATTATCTAAACCCCAGCAACACGTGAGACCCATACTTCAAAATACAATAAAGCGAAATTTGTACTTCAAAATTTGTTAAGGGATAAAACCATAAATAAAAAATGAAATAAAATACCATAATAGAATTACAACACCATTGGTTGCGATAACATGAATAATAAAATGAAACGATAAGTAAAGGTGGAACTAAACAATGTAGAATGTGAAAATGAAGTGCAATAAAGTACACTTCCACGATTCAAATTCGTGATTAGTATATTGATTTTAAATTGACATAACAAAAGAAAAATAGAAATGGATTGGGCCAACTGGAAAGAAATATACTATAATAAAATAAAGTAAAACAAAATAAAATAAAAATAATAAAATAAAATAAAATAAAATAAAGTAAATAAAATAAAATAAAAGTAATAAAATAAAATATAAAAAATAAAAATAGAGATAAAATAACGAATAGACAACACGAATAAACTAGTGACGAATATAAACAAATCGATTATTGGCTCAATCGGCAACCTGTATTTAATCATCAAGGAATCACAAAACTGTTTAGAATTTTCTATTTATTATTGATTAAACTTTAATTTAATAGTAATAGAAAAAGGTTGAGAGATTTTTATCCTGTGTTGGACATTAGAACACTATCTTTTTCAACTATAGTTTGTAGCGGTTCCTAACTCTCAGATCTCTTGGGTTTTTTTGGTACAATTGGAAACACACATCAAAACGGCATGAAAATAGGTAAAAAGTGGTGAAGAAAGGGCAGAGGAACTCACCAGAGTCAGGTTAAGGTTCCGACACGGCGACGCCACCAAGCTCCGTCATCTGTTTTTCATTCTCCAATGCTTTTTTCTCTCAGCCAAGCCGAACCTAGTGGTCTTGTGATGAAAATTAGATTAAATCATGGAGAGGAGAGTGTTTTGCAGAGAAAGGGAGGAAATTTCAGCCTTACTAGTCGGGTTTCGACTTCTTGCACGGCGACACAACTGTGCTCCATCGTCCATCTCTCTCAGGTTGTGGCTTTCCTTGGCTTCTCCTACATTAAGGTTAATATAATGACCTAGGGTGAAAAAATAGGATGAATGGGAAGAAAAATTTTGTTTACCGGCTTATTTAAGTTTTCGGCACGGTGGCGTCATTGTCCCTCCGGCGGCTAAGCTTCTCACGACCGCCCCTTCTTCTTCTTCTCTGGTTGGGGTGTCTGCTAGGGTTTTTGGGTGCTGATTAAAGAAAGGTTTAAATACATCTCTTGTTTTAATCTCAGCCATCCACTCGAGTCTGGGTGTATCAACAGGAACTATTTAATCCCTTTTATTCGGGCCAACTCAGATTTTTCTCCTTCATGCTTTGGGGACTGTCCGATCAATCAGCTTTGCAAATTAGGATCGTCGATCGTGCGACCATTGGATCCATCATGTGGGTGATCGGGTTCAACTGTTTGGATTCGCGCAGGATTGAGATCTCGTCGTTCGTGCTAACGGAAATGGATGTGGGCCATTCGATCTGTTTAGCACACAGATTGACCACTCTACTTTTTGTGTGGAAACACATGCTGACGCAGCCGCCACCCGAGGTGCTATGTTTTGTCATGCTTGCTGAGGTGGCCTATTTTTCCTTTTTTTTTTATGAGTTGACCCCTGGTTTTTTTATTTCTTTTCAAATAGGCCCCCCATATTACAGTTATGCCCATATTTTTAAAATTATTTTCAACAAGGTCTAAAACAAATTCCTTTTAGTTATTTTTTTATATTTTTGTGATGAATTAATTTTATTTACTTATTCCGCAATAGAATAGAAAAAAAAGGAATTAACTGGATGGAAATTCATGAAATTAAATGAATGAAATTGTTTTTATTAACTGAAAATCAAATGGGCACATCTCAAATTCAAGCGCTACAACTCCCCTTCCCCCAAGAAAATTTGATCCCCCAAATTGTTATTACTCACTGAACAGCTGAGGATGTCTAACCCTGAAGTCCGACTATATCTTTGTAGTAGCCTCGTCCTGTGAGTGATTCAGTCATAAGACTTTGATGAAGGGGATTCTCCTTTTATGAAGTACTCTCTCCTTTCGATCCAAGATGCTGATGGTTATTTCTCCGTAAGAAAGATCCTTCTGAAGTGGGAACGGTTTGTAGGATAAAACATGCGAAGGATCAGGGTTATACTTGTGCAACATTGACACATAGAAGACATCATGAACCTTGGATAGTTTTGGTGAAAGTGCTAATCTATAGGAAGAAGTTCCAATCCTGTCCAAAATTTTTAATGGTCCGATAACCTGAAGATTTAGTTTTTCCCTCTTTTCAAACCTAGTGATGACCTTAAGGGGGGTGACTTTAAGAAAGACTTGATCACCTATCTCAAATTCTTAAATCCCTCCTTTGGGTGTCTGCATAACTCTTCTGTTTACTCAGGACTATTTGGATGTTTTTCTTGATTTTAACAATCTTCACTGTGGTATCCTCTACAAGTTCTGGGCTGATTAATTTCTTATCACCTACGTCTTCTCAATAGATTGGTGATCTACAGGGTTGATCGTATAATACTTCATCCAGAGTCATACCGATACTTGCTTGGTAACTATTATTGTAGGCAAACTCTATCAGGGGTAATTGATCATCCCAGTGTCCTCCGAAATCTAGGATACAAGCCCTGAGCATGTCCTATAATGTTCGAATAGTCCTATTTGATTGTCCGTCTGTTTGAGGGTGAAATGTCGTATTGAGTGATAATTTGGTCCCAATCGCCTACTGAAAACTAGTCCAAAACTTAGAGGTAAACCTGGGGTCCATGTCTGATACCATTATTATTGGAACCCCATGCTGCCTGATTATCCCTCAAATATAAATCCTAGCTAACTTGTCCAAAGGGTCTGTTACTCTAATGGCTAGGATGTGGGAGGACTGAGTGAGTCGATTGACTATTACTCAAATTGCATCATGACCAGAACGAGCTTTAGGTAATCATTGTACAAAATTCATAGTGATATACTCCCATTTCCATTATGGAATTGACAATGGTTGGAGTAGACTGCCTAGGCATTGATGCTTGGCCTTAACCTGTTAGCATATGAGACACCTTGAGACAAAATCAACAATATCCCTTTTCATCACATTCCATCAAAACCAAGGCCATATACTTTGGTATATCTTAATATTTTCCAAGTGCATGGTGAACTTCGAACTGTGAGCCTCTATCATGATATCTCTTTTAAATCAACATCGCTTGGACACACAGCCTGTCTTGGAACCTTAATAACCCATCAGTAGAAACTTAGATCCTTGGATTCAACCTCAATTCTGTATCATTTCTAAGGTTTGCTAAAGTAGAATTAGCCAACTGAACCTCCTTGATCCTCTGGATTAACTCAGGTTGGACTGTTAAGTGAACTAGACATGAGGCTCATTTTAAGTGTTGGAGTTGTATTCACTGCGTGGCCTTTACTATTCTGTACTCAGAGACCATCATATGAGCTAACATGCCTGCATTATTTATGCTGAGAGCATCAGCTACCATATCACCCTTGCCTAGGTGGTATAAAATATTTCAATCATAATCCTTAAGAAGTTTTATCCAATACCTCTGACGCATGTTGAGGTCTTTTTACTGTGAATATATGTTTCAGGCTCTTATGGTCTGTATAGATTTCAAACATCTCTCCATACAAGTAATGGCACCAGATTTTCAAGGTGTGGATAATTACAACAAGTTCCAAATTGTGAGTGGGGTAATTTTTTCATGGTTTTTCGATTGCTTGGACCCATAAGCTATGACCCTCCCCTGCTGCATAAAAATACAACCCAAATCTTGATAGGATGCATTACTGTACACTGTATATCCACCTGTTTCATTTGGTAGAGTCAACACCGATGTGGTAATCAGTTGCTTTTTGAGTTTTGTAAAGCTTCTTTCACATTCCTCATTCCACTCAAACTTGACATTTTTCTTTGTGAGTCGTGTTAGAGGGGCTACTATACTTGAGAATCTTTCTACAAACTTGTAGTAATAACTTGCCATACCCAAGAAACTTCTAACTTCCTTGACCGTCGTCAGTTGCTTCCAGCACGTCACTGCCTCAATCTTGTCAGGATTCACTAACACTTCTTCTCTCGATATTATGTCCCAGGAAAGAAGTTTGCTCAAGCAAAAATTCACGTTTACTCAACTTTGCATATAGTTTCTTTTTTTTAAGAATCTGTAAGACTTGGGTAAGATGTGGAGTGTGTTATTCCCTGTTCTTAGAGTAAACTAGGATATCATCAATGAAAACTATGACAAACTAATCCAAGAATGGTCTGAAGACCCTATTCTTCAAATCCATGAAGATTGCGGGTGCGTTAGTCAATCCGAATTACATGACAAGAAACTCATAATGTTCATACCGGGTTCTGAAGGTCATCTTAGAGATGTCTTCTACTTTGATATTTACCTGATGGTATCCTTAACGCAGATGAATGTTAGAGAAAATTTGGGCACCCTATAACTGATTAAAAATGTCATCAATCCTGATGAAGGGTATTCATTCTTAATTGTGACTCTGTTCAATTCTCCGTAGTCTATGCATAACCTCAAAATCTTATCACTCTTTTTTGCGAACATAATTCTAACACCCCAAGGAGATATGCTGTGTTAGATGAAACGATTGTCCTGCAGCTCTTTGATCTATTTTGTCAGTTATTCCATTTCAACATGGCTCATTTGGTATGGGGCGATCGAGATGGGTTGGGTGCCAGGTTGAAGACCAATGATGAATTCTACTTCTCGATATACTAGCAGCCCTAGTACTTATTTCATCAAGGAATACGTCAGGAAAGTTTCGAATCAAAAGAAATATCTTGGATGCAAATATCTTCCTTGGGTTTGCCTATCGTAGAAAAAAGAATAATTAAGTTAATGGCATACGATTAAATTCAATATATTACCACCATATGTTAACAATATATGAGATTTTATTAATTAGTAAAAGAGTTTTTTGTTAGAGATGTTGAATATAAGTCTCTTGTGGTAACAGTCAATGATAACATGATAAGTCGCTAATGACTTCATCCCTAGGATTATATAAAAATCTCTCGTATCTAGTGCTATTAGATCTACGCTCAATTCCCTACTTGCCATTTTAATGATACAAGATTGTATATGACATTTCCCAGTAATGTTCTGTTCCCAAGTGTAGACACCAATAATACAAAATCAAGAGATTCAAGTAGTACATTTAAATATTAAGTAAAAGCATATGAAACAAAAGAATGCGAAAAACAAGTGTCAGTTAAAATATGTGCAAGATGTTTGTAGATAGTATACATACCCTAAATCACATATGGGTTGGCTTCAGCATCCTGCTGGGTGAACGTGTAGACTCTACCCTGGATCGCAGACCTGGCCTGATTCTGATTCCTCGGGCATTCTCTCACGTAGTGTTGGGCACTTCCGCATATACAACCGCGGACCAGTTGTGCAAACTCTATTTTTTTTAATGTCAGAGATGTTCCAGAAGGTACTTAACATTGTAGGCTGCACAAACTATTCCCAGGTGATTGGAGTGGACAGAGTAACCTGCTTGAGTTGCCACCAACATCCTGCCTAACCTACGAGTATATACGTGGCAAAGGCAACCTTTTGTTCGAGAATCACCCCAAGTATCGCGAAGGCCTTCTCTGTTTCTGTCAACTAGTACTTAACTTCCTCAAAAGTGGATGTCCCTGCGAAAGTAGATGGGTTAAGTCTCTTGTACTGCTCGATATAGTCTGGTCCATCGTAGGCAGAGCTGGGTCCTGCTGGAGGGGAACTGGATTATGCTAGGGAGGAAACGGGTGGCGCTATTAGAACACCGGATTGTACGGTGGAGGTATTAGATTGTACTGCGGAGGTGTCAGATGGTATTGTGGAGGAACTGAGTTGTATCATGGGGGTATTGGATCCTCTCGATGCGGAGGTGGCTCATACTGTGGTAGGGGTAGAGGAGGATCAAACAACTCCCTTCTCTCCTCCTTAGCCTGCTGGGTAGATATAAACCTCTTAAGCATTTCGAAGAGCCAATCAACATCCTCCCGTAATGATCCCTCTCGGGCTGCTCTTTTTAGCAGGGGCCTTCCTTTTCTCATGTTTCCTTACCTATATTACATGACAATAGTTTGAGATTCGAATTGCATAAAATTCATTCCAATCCTATGTGAAAGGAATATTTCCGAAGAACCTGGCTCTGATCCAATGATAAAAGCCTAAACCCTTAACAAAGATTTTGAGTATTTAGCCTGATCATAATAATAATATAAATAATACTATAATTTTCATTGAGTGGGAGAATTAAAGATTTATAGGTTACATTCCTTACACGTTTATTTAAATACCAAAATAGGGGCTAAACAAATGTTTAGAACTTAAAAATGAGAAAAACCGCTATAAAGTAATTATTAACCTCAATTCAAATTTGGCAGAGCAAAAAGTGATAATGTCGTAGCTAGTATCTCACTGTTCGGGATCCTGGTCTTGGTCGTCTTGATCTGAAATGGTTAATAAGAAAGGGGTGAGCTACACTAATTTAGTAAGAATATCAACACTTTACCATTGATATGGAAATAAAAGGACTATAGAAAACATAAAATGACCAAGGGAGTGTGCTTTTAATAAAACCCGAATGCTAATGAATTCCTTATATGTTTTACTAAAAACGTTATGATTTTCTTCCTTAACTAGTAGTCTCTCAAACGCCATATATGAAGATAAAATCAGAATAATGATTTAATCATAAATAACATATATTCCAATAGACATGAAACGTTGGGTTCTTCATTATTTTGCCTAAATTCGGGTTACTTACCATACCCATCTCTACTTTACAATTTTATTTTCCCCATCGGAATCACTAGGGGCCCATAAGGATCCCAACTATGTGTGGATACATACACTTTCCTTGTAAATCAATCAGCTGTCCCCAGACCCTGTGTGATAATGGGCGCCATAACTAAAAACTATCTCAATACCCCATTCGATATGAGTGAAACTAATAAACTTCCAACCCTGTATGACTGAGGGTAACGTCTACAGTAGGGTGAACCCTATGTACTAAGTCCGTACACTCTTTTCCATGATATCTAATAAGCCCTTTCATTCAATAACATTAGTTTATGCATGCATGTTTTCCATTATTATTTAGCCCTAAATAACACGTGAGACCCATACTTTAAAATGCAAGAAAGCAAAATTCATGCTTTGAAATTTGTTAAGGGATAAAATTGTAAATAAAAATGAAATAAAATATCATAATAGAATAACAACACCATAAGTTGTGATAACATGAATAATGAAATGAAATGATAAGTCAAGATGGAACTAAACAAAGCAGAATGTGAAAATGAAGTGCAATAAAGTACACTTCCACGATTCAAGGTGCATGATTAGTATATTGGTTCTAAATTGATGTAATGAAAGAAAAACTGAAATGAATTGGGCTAACTAAAAAGAAATAGACTAGAATAAAATAAAGTACAATAAAATAAGATAAAATAAAATAAAATAAAATAAAAATAATAAATAGGCAATACGAATAAACTAGTGACGAATATAAACAAATCAATTACTGGCTCCATCGATAACCTGTATTTAATCATCAAAGAATCACAAAACTATTTAGAATTTTCCATTTACTATTGATTAAAATTTAATTTAATAGTAACAGGAAAAAGGTTGAGGGATTCTTACCCTCGGTCGGAGACCATAATACACCTTTTTTAACTACAGTTCCTAACTCTCCAATTTTTTACGTTTTCTAGTACAATTAGAAATGCACATTAAAACAGCATGAACGTACGTAAAAAGTAGTGAAAAAAGGGCAGAGGAACTCATCAGGGTCAGGTTGGGGTTCCAACACAGCGGCGCCACCGGGCTCTACTGTTTGGTTCTCCTTCTCTGAAGCTATTTTCTCTTGGCCAAGTCGAACCTAGCGGTCTTGTGATGAAAATCAGATTAAATCATGGAGAGGAGAGTGTTTTACAGAGAAAGGGAGGAGATTTCAGCCTAACTAGTCGGGTTTTAGCTTTCAGTGCGATGGCACAGCCGTGCTCTGTTGTCCCTCTCTCTCAAGTTATAGCTTTCCTTAGCCTATACTGCATTAGGGTTAATCTAAATGACCTAGGGTAAAAAAATAGGATGAACGGAAAGAAACATCGTGCTTACCGGCCATATTTAGGTTTCTAGCACGGTGGCGACGTCATCCCTCCGGCAACTGAGCTTCCTCCAACTGCCCCTTCTTCTTCTTCTCTAGTTGGGATGCTGGCTAGGATTTTTGGGTGCCAACTAAAGAGAGGTTTAAATACCTCTCTTCTTCTAATCTCAGCCATCTATTCAAGCCCGCGTGGATCAACAGGAGATGTTTGATCCCTCCTATTCGGGCCAACTTGGATTTTTCTCCTTTATGCATTTGGGACCGTCCAATCAATCAGCTCCACGAATCAGGGTCATCAATCTTGTGATCATTGGATCCATCATGTGGGTGATCAGCGCTGTTCATTTGAATCGAGGGGGGATTGAGATTTGGCCGTTCGTGCAAGCTGGAATGGATATAGGTTGTCCGATTTGTTTAGCACATGGATCATCCACCTAGCTTCCCACGTGAAAACGCATGCTAACGCGGTTGCCACTCAGCATGCTGTGGTTTGTCATGCTTGCTAAGATGGCTCATTTTTTTTCTTTTTTTGCGAGTTAACCCCTATTTTCTAAATTTCTTTTCAAATAGGCCTCCCCTATATTACAGTTGTGCCCGGACTTCTAAAATTATTTTTAAAAAGGTCCAAAATGAATTCCTTTAATTATTTTTTTGTATTTTTGTGATAAATGAATTTTATTTACTCGTTCCTTAATAGAATAGGAAAAAAAAGGAAAAAAATGGATGAAAATTCATGAAATTAAATGAACAAAAGTGTTTGTATTAACTCAAAATCAAATGGGTACATCTTAAATTCGGAACGTTACATAGACAAAAAAAAAACAAAAACAAAAACAAAGGCAATCTAAATTCATTCAGTTCAATTCAAATTAAATTGTACATTTTATTCCTTACATGATTTTTAATTAAAAATAATTAATACATCTAATCAAAATAAAACTAATAATAAATTTCATAAACAGTGATTATTCGTTTAATAAGTCATTTACGGAATTAATAAGACAAAATAATAATATAAGAATATACATATGTATCTTAAAATCTCATTCCATTTAATATGGATGGATTCAAATAAAAATTTTTAGGACCCTAATTCCAAATTGAAAATTAAATCAAACTATTATATTTTAATTCAGTCTATTTAATTTCATATAATATTAATTTTTTTAGTGTATACCGAATTTTAACACTACTATAAATTCTAGGTACCATAACAAACTCAACACTGAACTTGCTAACGAGTCCAATGGTCTCCCCAAAAAAGGAAAATCTACCCCGTAATTGTGGGGATTAGAGAAATATTTTCTTTTGTTTTTCTTTTTGAGAAAGATTGGGAAAATATTTTCAATCTTCTGGATTGAACATAAAATACCTCAAAGTCAATAAATATGAAATTAATTTTTTATAACATAATATAAACGACAATATTAGTTTGTTTAATAATTAAAATTTGATTTTCTATCTTAAATTATTAATTTAATTAAGAGATGTAATTCATGAAAGGTGTACATATTGAACTAATCTATTATAGAGAGCATTACAGAAAAGTATCTATTAATTAATTACTGAAACTAAAGAACCCACTGTACACCAGCTATTCCAAAAACTTTCTCTTAGTCCCAATATGGCAAAATTGGATTGTTCCTTCAATTTTTTGGCACATTTTATCATTGTAGGACTACTGTTTATACCGATATTTTTACAAGATATAAGTTCATCACCCAAGTGTAGACATCATATAATCGATGAGGAATGCTATCAAACTTGTGTCCATAAAGTTAATTGGAGATGCAACATTGAAGTGTTAGAATATTTTTTTCTCAGAAAAATAAGGTTAATGTTAGTCAAAATTGCTATTGGTAAATAATAGATTTCGGGATAGTCAAAATCTTGTGGTGGATGTCATTTTGTCATTGTAACAATTACAGTCATATAAACTTGTAGCTCACAAAAAAAGCAATGAAGTATGGAACTATTGCATATTGAATTATGGAATGGAAGCACATGCTCTAATCTCTTTGGACAAATGAGTTATAATACATAATTGTAGTATATAATTTTTCATAAATATGTCCATTTCTATGGACTATTATCAATAATTTTAATTTGAAGCGAATAAAGTATCAAGCTTTTAGCAAGGTATATATATATATCTACAAAGTTATATATTGATATATCCTTCATATATTGTTTTATCAAAATAGTGAAAAGTTATATATTGCAAAATAATTTAATTTTATCACATAGAGCTAGTTAAATTACATAGATTCACAAAAAAATCAATTGAAAATTAACATTCAAACATTAACTTATGTATAATATTTCATGAGTGTTTATTAATATAAAAAAGATTGAATAAGACCAAATAGACTATAAAAGCCCAAACCCTTAACAAGAATTTCGAGCGTTTACCCTGATCATAATAATAATATAAATAATATTGAAATTTTCATTGAGCATGAAAAATAAAGGTCTAAAGGTTATATTCCTTATATGTTTACTTAAATGCCCAAATTTTCATTGATCATGAAAAATAAAGGTTTAATGATTATATTCTTTGCATGTTTACTTAAATCCCTCCTATTTGGGCCAACTCGAATTTTTTTCCTTCATGCATTTGGGACTGTCTGATCGATCAGCTCCACAAATCAGGATCATTGATCATGTGACCGTTGGATCCATCACGTGGGCGATTGGGGCCATTCATTCAAATTCGGGCAGGATTAAGATCTAGCTGTTCGTGCGAGCGAGAATGGATGTGGGCCGGCCGATCTATTTAGCACGCGGATTCCCCACCCTTCTTCCCATATGGAAAAGCAAGCTGACGCAGCCACTACTCAGCGTGCTATGGTTCGTCATGCTTGCTGAGGTGGCCCATTTTTCCTTTTTTTTTTTGTGAGTTGATCCCTATTTTCAAAATCTCTTTTCAATCGAATAGGAAAAAAAGGGAAATAAATGGATGGAAATTCATGAAATTAAACGTATAAAAGTTTTTTTATTAACTCAAAATCAAATGGGTACATCTCAAATTCAGGATGTTATAACTCTCCCCCCTTAAGAAAATTTTGTCCTTCAAATTGTTATCTCACTGAACAGGTGAGGATGTCTAACCCTAAAGTCCGACTGTATCTCCCAAGTAGCCTTGTCCTACGAGTGATTATGCCATAGGACTTTGATGAAGGAGATTCTCCTATTGTGGAGTATTCTTTTATTTCGATCCAAGATGCTGATAGGTACTTCTTCATATGAAAGATCCTCCCGGAAAGGGAACGATTTGTAGGAAAAAATATGTGAAGGATCAGGGTTGTACTTGCGCAACATTGACACACGGAAGACATTATGAACCCCGGATAGTTCTTATGGCAGTGCTAATATGTAGGAGAACGTTCTAATCCTGTCCAAAATTTTGAATGGTCCGATAACCCGAGGATTTAGTTTTTTTCTCTTTCCAAATCTAGTGATGCTCTTAAGGGGGGTGACCTTAAGGAAGAATCGACCACCTGTCTCAAATTTCAAATCTCTCCTTCGGGTGTCTGCATAACTCTTCAGTTTACTTTGGGATGTTTGGATGTTTTTCTTAATTTTGAAAATCTTCATTGTGGTATCCTCTACATGGTTTGGGCCAATCACTTTCCTATCAACTATCTCTTCCCAACAGATTGGTAATCTATAGGGTTGACCATATAATGCTTGATAAGGAGCCATACCGATACTTGTTTAGTAACTGTTATTGTAGGCAAACTCTATCAGAGGTAAATGATCATCTCAGTTTTCTCCGAAATCTAAGATACAAGCCCTGAGCATGTCTTTTAGTATTCGAATAGTTCTCTCTAATTGCCCATCCATTTGTGGGTGAAAAGTTGTACTGAGTGATAATTTGGCCCCCATTGCTTGCTGAAAACTGGTCCAAAACCTAGACGTAAACATGGGATCCTTGTCTAATACCACTGTTACTAGAACCCCATGCTGCTTGACTATCCATCGAATGTAAATCCTAGCTAGCTTGTCTAAGGGGTCTGTTACTCTAATGGCTAAGAAGTGGGAGAATTTAGTGAGTCAATCGACTATTACCCAAATCGCATCATGACCAGAACGAGCTTTGGGTAATCATGTTAAAAAATCCATGGTGATATACTCCTATTTTTATTATGGAATCAGTAACGGTTAGAGTAGACCGCATGGGTGTTGATACTCGGTCTTAACCTATTAGCATGTGAGACACTTTGAGACAAATCAACAATACCCATTTTCATCCCATTCCATAAAAATTGGGATTGCATACTTTGATACGTCTTAGTTCTTCTCAAGTGTATGGTGAACTCCAAATTGTGAGCCTCTGTCATGATATCTCTTTTTAAATCGACATCGCTTGGAACACACAACCTGTCTTGGAACCTAAGCAACCCATCAGCAAAAACTTGGAACCTTGGATTCATCCCTAATTTTCTATCCTTTTTAAGGGCTGCTAAAGTAGAATCAACCAACTAAGCCTCCTTGATCCTCTGGATTAACTTGGATTGGACTGTTAAGTGGGTTAGATATGTGGCCCGTTCTAAGTCTTGGAGTTATTTTTGTTACCTAACCTTTATCATTTTGCAATCGAAGACCATCATATGAGTTAACATACCTATATTATTTCTACTGAGAGCATCGGCTACCATGTTGCCCTTACTTGGGTGGTACAAGATCTTACAATCATAATCCTTGAGAAGTTCTATCCAACACCTCTGATGCATGTTGAGGTCTTTCTATGTTAATGTGTTTCAGGCTCTTATGATCTATATAGATTTTAAACGTCTCTCCATACAAGTAATGGCGCTAGGTTTTCAAGGCATGGATAATCGCAATAAGCTACAAATCGTGAGTGGGGTAATTCTTTTCAAGGTTTTTCAGTTGCCTAGACCCATAAGCTATGACCCTCCCGTTCTGCATCAAAACACAACCTAAACCTTGGTAGGATATGTCACTGTACACTGTATATCTGCCTGTTCCATTTGGTAGAGTCAACACCAGTGCGGTAGTTAGTTACTTTTTGAGTTTTGTAAAGCTTCTTTTACATTGTTCATTCCACTCAAACTTGATATTTTTCTTCGTGAGTCATGTCAGGGGGCTGCTATGCTTGAGAATCCTTTCACAAACCTACGATAATAACCTGCCATACCCAAGAAATTTCTAACTTCCTTGACCGTAGTCAGTTCTTTCCAGCCTGTCACTACCTCAATCTTGTCAAGATTCACTAAGATTCATTCTTTCGATATTATGTGTTCCAGGAAAGAATTTTGCTCAAGTTAAAATTCACATTTTCTCAACTTTGCATATAGTTTCTTTTCTCTGAGAATCTATAAGACTTGAGTCAGATACTGAGTGTGTTGTTCCCTGTTCTTAGAGTAAACCAAGATATTATCAATGAAAACTATGACAAACAAATCCAAGAATGGTTTGAAGATCTTATTCATCAAATCCATGAAGCTTGCGGGTGAGTTAGTCAATCCAAACAACATGACAAGAAACTCAAAATGTCCATATCGGGTTCTAAAGGTCGTCTTAGGGATGTCTTCTACTTTGATCTTTACCTGACGGTATTCTGAACGTAGGTCAATCTTGGAGAAAATTTGGGCACTTTATAACTGATCAAAAAGGTCATCTATTCTAGAGAGAGGGTATTTATTCTTAATTGTGACACTGTTCATTTCTCTATAGTCTACGCATAACCTCAAAGTCCCATCACTCTTTCTTACGAACGTAACTCTGGCACCCAAGAAGATATGTTGCACCGGATGAAACCATTATCCTGCAGCTCTTTGATCTATTTTCTAAGCTCCTCCATTTCAACATGGCTCATTCGGTGTGGGGTGACTAAGATGGGTTGTTAGGTTAAAGATCAATGACGAATTCTACTTCTTGATCTACTGGCAGCACTGGTAGTTTAATAGGGAATATATCAGGGAAGTTTCAGACAACAAGAGTATCTTATATGCAAATCTTTCCTCAGGTTTGCTTATGACGGAAAAGGAATAATTAAGTTAATGACATATGATTAAATTCAATATATTACCACCATACACGAACAATATATGAGATTTTATTAATTAGTAAAATATTTTTTATTAGGGATGTTAAATACAAGTCTCTTGTGTTAACAATCAACGATAACATGATAAGTTGGTAACCAGTTCATCTCTAGGATTACATCAAAATCCCCCGTAGCTAGTGCTATTAGATCTACGCTCAGTTCCCTACCTGTTATTTCTATGATACAAGATTGTATTTAGCATTTTTCAGCAATGTTCTGTTCCTAAGTATAGACACGAATAATACAGAATATAGACGTTCAGGTAGTACATTTGAATATTGAATACAAGCATATGAAACAAAAGAATGTGAAACACTAGTGTCAATTAAAATATGCGCAAGATGTTTGCAGATAGTATAGATATCCCTAATAACATCTGGATTGGCTTTAGCATCCTGCTGGGAGAACGTGTAGACTCTACCCTAGACCATGGGCCTGGCCTAATTATGATTCCTCGAACACTCTTTTGCGTAGTGTGGATACTCCCACATATGCGACAGGTGTTGTAAAGATAATAACAAGGTCGGTCTGCATGATCCTTGCCACAGTGTTGGCAAATTTTGCCACGTCCTGCTACCAGGGCCTTGGGAAGAGCCTGAGGTGAAGACCTTGGCCTCTTGCACTACTGGTTTGGTGTAGTGGGTGTTGGTTTGCGATGGGGAATTGGGAGCTTGGAGTTGCCTATTTTAGAGGAAAAAATACAGATGTTTCTTTCGATCAACTGTGTCTTAGCAAAGACTGGCGAATATGCGTCAAGCTAAAACACAAACAACTGCTGCCTGATCTCAGGACGAAGACCTCATTCAAACCTCCTTGCTATCCTACCTTCATCTGTCATACTGTCAGGGGAGTATCGAACCAACTCAAGGAATGTTTGAGCATACTCTGTTATTGATAAATCTCCTTGGACTAGTGTGCAAACTCTACTTCTTTCAGATGTCGAAGATATTCCAGAAGGTACTTAGCATTGTAGCTTGCCAAAAACTATTCTAGGTGATCGAAGTGGACATAGTAGCCAGCTTGAGTTGCCACCAACGTCTTGCCTCACCTACAAGCATATACGTGGCAAGAATAACCTTCTGTTGGGGAATCACCCCAATTATCGCGAAGGCCTTCTTTATCTCTACCAACAAATACTCACCTTCCTCAAAAGTGGATATCCCTATAAACATTATATTCTAATTGATCTATTTAACTCAATCTAATAATAACATTTTAGTACATACTAAATTTTAGCTCTATTGTAAATTCTAGGTGCCATAACAAACTTCGCACTTAACTTACTAACGAGTCCAATTAGTCTTCCCAAATAAAGAAAACCTGCCTCATAGTTTGAGGCATTGGAGAAATATGTTATTTTGTTTTCTCTTTGAGAAAGATTGGACAAATATTTTAATCTTGTGGATCGAACGTAAAATACCTCAAAGCTAATAAATATGAAATTAATTTTTTATAAGGTAATATGTATGTCAATATTAGTTCGTTTAACTATTAAAATTTGAATTTCTATCTTAAATTAATAACTTAATTAATGGATGTAATTAACGGAGGAGGGTGTAGATGTTAAATTAATATATTATAGTGAGTGTTATAAAAAAAACATCTATATAATTCATCTCTAAAACTGAAGAACAATTGTACACAAGCTATTTTGAAAACTTTTCCTTGCTCCCAGTATGGCGAAATTGGATTGTTCCATCACTTTTCTGGCACTATTTATCGCCGCAGGACTGCTTTTTATACCGGCACTTTCAGAGAATATAACCCCGTCACCCAAGTCCGAGCATCATATAGTCGATGAGGAATTCTTTCAAACTTGCGTCCAGAAAGTTAATGGGAGATGCAGCATTGAAATGTTTGGATACCTTTTATCTCCTAAAAATTAGCTCAACGTGAGTCGAGATTGTTGTTTGAAATTAATAGATTCCAGGTTGATTGTCACTGTGATATGTCAAAAATACCTTCGAGTTAATTTCTTATATTTTATATATTTAATTTAGCCTTTATATGTGTTTGAAAATGTATAATGAGGTTAAGAACATAGTTTAGAGTCAAATGTGAAATGATGGATAATGATGAAGGAGTTAAAATAACTGTTAACTATTAGATAAATTGTATAATGGAAAATGACAACTTTTAGATGAAATGAAATGTAAAAAGTGGTAACTTTTAGATTAAGTGACATATAAAAAGTGGTAACTTTTAGATGAAGTGACATGTGAAAAATGACAACCTTTTAAATAAAGTGGTATGTGAAAAGGCCTTTTAGATAAAATGACATGTGAAAAGTGGTAACCTTTTAGGTGAAGTGACATGACGAAAGGTGTTAATTTTTAGATGAAATGGTATGTTAAAATGGTGGTAACCTTTCTCTCATAGCTCCCCACTCCTATAAATAGGGGATAGGAGAAGAGAGGAAGAGACATTAGGATGTGAGAAAAATAGTGAGAAGCATAGAGGTGAAGGAAGAATAGGGAGTACGAAGTGTGTGATTTTTGAAAGTATTTTGAGATTTTAGATAAAAACCTTGGGGAAGTTCTGCTAAATTTATGAGAGCAGAGAAAGAGAAATAAAAGAGGAATAAGGCTCAAGATTAAAAGAAAGTTATAAACTGTTAGAAAGGTAAGATTTTTCTTAAGTTTTAAAGTTTGATTTCTCTTTGATTTTTGGGATTAGTTTTTGAGTATTATGTTGGATATTTTTGAGTAAAAAAATTGATAAAGATATCCCAAAGCTCTACATGATTTTTTAAAGAAAAAAGTTATAAATAAAGCCAGAACTCTACCGAAATTAAGACTACAATTGCTAAGGACCTAAGATAAATGGATATTATGGATTCATAGCCTATGTAGTTTTGAAGTATTTTACGTATTTTTAATATAAAAATGTGCACGTGTTTAATTTGTCTTCTGTATTTGCTAAGTAAGTATTTGTTAAATTTTTACTTCGATATAAGTGTTATTTCGCTTTGTATTTTCGAAATATGATTTTAATATATGTGCATCACTCATTATGGAAAGAAGTTATTGCGAAAGCACTTGCATTATGCTAGGCTTCAATCTGGCCGTATATAACTATTTTGTGTTTGGGTGTATTGGCGAAGTGATAAGTGTGTACACATACATAACCATTCCGTATTCGGCTGTATGAGAAAATAGTGTAATCTGCATACCTTAATTGTTCCGTGTTCGGGGAGTAGCAGTGTTTCAAGGTACTCATGTATGTCATTCCGTATCCGGGTACATGGAGAACCAGTGATAAGTATTTATGCCTATGCATAATGTATGATAACTTATTAATTCTCCAGAATAGTGATGAACTATACAACATGCATCTATTTTTTTATTTATGCCTTCGTCTTCTGGTTTGTATATGTTTTAGAAAGATTATATGATATATGTTTTGTTGTGTGTAAAAGAACTATATATTGCATGTATTATGCTGTGATTTCATAATATCGTTTATTGAGATATTTTATCTCATCTCTATCACCCTCCAGATACTAAATCTACCATTACAGAATGAGTGGCGATACGGAGGAAATTTTCGAAGCTAGACTCTGATATTAAGGTTATTGTTTTATACTTTTGCTTATTAATATAAGTAAGAAAATTTAGAGCCTCGTACATAAGTTTATGTTTTATATTTAAGGGATGTAACGCTTATGTGACTCTTTTATTATTAATAAGTTAAGTTATTTTACTTAACTTGAGTCTATATGATTTAAATAAGTATGCTTTAGTTATTATCCTATAAGACGGTGTGTGGTCTGTGACAAGTGATATCATAGCACGATTCTAGGACATCCCTTGAATATAGGGTTACATGAGATTTAGACAGAGTTATGAAACATAAGGAAATGTCTCTAAGTTTGAATTTCATGAATGTAGGAAATGGCGAGGATACTAAGAGAGCAAGTACATCAGGTTCGGGAAGACCAGATCGAGTAGAGTCTAGATAAACTCATGCATACAGTTGAAGGCTTGGCTATGGTGGTAAGTCAACATGTAGTCCATAGCCAAAGTGCTACTAACGGTAATAATGCTAGTACCAGTAGCACCTAGTCGATGGAGGGAAATAATGGAAAACTCATTGAAAGATTTAAGAGGGTGAACCCACCATCATTTGCTAGAGTAACCAAAATGATATTAGTCGAACAGTGGATCATGGAGTTGGAGAAGATATTCGATGTTCTCAGCCCCACTTTAGAGCAAAAGGTCCAATTAGCCACATTCATGTTCAAGGGAGCTGTAGAACACTAGTGGCGCCTAAAGAAGGGATCACTGAGGACACTGATCCTTTAGGAAGTATTTGGAGTCGCATTCTACAAGAAGAATTTTCTTGACTTTGTTCAAGAACAAAAGTAAATAGAGTTTCTAGAATTAAAGCAAAGGAATATGAGGGTGGCAGAATATGCAAAAAAGTTTATAGAGCTGGCGCAGTTCACGCCCAACTTAGGAGCAGATGGAAGCATAAGAGCCAAGAAGTTTTAGAGAGGCATGCGTAAAGAGATCTGAGATAAAATCTCCGTTACGAAAATTAATGACTATCAAGAAACACTGTGCTAAAATAATTTCAAAACTCTATTTATTCAGGCCTTTGCCCGCTTTGTACTTAATTAATTTACGCTATTTAATATTTATCGTGATTCGTAATTTTGGTTAATTTTTATTTATTTAGTTTTTAGTTAAATTTTATTTTAAATGATTTTAATTTAACTAAATTAAATTGAAAATGAAAATTTAGAAAAAAAATTAAAAAACAGTGAAATGGGAAAAAATTCCTACGAAAAAAATTTTACGAGAAGGCTGGTTGCCCGCGCAGCTGCTAGGCATTGTGCGCGCGTGCATGCGCACACAGTGGCCGTGGGACGTGCGCACAGCACGCACGTCCCCTCCGCATGCCCATGTGTATGTCTTGTTCGCACGCACGGTGCGGGATTAGGACTTGCGTGCACGTCTTGTCGCCTACAGGCGAGGCTCGTCCACGCGTCACCTTGCACGCAGATAGGCCCTGTGCACTTGGGGACTGCGCGCAGTAGGCCTGCAAGAGCGGTGCCCAGCGCGCCTAGGCCTTGCACACGCGGAAGGAGACTTGTGCGCTGTAGGCTTGCCTGTAGTGAGTCATCGCTGCCTTGGGCGGTGCACTGCCACCGCTGGTGGAGGAGGCCCTCCTTCCTCATTTTTCACGCCAAGCATATTTTTCTCTTCTGTCTTCACCGGATTTTGCCACTTAGCGTGAATCCAACGGTTTCGAACTTCTATAAATTGGCCTCCCTTTTCCTTCTTCTTTACATTTCCATTTTTTCAATCCATTTTTCTTTTTTTTCTCTTTTGTTTCTTTTATTTTTTAGATAACTTTACCGATTTCATATTAGTTTAACTATATGCAAATCATCAAGTATCTACAAATCACATAGCATGCTTGAAATCAAGAACAATTCAGCTTATTAAACCTACAAACACAAAATCATGCAAAACAGGCGAAATCACAAATTATCACTTTAATAATTTTTTTTGTCTAAAAAATACCCTTCAGATATCTAAAGAAATATTAAATTTCTTACTGAAATCTTGATATTTTTTTCTTCGTCATTCTCATTTTCTTCTTCCCATTCTCTCTCTAGATTTCTCTCTCTCTAATTCTTAAAAAAAATGGAAGAATGGAAGTGTGGGGAAAAATGGAAAGGAAAGACCCTATTTATAAAAATTAGGAATCGTTAGATTTGCGCCAAGTGGTGAAATTCAATGAAGAGAGAGGAAAAAAGATACTCGACACGAAAAACAAGGGAAAAAAGTCTCCTCTATCGCCTGAGGCGACGGCGACGCATTGCTTGAAGAAGCAGCGGCCCGCCCGGCACACTGCAGGCTAGCCTATAGGTGCATAGACCTCCTATAGCGTGCGCAGGCCTACTGCGCACAGGCCCCAGGCACACAAAGGCCTATCTGTGCAAGCTTGCTACGTAAACGACACGCGCATAGTATGCAGCGCCTATCCGCGTGTGAGGTGACGCGCGGACAGCCTGCCTGTGCGTGATAAGACACGCACATGGTCTGACCCTGTGCCGCACGTGCAGATGGGACGTGCATGTTGTGTGCACGTCCCACGCCTTCTGTGCGCGCGCATAGTGCACAGGCATCCCGTACGAGCAGCTCCTCTTCCTCACGAGATTTTTCTGCGAAATTTTTCATGTTTCGCCATTTTTTCAAAATTCTATTTTTTTGTACTGAAATAAAATAAATAAAATTAATGTAAATTGACCTAGAATTAAATAAAATTAAAACAATTAAAAATCAACAAAATTCATGAATTACGATAAATAATATGCAGATTAAATTAAATGAGTTCAATGTGGCTTAAAAGTCTGAATAAATAGGATTTTTCAAATTAATTAAGCACAATGTTGGACGGGATATTACATAGTGAGTTGAAGGTGAAGAGATGGGGATTGATGGAGTGTATTATATAGTGCTTAAGGACAACCACAAGATAAGTGTGCGAGAGTTTGATAGTACCTAAAAACAACATCATTATCACCAACTTTTGAGTTGTTAAATTGATGGTATATTATCTAATCCGAGTTATTTTTTATGTTTTGTTGCAGGATAAGATATAAGGATGAAAAGAGAAAAAATAACATGAAAAGAGGAAGAGTTCGTAAAAAGAGTCATCAGCCATAAACAAGCCTTGGGCAAGACTTGGGTCCTGCCCCAGACAACTTAGCCTTGGGCAAGGTTAAGAGTCACGTACAAGAGCAGATTTAAATTAAAACAAGCACTTTTTAAATCTGAAAAAAGATATCATTCAAGCTAAGATCTGGGGCCGAAAATCAAGGAAACATATTCTGGAAGGCTCATGATAAGCCAAAAATTAAGAAAAATAATCCTAATCAACAAAAAAAAACCCTAATTCCTTTTCTATAAAGAAGGTGGCTCCCAAGCAGATCCATCACCTCTCTCCTCTCCAACGCTGCACACAACAGCTCATGCTGTCTTTGCAATTTTTCTTCTTCATCTTTTTTCTTCTCTTTACTCTCCAAAAACTCTTTTGTATTGAAAAGTCCACCATGAGTGGCTAACTCACTTTCTTTTCCTAGTTGATAGATCTAGTAAACTCTAACAATATATTTGTGAGGTCTAATCGAATTATTTGGGTTTTATTTAAGAGTTAGTATTTATTTACTTCCTGCACCTATATATATATATTTGTTGGTTCGAATTCGTTTAAACAAGGTCCGTCATATGAGAAGAACAAATGTAGGCAGCTAGTCGAACCTCTCAAATCCGTAATTATTTAAGTGGTTCTGGCACCGAGTAATGACTAGTAACGCACTGGAGAAGGTGAGTAATCTAGTTGACCAGTTCACGCTTGAATCAGGTCCTTTTACAGCTCAAAATCGTTGACAAGTTAAATCCTATGAACATTCTCAGGACTGTTTGGCAGTGAAGAACTAATAAATGAATGTTTCTTGGTTAGTTTAAGATTAAGGAATGATTGATTGTTGGAACATTTTCGATAACTATAACTGATTTACTATATTTTGGGTGAAATGAATCCTTGCATGTATGATCAATTACAATGCTAGAGCTTGTTATTTCATCAACTAAGAATTTTTTTTATAATTATTTTAGGTTTTAATTTACAGCTAAGAGTTTGTTTAATATTATTATGCTCAGTGTTCATTTTATATTTTGTGTATTGGATTTTATAAACCCCCCTTTTGTTTGTTTTTTATTCATCGATTAAGAAAGAAAATTGGTTTTCAAGTCTCTGTAGATTCGAGCCTTCTTACCACTGCTACAATATTATTTTATTGGTTAATTAAGAATTTATTTTTAGTGGGTTCGGCTCCTATCAACAATTGTTCCCAAAAATCAAAATGTTGTCTAAGCCAAAAGTAGATCAAGTACCTAAGCCACCTAATATTAACAGAAAAAGTAAAAACATACCCCTTTAAAATCATAGCTGTAATTTCATAGCCTTGTTTAAAATATCTCAAACACAATTATTAAGTAACCTTGGCCATGTTATCATTGGGGGTCTTATCAAAGACCGCCTGGGTTTGTGAGTGAGTGGTTTCATGAATAAACCCACCCATGATTTTTGAACCCCATGGTATTTCTCAAGGTGTGAGTCTTACGTGGAGTCATGATATTTGTAAGCCTTTTGTAGAAATTGATTCCCTCTTTGTAAAGTAACTTTTTGACCAGATCAACACCCACATAATCTGTCTACTAATATGGAGTAACAATTGAGAGACATGTTCTCATCCGGCAACAATGGCTAATGAGACTCCAATGGGTTTCACTATGTTACCTTCTCTCAAAGAGCTCCATCAGTTATTATATTTATAATAGTGTGACATTGTTTGAAGTCGCTTAGTTCCTCTCTAGGCTTTCTGTTGTTTTCGTTCCTCTTTTTTGTAGCCAAAAATATATGATCAACTTTGTTTTTAATTGGTTTTAAATGATGTTTACTTTCATTGTACTTATAACTGTATTTAAAAAATGATTTAATTTTTGTAATCTACGTAAGTGTGCTTATGGAACACCCACATGGGTAAATGTGAATTTGAAAAATTAAACCGTAAGTTTAAAAAAAAAAGCACTTGAACTACAAATAATCAAATGGTATATACATAAAATGATTTATTTATTTTTTTTCTAATTTCTATTGCATTAGTAATTGTGGATATTATCATGAATTAGATAAGCTCTAAGAAGACAACATTACGACTGACAAGCAGGCTGCTGCAGGAAGCAGAGCTCGTAGGTTGACATGAATGCTTATCATGGTCAAAGTCAATCAAATTCATGCATATTTTACATCTGGCTTAAAAAGTTCTAGCAAATTCTATTTGAAATTTCACAGCATCCAAACAAGCTGCCTTGGTCTGTACACATTTAAATATAAATACCCTACCACGTCCATAAACTCATCACTTAATTTAAAGTTATAGAAGGAAAAGTAAGAGAAAGAAACCAAAGAGATCGGAAATGGCAACCATATGCAAAGGTACGTTTCTCTTTTTAAATTAGTTTATTTATTAATACAATTAATAGGATTAATTATAATTTGAGTTAATTACTAGACTAACTAAATACAATGTGTGTGTATCTATATATAATATATATATATATATATATGTATATATATAATGGGGTACAGGTAAAAATTCATGGCCAGAACTCGTTGGAAAAAACGGAGATGAAGCAGCGGAGATCATAAAGAGAGAAAATCCTAACATCGTTGATGCCATTGTGGTGTTGGATGGAAGTGGAGTGATTGGGGACTTCAGATGCAATAGGGTTTGGGTTTTGGTCAACGACTGCAGGATTGTTACTGTAGTTCCTACAATAGGCTAAAAATGTTCAATCGGGTTTGTAGTTTTATTTTCTTAATTAATATATATTTATGTCTAGGGTTATAAATAATATTATTGTAATAAAATAATAAATAAATAAATAATATATTTAAATTTATTTATCTTCTATTTAAACGTATCTTTTTAAAAAATTAAAAAAATAAAAAATAAAAAACTATTTTGGACACATATTATTCAACTTCACATGTTTTAGTATTTTTTATTTTATATTTCTTTTTCAAATATCTTGAGCATAATACTGATGTTAAAGTTAGAAAACTGGCTTACTTTTCTTTGAAATTCACATGAATTTATAGTTGACAAAAAAAAAGTTTGTGAAAATCTTGCTCGGGCCTTTTTTTTTAAAATGAATTCATGTCTGTGCAGCATATTATTGTAGGACTTTAAATTTCATACTTAAACATGAGGATAATAATAATTAAGATAAATGATTCTCTTTGCAATCAGGTAATAAGATTATGGATTGTCTTTTGCACTTTCTTCCATAATAAAAATTGACATCTTATTTGATACTAAAAATTTTTTTATTTTTTTGTCCAACATAAGCAAATTAGATTCAAAAAGTTCAATTAAGTTGGTGCCCCCTTCTGATTTGTTTATTTCGAAGCAACAAGGGATGTATATTATATGATAATATTGGTTTATCACTTGGTTTATCATCTTAACAAAACTAAATTAACATCATTTTCTTCAACAATTTCAGTAATTAACTCTGGAGTTAGACAATATTATCATGTATATATTACCTAAAGTTAAGCATTTTTACTGGCATGTTATGTAAAATATTCTTCCTCCAACATAGTGGAGAATTATGTATTTTTTTACCTTATAGATTCAATATATGGGGAAGACACGGAAACATTATATGCATTATGTGCTTATCAAGTAAGTGTGGTATCTAAACCCTATTTATTTAGAAATTATTGAGAAATATTTTTTTAAAAGTAAAAAATATATATATTCATCAATCAAAAGATATACATACACCAATTACAATACAACATAGATAACTTCCTTAGGAAGACATATATGGAAGTGTAGTTCGACTCAAAACTACAACCTTGTGTAGAAAAAAGAGACATATTAATTCTTAAGTTAAGTAGTGGTAATAAACTATTGATAAATATGAGAGGACAAATTGATGATTGGCTAGTCTACTTTCTTTCATAAGATTGCATTGATTTCAAAAATTAGGAATTATGATCAATAGGGTAATTTGGTCTCTCAACCCATTGGTTTTCTAAGATTTCAAGAGGGAACTTACTAACATCATCCTAATGTTAAGAGCTTAGCCTAGTGGCAGGAACAAATTCAAGGGATAGTTTTTTATTAAGATTTCTGAATGTTTTTGTAATTTTTGTTCTGTTATATATTAGTGTACCAAGTAGTACAAATCACAATTGTATTGTCATGTGCATGAATATTATTGTTATCTCTTTTTCTTGATCAGTTGAGGTAATAGTATTTAAGGATATCAATGCCTACTGAAATCATTGAGAAATATTGAAATATTTTCATTATCCTTCCCTTACTTTTCTTATGTCCTCTCACTTTATTGCTCTACCTTCTTTAGTCTCTCTCTTATTCTTCCTTGGTCACCTTAATATTTTTTGTGTGACTATTAAAATTCATGAGCTAGAATCCTAATAAACTAGTATTAAAGTTTAACAAACCTACGGAGATCGCTTATTCCACTGTTAAGTAGTTAAGAATAAAGACGGATCTATCTTGACTGAGTACCCAATGAATTAACCTAATGGAGGAGTCTTGAAATGGCATGAGCAAAGGCAACAGAACCCATGACACATTATGAAATTGTAGATTCCAAGTTAGAGGAAAGGTTGGATGTCAAATTCTTTGTAAAGTTAGATTCTAAGTTTGCTGATAATAATGTCTAACTTCAACTCGCCATGATCAGCACCTTGAAAATATTACTTAGTAACTCGCAATCCACCTACTAAAACCCCTCATTGTTCCACTTCTCAAGTTGTCCTCTAAACTAACAAATCATAGAGGCTCCACATTTTTCTCTACAAACTTAGCTATCTCTATTAGCATCTAATTAATTCTCACACGAACCTCCAAATCCAACTTACCAATTACAAGCTAAGTGTATTATCCCTACCTACGAGTGATGGAGACCAGTGCTTGCAACTAGTCAGTTTTTGTACCTTAACGCTTACGTATCAATACCCTCCAAAAGTCAACATACCATTTGTCAATGGAGAAAACTCATGGCCTTGGATTAAAAAGTGTCAACATTATTTTTCAAGTTTACATAGTGCTCAAGAGATAGAACGTAGGAACAACCATTCTCTATACAGGGGATAAACTAATGTGTGGTATTAAGGTTGGCTCACGTAGTATGAAAACATGAACTAGGGCGATTACAAAGAAGAAATATATAGTAGGTTCAAATATCACAACCTAACAGACACAATAAAGAATTTAAAAAGTTGAAGCAAGAGAACAACTTGTCCAAATATTAGGAGAGGTTCAAGGGATAGAGGTTAATGGGTGGCTTTATGAATAAACTAGGCACCAACCATCCGATGAATATTGAAGCCTATGGTGTTTTTCAAGGTGCAAGGCTTACTTGGAGACATGATATTCATAAGATTTTGTAGAAATTGACTTCCTCTATGTTAAATAGTTTCTTCACCGATCAACACCCGCATAATATGTCTACTAATGTGAAAAAGCAATTGAGAGACATGTTCTCATTGTCGGCAACACTGGATCATGGGACTCCTATGGGTTTCGCTATGTTACCTTATGCTTTCAAAGAGCTCAATTAGGTGTTATACTTAGACTAGTTTGACATTGCTTGGAGTCGCTTCGTTCTTCTTTATGTTTTATGTTGTTTTTTTTCCTCTTGTTTGTAGCAAAAAAATGGCCATCTTTGTTTTTAATTGGTTTTAAATAATTTTTAACTCTCTTTTTAATAGTAATTATCTTTATAAAATGATCTAACTTTTGTGATGTACATGAATTTGCTTATGAACACCCAGTGCTTAAATGTAAATTCGAAAAACTAAATCTCATGGTGTTAATTAAAAAAAACACTTAAAACTATAAATAATCAAACGACATATACATAAAATGATTTTTTTTTTTGTAATTTATATTGAATTAATAATTGTGGATATTATCATGAATTTGATAAGTTCTAAGAAGACAACATTAAGACGACAAGCAGGCTGCTGCAAGAAGCAGAACTCGTGGGTTGACATGGATGCTTATCATGGTCGAAGTCAAATTAATGCATGTTTTACGTCTGGCTTAAAAAATTCAATCAAATAGAATTTGAAAGTTTCCCAGAATCCAAAGAAGCCGCCTCAGTCTTATATATAAATATAAATACCCTGCGACGTCCATAAACACATCAGTTAATTTAAAGTTATAGAAGGAAAACAAAGAGAAAGAAACCAAAGAGATCAGAAATGGCAACCATATGCAAAGGTACCTTTTTCTTTTCAAATTAGTATATTTGTTAATACAATTAAGTAGGATTGGTTATAATTTGAGTTAATTACTAGACTAACTAAATATAATGTGTCCATATGTATATATATATATATGTATATATATAATGGGGTGCAGGTAAGAATTCGTGGCCAGAACTTGTTGGGAAAAACGGAGATGAAGCAGCGGAAATCATAAAGAGAGAAAATCCTAACATTGTTGATGTCATTGTGATTTTGGAAGGAACTGCAGTGATTGAGAACTTTAGGTGCGATAGGGTTTGGGTTAGGGTCAACGAGTGCAGGATTGTTACTGAAGTTCCTACAATAGGCTAAAATTGTTCTGATTGCGTTTGTAATTTTATTTTCTTAATTAATATATATATATATGTCTATAAATATAATATTGTAATACTCTCAAAATACTATAATAGAATAATAAATAAATAAATAAATAATATATTTAAATTTATTTATTTTCTATTTAAGCATATCTCTTCTTTAAAAGAACATTTTGCATAAATGTTATTCTAACTTTACATTTTTTAATATTTTTTATTTATAATATACTTTTTCTTTAAATATCTTGAGCATCATACAGAGGTTGAAGTTAGAGAACTAGCTGATGTTTCTTGGAGATTCACGTGAATATAATAATTGTGAAAATCCTACTCAGGATTTCTTCTTTTTTTTTTTTTAACATAAATTTATGGCTATGCAGCATATTATTGTAGAACATCAAAATTTATGGCCAAGAAAATCTGACCCTTATCATATTGAATTGCTTGTCTGTTAAAAAATGAGGAGATTATGTGGAAACAAAGGACTTAAATTTCATGCTCAAACATTTGGATAATAATAATTAAGATAAATGATTCTCTTTGCAATCAGGTAATAAGATTATGGATCGCCTTTTGCACTTTATTCTATTGGTAAAAATCAACGACTTGTTTGATACTAAGACAGTTTGATAGAAATTTTTTATCACAAAAAAAGTTGGTGCCCCCTTCAGATATGTTTGTTTGGAAGCAATAAGGGATGTATATTATATGAAAATATTGGTTTATCACTTGCCTTATTATCTTAACAAAACTAGATTAACATCATTTTCTTCAATAATTTCAACAATTAATTCTGGAGTCAAAAAAATATGCATATATTACCTAAAGTTAAGTGTTTTTACTGATATGTCATATGCAAAATATCCTTCCTCCAACATAGTGGAGAATTATATCTTTTTTACCTTATAGATTCAATATATGTGAAAGACATGGAAACATTTTTGCATCATGTGCTTGTCAAATAAGTGTGGTATCTAAACCCTCTTTATTAAAAATCATTGAGAAACATTTTAAAAATAAAAAATAAAAAATATATACATTCATCAATCAAAGAATATACATACACCAATTATAATACTTCATAGATAACTTCTTTATGAAAATACATATGGGAGCACAGTTCGACTCGAAACTACAATCTTATATAGAAGAAGGGACATACTAACTATTAAGTTAAGTAGTAGTAATAAACTATTCACAAATATGATAGGACAAACTGACGATTGATTAGTCTACTTTCTTTTATATGATTGTATTGGTTTTAAAAATTAAGAATTATGATCACTTTGGTAATTTGGTGGTCTCTCAACTAGTTGGTTTTCCAAGATTTCAATAGGGAACTCATTGACATTATCCTAATGTTAAGAGCTTAGCCTAGTAATAGGAACAAATTCAAAGGGTAGGTTTCAATTAAGATTTTCGAATGTTTCTACAATTTCTGTTTTATTATACACTGGTGTACTAGAAAGTACATATCACAATTGTATTGTCTTGTGCATGAATACTACCGTTACCTCATTTCTTAATTGGTTGAGGTAATAGTATTCAAGGATACAGATGCCTACTGAAATCAATGAGAAATATTATAATATTTTCATTATTCTTTCCCTATTTTTTATGTTATCTCACTCTATAGCTCTACTTTCTTTAGTCTCTCTCTCATTTTTCCTTGTTCTCCCTAATATTTTTTTGTGGCTATTAAATTTCATGAGCCAGAATCCTGATAAACTAATATTAGAGTTTGACAAACCTATGAAGATCATTTCTTCCATTGTCAAGTGATTAAGAACAAAGGAGAATCTATCTTGACAAGTACCCGATGAGTTAACCTAATGCAGGAGTCTTGGATAGACATGAGCAGAGGCTCCAAAACTCTATGATTGACTATGAAATTGTAGATTCCAAGTTGGAGGAAGTGTTGGATGTCAAATTTGATGCAAATTTGGATGCTAAGTTTGTTTATAACAATGTCTAACTTTAACTCGCCATGATCAGAACCCTTACTAAAAACCCTCATTGCTCCACTTTTCAAGTTGTCCTTTAAACCAACAAATCATAAAGGCTCCATATTTTTCTCCACAAACTTAGCTATCTCTACTAGCATCTCACTAGTTCTTACACTAACCTCCAAGTCTGCCTTATGGACTATACGCTAAGTGTATTATCCCTACCCCACAAGTGATGGAGATCAATGCTTACAGCCAGTCACTTTTTGTACCTTAATGCTTACAAATCAACACCCTGCAAAAGTCATCATATCCTTCTTTAATGTAGAAAACCCCTAGGTTTGGATTAAAAGGTGCCAACATTATTTTTCAAATTTACATAGTGCTTAAGGGATAGAACATGATAACAACCATTCTCTATCTGGATATAAACTAGTGAGTGGTATTAAGGTTGGCTCATGCAACATGGAGACATGAACTAGCGCGATTTCGAAAAAGAAATTTATCTGTAGGTCCGGATATCACAACCTAGCAAATATAATGAAAGAGCTTTAAAAGTTGAAGCAAGAGAACAACTTGCCCAAATACTAGGAGCTATTCAAGGGATAAAGGTTAATGAGGAGCTTCATGAATAAACTAGGCACCAGCCATTCGATGATTATTGAAGCCTGTGGTGTTTTTCAAGGTGCGAGGCTTATTTGGAGACATGACATTCATAAGCTTTTTGTAGAAATTGACTTCCTCTATGTTAAATAGCTTCTTCACTATATCAACACCCACATAATATGTCTGCTAATGTGGAGAAGCAATTGAGAGACATGTTCTCATTGCCTGGCAACACTGGCTCATGGGACTCCTATGGGTTTCACTACGTTACTTTATGCTCTTAAAGAGCTCAATCAGGTATTATACTTAGATTAGCGTGATATTGTTTAGAGTTGTTTAGTTCTTCTCTATGTTTTTTGTTGTTTTTTTTCTCCTTTTTGCAGCAAAAAAAATGACCAACTTTGTTTTTATTTGGTTTTAAATTATTTTAACTTTCGTTTTACTTGTAATTACTTTTAAAAAATGATCTAATTTTCGTAATATTTATGAGCGTGCTTATGGAACACCCACGTGGTTAATGTGAATTTGAAAAATTAAACCACACCATATTAATTATAAAAAAAAAAAAAAAAACTTAAATTATAAATAGTCAAATGGTATAAACAGAAAATGATTTTTCTGTAATTCATATTGAATTAATAATTGTGGATATTGACATGAATTAGATAAGTACTAAGAAGACAACATTAAGACGACAAGCCGGCTGCCGCAAGAAGCAGAGCTCGTGGGTTGACATGGATGCTTATCATGGTTGAAGTCAAATTAATGCATATTTTACATCTGGCTTAAAAAATTCAAGCAAAGTGAATTTGAAATTTCCCAGCATCCAAATAGGCGGCCTCAGTCTATATACAGATATAAACAGCCCACGATGTCCATAAACTCATCACTTGATTTAAAGTTATAGAAGGAAAAATAAGAGAAAGAAACCAACGGGATCAGAAATGGCAACCACATGCAAAGGTAGCTTTTTCTTTTTGGAATTAGTTTATTTGTTAATACAATTAATAGCATTAATTATAATTTGAGTTAATTACTAGACTAACTAGATATAATGTGTGTATATATATATATATATATATATGTATGTATATATATAATGGAGTACAGGTAAGAATTCATGGCCAGAACTTGTTGGAAAAAACGGAGATGAAGCAGCAGAAATCATAAAGAGAGAAAATCCAAACATTGTTGATGCCATTGTGATTCCGGAAAGAGCTGCAGTAATTCTGAACTTCAGCTGCGAGAGGGTTTGGATTAGGGTCAACGAGTGCAAGATTGTTACTAAAGTTCCTACAATAGGCTGAAATTGTTCAATTTCGTCTGTAATTTTATTTTCTTAATTAATGTATATTTATTATGTCTATGTTTATGAATAATAATATTATGATATCTCTCACAATACCATTGGCTGGTTTTCGAACTGACCATTTAATTTCTGTAATCAAATAATAAATAAATAAATAAATCATACATCTATATTTATTTATCTTCTAATACAAGCATGACTCCATTTTTTTTTTTTTATTTAAGAAAAATATTTTGGATAAGACTGGGCCTTTCCTAAAAAGTCAGTTTCCAGCATTTGACCTTAGAGAACAAAATTCTACATGAAGGGAAGGGAATAAGCTCAAAGTGTAGTTTTCTTTTTAGGGTTTCAGAATTTTTCTTTTTAGTCTTCTTGTTTTTGCAGTTTTTTATTCTGTTATGCACTGGTAGCAGAGGTTGCAGCTATATTCTCATCTGTAGAAATATTACCAACGAATCAAATCAGATTGTTCTATTTCTCAATCTTTTTTACTTGCTCCTATAGAATCAAGGAGGAAAAATTGGGAAAAAAAAAAAAAATCAGTCATTCACAATTATTAATGAAGGATTCCTCGAGAGATGTTAAGAATCAGTAATCAATTTTAAAAATCAAATGGGTTCGATCTTATGCATGCGCAAGAAAGGTAATCAAAAAAGAAAAAAAAAAATTTTTATTTTATTTTTATCACTTAGGAGCCCAATTAAATGAATGAGACGTATCATAGTATTTCCATTATTCCTCCCCTACTTTTCCTCTCTTCTCTCCCTCTTTATCTCTCTACCTTCTCCTCTCTCTCACTCTGTTCTCCCCATTTATTTCTGGCGTGGCTGTTAAAATCCATGAGCCAGAATAATCCTAACACCAGATTAGCCAACAAATACTGTAGGAATACAGGGCAATACTCTCCTAGTCAACCCTCATTTCTACCCAAGTGGTATTGTTTGGCTGACACGTCATGTGGTTAGATATGGATAATTTTCAATTAAGATTCTTGGAAACTAAGCAAAGAACGCAAGGTTTTGCGCTCAGCAAGTAGGCACATTTACAAGCCAACTTCTGCCACAATAGAAGATACTGAAAATATTTATGGTCTGTATCTAAGCCAAATCATAATTTACTCATGGGTTTCTAGATGAATGTGATGCAAAAAAAGTTATTCATGACATCAATTATGCCCTAGAACTGCAAAAATAAAAAATAAAATAAAAAAAAAAGAAAAAAACAATATATTTCTTATTGTATTCACTCATGCAAATAAGAATCTTAAACACAAATCTTTTAAGGTAGAAACAGAGTGTATAACAGTATCCTAAACACAGCCAATGCCCTCTTACCCATTACCAAAAGAAAAGCTGACAAACTCCAAGGTCCGTGTAAAATTGACAGATTGTAGAAAGTAAAATAATCCGGAGCCTGCAAATAAGCATCCATTGGTTACAAGAACAAGCACCTGTAATATCAGTATCTGCATTCAGAAATATTATATCAACAAAACCATTATCAGGCTTGAACTGATTTGCAAGGCTATGATTTGACACGGTCTCCTTAAACAAGAAGAGACACTCCTTTGTACAGAAATAGTTCATAGCATTGGGCAATAAAAAACAAACAGAATGCTATCAGTTACAATTTTAGCTGCCCCCTTAACATTTGAAGCCACCACATACAAGGAACCATACTATGAGGATCATAACAAGGATTGCTCCTCCTACCATCAGCTTCATTTGAAGATTCTGCAGCCACATCTTCCGCCGTAACTGCCTACCTTGCCTCTGGAAGCTGTCAGCCTAAATGAAAAAATAGCATGTGAAAAATAGCAAAAATAAATTAAAAAAGCTGCCAGATTCTGTTTCGACCTGCATGAAGAGCAAGAGAACAAGGTACCTGAAATTGTAGGTTTTCTGTCTTGTCCACTAGAAGTTCGATTCTTTCCCCACGATCCAGGACCTATATTAAAGCAAGGATAGCATGTTATATGAGTTCATAAACAGATTTCCATAATGTTCAAGGAGAGCAGCAGAAGTATAGTTTGTTATTTCTTTCCAATGCATGCTTTAAAATATATCTCATTACAAGAAGGCAACAAACTTCTTAAGTGAAAATGAACTCTCAAGAGTAAATTTAAAGCCTCCTGCTGGTATTGCTGGACCCTAAAACTGGAGAAGTATCTTAAATCAATTGTTAAGGATATTGAAAGAATGTAGCAATTTATTTCATATTCAAAAGGAGCTTAACTCAAACTTTCCAGCATCCATGTGTATTAACTATTACATTGCTTCGAAGTTCACCAAAAAACAAGTTTGGTTTTTGTTTTCCAGAACCCTTCAACTGTCACATCCTCTTCTTACCCTCTCCTGTACTTTCCTGGTGTTTTTTCAGGTTTAAATGTAAAAGACTCTAAAAATTAAATTCAGATACAATTACAATATTCAAAGACGAAATAAGCGTAAAAGTGCATCTAGATCCCCTACTTGCTTGAATGTTTTAATTCTCAGCTAGGAAATACTGTTTTTGAAAAGTTACCACCACTTAATTAAGAAATCTTAGCCCAACTATCAGATCTCACCTTTAGAAATCAGGTCAAACTTACAGGCTCAATCTCTCTTTGAGCATGAGGTGCATCTCTCACAACGATTGTTTTAGTAAAACTATGTCTTTCTATTAACTTTGTTCATAATTTATCACCATTGTTAAACACAAATGTGTCCCTCAAACAAGATGGTAAGACCTCAGTTTTGTTCATGTAATAAAATAAAGTAAAAACTCCTTTGGGTTTTGAAATAACAATATACGTATACACATATATTTTGTTAACTGAAGAAAATCACGTAAGAACCTTTCAATTTTAAATGAGAGTATGTGTATATATATAGAGTAAAAAGGAATCCACTTCTTATAACATACCTGTTAAATTTGCCAAAAAAATTGTTAACATTTTAATATTATAGTTGCTGAGTTTGGAAAAACTTACCCACCTTTGTTCAAAATGGTAAATTCCAGGGAATAACAATAGGAATACAATAGAAATTGGATAAAAGTTGGATGAAGATATTGAAATCCATAGAGGATTTCAATATAAAAGTAGAACTGATTCAATTGTAAAGCAAATATGAAAATTACAATCCAAACCTCTATATAAGTAATTAAGATCAAGGAATAGAGTTGAATATTATAGGAATTAGACCAAATAATGCTGGCACCAGATTAAGGTTACCCTAATTTGAATTCATTTATCTTGGTTGATCATTCACTAATCAACATGCTCTATCATAGAAATGATGTTTTTGCAACATTTAAACTGCAAGAAAATAAGGAATGTAGCGTCTGAAACTCATCCCATCAAACTAATCACATTTCCAGATCTCCCCATAGTTCTCAAGCATCTCTCAGCATAATAGCATAATGTTATAAAATTGGACTAGTGTATTTGTTTGGCTTTGGTTTTTTCTTTTTCCTCAGTTTTTATGTTTTTATTCTGGCTTTGGCAATTGAATTGCAAACCTCAGGCTTGTCTTGCCCACTAACAAATATGATAACCACAGAGACAAAGAGCTTGTGGTTACTTCTTTGGCCATTGTTGAGCTTCTGAATTCTATTATGTCTTCCATAAACCTTCTAAATGGATCTGACAAATTCAGCTAAAAATTATATTCTATGGCCAGCATATGGAATAAGGTTAAATGAGTTTTATTTATTAGATAAGGACCTAACATCACACCAGGATCTTAAACACACTTGAAAATCTCATACTGTTGAGATCCTAAAAAATCATGAATAGTTACAATAGTTGATAACAACTCTCACGTACTCGAATAGTCATGGTTGATCGGATTCTCATGTACTCTTTTGTGTCCATAAATAATAATTGTAAATCAAAACGAAGATACGTAATTTTTGAAGAATAAAATCTCAGTTTATTATTCTCTCTAAACTTTATATCCCTCTCTCTCTTCTCTTCTCTCTCTGTTATCTCTTCTCTCTATATATTTTTCTCTTTCTCTCTCTAACAACCTCTCTCTATATATATTTCTCTCTCTTTCTAAAACATTTTTCTTTCTCTCTCTATTTCTTTCTCCCTCTAAAATCTCCACTCTCTCTTTCTCACAAACTCTCTTCTTCTCTCTTCCCAACTTCCTCTCTTCTCTCTTTTCAGAATCTTCTTTTCTTCCCTAAAATTCAAATTCTGCACCAATATTTTCTTAAATTCAACTTCTGCCCCACTATTTCCTCAAATACAAATTTTGCCCCAATATTTTCTAAATTTTAGATTCTGCCCAACCTTTCAAATTTTCTCATAATCACCCCAAAATCATTCAAAGTTTAATATTTTTCTAAATTGAAGGTCCGGTGAATTACATGTCAAAACCAGATCCTAACAATTTAGTATCAGAGGCAGGTTCTAGATCCCAATGGGAGCCGATGATGGCCGACATTGCGAAATTTTCGATCAGATAGAGGAAAAACTCAATCTGATGATCCAGTTGTTGAGTGGTGACGTTACCTCTCTGGAGGACGCAAAACCAATGGCCTCTATTGCAGCTGTGCGCGAAGTGCAGAGTGGGACTCTTCTTTTCCCTATGGGGCATGACGAAGAAGATGAAACAAAAAGGGGTAAACTGGCTTTTAACAAGGCAAACCCTAAAACCGGTTCAATGACTAAATCAGTTGAAAAAACCCTAAAACTGTTGGTTCGAGCCGGACTAATTCAAAGACAATATGAGGCCAGACTAAACCCGTGTCAAACCGAATTAGTTTATTGAACCAAACCGATCAGACCCCAGTGGACCGAATCGAACCACTCAATCTCTCTGTCACTCATATTCCCTTGTTCTCTCTTGGTCTCTCACTGATGAAAACAAAACAGAAGAAGGAGAAGCGGAAGAAGAGGAAGTGGAAGAAGAAAAAACAGAAGAAAAATGAAAAAAAAAGTGGGAAAGGAAACAAAAGAAGCGAAAGAAGAAAAGATACAAAAGATCCACATGAAGTTCTTCGGTAGCACATTAAAATATATACATATATATAAATTAATAATATCTATATATAATCATAATAAATAGTAATAATATCCTTAGATAGCAAATGTTGGAAGCTGAATTTCAACCTTGGGGACAAGGTTGATATCCAAGGAGAAGAAATTGTTGAGATCCTAGAAAATCATGAATAATTGTAATGGTTGATAAGAATTCTCACGTACTCAAATAGTTGCAATGGTTGATAAAAATTCTCATGTAACCTTTCATGTTTATAAATAATAGTTGTAAATCAAATCTAAGGAATGTAATTTTTGTAGAATAAAATCTCAGTTTATTATTCTCTCTCTAAACTTTCTATCTCTCTTATCTCTTCTCTCTTCTCCCTGTTATCTCTTCTCTCTATAAATTTCTCTTTCTCTCTCTAAAAGCCTCTCTCTATATATATATTTCTCTCTTTCTCTCTCTAACAGTCTCTCTGTTTCTAAGACAATCTTTCTTTCTCCCTCTAAAATCTCCACTCTCTCTCTTACAAACTCTCCTCTCTCCCTGACTTCCTCTCTTCTCTCTTTTCAGAATCTTCTTTTCTTCCCTAAAATTCAAATTCTGCACCAATATTTTCTTAAATTTAACTTCTGCCCCACTATTTCCTCAAATACAGATTCTGTCCCAATAGTTTCTCAATTTCAAATTCTGCCCCAACCTCTCAAATTTTCTCAGAATTACCCCAAAATCATTTAAATTTATATATTTTTAACTAACTAATTATTATATATATTATTACTTTAACTGAAAATTTAAATATATTATCATTTTTTTATTTTTAAAAATTATAAGGAAACATTAAATTCAATTTCATCTGAAGATAAATCAGGCTTATAGTCCTTGAGGACGAGCAGGGATCCTTTCAAATTCCATACTTCACGACTGCAGACTCTTTTCTTATCTTCCTCTTGATATATATATATATATATATATATATAGGTAAACACTACGGACATCTCTTTTATTATATATGGTGTTCTTCCCTTGTTAATAGATATGGATAAGCTCTGTACAGTATAGGACAGGTAAGCTGCGTAAAACCTATGAACAGCCACCATTAATCAAAGTCAGAGCCATACTTTACAAATTAAAATTCATGAAATAATTTCCCACATCTCCACCGAGCCGCCTCATATGCTATATAAATACCCTACAACCTCAGGAACTCATCCTCACTTGTTCTATTGAATTTTACATATAAGAGAAACAAAAACAATTTAGAGAAAAAGGAATGGCGTCTGAATGCCCAGGTAAGTACGGATCAACTCTTCTTTTCATATATAAGGGTAATTAATTAGTGCACAATTATAAGAAATTATATACATATACATATATGTATGGGTGTTGCAGGTAAAAACTCATGGCCGGAACTTGTTGGGAAAAACGGAGATGAGGCAGGGGAAACCATAAAGAGAGAAAATCCAAATGTCTTGGAAGCCATCGTGTTGTTGGAAGGAACTCCGGTGATCAAGAATTTTAGCTGCAACAGGGTTTGGGTTTAGGTAAGCGATTGCAAGATTGTTACTCTAGTTCCTACTATAGGCTAACATTGCCCCACGTAATTTCATATAATAAATGTAATAATACATGGGCTAGTTTCTTGACTGATCTAGCTTCCATTGTAACCAAATAAATAAATAAGTAGTTTTTATTTAATTTTCAATAATTAGTAAATTCTCTTATGTTATTTTTCTTTAGATATTTATTTGAATAATTGGAAATAAATAAATGTGACTGATATTTTATGTGATTTAATAGTTTATTATATATTAATATTATATCCTATTTTCTAATTATATACAATTTGGATTTTAATTTGATTTAAAAATTTTATTTAATTTCAATGCAAATCAAATTTTGGAGGGTAATTAGAAACCAAACTAAATTAAACTATTTCGGTTTAGTTTTTCAATTGGGTTAAATTTTTTAGTTTGGACAAAATAACTTGTAATACCCAAATTAATTTTTTGTAATTTAAATTAATTTGTAAATGTAGTTTTTTTAATTTTTTATTTTAATTTAGTATAAAAATGAAAAAAATTTGAAAGAGAATGAAATTGAAAATAATTTTGAAAAAAAAACAAGTGAAATTTTGGATTTTGAGGGTATTTTTGAAAGAAAAATCGAAAACTATGGGTCAAAATGTAATTTAAAAAAGTTATACCACATAAGATGCCCGGTTAGTAGCTCTTACGAACCAGAACACGCCACGTGGCAACGGACACTGACATGGTGCCACACGGGAGGCCACGCGGGCGATCTGCGTGCCCGCGATCGAACCGTCCATATTCGCTCCCGCGTGCACAGACGACCTGGATGTGTTCTCTCCCTAAACGTGCTTGGACGGTCAGATTTAAATGCGATCAACGGTCCAGATCCACTTTTTATTTAAACGCGATTGGACGGTTCATATCAGATAGCGATGAACGGTCTAGATTCACTCCCTATTTAATTGCGATCAGACGTTTCAGATCAATCGCGATGGACGGCTCATATTAAAAGGGGACGAATATAAATAATCCTCTTCACACCAAATCCTAAGCCTAGCCGTCAGACACCCTCATCGGAGAAAAAGACCCAACCGCTGGAAAGGAGAACCACCACCATCCACCGCCGCGCCAGAGCCACTTCCGATCGCCAAAGAAGTAACAAAATTTCTTTTTGCTCAGAATTCAATTTTAAACACCCCCATGGCCATATCGGAGTAAAATGATCGACCAGTTGGCCAAAAACTACGGGCAAAGCCCGGCAGTGCCGCCGCAAAAAATTTCAAAAACCACCTCCGATAAGGCCCTTCCCGATTTCCGTTATGCAAAATTTTTTCACCGTTTTCTTCTCTACAGGTTGACCAAAGTAAAACACTCAACCGCAAAAGCGAGCTAGAGGAGCCGCCTCACCGAAGAGCCCTGCTGCTGGTGAGTTTTAATTTTTCAATTTTTTCGGCCAACTGAGGTCCCTTAATGTGTTTTCTCACAAGGATTGATGCAAAACTGACCAAAAATAGCCAACCTGAGGTGGACCACCATCGCGGGCAGCGGCGTCGTCGCCGAAGCACGGCGGAGCCACCGTGCTGGAATTTCAAAATTAGCCAAAAAAGGGTCCTGACACTGTTTTTGGATTTTTTGGGATATTTGTAGATACTTGTAGCGTGTTTTAATTTCCGAAGAAAAATTCAAGGAATCCGGGGACCGCGATAGGCACAGTCAATAAGTTTCATTTTTTAGGCATCGAATTGAGTAAGAATCTCTTACTCTATTCTCTGTTATGGAATTGAAGTTAAATTAATAATAATACGGTATTTTATACAATTTAAAAAATATTCATAATTAATTATGTGTTCGAAAATTATATATTATTGTTTCTGTTAATTATTTTTACGGTTTGAATGCATGATAGTATCTGATTGATCGATTTTACAGCTTTGAATGCATGTATTGTTTATTTTATGGGTTTACGGTTGAATTGGAAAAAAGAGAGATTAAAGAAAAACGGAAAATTGTGTGATTAAGTGAATGGATGAAGCGACAGCCTTACTGGATATCCTGAGAGATGGTAGACGAACTGGGCGCATAGAAAATCCTACCGTGAACGTTGCTTCATACCGGATGGGGTATCGAAGTTTGGTAATTTGACACTCATACCAGATAGGGTATGGGGACGACCCATTTCACCCTCACACTGGACGGAGCATTGAGGTTTAGTGGTTTGGGGCTCATATCGGACTGGGTATGGAGACGACCCGTTAATTTGAAATGTTAAAGGAAATGGTTCACGTGTTGTAGGAACATCCTTATAAACCCCCATGGATACTAATAGGTTGATAAAGGATAGAATTGTTATTCAAATCGATTGCATATGAAATCATTATTTGAGTTATGTTATTATTTCTATAAGTTGTTTTGTAAATCTCACTACGGTAAATAGATGGCAAAAGATTTTGTTTATGATAAATGAATTTGTTTAATTAAGAGCTCCATTAGTTGTTTTGATTTTTCTACCAACCTTCATTTCTATGTCGTTGAATAGCGTGATATTCTTACTGGGATAGCGTAGCTCATTTCTTATTTAACCATTTTAGATCAAGATGACCAGAATCCAGAGGCTGATCCATAAGAGAGTTGCGAGTAGCATACCAGTTTTATTTATTTTCCGTTTATTTCATTAATTTTTTGTATTTCCTTCAAAAGTGTAATTTATGTAGCACTATTTAGTACTTTATTTATTTTCCGTTTATTTCATTAATTTTTTGTATTTATTTCAAAAGTGTAATTTCTGTAGCATTATTTAGTACTTTAAGTTATTGTGTAAGAAATATAGACACTAACTAATTATTTCGTTTCCACACTTAATTTATGAATTATTTCTTTTAAAATTTCGGAACCGTTACATAACTTACAACCTACGCAACGCATTATTTACTTAAGGCACACATGAATATTACCTAAAGAAAACCAATAATATATTGACGTATAAATTAATGTCACTACAATGTATATAAATCTATTGAACTCAAGAATGGTCTTGCCCATAAATAACATCTTAATTTGTAATTAATTCCCTTCTTTAATGCATTTTTAAGTTTCTGATTTAAGAAAAAACACTTATATCCCACCTCATCAGCTATGTAAATCCATCAACTCATCTTCACTTGTTTTATTGAATTATAGAGAGAAAATGTCATCTGATTGCCCAAGTCAGTATGGATCAACCTTTTTTTCTCTCAATTTTATTTTAATAAAAGTGAATGATTAATTCTTATTTTCTAGTAATATCTTACTAATTGATACAATTGGTTCAATCTCGTAAAATTATTTCATAGAAATTTATTGATATATATATATATTTTATAATATTAAATAATCAGTATTCTTTCTGTTTTTATTGTAACAAAAAATTCAATTTTTGTGTAAAAAAGACCCCTATTATCTCTTTAGTTTATCACATATTTTATTAAGTAATCAAATTATTTAACCTAACATGTCCGGTTGACACCTAGACTAAACTCTTACAATTTTATTAGGAAAAAAAAAATGTAAAAAGTGAAGTCTCTTATTTTGTCAGTAATTTAATTTAGAAATATTACATGTGTATATATAAGTTAATGAATTAATGCATAGTTATAAGAAAATATACATATGTATATATGGGTGTTGCAGGTAAAAACTCATGGCCGGAGCTTGTAGGGAGAAACGGAGATGAGGCAGCGGAAATTATAAAGAGAGAAAATCCACTTGTGGCTGAAGCCACTGTGTTGCCGGAAGGAAATAAGGTGATCCTATATTTTGACTGCGGAAGGGTTTGGATTAGGGTCAACGCGTGCAACATTGTAACCGTAGTTCCTCATACAGGCTAATATTCTCTACCTGGATTTTTAATTAATTTTCTTAAGTTCAGAGTCGTCCTCATAATATTGTGATATTAATTTAATTCCTTATAATAAATAAATAAATATATAATGTGTCTTTATTTGAAATTAATTAAAATTTTTGTGAATCATTTCCATTTTCGAGAATACTCAATACAAAGGTAATTTTTGAGAAAATATTTTTAATATTGTGGGTTGAACATAAAATACCTCGAAACCTATGAGACTAATTTTTTATGACATAATATATATGTTAATATTAATTTATTTAATAATTAAAATTTGAATTTCTAAGAGATGTAATTAATAGAGGGTGTACATTTTAAATTAATCTATTATAGGGAACGTTACAAAAAAATATCTAGGAGATTGGATTAAATTTTTATTGGACCGAGCCCAAATGGAAATGGGCTAGATATGTGTTCAGATTTTATTGGGTCTAGGAGACAAAAACAAAAAATGAAGGGATGTGAGGGATCTAAACCTGAGTTGGCCGACCCTAATAGAAAACCAGGCTAGGGAAGAGAGAGAAGCCCCTGGTGGGCTGAACGTTAAGAAAAAAAGAAATCATATATGTAGATATAGAAGACAGCTGAAGTTTGATCCAAATAATAGTGGGTCGAACCCATAGAAAAGATCTTTTAGAAAGAAAGATTTTGGTCTAATGAACCTGGTGAGGCCAAGTCCATAGCAAGCGTATAAGAAAAATTTAAAATACTAGTGGGCCAAATCTTCCTAAAATGGATTAGAAGTGAAAGGTTTTGGGTAGGTCGAAGGATGGGAAAGAAAATAAAACTTAGTTTGAGGTAATAAATATGAAATTAATTTTTTATAACATAATATATATGTTAATATTAGTTTGTTTGATGATTAAAATTTGAATTTCTATATTAAATTAATAATTTAATTAAGAGATGTAATTAATAGAGGGTGTATATATTAAATTATTACAAAAAAAATATCTATATAATTAATTTCTGAAACTAAAGAACCATTGTACATAAGCTATTCCAAAATTTTTTTTTTGTGCCCAATAAAATAAAATTGGATTGTTCCATCACTTTATTGGCACTTTTTGTTCTTACAGGACTACTTTTTATACTAACATTTTCACAAGATATAAATTCGTCACTCAAGTATAGACATCATATAATTGATGAAGAATTCTATCAAACTTGTGTCCATAAAGTTAGTGAGAGATGCAACATAGAAGTGTTAGAATACTTTTTTTTCCAAAAAAATTAGGTTAACATGAGTCGAGATTGTTGTTTGAAAATAAAAAATTCCGGGATAAATTATCACCATCTTGTGATGGATGTCGTTTTGTCAATAAAATAATTACAGGCATATGAACCTGTAGCTCACAAAAAAACAAGGAAGTATGGAATGCATATTGAATTACAGAAAGGAAACGCGTGCTCCAATCACTCTTGACAAACGAGTTATAATACATAATCATAGTTGATAATTTCTCCCACATATATCTATTTTTCTGGGCTATTAATGTTAATTTTAATTTGAAGCATATAAAGTATCGAGCTTTTAGCAAGGTATATGTATACTTACAAAGTTATATATTGATATATCCTTCATATATTATTTTATCAAAATATTTAAAAGTTATATATTGTAAAATAATTTAATTTCATCACATAGACCTGGTTAAATTATATGAATTCACAAAAAAATCAGTTGAAAATTAACATTCAAATAATAGGTTATGTATGATATTTCATGAGTTTTTATTAATATGAAAGAAGATTGAATTAGATCAAATAGGCCAAAAAAAAAAAAACAGACTATCTAAATTTATTTGGTTAAATTCAAATTAATTGTAAATATTTTTCCTTACATGAGTTTTAATTAAAAAATAATTAATAAATCTAATAAAAATAAAACTAAATAATAAATTTCATAAACAATAATTATTTATTTAATAGATCATTTATGGAATTAATAAGATAAAATAATAATCTAAGAATATATATACCTTAAAATCTCGGTCCATTTAATCGGGACGGAATGAAATAAAACTCTTTAGGACATCTAATTCCAAATTGAAAATTAAATCAAACTATTGTATTCTAATTCGTTCTATTTAATTTCATCTAATATTAATTGTCTAGTATATGCCGAATTTTACCACTACTATAAACTCTAGGTACCATAACAGACTTTGCACTGAACTTGCTAATGAGTCCAATGATCTGCCCAAATAAGGAAAATTTGACCCATAATTTGAGGGATTGGAGAAATATTTTCTTTTGTTTTTCTCTTTTTGAATGATTGGGCAAATATTTTCAATCTTGTGGATTGAATATAAAATACCTCAAAGCCAATAAATATGAGAGTAATTTTTTTTAACATAATATATTTGTTAATATCATTTTGCTTAATGATTAAATTTTGAATTTCTATCTTAAATTAATAATTTAATTAAGAGATATAATTAATGAAGGGTGTACATATTAAATTAATCTATTACAGCGAGCATTACAAAAAAGTATCTATCTAATTAGTCGTTGAAACTAAAGAACTATTGTACACAAGCTATTCCAAAAACTAAAGAACCACTGTACACAAGCTATTCCAAAAACTTTCTTTTGGTCCCAATAAGGCAAAATTGGATTGTTCCTTCAATTTTCTGGCACTTTTTGTCACTGCAGGACTACTCTTTATACCGATATTTTCACAAAATATAAGTTTGTCACCCAAGTATGGACACCATATAATTGATGAGGAATTCTATCAAACTTGTGTCCATAAAATTAATGGGAGATGCAACATTGAAGTGTTAGAATATTTTTTTCTCAAGAAAATAAGGTTAACGTGAGTCGAAATCGCTGTTTGAAAATAATATATTCTAGGATCGATTGTCACCATCTTGTGGTGGATATCGTTTTGTCAATGAAACAGTTGCAGACATATGAACTTGTAGCTCACAAAAAAAAAAACAAGAAAGTATGGAACTATTGCATATTGAATTATGGGAAGGAAGTACATGCTCCCATCTCTCTTGACAAATGAGTTATAAAACATAATTGTAGTTTATAATTTTTCCTATATATGTCCATTTTTTTGGATTATTAACAATAATTTTAATTTGAAGCGTATAAAATATCGAGTTTTTAGCAAAGTATATATATCTACAAAGTTATATATTGATATATATCCTTCATATATTGTTTCATCAAAATATTTGAAAAGTTATATATTGCAAAATAATTTAATTTTATCACATAGACCTAGTTTGTAACAACCCCAGTTTTCAAAGGTGGTTGTTATACTAATCAAACATGTAAGATTTATTCACATTATTTTTAATAAATAACACATCAAATCTCAAGACATCAACCTGCATAAATTTTCATTCCATTTGAAACTCATGTATACATATATATACTCGTGTATACTAATTCTCATTTACCTCATTTACAATGCCAAACTAGATTATCAAGTGTTAATAATGGAAGTATAAGTAATTCCATCTAAATGAGACATGTATATGTGTAATGATATCAAAACAATCTCATACCATGCTCTAAATCAACGATAATTGCTCTATGGTACGCCTTACTTATTCCAAAGTTTGAACACACGCTTCTTGTACATCCGATTCTTACTCTTGTTTTATCTGCTCTGTAATATATAACATGTAATGAGCTATATAGCCCAGTAAGTAAAATTTAAAATTCACATCAAAACAAGTAAAAAATTTACATCTAACTTCCCGGTACTGGGCATTATCCAACTTAACCATTTCCCTTCCTTTCTCTCACTATCATTGGTCATATATGTAGTCTCTGCATTCAGCATAGCAAACCCTAACCCATTACAACAAGTTTTTGCTCTGCTTACTCCTAATTTCCCTCCTAAAAAGTCATCTATTCACAACCATATACCTCCATTTGCCTGTCCCTAATTCTTCCCAACTTAGTCTACCCCTAGCAGGTCTATTTTCCTTTAACCATAATTTGCCCAGTATCTTAGTCTAACTCCCACCGTAAACCTCTCCTCAACTTCTTAAATTTGCCTAATGGAGCACCAACGCCTCTCAAATTATTAAGAACACCCTAACCAAACTCCCTACGTTTTTCTCTTCAGTTCAGCCCGTATTTCCCCCCTCTTCCCCTGATTTATTTTATTTCCCACATCCCCTATCCTAATTTCTACCCCTAACGCTAATTACCATCAATCCAGCTTCCCTCTTGACATATTTACAACATTTCCTTGGTGCTTAAGCCACTGGATATTCACCCATTCCACAGTTATAGCCATTAGATGTACCAAGATTGCAAACATAAAAGAAAAGAGAAAAGTAACTAAAACGAAGAAGAAAGAAGGAAAAAAATATAGATAAATAATTAGTTCTTGGGTCATCAAACCCTCGACCCAGCCACTGGGCCACAATAGAATCCCATATTCCTTCACCTCCAGATCATAGAACCGCAAATATTACAATTGCCCACCAATTGCATGTCAATGCCAATCACACACACCTGACGCATCGAACCCTCGACCCAACCACTAGGCCATAATAGAATCCTATATTCCTTCAAATTTGGATCACAGAATGGTAAATATTACAATTTCCCACCAACGACATATCAATGCCAATCACACACACTCAGGGCATCGACCCCTCAACCAAATAACTGGGCCTACTGTATTGTAATTTTAGCATATTCCAAGCACAACAAGCACATGAACACAATGAATATACTATAGTAAAGCAAATGTGTAAATCCCCAAGCATTAAACGTATGAGGGTCACCATGCATTTTTTAAAAAATATTCACCAAGAAAATACATATATATATAAATCGACACACATTTCAATTTTCCTCTTCCCCCTCTCTTCTCTTAATTAGTTCGGTTAGCCATTTTTTCCTCTCTCTGTCCAAGCTTAATTAATCACAGAATTTTCTCCATTCCCTTAGTTCAGAACCTCTTTAAACTAATCCAGTAAAGACCTCCCAGTTTTGAGCTCCTTCCCACAAACTTTTACTCTGTCTCTCTTTTCGTTCTTCTCTATTATTATTAGGAACTTTAACATAACTATCTTTGCCTCCTAGATCCTCCTCCTGAATCAGTTCTATACCACCCAAACACAAAAAGAAGAAATCACAAAGAACTTATAATGTAAATTTCTATTTGAGCAATGAAGAGCAAATGGTACTTGCTTCTCGGATATGTATAATGATGATTCAACACAGTCTCTCCTTCCTCTCCCTACACCCCCGCATCAATGATGTTGCTCTGGTAAGTTCACTTATTGTTCACCCTCCCCTTAGCTTCTTTCGATATCACTATTCCCTCTCTCTTTTTCTCTCTAGGTCACCACTCTCATTCTCCCTCAAGTTTCCTCTCCTCTCTTTATACTAAACTCATCCTCCCCCCTTGTTGTGTTACAGGTGAGAAGAGAAAAGGGAGGTCATTCAGGCTTGGGGCTAGGCCTATGGGCTTAGGTCTTTTGGATTGGGCTGAAGAAAACATTGTGCTAGCTGGGTGTTACAAATCTCTCCTTTAAAAAAAAAAGATTGGGTTCTCAAAATTTACGAGCAGGGGTTCAAAACATATTTACTCATTTCCAAGTTCTTCCTCAACTTGGTGGTGTCGTTATAATGTTTAGTTTGTAAACACTTCTTTCCTAACTTCTATGACTAAGGTATAATTGTTAGGATTTGGTCTCTTAATTCTAAATATTTTAACAGTTATAGTTATTAGTGTCTCACTGTAATTTCTTTAGAATTTTTTATCAAGCAAAAGGAATATTGATGTGATCTTAGACAACCTATAATTAGTTCTAAAAATGAAACCTTGCATCAATGAGGAATGCCCAGAATAGGAGAGTAGTTTCATCCCTGAACGCTGTCCTAATTGGGATTATTCTAATAGATGGCCCAAGTTTGTCCAAGCTAGAATGCTTAAGGCCCAAGTAAGATTAATGGGTTTGAAGAATTGTAAGAAAGCCCACGCTCGAGGAGGAGGGCCACACGTGCGCCGAAAAAGTGGCCCAGCCCATATGGCCCATGAACATGCACATGTGCCCACATGAATCGTGTGTTTGAGTGCCAGGAGCGCCCACGCACGCGACCCTCTAGGGCCGCATGGAACCAACCACACGCGCGTAGGCCCAAGGGGCCAAACACTTGCACCCCACGCGGACAGGCCTGCAGACAGCCCAAACGGCCCAAGCCTAGCCTGTGCTTCTCGCGGGCCTCTTCTCGCACAACCCGCGCAGCCCAACTGGGCCGGCCCATCCGGGTAGCCAAAACCAGCCGACCCCTCTTTTTCCCTTTTTAAAATATTTAAATTACTTAATATTTATTTATTTTATTATTTTAAAATATTTTAAAAGGCTTGGGACCTACTTTTCAAAATACCCATGTGTTAAAATTAATTTTCACATATTTTTTAAATGGATTTCACATGGGATAAGTACGGATTTAAATTAATTATTATTTTAATTATAAATCTATAGGATTATTTAATTAATTTATTTAGGATATAATAATTATTTTATTTTATATTTATCTTACATTAAGATAGAATTTTATCTAGGATATTATTTTATTAATTATCTGAAGATTTTTGTACTCATCTAGATTGTCCGGGAAAGGCTATAAATACACATTTACCCCTAGGATGTAAAACACACATTTGAGAATAAGTTTGAGAGAATTCTTGAGAGTTTTAACTTTTTTTCTTTTATCATTTTTGCTAAAAATTAACTTCTTCAAGTTTTTCGGGAAGAAGGAGTATTTAGAAGTCTTGTTGAGTCAATGAGCGATGATCAACTTATAGGTAACTCTGTGATTTTTTTTTTCTTGTTTATTTCTCTAGTATTTGTTTTTACTTTCCTTTAGGATTATAGATTTAATTAGAGAGAAGAGTTTAATTCTAGGTGGTTATTTTTTTGGTATTGCATACGCTGAGTGAGTTTCAAGAGTAAATTCGATCCTCCCCCATACCTTATCGCGTCATCTGGTGTAAGAGCTTTGGCTCCTTGAAACCTAAATCTATCTTTATTTGATTTAGCATTTTGTTCTTAAATTAGCACTCAAAATTATTTGATTATTAATTCATATTGCATCCTGCTTGAATTCATATCTATCCGTTCAATTCAAGTAGTTCGTGTTATTATTCAAAAAAAAAATTATATATCCAAAATTACCAAAAATGCCCTAGTTGCACCCTATAAGACAATTGGCACATGTTTGCATTTTGTATCACAAAAGCAAAATAACTGCCTACTTGGTGATCGGAAATCATTTGAGAAATCAAAGGCAAAGTATGTTGCCTAACTCGTGTGAGCGAAAACTTTTATTTTCTTTCCGCACACTATCCACATTTAATTCTAAATTGCATTTCTGTAATCTGCATCAATGTTGCATAAAGAAACTTAATCGGTCGTAGATCGTAGCCGATAAATTGGGTGTAGTATAAGAAGATACACCTACTAATTATATCCATCAAGATTGATCAGATCCTTATGCATCAGTCCAAATTGTCATTCTTTGTGATCTATATTTTTGTTTTCTTTATTTTATGACTGTTACATAATTAAGTGACTAATTATTACTAGTTGTTTAACGCATAAAGAGCACACCATTCTTTTTTTCTGTGTGTTTGTTTCTGAGCTTCAGTAGAAATCAGAATCCTTTAGGGTTCCTTGTGTCATAAGGACTAACGTGTAGACCTGATTTAAGTGATTTCGATTTCAAATGCTCAACTCGACAGAGGAAGCTGTCAACTGAGAGATTGCAAGGTAAACATGAGTGAAGGTGAGGGAGATATTTTCTTTCATTAACCTTTACCTTGCAGGAAAATTCACTATGTTTCAATAAAGTGACATGCTTTCATTCCGAGAAAGTATCATTGTTGTCCGAAGGGTCATGAACCTATAAGCCCAATGAGGGGACAACGACCAGAGGGAGAACATATTCCACACGCGATGCCTTGTCCATGATAAGGTATGTGGAATGATCATTGATAGTGGTAGCAGTGCTAATGTGGCAAGCACTCTATTCGTGAAAAGAGCAAGGTTGACATGCATCAAGCATCCAAATCCTTATCGGTTACAGTGGTTGAATGAGTGTGGCGAAATTCAAGTTACCAAACAAGTCATAGTATCGTTCTTCATCGAAAAATATCACGACGAGGTATGTTGTGATATCGTACCTATGCATGCTAGTCACCTGATACTTGGAAGACCTTGTAGTTTAATAGACAGGTACAACATTACGGCCGCACCAATTGATATTCACTGAGAAAGGAAGGTTTGAATCATGTCCTTACATCTTTATCAACAAAAGAGGCACATGAAGATCATGTTAAAATTAAATAGTCCTTTAATGAATACTCAAGAAGTGTAGAAGAAAAAAAGAAGGCCATAGAGAAAGTCAATGGCCCATTAAGCATAAAGGATGCCCAACAGACAGCTAAAGATGGTCCATTGCGAGGAAGACCAAGATAGAAAACAAAGGAGTGTCCTGAAGACAGAGACATAATGTTGAGGAATATCTCTTATGAAAAGGGACGTTAAATTGTAATTACCTACAGGGAGATTCATTTTGACCTTAACCACTCTTTTTAAAGTCGTACTGTTTTTCTCTTACAAATAATTACCATAGTAAGTGGTCTACGAAGATTTGATCAAGATCCTAGAGGAATTATGAATGAAGTCATGACGTGCATCAACAACAAAGCAAACATGCCAGGGAGGTATGTGTGTTTCCTACTATAATCCCTAATCTTTTCCCTTGTGATGAAGGCTCAGATTTGAGGATTAATCTTTTTAAAGAAAGGAGAGATGATGTGATCCCAGACAGCTTAGAATTAGTTCAAAAAATACAACCTTACATCAATGAGGAACGCCCAGAATAGGAGAGTAGTTTCATGTTTGAACACTTTCCTAATTGGAATTATTCCAAAAGATGGGCCAAGTTTGTCCAAGCTAGAAGGCATAAAGTGCAAGTAAGATTAATGGACTTAAAGAATTGTAAAAAAGCCCATGCCTAAGGAGGAGGCCCACACGTGCGCCAAACAAGTGACCTAGCTCGCACGACCCATGAACATGCATGCATGCCCATACGGATCGCGCGCGCAGGCCCAAGGGGCCGAACACCCGTACCCTGCGCGGACGGGCCCGTAGATGGCCCAAATGGCGCAAGTCAGTTCCGCACGCACGCAGGCCCAAACGGCTGAACACCCACACCCCTCGCGGACGGGCCCACGAACAGCCCAAATGACCCAATCCCAGCCCGCAATTCTTGCAGGCCTCCTCCCTCGCAACCCGCACGAACCAGCCGATCCGGCCCATCCGAGTAGCCCAAATCGGCCGTCCCCTCTTTTCCCCCTTTTAAAATATTTAAATTACCTAATTCTTATTTATTTTATTATTTTAAAACTTTTAAAAGGCTTAGGACCCACTTTTCATAATATCCATGTGTTAAAATTAATTTTCACATGGTTTTTAAAAGGATTTCACATGGGATAAATATGGATTTAAATTAATTATTATTTTAATTATAACTCTATCCGTTAATATTAATTAATTAATTAATTTGAGATAGAATAATTATTTTATTTTGAATTTATCCTACATTAAGATAGAATTTTATCTTAGATATTATTTTATTAATTATCTGAAGATTTTTGTACTCATCTAGATTGTTCGGGAAAGGCTATAAATAGACCTTTGCTCCTATGATGTAAAACACACATTTGAAAATAAATTTGAGAGAATTCTTGAGAGTTCTGGCTTTTCTTCTTTTAGTATTTTTGCTAAAAATTAGCTTCTTTAATTTCTTCAAGAAGTAAGAGTCTTTAGAAGTCTTGTTGAGTCAAAGAGTAGGGATCAACATATTAAGTCTGTGACATTTTTTCTTTCCTTGTTTATTTCCCTAATCTTTATTTTTACTTCCCTTTAGGATTGTAAATTCAATTAGAGGGAAGAGTTTAATTCTAGGTGGTTATTATTTCGGTATTACATACATTGAGTGAGTTTCAGGAGTAGATTCGATCCTTCCCATACCTTTTTGCGTCAAATACTGTCTTGGGCTATAATGATCTTCAAAATTCATTAACGTCTAATGTTTTCCAATCATAGTGTATGCAATTGTTATTACTGTACTACATGTTTTGAAAACATCATTTCCTATTCTCATTACATGGATCAATTTTTGATTACCTATAAACCTTATCACTGTGGTACATCTGCAGTCTCCCAAGTTTCCCATGTCTACTTTAAGCTATTGTTTCCTAATTTTTGAAATTCAATATTTGATTATTTGGAGTATATTATCTTAAATCTTTAATAAACCCTCTAAGTATCACCAACATAGACATCATTCGTAAGGGCTTAGGGTTTTAATCTACTGTGGCTGTTCGTATTCATATAGGAAAGTTCACCAATACAGCGGTTTACTTTTACTATTCTGTTTCATATTCACATCCTCCAGGATAGGTGTGTACAAAACTAAATGGGTGTGATGGTTTTTGAAGTAACAGATGTTATTTGTGGTTCCTTATCATACTAGAGTTTTCAAGATCCTTTTTCCCTTTTTCTTATAATTATTGGCATCTTCATGAATTTTCTTTAGTTGAATCGTACTATTCTTCTAAATCCGTCAAGGCTAAATGATTCTTAATATACCCCAATACTTGATCAACTTATTCTTAAAGTCCCTTTGAATGTACATGGTAAGCATGGAATCCACGGCTATTGTCAAGAATCATTAGGAATTACTTGGGGGAAGGGTTCATTTATGAGTTTTATTTATGAGTGATTAAATTTGGTTTTATCTCTTGCAGGATTAGGTATTACACTTTTGAGTTTTCAAAATTTTTAAGTGATCACTCTTAAATATGACCTTAAGATATGAGTTACTTGTTTATCATATTATTGATTTCTCCTTGTTGGTTCAGAGAGAAATCTTCCATGTGTGGTGGGTTATGGGTCTACTACACTTCTGCTGTGCTACTCTAATAATATTTATTTGGGAGTCTATCCTAATATATTAGTATATTGTACTACTTTGTGTTCCCTTTAGGTATATGAGAACTATATGCTGGATTTATCGTTATTTTATTAATGATTTATTTGTCATAACATGTCCATAGTGTCATGGCTTTCTTCTAAGTTTGTAGCAAATCTAGAAAGATTCCTAGTTAGGCTTACTTTGTTTCACTAACTAAAATCACTTTGCATTCACCAAGTATATGATTTATTCATTCTCCTCAAAGCACATGATTACTTAATGACTTATAATTTTAAATCGTGATTGTATCCCTATTTGGAACTTTGCTAGTAGCTTTCGAACAAGTACGGTACCCATTCTTCCTAGGGAATATTCAAAAGGAATTTCTAAAATCCATCAAAGTCTTGATATGTATCAGGTCTCCCAACATCCTTGGATATTAGGAAAGGTTCAAAAAGCATAACTGGTCGTTCAAATATTTCTTTAGTTTATTGTTTTTCCTAGTCACTAGAGAACTTAGAAAAGATATTTTGCTAGAGATTTCTCCATGTTATTTGTGCATTTAAAAATTCTCCTTACAGTCTCTATTCAAATTTGGTTTGTCCCATTTTTGCTTCCTACTTTGAGGTGGAATTTATCGCTCCTATTTGCACTTCCTATTCCTTAACACTATCTCTTACATGCCCACATGTTTTACTTCTCAGCCCTACTTTCTCTAAAATGTTTCCTAATGTTTGTATACTTCATATAGTCCAAACCCTCATGAATCAAAGGAGGCCAACAAAAGTTGCTCTGATACCAACTGTAACAATCCCAGTTTTCAAAGGTGGTTGTTATACCAATCAAACTTGTAAGACTTATTCACATTCTTTTCAATAAATAACACATCAAAACTAAAGACATCAACCTGCATAAATTGAAAATTAAATCAAACTATTATATTTTAACTCGGTTTATTTAATTCTATCTAATATTAATTTTTTTAGTATATACCGAATTTTACTACTACTATAAATTCTAGGTAACATAACAAACTTTGCACTGAACTTGCTAACGAGTCCAATGGTCTCCCCAAATAAGGAAATCTGCCCTGTAATTTTGGGGGTTAGAGAAATATTTTCTTTTGTTTTTCTCTTTGAGAAAGATTGGGCAAATATTTTCAATCTTCTAGATTGAACATAAAATACCTCAAAGCCAATAAATATGAAATTAATTTTTTATAACATAATATATAAAACAATATTAGTTTGTTTAATGATTAAAATTTGAATTTCTATATTAAATTAATAATTTCATTAAGAGATGTATTTAATGAAGGGTGTACATATTAAATTAATCTATTATAGCGAGTGCTACAGAAAAGTATCTATATAATTAATCGCTGAAACTAAAGAACCACTGTATATCAGTTATTCCACAAACTTTCTCTTGGTCCCAATATGGTAAAATTGGATTGTTCCTTCAATTTTCTAGCACTTTTTGTCGCCGCATGACTACTTTTTATACCGACATTTATACAAGATATAAGTCCGTCACCCAAGTATGGACATCATATAATCGACGAGGAATTCTATCAAACTTGTGTCCATAAAGTTAATGGGAGATGCAGCATTGAAGTGTTAGACTCTTTTTTTCTTAGAAAAATAAGGTTAATGTGAGTCGAAATTGTTGTTTGAAAATAATAGATTCTGGGATAAATTGTCACCATGTTGTGGTAGATGTCGTTTTGTCAAGGAAAGAGTTGGAAGCATATGAACTTGTAGCTCACATAAAAAGCAAGGAAACATGGAACTATTGCATATTGAATTATGGGAAGGAAGCACATGTTCCAATCTCTCTTGATAAATGAGTTATAATACATAATTATAGTTTATAATTTTTCATGTATATGTCCAATTTTTTGGATTATTAACAATAATTTTAATTTGAAGCGTATAAAGTATCGAGCTTTTAGCAAGGTATATATATATATCTAGAAAGTTATGTATTGATATATCCTTCATATATTGTTTTGTCAAAATATTTGAAAAGTTATATTGCAAAATAATTTAATTTCATTACAAATACCTAGTTAAATTATATAAATTCACAAAAAAAATCAATTGAAAATTAACATTTAAATAGTAAGTTATATATTAAAAAAGATTGAAAAAAAGATATTTCGTGAGTGTTTATTAATATGACAAAAGATTGAATCAGACCAAATAGACAAAAAAAAAAAAAGAACAACAAAGATTATTTAAATTCATTCGGTTAAGCTCAAATTAAATTGTATATTTTTTTTCGTTACATGATTTTTTGATTAAAAAATAATTAATAAATCTAATAAAGATTAAACTAAATAACAAATTTCATAAACAATAACTATTCATTTATTAGGCCACTTATGGAATTAACAAGACAAAATAATAATATTAGAATATATATGTATATATCTTAAAATCTCAATCCATTTATATGGATGGATACAAATAAAAATTTTTAGGACCCTAATTCCAAATTGGAAATTAAATCAAACTATTATAATTTAATTCGGTCTATTTAATTCCATCCAATATTAATTTTTTAAGCATATACCGAATTTTACCACTACTATAAATTCTAGGTAACATAACAAACTCTGCACTGAACTTGCTAACGAGTCCAATGGTCTCCCCAAATAAGGAAATCTGCCCCGTAATTTTGGGGGGTTAGAGAAATATTTTCTTTTGTTTTTCTCTTTGAGAAAGATTGAGCTAATATTTTCAATCTTCAGGATTGAACATAAAATACCTCAAAGCTAGTAAATGTGAAATTAATTTTTTATAACATAATATATACGACAATATTAGTTTAATTGATAATTAAAATTTTTATTTTTATCATAAATTAATAATTTAATTGAGAGATGTAATTAATGGGGGTTGTACATTTTAAATTAATCTAGTATAAAGAGCATTAAAAAAAATCTATATAATTAATCTCCGAAACTAAAGAACTATTGTATACAAGCTATTCTAAAAACTTTTTCTTAGTCTCAATATGGCAAAATTAGATTGTTCTATCACTTTTCTAGCACTTTTGGTTGCCGCCAAGCTACTTTTTATACCAACACTTTCACAAGATAGAAGTTCATCACCCATGTATGAACATCATCTAATTGATGAGGAATTCTTTCAAATTTGTATCGATAAAGTTAATGGGAGATGCAACATAGAAGTGTTAGAATACTTTTTATCTCACTAAATTCAGGTTAACATGAGATGAGATTGTTGTTTGAAAATAATAGACATGAGGATAGATTGTCCCCATCTTCTGGTAGATGTCACTTTGTCAATGAAATAGTTACAGGGATATGAACTTGTAGCTCGTAAAAAAAAAGGAAATATAGAACTAATGCATATTGAATTATAGGAAGGAAGCAATGAGTTATAATACATAACTGTAGTTTATAATTTATCCTGTATATGTCCATTTTTCTGGACTATTAATAATAAATATAATTTTAAGCGTATAAAGTATAGATCTTTTAGTAAGGTAAATATAAATGTATATCTACAAAGCTATATATTGATATATCCTTCATATACTGTTTTATTAAAATATTTTAAAAGTTATAAATTGCTAAATAATTTAATTTTATGGAATACACCTGGTTAAATTATAAAAATTCACAAAGAAAAAAATCATTCGGAAATTAATACTCAAACAATATGTTATGTATGATATTTCTTGGATGTTTATTAATATAAAACAGGATTGAATCAAAATGAATACAAAAAAAAACCACAAAGACAATCGAAATTCTTTTGGTTCAGTTCGAAATAAATTTTACATTTTTTGCTTACATGATATTTTTAATTAAAAAATAATTAATAAATCTAATAAAAATAAAAAGTAAATAATAAATTTCATAAACATTAATTATTCATTTAATGTGTAATTTACAGAATTAATAAAACAAAACAATAATCGAAGAATACATATATCTTAAAATGTCATTCCATCTAATATGAAAGGAATCATATAAAATTTTTCTGGACCTTTAATTCCAAATTGAAAATTAAATTAAACTACTGTATTCTAATTCGTTCTATTTAATTCCATCTAATATTAATTATTTAGTATATGCCGAATTTTACCACTATTCTAAACTCTAGGTACCATTACAAACTTTGCATTGAACTTGCTAATGAGTCCAATGGTCTGCCCAAATAAGAAAAATCTGACCCATAATTTGAGGGATTGGATAAACATTTTCTTTTGTTTTTCTCTTTTTGAATGATTGAGCAAATATTTTGAATTATGTGAATTGAACATAAAATACCTCAAAGCCAATAAATATGAAAGTAATTTTTTTATAACATAATATATTTGTTAATATAAGTTTGCTTGATGATTAAAATTTGAATTTTTATATTAAATTAATAATTTAATTAAGAGATCTAATTAATTAAGGGTGTACATATTAAATTAATTTATTATAGCGAGCGTTACAGAAAGTATCTATATAATTAGTCACTGAAACTAAAGAACCATTGTACACAAGCTATTTTGAAAACTTTCCCTTGCTCCCAGTATGGCGAAATTGGATTGTTCCATCACTTTTCTGGCACTATTTTTCGCCGCAGGACTGCTTTTTGTACCGGCACTTTCAGAGGATATAGCCCCGTCACCCAAGTCCGAGCATCATATAGTCGATGAGGAATTCTTTCAAACTTGCGTCCAGAAAGTTAACGGGAGATGCAGCTTGAAGTGCTGGGATACCTTTTAGCTCCCAAAAATCAGCTCAACGTGAGTCGAGATTGTTGTTTGAAAATAATAGAGTCCGAGATAGACTGTCACCATATTTTGGTGGATGTTGTTTTGTCAATGAGACAGTTAGAGGCATATGAACCTGTAGCCCACAGCAAAAGCAAGGAAGTATGGAACTATTGCATAACGAATTACGGGAAGGAAGCCCATGCTCCGATCTCTCTTGACAAATGAGTTATAATACATTAATTGTAGTTTATAATTTCTCCTGTATTTGTCCATTTTTCTGGACTATTAATAATGATTTTAATTTCAAGCATATAAAGTATAGAGCTTTAAGCAAGGTATATATGTATCTACAAAGTTGCACATTGACATATCCTTGATATATTGTTTTATCAGAATATTTGAAAAGTTATATGTCCCAAAATAATTTAATTTTATCAAATGGACGGGGTTAAATTTTTTTTTTTATGAATTCATGGAGAAAATATCATTAGAAAATTAACACTCAAACAGTAAGTTATGTATGGCATTTCATGGGTGTTTGTTGATATTAAAAAGGAGACAATCAGTCCGAATAGGGCCAGAAAAAAAAAACGCTAACGCTATCTAAATTTATTCGGTTCAGCTCAAATTAAATTCTATATTTTTTTTTCCTCACATGATGTTTTTAATTAAAATAAATAAATAAACCTAATAAGAACAAAACTAAATAATAAATTTCGTAAACCATACTTATTCACTTAATATGTAATATACGGAATTAACAAAACAAAACAATAATCTAAGAATATACATATCTTAAAATCTCAATCCGTTTTGTTTGGAAGGAATCAATAAAAATTTTTAGGACCTCCAATTACAAATTGAAAAATAAATCAAACTACTATATTCTTATTGATCTATTTAACTCAATCTAATAATAACATTTTAGTACATACTGAATTTTAGCACTATTGTAAATTCTAGGTCCCATAACAAACTTCGCACTTAACTTGCTGACGAGTCCAATCAACCTGCCCAAATAAGGAAAACCTGCCTCGTAGTTTGAGGCATTGGAGAAATATGTTCTTTTGTTTTTCTCTTTGAGAAAGGTTGGACAAATATTTTAATCCCGTGGATCGAACGTAAAATACCTCAAAGCCAATAAATATGAAATTAATTTTTTATAAGGTAATATGTATGTCAATATTAGTTCGTTTAACTATTAAAATTTGAATTTCTATCTTAAATTAATAACTTAATTAATGGATGTAATTAACGGAGGAGGGTGTAGATGTTAAATTAATATGTTATAGTGAGCGTTATAAAAAAAACATCTATATAATTCATCTCTAAAATTGAAGAACCATTGTACACAAGCTATTTTGAAAACTTTCCCTTGCTCCCAGTATGGCGAAATTGGATTGTTCCATCACTTTTCTGGCACTATTTTTCGCCGCAGGACTGCTTTTTGTACCGGCACTTTCAGAGGATATAGCCCCGTCACCCAAGTCCGAGCATCATATAGTCGATGAGGAATTCTTTCAAACTTGCGTCCAGAAAGTTAACGGGAGATGCAACATTGAAGTGCTGGGATACCTTTTAGCTCCCAAAAATCAGCTCAACGTGAGTCGAGATTGTTGTTTGAAAATAATAGAGTCCGGGATAGACTGTCACCATATTTTGGTGGATGTCGTTTTGTCAATGAGACAGTTAGAGGCATATGAACCTGTAGCCCACAGCAAAAGCAAGGAAGTATGGAACTATTGCATAACGAATTACGGGAAGGAAGCCCATGCTCCGATCTCTCTTGACAAATGAGTTATAATACATTAATTGTAGTTTATAATTTCTCCTGAATTTGTTCACTTTTCTGGACTATTAATAATGATTTTAATTTCAAGCATATAAAGTATAGAGCTTTAAGCAAGGTATATATGTATCTACAAAGTTGCACATTGATATATCCTTGACATATTGTTTTATCAGAATATTTGAAAAGTTATATGTCGCAAAATAATTTAATTTTATCAAATGGACAGGGTTAAATTTTTTTTTTTATGAATTCATGGAGAAAATATTTATTTGGCTTTGGTTTTTTCTTTTTCCTCAGTTTTTATGTTTTTATTCTGGCTTTGGCAATTGAATTGCAAACCTCAGGCTTGTCTTGCCCACTAACAAATATGATAACCACAGAGACAAAGAGCTTGTGGTTACTTCTTTGGCCATTGTTGAGCTTCTGAATTCTATTATGTCTTCCATAAACCTTCTAAATGGATCTGACAAATTCAGCTAAAAATTATATTCTATGGCCAGCATATGGAATAAGGTTAAATGAGTTTTATTTATTAGATAAGGACCTAACATCACACCAGGATCTTAAACACACTTGAAAATCTCATACTGTTGAGATCCTAAAAAATCATGAATAGTTACAATAGTTGATAACAACTCTCATGTACTCGAATAGTCATGGTTGATCGGATTCTCATGTACTCTTTTGTGTCCATAAATAATAATTGTAAATCAAAACGAAGATACGTAATTTTTGAAGAATAAAATCTCAGTTTATTATTCTCTCTAAACTTTATATCCCTCTCTCTCTTCTCTTCTCTCTCTGTTATCTCTTCTCTCTATATATTTTTCTCTTTCTCTCTCTAACAACCTCTCTCTATATATATTTCTCTCTCTTTCTAAAACATTTTTCTTTCTCTCTCTATTTCTTTCTCCCTCTAAAATCTCCACTCTCTCTTTCTCACAAACTCTCTTCTTCTCTCTTCCCAACTTCCTCTCTTCTCTCTTTTCAGAATCTTCTTTTCTTCCCTAAAATTCAAATTCTGCACCAATATTTTCTTAAATTCAACTTCTGCCCCACTATTTCCTCAAATACAAATTTTGCCCCAATATTTTCTAAATTTTAGATTCTGCCCAACCTTTCAAATTTTCTCATAATCACCCCAAAATCATTCAAAGTTTAATATTTTTCTAAATTGAAGGTCCGGTGAATTACATGTCAAAACCAGATCCTAACAATTTAGTATCAGAGGCAGGTTCTAGATCCCAATGGGAGCCGATGATGGCCGACATTGCGAAATTTTCGATCAGATAGAGGAAAAACTCAATCTGATGATCCAGTTGTTGAGTGGTGACGTTACCTCTCTGGAGGACGCAAAACCAATGGCCTCTATTGCAGCTGTGCGCGAAGTGCAGAGTGGGACTCTTCTTTTCCCTATGGGGCATGACGAAGAAGATGAAACAAAAAGGGGTAAACTGGCTTTTAACAAGGCAAACCCTAAAACCGGTTCAATGACTAAATCAGTTGAAAAAACACTAAAACTGTTGGTTCGAGCCGGACTAATTCAAAGACAATATGAGGCCAGACTAAACCCGTGTCAAACCGAATTAGTTTATTGAACCAAACCGATCAGACCCCAGTGGACCGAATCGAACCACTCAATCTCTCTGTCACTCATATTCCCTTGTTCTCTCTTGGTCTCTCACTGATGAAAACAAAACAGAAGAAGGAGAAGCGGAAGAAGAGGAAGTGGAAGAAGAAAAAACAGAAGAAAAATGAAAAAAAAAGTGGGAAAGGAAACAAAAGAAGCGAAAGAAGAAAAGATACAAAAGATCCACATGAAGTTCTTCGGTAGCACATTAAAATATATACATATATATAAATTAATAATATCTATATATAATCATAATAAATAGTAATAATATCCTTAGATAGCAAATGTTGGAAGCTGAATTTCAACCTTGGGGACAAGGTTGATATCCAAGGAGAAGAAATTGTTGAGATCCTAGAAAATCATGAATAATTGTAATGGTTGATAAGAATTCTCACGTACTCAAATAGTTGCAATGGTTGATAAAAATTCTCATGTAACCTTTCATGTTTATAAATAATAGTTGTAAATCAAATCTAAGGAATGTAATTTTTGTAGAATAAAATCTCAGTTTATTATTCTCTCTCTAAACTTTCTATCTCTCTTATCTCTTCTCTCTTCTCCCTGTTATCTCTTCTCTCTATAAATTTCTCTTTCTCTCTCTAAAAGCCTCTCTCTATATATATATTTCTCTCTTTCTCTCTCTAACAGTCTCTCTGTTTCTAAGACAATCTTTCTTTCTCCCTCTAAAATCTCCACTCTCTCTCTTACAAACTCTCCTCTCTCCCTGACTTCCTCTCTTCTCTCTTTTCAGAATCTTCTTTTCTTCCCTAAAATTCAAATTCTGCACCAATATTTTCTTAAATTTAACTTCTGCCCCACTATTTCCTCAAATACAGATTCTGTCCCAATAGTTTCTCAATTTCAAATTCTGCCCCAACCTCTCAAATTTTCTCAGAATTACCCCAAAATCATTTAAATTTATATATTTTTAACTAACTAATTATTATATATATTATTACTTTAACTGAAAATTTAAATATATTATCATTTTTTTATTTTTAAAAATTATAAGGAAACATCAAATTCAATTTCATCTGAAGATAAATCAGGCTTATAGTCCTTGAGGACGAGCAGGGATCCTTTCAAATTCCATACTTCACGACTGCAGACTCTTTTCTTATCTTCCTCTTGATATATATATATATATATATATATATAGGTAAACACTACGGACATCTCTTTTATTATATATGGTGTTCTTCCCTTGTTAATAGATATGGATAAGCTCTGTACAGTATAGGACAGGTAAGCTGCGTAAAACCTATGAACAGCCACCATTAATCAAAGTCAGAGCCATACTTTACAAATTAAAATTCATGAAATAATTTCCCACATCTCCACCGAGCCGCCTCATATGCTATATAAATACCCTACAACCTCAGGAACTCATCCTCACTTGTTCTATGGAATTTTACATATAAGAGAAACAAAAACAATTTAGAGAAAAAGGAATGGCGTCTGAATTCCCAAGTAAGTACGGATCAACTCTTCTTTTCATATATAAGGGTAATTAATTAGTGCACAATTATAAGAAATTATATACATATACATATATGTATGGGTGTTGCAGGTAAAAACTCATGGCCGGAACTTGTTGGGAAAAACGGAGATGAGGCAGGGGAAACCATAAAGAGAGAAAATCCAAATGTCTTGGAAGCCATCGTGTTGTTGGAAGGAACTCCGGTGATCAAGAATTTTAGCTGCAACAGGGTTTGGGTTTAGGTAAGCGATTGCAAGATTGTTACTCTAGTTCCTACTATAGGCTAACATTGCCCCACGTAATTTCATATAATAAATGTAATAATACATGGGCTAGTTTCTTGACTGATCTAGCTTCCATTGTAACCAAATAAATAAATAAGTAGTTTTTATTTAATTTTCAATAATTAGTAAATTCTCTTATGTTATTTTTCTTTAGATATTTATTTGAATAATTGGAAATAAATAAATGTGACTGATATTTTATGTGATTTAATAGTTTATTATATATTAATATTATATCCTATTTTCTAATTATATACAATTTGGATTTTAATTTGATTTAAAAATTTTATTTAATTTCAATGCAAATCAAATTTTGGAGGGTAATTAGAAACCAAACTAAATTAAACTATTTCGGTTTAGTTTTTCAATTGGGTTAAATTTTTTAGTTTGGACAAAATAACTTGTAATACCCAAATTAATTTTTTGTAATTTAAATTAATTTGTAAATGTAGTTTTTTTAATTTTTTATTTTAATTTAGTATAAAAATGAAAAAAATTTGAAAGAGAATGAAATTGAAAATAATTTTGAAAAAAAAAACAAGTGAAATTTTGGATTTTGAGGGTATTTTTGAAAGAAAAATCGAAAACTATGGGTCAAAATGTAATTTAAAAAAGTTATACCACATAAGATGCCCGGTTAGTAGCTCTTACGAACTAGAACGCGCCACGTGGCAACGAACACTGACACGGTGCCACACGGGAGGCCACGCGGGCGATCCGCGTGCCCGCGATCGAACCGTCCATATTCGCTCCCGCGTGCACAGACGACCTGGATGTGTTCTCTCCCTAAACGCGCTTGGACGGTCAGATTTAAATGCGATCAACGGTCCAGATCCACTTCTTATTTAAACGCGATTGGACGGTTCATATCAGATAGCGATGAACGGTCTAGATTCACTCCCTATTTAATTGTGATCAGACGTTTCAGATCAATCGCGATGGACGGCCCATATTAAAAGGGGACGAATATAAATAATCCTCTTCACACCAAATCCTAAGCCTAGCCGTCAGACACCCTCATCGGAGAAAAAGACCCAACCGCTGGAAAGGAGAACCACCACCATCCACCGCCGCGCCGGAGCCACTTCCGATCGCCAAAAGAAGTAACAAAATTTCTTTTTGCTCATAATTCAATTTTAAACACCCCCGTGGCCATATCGGAGTAAAATGATCAACCAATTGGCCAAAAACTACGGGCAAAGCCCGGCAGTGCCGCTGCAAAAAATTTAAAAAACCACATCCGATAAGGCCCTTTCCGATTTCCGTTATGCAAAATTTTTTCACCGTTTCCTTCTCTACAGGTTGACCAAAGTAAAACACTCAACCGCAAAAGCGAGCTAGCGGAGCCGCCTCACCGAAGAGCCCTGCTGCTGGTGAGTTTCAGTTTTTCAATTTTTTCGGCCAACTGAGGTCCCTTAATGTGTTTTCTCGGAAGGATTGATGCAAAATTGGCCAAAAATAGGCAACCTGAGGTGGATCACCATCGCGGGCAGCGGCGTCGTCGCCGAAGCACGGTGGAGCCACTGTGCTGGAATTTCAAAATTAGCCAAAAAGAGGTCCTGATACTGTTTTTGGATTTTTTGGGATATTTGTAGATACTTGTAGCGTGTTTTAATTTCCGAAGAAAAATTCAGGGAATCCGGGGACCGCAACGGGCACAGTCAATAAGTTTCATTTTTTAGGCATCGAATTGAGTAAGAATCTCTTACTCTATTCTCTGTTATGGAATTGAAGTTAAATTATTAATAATACGGTATTTTATACAATTTAAAAAATATTCATAATTAATTATGTGTTCGAAAATTATATATTATTGTTTCTGTTAATTATTTTTACGGTTTGAATGCATGATAGTATCTGATTGATCGATTTTACAGCTTTGAATGCATGTATTGTTTATTTTATGGGTTTACGGTTGAATTGGAAAAAAGAGAGATTAAAGAAAAATGGAAAATTGTGTGATTAAGTGAATGGATGAAGCGACAACCTTACTGGATATCCTGAGAGATGGTAGACGAACTGGGCGTATAGAAAATCCTACCGTGAATGTTGCTTCATACCGGATGGGGTATCGAAGTTTGGTAATTTGACACTCATACCAGATAGGGTATGGGGACGACCCATTTCACCATCACACTGGACAGAGTATTGAGGTTTAGTGGTTTGGCGCTCATATCGGACTGGGTATGAAGACGGCCCGTTAATTTGAAATGTTAAAGGAAATGGTTCACGTGTTGTAGGAACATCCTTATAAACCCCCATGGATACTAATAGGTTGATAAAGGATAGAATTGTTATTCAAATCGATTGCATATGAAATCATTCTTTGAGTTATGTTATTATCTCTATAAGTTGTTTTGTAAATCTCACTACAGTAAATAGATGGCAAAAGATTTTGTTTATGATAAATGAATTTATTTAATTAAGAGCTCCATTAGTTGTTTTGATTTTTCTACCAACCTTCATTTCTATGTCGTTGAATAGCGTGATATTCTTACTGGGATAGCGTAGCTCATTTCTTATTTAACCATTTTAGATAAAGATGACCAGAATCCAGAGGCTGATCCATAAGAGAGTTGCGAGTAGCATACCAGTTTTATTTATTTTCCGTTTATTTCATTAATTTTTTGTATTTCCTTCAAAAGTGTAATTTATGTAGCACTATTTAGTACTTTAAGTGTACTATTTAGTACTTTATTTATTTTCCGTTTATTTCATTAATTTTTTGTATTTATTTCAAAAGTGTAATTTCTGTAGCATTATTTAGTACTTTAAGTTATTGTGTAAGAAATATAGACACTAACTAATTATTTCGTTTCCACACTTAATTTATGAATTATTTCTTTTAAAATTTCGGAACCGTTACATAACTTACAACCTACGCAATGCATTATTTACTTAAGGCACACATGAATATTACCTAAAGAAAACCAATAATATATTGACGTATAAATTAATGTCACTACAATGTATATAAATCTATTGAACTCAAGAATGGTCTTGCCCATAAATAACATCTTAATTTGTAATTAATTCCCTTCTTTAATGCATTTTTAAGTTTCTGATTTAAGAAAAAACACTTATATCCCACCTCATCAGCTATGTAAATCCATCAACTCATCTTCACTTGTTTTATTGAATTATAGAGAGAAAATGTCATCTGATTGCCCAGGTCAGTATGGATCAACCTTTTTTTCTCTCAATTTTATTTTAATAAAAGTGAATGATTAATTCTTATTTTCTAGTAATATCTTACTAATTGATACAATTGGTTAAATCTCGTAAAATTATTTCATAGAAATTTATTGATATATATATATATATTTTATAATATTAAATAATCAGTATTCTTTCTGTTTTTATTGTTACAAAAAATTCAATTTTTGTGTAAAAAAGACCCCTATTATCTCTTTAGTTTATCACATATTTTATTAAGTAATCAAATTATTTAACCTAACATGTCCGGTTGACACCTAGACTAAACTCTTACAATTTTATTAGGAAAAAAAAAATGTAAAAAGTGAAGTCTCTTATTTTGTCAGTAATTTAATTTAGAAATATTACATGTGTATATATAAGTTAATGAATTAATGCATAGTTATAAGAAAATATACATATGTATATATGGGTGTTGCAGGTAAAAACTCATGGCCGGAGCTTGTAGGGAGAAACGGAGATGAGGCAGCGGAAATTATAAAGAGAGAAAATCCACTTGTGGCTGAAGCCACTGTGTTGCCGGAAGGAAATAAGGTGATCCTAGATTTTGACTGCGGAAGGGTTTGGATTAGGGTCAACGCGTGCAACATTGTAACCGTAGTTCCTCATACAGGCTAATATTCTCTACCTGGATTTTTAATTAATTTTCTTAAGTTCAGAGTCGTCCTCATAATATTGTGATATTAATTTAATTCCTTATAATAAATAAATAAATATATAATGTGTCTTTATTTGAAATTAATTAAAATTTTTGTGAATCATTTCCATTTTCGAGAATACTCAATACAAAGGTAATTTTTGAGAAAATATTTTTAATATTGTGGGTTGAACATAAAATACCTCGAAACCTATGAGACTAATTTTTTATGACATAATATATATGTTAATATTAATTTATTTAATAATTAAAATTTGAATTTCTAAGAGATGTAATTAATAGAGGGTGTACATTTTAAATTAATCTATTATAGGGAACGTTACAAAAAAATATCTAGGAGATTGGATTAAATTTTTATTGGACCGAGCCCAAATGGAAATGGGCTAGATATGTGTTCAGATTTTATTTGGTCTAGGAGACAAAAACAAAAAATGAAGGGATGTGAGGGATCTAAACCTGAGTTGGCCGACCCTAATAGAAAACCAGGCTAGGGAAGAGAGAGAAGCCCGTGGTGGGCTGAACGTTAAGAAAAAAAGAAATCATATATGTATATATAGAAGACAGCTGAAGTTTGATCCAAATAATAGTGGGTCGAACCCATAGAAAAGATCTTTTAGAAAGAAAGATTTTGGTCTAATGAACCTGGTGAGGCCAAGTCCATAGGAAGCGTATAAGAAAAATTTAAAATACTAGTGGGCCAAATCTTCCTAAAATGGATTAGAAGTGAAAAGGTTTTGGGTAGGTCGAAGGATGGGAAAGAAAATAAAACTTAGTTTGAGGTAATAAATATGAAATTAATTTTTTATAACATAATATATATGTTAATATTAGTTTGTTTGATGATTAAAATTTGAATTTCTATATTAAATTAATAATTTAATTAAGATTTGTAATTAATAGAGGGTGTATATATTAAATTATTACAAAAAAATATCTATATAATTAATTTCTGAAACTAAAGAACCATTGTACATAAGCTATTCCAAAAATTTTTTTTTGTGCCCAATAAAATAAAATTGGATTGTTCCATCACTTTATTGGCACTTTTTGTTCCTACAGGATTACTTTTTATACTAACATTTTCACAAGATATAAATTCGTCACTCAAGTATAGACATCATATAATTGATGAAGAATTCTATCAAACTTGTGTCCATAAAGTTAGTGAGAGATGCAACATAGAAGTGTTAGAATACTTTTTTTTCCAAAAAAATTAAGTTAACATGAGTCGAGATTGTTGTTTGAAAATAAAAAATTCCGGGATAAATTATCACCATCTTGTGATGGATGTCGTTTTGTCAATAAAATAATTACAGGCATATGAACCTGTAGCTCACCAAAAAACAAGGAAGTATGGAATGCATATTGAATTACAGAAAGGAAACGCGTGCTCCAATCACTCTTGACAAACGAGTTATAATACATAATCATAGTTGATAATTTCTCCCACATATATCTATTTTTCTGGGCTATTAATGTTAATTTTAATTTGAAGCATATAAAGTATCGAGCTTTTAGCAAGGTATATGTATACTTACAAAGTTATATATTGATATATCCTTCATATATTATTTTATCAAAATATTTAAAAGTTATATATTGTAAAATAATTTAATTTCATCACATAGACCTGGTTAAATTATATGAATTCACAAAAAAATCAGTTGAAAATTAACATTCAAATAATAGGTTATGTATGATATTTCATGAGTTTTTATTAATATGAAAGAAGATTGAATTAGATCAAATAGGCCAAAAAAAAAAAAACAGACTATCTAAATTTATTTGGTTAAATTCAAATTAATTGTAAATATTTTTCCTTACATGAGTTTTAATTAAAAAATAATTAATAAATCTAATAAAAATAAAACTAAATAATAAATTTCATAAACAATAATTATTTATTTAATAGATCATTTATGGAATTAATAAGATAAAATAATAATCTAAGAATATATATACCTTAAAATCTCGGTCCATTTAATCTGGACGGAATGAAATAAAACTCTTTAGGACATCTAATTCCAAATTGAAAATTAAATCAAACTATTGTATTCTAATTCGTTCTATTTAATTTCATCTAATATTAATTGTCTAGTATATGCCGAATTTTACCACTACTATAAACTCTAGGTACCATAACAGACTTTGCACTGAACTTGCTAATGAGTCCAATGATCTGCCCAAATAAGGAAAATTTGACCCATAATTTGAGGGATTGGAGAAATATTTTCTTTTGTTTTTCTCTTTTTGAATGATTGGGCAAATATTTTCAATCTTGTGGATTGAATATAAAATACCTCAAAGCCAATAAATATGAGAGTAATTTTTTTTAACATAATATATTTGTTAATATCATTTTGCTTAATGATTAAATTTTGAATTTCTATCTTAAATTAATAATTTAATTAAGAGATATAATTAATGAAGGGTGTACATATTAAATTAATCTATTACAGCGAGCATTACAAAAAAGTATCTATCTAATTAGTCGTTGAAACTAAAGAACTATTGTACACAAGCTATTCCAAAAACTAAAGAACCACTGTACACAAGCTATTCCAAAAACTTTCTTTTGGTCCCAATAAGGCAAAATTGGATTGTTCCTTCAATTTTCTGGCACTTTTTGTCACTGCAGGACTACTCTTTATACCGATATTTTCACAAAATATAAGTTTGTCACCCAAGTATGGACACCATATAATTGATGAGGAATTCTATCAAACTTGTGTCCATAAAATTAATGGGAGATGCAACATTGAAGTGTTAGAATATTTTTTTCTCAAGAAAATAAGGTTAACGTGAGTCGAAATTGCTGTTTGAAAATAATATATTCTAGGATTGATTGTCACCATCTTGTGGTGGATATCGTTTTGTCAATGAAACAGTTGCAGACATATGAACTTGTAGCTCACAAGAAAAACAAGGAAGTATGGAACTATTGCATATTGAATTATGGGAAGGAAGTACATGCTCCCATCTCTCTTGACAAATGAGTTATAGAACATAATTGTAGTTTATAATTTTTCCTATATATGTCCATTTTTTTGGATTATTAACAATAATTTTAATTTGAAGCGTATAAAATATCGAGTTTTTTGCAAAGTATATATATCTACAAAGTTATATATTGATATATATCCTTCATATATTGTTTCATCAAAATATTTGAAAAGTTATATATTGCAAAATAATTTAATTTTATCATATAGACCTAGTTTGTAACAACCCCAGTTTTCAAAGTTGGTTGTTATACTAATCAAACATGTAAGATTTATTCACATTATTTTTAATAAATAACACATCAAATCTCAAGACATCAACCTGCATAAATTTTCATTCCATTTGAAACTCATGTATACATATATATACTCGTGTATACTAAATCTCATTTACCTCATTTACAATGCCAAACTAGATTATCAAGTGTTAATAATGGAAGTATAAGTAATTCCATCTAAATGAGACATGTATATGTGTAATTATATCAAAACAATCTCATACCATGCTCTAAATCAACGATAATTGCTCTATGGTACGCCTTACTTATTCCAAAGTTTGAACACACGCTTCTTGTACATCCGATTCTTACTCTTGTTTTATCTGCTCTGTAATATATAACATGTAATGAGCTATATAGCCCAGTAAGTAAAATTTAAAATTCACATCAAAACAAGTAAAAAATTTACATCTAACTTCCCGGTACTGGGCATTATCCAACTTAACCATTTCCCTTCCTTTCTCTCACTATCATTGGTCATATATGTAGTCTCTGCATTCAGCATAGCAAACCCTAACCCATTACAACAAGTTTTTGCTCTGCTTACTCCTAATTTCCCTCCTAAAAAGTCATCTATTCACAACCATATACCTCCATTTGCCTGTCCCTAATTCTTCCCAACTTAGTCTACCCCTAGCAGGTCTATTTTCCTTTAACCATAATTTGCCCAGTATCTTAGTCTAACTCCCACCGTAAACCTCTCCTCAACTTCTTAAATTTGCCTAATGGAGCACCAACGCCTCTCAAATTATTAAGAACACCCTCACCAAACTCCCTACGTTTTTCTCTTCAGTTCAGCCCGTATTTCCCCCCTCTTCCCCTGATTTATTTTATTTCCCACAGCCCCTATCCTAATTTCTACCCCTAACGCTAATTACCATCAATCCAGCTTCCCTCTTGACATATTTACAACATTTCCATGGTGCTTAAGCCACTGGATATTCACCCATTCCACAGTTATAGCCATTAGATGTACCAAGATTGCAAACATAAAAGAAAAGAGAAAAGTAACTAAAACGAAGAAGAAAGAAGGAAAAAAATATAGATAAATAATTAGTTCTTGGGTCATCAAACCCTCGACCCAGCCACTTGGCCACAATAGAATCCCATATTCCTTCACCTCCAGATCATAGAACCGCAAATATTACAATTGCCCACCAATTGCATGTCAATGCCAATCACACACACCTGACGCATCGAACCCTCGACCCAACCACTAGGCCATAATAGAATCCTATATTCCTTCAAATTTGGATCACAGAATGGTAAATATTACAATTTCCCACCAACGACATATCAATGCCAATCACACACACTCAGGGCATCGACCCCTCAACCAAATAACTGGGACTACTGTATTGTAATTTTAGCATATTCCAAGCACAACAAGCACATGAACACAATGAATATACTAGAGTAAAGCAAATGTGTAAATCCCCAAGCATTAAACGTATGAGGGTCACCATGCATTTTTTAAAAAATATTCACCAAGAAAATACATATATATATAAATCGACACACATTTCAATTTTCCTCTTCCCCCTCTCTTCTCTTAATTAGTTCGGTTAGCCATTTTTTCCTCTCTCTGTCCAAGCTTAATTAATCACAGAATTTTCTCCATTCCCTTAGTTCAGAACCTCTTTAAACCAATCCAGTAAAGACCTCCCAGTTTTGAGCTCCTTCCCACAAACTTTTACTCTGTCTCTCTTTTCGTTCTTCTCTATTATTATTAGGAACTTTAACATAACTATCTTTGCCTCCTAGATCCTCCTCCTGAATCAGTTCTATACCACCCAAACACAAAAAGAAGAAATCACAAAGAACTTATAATGTAAATTTCTATTTGAGCAATGAAGAGCAAATGGTACTTGCTTCTCGGATATGTATAATGATGATTCAACACAGTCTCTCCTTCCTCTCCCTACACCCCCGCGTCAATGATGTTGCTCTGGTAAGTTCACTTATTGTTCACCCTCCCCTTAGCTTCTTTCGATATCACTATTCCCTCTCTCTTTTTCTCTCTAGGTCACCACTCTCATTCTCCCTCAAGTTTCCTCTCCTCTCTTTATACTAAACTCATCCTCCCCCCTTGTTGTGTTACAGGTGAGAAGAGAAAAGGGAGGTCATTCAGGCTTGGGGCTAGGCCTATGGGCTTAGGTCTTTTGGATTGGGCTGAAGAAAACATTGTGCTAGCTGGGTGTTACAAATCTCTCCTTTAAAAAAAAAGATTGGGTTCTCAAAATTTACGAGCAGGGGTTCAAAACATATTTACTCATTTCCAAGTTCTTCCTCAACTTGGTGGTGTCGTTATAATGTTATTACTGAAAAGATTTGTTTAGTTTGTAAACACTTCTTTCCTAACTTCTATGACTAAGGTATAATTGTTAGGATTTGGTCTCTTAATTCTAAATATTTTAACAGTTATAGTTATTAGTGTCTCACTGTAATTTCTTTAGAATTTTTTATCAAGCAAAAGGAATATTGATGTGATCTTAGACAACCTATAATTAGTTCTAAAAATGAAACCTTGCATCAATGAGGAATGCCCAGAATGGGAGAGTAGTTTCATCCCTGAACGCTGTCCTAATTGGGATTATTCCAATACATGGCCCAAGTTTTTCCAAGCTAGAATGCTTAAGGCCCAAGTAAGATTAATGGGTTTGAAGAATTGTAAGAAAGCCCACGCTCGAGGAGGAGGCCCACACGTGCGCCGAAAAAGTGGCCCAGCCCATATGGCCCATGAACATGCACATGTGCCCACATGAATCGTGTGTTTGAGTGCCAGGAGCGCCCACGCACGCGACCCTCTAGGCCCGCATGGAACCAACCACACGCGCGTAGGCCCAAGGGGCCAAACACTTGCACCCCACGCGGACAGGCCCGTAGACGGCCCAAACGGCCGAAGCCTAGCCTGTGCTTCTCGCGAACCTCCTCCCGCACAACACGCGCAGCCCAACTGGGCCGGCCCATCCGGGTAGCCAAAACCAGCCGACCCCTCTTTTTCCCTTTTTAAAATATTTAAATTACTTAATATTTATTTATTTTATTATTTTAAAATTTTTTAAAAGGCTTGGGACCTACTTTTCAAAATACCCTTGTGTTAAAATTAATTTTCACATATTTTTTAAATGGATTTCACATGGGATAAATACGGATTTAAATTAATTATTATTTTAATTATAAATCTATAGGATTATTTAATTAATTTATTTGGGATATAATAATTATTTTATTTTGTATTTATCTTACATTAAGATATAATTTTATCTAGGATATTATTTTATTAATTATCTGAAGATTTTTGTACTCATCTAGATTGTCCAGAAAAGGCTATAAATACACATTTACCCCTAGGATGTAAAACACACATTTGAGAATAAATTTGAGAGAATTCTTGAGAGTTTTGACTTTTTTTCTTTTATCATTTTTGCTAAAAATTAACTTCTTCAAGTTTTTCGGGAAGAAGGAGTATTTAGAAGTGTTGTTGAGTCAATGAGCGGTGATCAACTTATAGGTAACTCTGTGATTTTTTTTTTCTTGTTTATTTCTCTAGTCTTTGTTTTTACTTTCCTTTAGGATTATAAATTTAATTAGAGAGAAGAGTTTAATTCTAAGTGGTTATTTTTTTGGTATTGCATACGCTCAGTGAGTTTCAAGAGTAAATTCGATCCTCCCCCATACCTTATCGCGTCATCTGGTGTAAGAGCTTTGGCTCCTTGAAACCTAAATCTATCTTTATTTGATTTAGCATTTTGTTCTTAAATTAGCACTCAAAATTATTTGATTATTAATTCATATTACATCCTGCTTGAATTCATATCTATCCGTTCAATTCAAATAGTTCGTGTTATTATTCAAAAAAAAGTTAAATATCCAAAATTACCAAAAATGCCCTAGTTGCACCCTATAAGGCAATTGGCACATGTTTGCATTTTGTATTACAAAAACAAAATAACTGCCTACTTGGTGATCGGAAATCTTTTGAGAAATCAAAGGCAAAGTATGTTGCCTAACTGGTGTGAGCGAAAATTTTTATTTTCTTTCCGCACGCTATCCACATTTAATTCTAATTTGCATTTCTGTAATCTGCATCAACGTTGCATAAAGAAACTTAATCGGTCGTAGAGCGTAGCCGACGAATTGGGTGTAGTATAGGAAGATACACCTACTAATTATATCCATCAAGATTGATCAGATCCTTACGCATCAATCCAAATTGTCATTCTTTGTGATCTATATTTTTGTTTTCTTTATTTTATGACTGTTACATAATTAAGTGACTAATTATTACTAGTTGTTTAACGTATAAAGAGCACACCATTCTTTTTTTCTGTGTGCTTGTTTCTGAGCTTCAGTAGAAATCAGAATCCTTTAGGGTTCCTTGTGTCATAAGGACTAACGTGTAGACCTGATTCAAGTGATTTCGATTTCAAACGCTCAACTCGACAGACGAAGCTGTCAACTGAGAGATTGCAAGGTAAACATGAGTGAAGGTGAGAGAGAGATTTTCTTTCATTAACCTTTACCTTGCAGGAAAATTCACTATGTTTCAATAAAGTGACATGCTTTCATTCCGAGAAAGCATCATTGTTGTCCGAAGGGTCGTGAACCTATAAGCCCAATGAGAGGACAACGACCAGAGGGAGAACATATTCCACACGCGATGCCTTGTCCATGATAAGGTATGTGGAATGATCATTGATAGTGGTAGCAGTGCTAATGTGGCAAGCACTCTATTCATGAAAAGAGCAAGGTTGACATGCATCAAGCATCTAAATCCTTATCGGTTACAGTGGATGAATGAGTGTGGCGAAATTCAAGTTACCAAACAAGTCATAGTATCGTTCTCCATCGAAAAATATCACGACGAGGTATGTTGTGATATCGTACCTATGCATGCTAGTCACTTGATACTTGGAAGACCTTGTAGTTTAATAGACAGGTACAACATTACGGTCGCACCAATTGATATTCACTGAGAAAGGAAGGTTTGAATCATGTCCTTACATCTTTATCAACAAAAGAGGCACATGAAGATCATGTCAAAATTAAATAGTCCTTTAATGAATACTCAAGAAGGGTAGAAGAGAGAAAGAAGGCCATAGAGAAAGTCAATGGCCCATTAAGCATAAAGGATGCCCAACAGACAGCTAAAGATGGTCCATTGCGAGGAAGACCAAGACAGAAAACAAAGGAGTGTCCTGAAGACAGAGACATAATGTTGAGGAATATCTCTTATGAAAAGGGACGTTCAATTGTAATTACCTACAGGGAGATTCATTTTGACCTTAACCACTCTTTTCAAAGTCGTACTGTTTTTCTCTTACAAATAATTACCATAGTAAGTGGGCTACGAAGATTTGATCAAGATCCTAGAGGAATTATGAATGAAGTCATGACGTGCATCAACAACAAAGCAAACATGCCAGGGAGGTATGCGTGTTCCCTACTATAATCCCTAATCTTCTCCCTTGTGATGAAGGCTCAGATTCGAGGATGAATCTTTTTAAAGAAAGGGGAGATGATGTGATCCCAGACAGCTTAGAATTAGTTCAAAAAATACAACCTTACATCAACGAGGAACGCCCAGAATAGGAGAGTAGTTTCATGTTTGAACGCTTTCCTAATTGGGATTATTCCAAGAGATGGGCCAAGTTTGTCCAAACTAGAAGGCATAAAGTGCAAGTAAGATTAATGGACTTGAAGAATTGTAAAAAAGCCCATGCCTAAGGAGGAGGCCCACACGTGCGCCAAATAAGTGACCTAGCTCGCACGACCCATGAACATGCATGCATGCCCATACGGATCGCGCGCGCAGGCCCAAGGGGCCGAACACCCGTACCCTGCGCGGACGGGCCCGTAGATGGTCCAAATGGCGTAAGTCAGTTCCGGACGCACGCAGGCCCAAACGGCTGAACACCCACACCCCTCGCGGACGGGTCCACGAACAGCCCAAATGACCCAATCCCAGCCCGCAATTCTTGCAGGCCTCCTCCCTCGCAACCCGCACGGACCAGCCGGTCCGGCCCATCCGAGTAGCCCAAATCGGCCGTCCCCTCTTTTCCCCCTTTTAAAATATTTAAATTACTTAATTCTTATTTATTTTATTATTTTAAAACTTTTAAAAGGCTTAGGACCCACTTTTCATAATATCCATGTGTTAAAATTAATTTTCACATGGTTTTTAAAAGGATTTCACATGGGATAAATATGGATTTAAATTAATTATTATTTTAATTATAACTCTATCCGTTAATATTAATTAATTTATTAATTTGAGATAGAATAATTATTTTATTTTGAATTTATCCTACATTAAGATAGAATTTTATCTTAGATATTATTTTATTAATTATCTGAAGATTTTTGTACTCATCTAGATTGTTCGGGAAAGGCTATAAATAGACCTTTGCTCCTATGATGTAAAACACACATTTGAGAATAAATTTGAGAGAATTCTTGAGAGTTCTGGCTTTTCTTCTTTTAGTATTTTTGCTAAAAATTAGCTTCTTTAAGTTCTTCAAGAAGTAAGAGTCTTTAGAAGTCTTGTTGAGCCAAAGAGTAGGGATCAACTTATTAAGTCTGTGACATTTTTTCTTTCCTTATTTATTTCCCTAATCTTTATTTTTACTTCCCTTTAGGATTGTAAATTCAATTAGAGGGAAGAGTTTAATTCTAGGTGGTTATTATTTTGGTATTACATACATTGAGTGAGTTTCAGGAGTAGATTCGATCCTTCCCATACCTTTCTGCGTCAAATACTGTCTTGGGCTATAATGATCTTCAAAATTCATTAACGTCTAATGTTTTCCAATCATAGTATATGCAATTGTTATTACTGTACTACATGTTTTGAAAACATCATTTCCTATTCTCATTACATGGATCAATTTTTGATTACCTAGAAACCTTATCACTGCGGTACATCTGCAGTCTCCCAAGTTTCCCATGTCTACTTTAAGCTATTGTTTCCTAATTTTTGAAATTCAATATTTGATTATTTGGAGTATATTATCTTAAATCTTTAATAAAACCTCTAAGTATCACCAACATAGACATCATTCGTAAGGGCTTAGAGTTTTAATCTACTGTGGCTGTTCGTATTCATATAGGAAAGTTCACCAATACAACGGTTACTTTTACTATTCTGTTTCATATTCACATCCTCCAGGATAGGTGTGTACGAAACTAAATGGGTGTGATGGTTTTTGAAGTAACAGATGTTATTTGTGGTTCCTTATCATACTAGAGTTTTCAAGATCCTTTTTCCCTTTTTCTTTTAATTATTGGCATCTTCATGAATTTTACTTACATAAATTTTACATTTTTTGCTTACATGATATTTTTAATTAAAAAATAATTAATAAATCTAATCAAAATAAAAAGTAAATAATAAATTTCATAAACATTAATTATTCATTTAATGTGTAATTTACAGAATTAATAAAACAAAACAATAATCAAAGAATACATATATCTTAAAATGTCATTCCATCTAATCTGAAAGGAATCATATAAAATTTTTCTGGACCTTTAATTCCAAATTGAAAATTAAATTAAACTACTGTATTCTAATTCGTTCTATTTAATTCCATCTAATATTAATTATTTAGTATATGCCGAATTTTACTACTATTATAAACTCTAGGTACCATTACAAACTTTGCATTGAACTTGCTAATAAAACCAATGGTCTGCCCAAATAAGGAAAATCTGACCCATAATTTGAGGGATTGGATAAACATTTTCTTTTGTTTTTCTCTTTTTGAATGATTGGGCAAATATTTTGAATTATGTGAATTGAACATAAAATACCTCAAAGCCAATAAATATGAAAGTAATTTTTTTATAACATAATATATTTGTTAATATAAGTTTGCTTGATGATTAAAATTTGAATTTCTATCTTAAATTAATAACTTAATTAATGGATGTAATTAACGGAGGAGGGTGTAGATGTTAAATTAATATGTTATAGTGAGCGTTATAAAAAAAACATCTATATAATTCATCTCTAAAATTGAAGAACCATTGTACACAAGCTATTTTGAAAACTTTCCCTTGCTCCCAGTATGGCGAAATTGGATTGTTCCATCACTTTTCTGGCACTATTTTTCGCCGCAGGACTGCTTTTTGTACCGGCACTTTCAGAGGATATAGCCCCGTCACCCAAGTCCGAGCATCATATAGTCGATGAGGAATTCTTTCAAACTTGCGTCCAGAAAGTTAACGGGAGATGCAGCATTGAAGTGCTGGGATACCTTTTAGCTCCCAAAAATCAGCTCAACGTGAGTCGAGATTGTTGTTTGAAAATAATAGAGTCCGGGATAGATTGTCACCATATTTTGGTGGATGTCGTTTTGTCAATGAGACAGTTAGAGGCATATGAACCTGTAGCCCACAGCAAAAGCAAGGAAGTATGGAACTATTGCATAACGAATTACGGGAAGGAAGCCCATGCTCCGATCTCTCTTGACAAATGAGTTATAATACATTAATTGTAGTTTATAATTTCTCCTGTATTTGTCCATTTTTCTGGACTATTAATAATGATTTTAATTTCAAGCATACAAAGTATAGAGCTTTAAGCAAGGTATATATGTATCTACAAAGTTGCACATTGATATATCCTTGATATATTGTTTTATCAGAATATTTGAAAAGTTATATGTCGCAAAATAATTTAATTTTATCAAATGGACAGGGTTAAAATTTTTTTTTTATGAATTCATGGAGAAAATATCATTAGAAAATTAACACTCAAACAGTAAGTTATGTATGGCATTTCATGGGTGTTTGTTGATATTAAAAAGGAGACAATCAGTCCGGATAGGGCCAGAAAAAAAAAAAAAAAAAAAAACGCTAACGCCATCTAAATTTATTCGGTTCAGCTCAAATTAAATTGTATATTTTTTTTTCCTCACATGATGTTTTTAATTAAAATAAATAAATAAACCTAATAAGAACAAAACTAAATAATAAATTTCGTAAACCATACTTATTCACTTAATATGTAATATACGGAATTAGCAAAACAAAACAATAATCTAAGAATATACGTATCTTAAAATCTCAGTCCGTTTTTTCTGGAAGGAATCAATAAAAATTTTTAGGACCTCCAATTACAAATTGAAAAATAAATCAAACTACTATATTCTTATTGATCTATTTAACTCAATCTAATAATAACATTTTAGTACATACTGAATTTTAGCACTATTGTAAATTCTAGGTCCCATAACAAACTTCGCACTTAACTTGCTGACGAGTCCAATCAGCCTGCCCAAATAAGGAAAACCTGCCTCGTAGTTTGAGGCATTGGAGAAATATGTTCTTTTGTTTTTCTCTTTGAGAGAGGTTGGACAAGTATTTTAATCTAGTGGATCGAACGTAAAATACCTCAAAGCCAATAAATATGAAATTAATTTTTTATAAGGTAATATGTATGTCAATATTAGTTCGTTTAACTATTAAAATTTGAATTTCTATATTAAATTAATAACTTAATTAATGGATGTAATTAACGGAGGAGGGTGTAGATGTTAAATTAATATGTTATAGTGAGCGTTATAAAAAAAACATCTATATAATTCATCTCTAAAATTGAAGAACCATTGTACACAAGCTATTTTGAAAACTTTCCCTTGCTCCCAGTATGGCGAAATTGGATTGTTCCATCACTTTTCTGGCACTATTTTTCGCCGCAGGACTGCTTTTTGTACCGGCACTTTCAGAGGATATAGCCCCGTCACCCAAGTCCGAGCATCATATAGTCGATGAGGAATTCTTTCAAACTTGCGTCTAGAAAGTTAACGGGAGATGCAGCATTGAAGTGCTGGGATACCTTTTAGCTCCCAAAAATCAGCTCAACGTGAGTCGAGATTGTTGTTTGAAAATAATAGAGTCCGGGATAGATTGTCACCATATTTTGGTGGATGTCGTTTTGTCAATGAGACAGTTAGAGGCATATGAACCTGTAGCCCACAGCAAAAGCAAGGAAGTATGGAACTATTGCATAACGAATTACGGGAAGGAAGCCCATGCTCCGATCTCTCTTGACAAATGAGTTATAATACATTAATTGTAGTTTATAATTTCTCCTGTATTTGTCCATTTTTCTGGACTATTAATAATGATTTTAATTTCAAGCATACAAAGTATAGAGCTTTAAGCAAGGTATATATGTATCTACAAAGTTGCACATTGATATATCCTTGATATATTATTTTATTAGAATATTTGAAAAGTTATATGTCGCAAAATAATTTAATTTTATCAAATGGACAGGGTTAAAATTTTTTTTTTATGAATTCATGGAGAAAATATCATTAGAAAATTAACACTCAAACAGTAAGTTATGTATGGCATTTCATGGGTGTTTGTTGATATTAAAAAGGAGACAATCAGTCCGGATAGGGCCAGAAAAAAAAAAAAAAAAAACGCTAACGCCATCTAAATTTATTCGGTTCAGCTCAAATTAAATTGTATATTTTTTTTTCCTCACATGATGTTTTTAATTAAAATAAATAAATAAACCTAATAAGAACAAAACTAAATAATAAATTTCGTAAACCATACTTATTCACTTAATATGTCATATACAGAATTAGCAAAACAAAACAATAATCTAAGAATATACGTATCTTAAAATCTCAGTCCGTTTTGTCTGGAAGGAATCAATAAAAATTTTTAGGACCTCCAATTACAAATTGAAAAATAAATCAAACTACTATATTCTTATTGATCTATTTAACTCAATCTAATAATAACATTTTAGTACATACTGAATTTTAGCACTATTGTAAATTCTAGGTCCCATAACAAACTTCGCACTTAACTTGCTGACGAGTCCAATCAGCCTGCCCAAATAAGGAAAACCTGCCTCGTAGTTTGAGGCATTGGAGAAATATGTTCTTTTGTTTTTCTCTTTGAGAGAGGTTGGACAAGTATTTTAATCTCGTGGATCGAACGTAAAATACCTCAAAGCCAATAAATATGAAATTAATTTTTTATAAGGTAATATGTATGTCAATATTAGTTCGTTTAACTATTAAAATTTGAATTTCTATCTTAAATTAATAACTTAATTAATGGATGTAATTAACGGAGGAGGGTGTAGATGTTAAATTAATATGTTATAGTGAGCGTTATAAAAAAAACATCTATATAATTCATCTCTAAAATTGAAGAACCATTGTACACAAGCTATTTTGAAAACTTTCCCTTGCTCCCAGTATGGCGAAATTGGATTGTTCCATCACTTTTCTGGCACTATTTTTCGCCGCAGGACTGCTTTTTGTACCGGCACTTTCAGAGGATATAGCCCCGTCACCCAAGTCCGAGCATCATATAGTCGATGAGGAATTCTTTCAAACTTGCGTCCAGAAAGTTAACGGGAGATGCAGCATTGAAGTGCTGGGATACCTTTTAGCTCCCAAAAATCAGCTCAACGTGAGTCGAGATTGTTGTTTGAAAATAATAGAGTCCGGGATAGATTGTCACCATATTTTGGTGGATGTCGTTTTGTCAATGAGACAGTTAGAGGCATATGAACCTGTAGCCCACAGCAAAAGCAAGGAAGTATGGAACTATTGCATAACGAATTACGGGAAGGAAGCCCATGCTCCGATCTCTCTTGACAAATGAGTTATAATACATTAATTGTAGTTTATAATTTCTCCTGTATTTGTCCATTTTTCTGGACTATTAATAATGATTTTAATTTCAAGCATACAAAGTATAGAGCTTTAAGCAAGGTATATATGTATCTACAAAGTTGCACATTGATATATCCTTGATATATTGTTTTATCAGAATATTTGAAAAGTTATATGTCGCAAAATAATTTAATTTTATCAAATGGACAGGGTTAAAATTTTTTTTTTATGAATTCATGGAGAAAATATCATTAGAAAATTAACACTCAAACAGTAAGTTATGTATGGCATTTCATGGGTGTTTGTTGATATTAAAAAGGAGACAATCAGTCCGGATAGGGCCAGAAAAAAAAAAAAAAAAAAAAAACGCTAACGCCATCTAAATTTATTCGGTTCAGCTCAAATTAAATTGTATATTTTTTTTTCCTCACATGATGTTTTTAATTAAAATAAATAAATAAACCTAATAAGAACAAAACTAAATAATAAATTTCGTAAACCATACTTATTCACTTAATATGTAATATACGGAATTAGCAAAACAAAACAATAATCTAAGAATATACGTATCTTAAAATCTCAGTCCGTTTTTTCTGGAAGGAATCAATAAAAATTTTTAGGACCTCCAATTACAAATTGAAAAATAAATCAAACTACTATATTCTTATTGATCTATTTAACTCAATCTAATAATAACATTTTAGTACATACTGAATTTTAGCACTATTGTAAATTCTAGGTCCCATAACAAACTTCGCACTTAACTTGCTGACGAGTCCAATCAGCCTGCCCAAATAAGGAAAACATGCCTCGTAGTTTGAGGCATTGGAGAAATATGTTCTTTTGTTTTTCTCTTTGAGAGAGGTTGGACAAGTATTTTAATCTCGTGGAGCGAACGTAAAATACCTCAAAGCCAATAAATATGAAATTAATTTTTTATAAGGTAATATGTATGTCAATATTAGTTCGTTTAACTATTAAAATTTGAATTTCTATCTTAAATTAATAACTTAATTAATGGATGTAATTAACGGAGGAGGGTGTAGATGTTAAATTAATATGTTATAGTGAGCGTTATAAAAAAAACATATATATAATTCATCTCTAAAATTGAAGAACCATTGTACACAAGCTATTTTGAAAACTTTCCCTTGCTCCCAGTATGGCGAAATTGGATTGTTCCATCACTTTTCTGGCACTATTTTTCGCCGCAGGACTGCTTTTTGTACCGGCACTTTCAGAGGATATAGCCCCGTCACCCAAGTCCGAGCATCATATAGTCGATGAGGAATTCTTTCAAACTTGCGTCCAGAAAGTTAACGGGAGATGCAGCATTGAAGTGCTGGGATACCTTTTAGCTCCCAAAAATCAGCTCAACGTGAGTCGAGATTGTTGTTTGAAAATAATAGAGTCCGGGATAGATTGTCACCATATTTTGGTGGATGTCGTTTTGTCAATGAGACAGTTAGAGGCATATGAACCTGTAGCCCACAGCAAAAGCAAGGAAGTATGGAACTATTGCATAACGAATTACGGGAAGGAAGCCCATGCTCCGATCTCTCTTGACAAATGAGTTATAATACATTAATTGTAGTTTATAATTTCTCCTGTATTTGTTCATTTTTCTGGACTATTAATAATGATTTTAATTTCAAGCATATAAAGTATAGAGCTTTAAGCAAGGTATATATGTATCTACAAAGTTGCACATTGATATATCCTTGACATATTATTTTATCAGAATATTTGAAAAGTTATATGTCGCAAAATAATTTAATTTTATCAAATGGACAGGGTTAAATTTTTTTTTTATGAATTCATGGAGAAAATATTTTTTTGGCTTTGGTTTTTTCTTTTTCCTCAGTTTTTATGTTTTTATTCTGGCTTTGGCAATTGAATTGCAAACCTCAGGCTTGTCTTGCCCACTAACAAATATGATAACCACAGAGACAAAGAGCTTGTGGTTACTTCTTTGGCCATTGTTGAGCTTCTGAATTCTATTATGTCTTCCATAAACCTTCTAAATGGATCTGACAAATTCAGCTAAAAATTATATTCTATGGCCAGCATATGGAATAAGGTTAAATGAGTTTTATTTATTAGATAAGGACCTAACATCACACCAGGATCTTAAACACACTTGAAAATCTCATACTGTTGAGATCCTAAAAAATCATGAATAGTTACAATAGTTGATAACAACTCTCATGTACTCGAATAGTCATGGTTGATCGGATTCTCATGTACTCTTTTGTGTCCATAAATAATAATTGTAAATCAAAACGAAGATACGTAATTTTTGAAGAATAAAATCTCAGTTTATTATTCTCTCTAAACTTTATATCCCTCTCTCTCTTCTCTTCTCTCTCTGTTATCTCTTCTCTCTATATATTTTTCTCTTTCTCTCTCTAACAACCTCTCTCTATATATATTTCTCTCTCTTTCTAAAACATTTTTCTTTCTCTCTCTATTTCTTTCTCCCTCTAAAATCTCCACTCTCTCTTTCTCACAAACTCTCTTCTTCTCTCTTCCCAACTTTCTCTCTTCTCTCTTTTCAGAATCTTCTTTTCTTCCCTAAAATTCAAATTCTGCACCAATATTTTCTTAAATTCAACTTCTGCCCCACTATTTCCTCAAATACAAATTTTGCCCCAATATTTTCTAAATTTTAGATTCTGCCCAACCTTTCAAATTTTCTCATAATCACCCCAAAATCATTCAAAGTTTAATATTTTTCTAAATTGAAGGTCCGGTGAATTACATGTCAAAACCAGATCCTAACAATTTAGTATCAGAGGCAGGTTCCAGATCCCAATGGGAGCCGATGATGGCCGACATTGCGAAATTTTTGATCAGATAGAGGAAAAACTCAATCTGATGATCCAGTTGTTGAGTTCTGACGTTACCTCTCTGGAGGACGCAAAACCAATGGCCTCTATTGCAGCTGTGCGCGAAGTGCAGAGTGGGACTCTTTTTTTCCCTATGCGGCATGACGAAGAAGATAAAACAAAAAGGGGTAAACTGGCTTTTAACAAGGCAAACCCTAAAACCGGTTCAATGACTAAATCAGTTGAAAAAACCCTAAAACTGCTGGTTCGAGCCGGACTAATTCAAAGACAATATGAGGCCAGACTAAACCCGTGTCAAACCGAATTAGTTTATTGAACCAAACCGATCAGACCCCAGTGGACCGAATCGAACCACTCAATCTCTCTGTCACTCATATTCCCTTGTTCTCTCTTGGTCTCTCACTAATGAAAACAAAACAGAAGAAGGAGAAGCGGAAGAAGAGGAAGTGGAAGAAGAAAAAACAGAAGAAAAATGAAAAAAAAAGTGGGAAAGGAAACAAAAGAAGCGAAAGAAGAAAAGATACAAAAGATCCACATGAAGTTCTTCGGTAGCACATTAAAATATATACATATATATAAATTAATAATATCTATATATAATCATAATAAATAGTAATAATATCCTTAGATAGCAAATGTTGGAAGCTGAATTTCAACCTTGGGGACAAGGTTGATATCCAAGGAGAAGAAATTGTTGAGATCCTAGAAAATCATGAATAATTGTAATGGTTGATAAGAATTCTCACGTACTCAAATAGTTGCAATGGTTGATAAAAATTCTCATGTAACCTTTCATGTTTATAAATAATAGTTGTAAATCAAATCTAAGGAATGTAATTTTTGTAGAATAAAATCTCAGTTTATTATTCTCTCTCTAAACTTTCTATCTCTCTTATCTCTTCTCTCTTCTCCCTGTTATCTCTTCTCTCTATAAATTTCTCTTTCTCTCTCTAAAAGCCTCTCTCTATATATATATTTCTCTCTTTCTCTCTCTAACAGTCTCTCTGTTTCTAAGACAATCTTTCTTTCTCCCTCTAAAATCTCCACTCTCTCTCTTACAAACTCTCCTCTCTCCCTGACTTCCTCTCTTCTCTCTTTTCAGAATCTTCTTTTCTTCCCTAAAATTCAAATTCTGCACCAATATTTTCTTAAATTTAACTTCTGCCCCACTATTTCCTCAAATACAGATTCTGTCCCAATAGTTTCTCAATTTCAAATTCTGCCCCAACCTCTCAAATTTTCTCAGAATTACCCCAAAATCATTTAAATTTATATATTTTTAACTAACTAATTATTATATATATTATTACTTTAACTGAAAATTTAAATATATTATCATTTTTTTATTTTTAAAAATTATAAGGAAACATCAAATTCAATTTCATCTGAAGATAAATCAGGCTTATAGTCCTTGAGGACGAGCAGGGATCCTTTCAAATTCCATACTTCACGACTGCAGACTCTTTTCTTATCTTCCTCTTGATATATATATATATATATATATATATATAGGTAAACACTACGAACATCTCTTTTATTATATATGGTGTTCTTCCCTTGTTAATAGATATGGATAAGCTCTGTACAGTATAGGACAGGTAAGCTGCGTAAAACCTATGAACAGCCACCATTAATCAAAGTCAGAGCCATACTTTACAAATTAAAATTCATGAAATAATTTCCCACATCTCCACCGAGCCGCCTCATATGCTATATAAATACCCTACAACCTCAGGAACTCATCCTCACTTGTTCTATTGAATTTTACATATAAGAGAAACAAAAACAATTTAGAGAAAAAGGAATGGCGTCTGAATGCCCAGGTAAGTACGGATCAACTCTTCTTTTCATATATAAGGGTAATTAATTAGTGCACAATTATAAGAAATTATATACATATACATATATGTATGGGTGTTGCAGGTAAAAACTCATGGCCGGAACTTGTTGGGAAAAACGGAGATGAGGCAGGGGAAACCATAAAGAGAGAAAATCCAAATGTCTTGGAAGCCATCGTGTTGTTGGAAGGAACTCCGGTGATCAAGAATTTTAGCTGCAACAGGGTTTGGGTTTAGGTAAGCGATTGCAAGATTGTTACTCTAGTTCCTACTATAGGCTAACATTGCCCCACGTAATTTCATATAATAAATGTAATAATACATGGGCTAGTTTCTTGACTGATCTAGCTTCCATTGTAACCAAATAAATAAATAAGTAGTTTTTATTTAATTTTCAATAATTAGTAAATTCTCTTATGTTATTTTTCTTTAGATATTTATTTGAATAATTGGAAATAAATAAATGTGACTGATATTTTATGTGATTTAATAGTTTATTATATATTAATATTATATCCTATTTTCTAATTATATACAATTTGGATTTTAATTTGATTTAAAAATTTTATTTAATTTCAATGCAAATCAAATTTTGGAGGGTAATTAGAAACCAAACTAAATTAAACTATTTCGGTTTAGTTTTTCAATTGGGTTAAATTTTTTAGTTTGGACAAAATAACTTGTAATACCCAAATTAATTTTTTGTAATTTAAATTAATTTGTAAATGTAGTTTTTTTAATTTTTTATTTTAATTTAGTATAAAAATGAAAAAAATTTGAAAGAGAATGAAATTGAAAAGAATTTTGAAAAAAAAAACAAGTGAAATTTTGGATTTTGAGGGTATTTTTGAAAGAAAAATCGAAAACTATGGGTCAAAATGTAATTTAAAAAAGTTATACCACATAAGATGCCCGGTTAGTAGCTCTTACGAACTAGAACGCGCCACGTGGCAACGAACACTGACACGGTGCCACACGGGAGGCCACGCGGGCGATCCGCGTGCCCGCGATCGAACCGTCCATATTCGCTCCCGCGTGCACAGACGACCTGGATGTGTTCTCTCCCTAAACGCGCTTGGACGGTCAGATTTAAATGCGATCAACGGTCCAGATCCACTTCTTATTTAAACGCGATTGGACGGTTCATATCAGATAGCGATGAACGGTCTAGATTCACTCCCTATTTAATTGTGATCAGACGTTTCAGATCAATCGCGATGGACGGCCCATATTAAAAGGGGACGAATATAAATAATCCTCTTCACACCAAATCCTAAGCCTAGCCGTCAGACACCCTCATCGGAGAAAAAGACCCAACCGCTGGAAAGGAGAACCACCACCATCCACCGCCGCGCCGGAGCCACTTCCGATCGCCAAAAGAAGTAACAAAATTTCTTTTTGCTCAGAATTCAATTTTAAACACCCCCGTGGCCATATCGGAGTAAAATGATCAACCAATTGGCCAAAAACTACGGGCAAAGCCCGGCAGTGCCGCTGCAAAAAATTTAAAAAACCACATCCGATAAGGCCCTTTCCGATTTCTGTTATGCAAAATTTTTTCACCGTTTCCTTCTCTACAGGTTGACCAAAGTAAAACACTCAACCGCAAAAGCGAGCTAGCGGAGCCGCCTCACCGAAGAGCCCTGCTGCTGGTGAGTTTCAGTTTTTCAATTTTTTCGGCCAACTGGGGTCCCTTAATGTGTTTTCTCGCAAGGATTGATGCAAAACTGGCCAAAAATAGGCAACCTGAGGTGGATCACCATCGCGGGCAGCGGCGTCGTCGCCGAAGCACGGTGGAGCCACTGTGCTGGAATTTCAAAATTAGCCAAAAAGAGGTCCTTATACTGTTTTTGGATTTTTTGGGATATTTGTAGATACCTGTAGCGTGTTTTAATTTCCGAAGAAAAATTCAGGGAATCCGGGGACCGCGACGGGCACAGTCAATAAGTTTCATTTTTTAGGCATCGAATTGAGTAAGAATCTCTTACTCTATTCTCTGTTATGGAATTGAAGTTAAATTAATAATAATACGGTATTTTATACAATTTAAAAAATATTCATAATTAATTATGTGTTCGAAAATTATATATTATTGTTTCTGTTAATTATTTTTACGGTTTGAATGCATGATAGTATCTGATTGATCGATTTTACAGCTTTGAATGCATGTATTGTTTATTTTATGGGTTTACAGTTGAATTGAAAAAAAGAGAGATTAAAGAAAAATGGAAAATTGTGTGATTAAGTGAATGGATGAAGCGACAACCTTACTGGATATCCTGAGAGATGGTAGACGAACTGGGCGTATAGAAAATCCTACCATGAATGTTGCTTCATACCGGATGGGGTATCGAAGTTTGGTAATTTGACACTCATACCAGATAGGGTATGGGGACGACCCATTTCACCATCACACTGGACAGAGTATTGAGGTTTAGTGGTTTGGCGCTCATATCGGACTGGGTATGGAGACGGCCCGTTAATTTGAAATGTTAAAGGAAATGGTTCACGTGTTGTAGGAACATCCTTATAAACCCCCATGGATACTAATAGGTTGATAAAGGATAGAATTGTTATTCAAATCGATTGCATATGAAATCATTATTTGAGTTATGTTATTATCTCTATAAGTTGTTTTGTAAATCTCACTACAGTAAATAGATGGCAAAAGATTTTGTTTATGATAAATGAATTTATTTAATTAAGAGCTCCATTAGTTGTTTTGATTTTTCTACCAACCTTCATTTCTATGTCGTTGAATAGCGTGATATTCTTACTGGGATAGCGTAGCTCATTTCTTATTTAACCATTTTAGATCAAGATGACCAGAATCCAGAGGCTGATCCATAAGAGAGTTGCGAGTAGCATACCAGTTTTATTTATTTTCCGTTTATTTCATTAATTTTTTGTATTTCCTTCAAAAATGTAATTTATGTAGCACTATTTAGTACTTTATTTATTTTCCGTTTATTTCATTAATTTTTGTATTTATTTCAAAAGTGTAATTTCTGTAGCATTATTTAGTACTTTAAGTTATTGTGTAAGAAATATAGACACTAACTAATTATTTCGTTTCCACACTTAATTTATGAATTATTTCTTTTAAAATTTCGGAACCGTTACATAACTTACAACCTACGCAACGCATTATTTACTTAAGGCACACATGAATATTACCTAAAGAAAACCAATAATATATTGACGTATAAATTAATGTCACTACAATGTATATAAATCTATTGAACTCAAGAATGGTCTTGCCCATAAATAACATCTTAATTTGTAATTAATTCCCTTCTTTAATGCATTTTTAAGTTTCTGATTTAAGAAAAAACACTTATATCCCACCTCATCAGCTATGTAAATCCATCAACTCATCTTCACTTGTTTTATTGAATTATAGAGAGAAAATGTCATCTGATTGCCCAGGTCAGTATGGATCAACCTTTTTTTCTCTCAATTTTATTTTAATAAAAGTGAATGATTAATTCTTATTTTCTAGTAATATCTTACTAATTGATACAATTGGTTAAATCTCGTAAAATTATTTCATAGAAATTTATTGATATATATATATATTTTATAATATTAAATAATCAGTATTCTTTCTGTTTTCATTGTAACAAAAAATTCAATTTTTGTGTAAAAAAGACCCCTATTATCTCTTTAGTTTATCACATATTTTATTAAGTAATCAAATTATTTAACCTAACATGTCCGGTTGACACCTAGACTAAACTCTTACAATTTTATTAGGAAAAAAAAAATGTAAAAAGTGAAGTCTCTTATTTTGTCAGTAATTTAATTTAGAAATATTACATGTGTATATATAAGTTAATGAATTAATGCATAGTTATAAGAAAATATACATATGTATATATGGGTGTTGCAGGTAAAAACTCATGGCCGGAGCTTGTAGGGAGAAACGGAGATGAGGCAGCGGAAATTATAAAGAGAGAAAATCCACTTGTGGCTGAAGCCACTGTGTTGCCGGAAGGAAATAAGGTGATCCTAGATTTTGACTGCGGAAGGGTTTGGATTAGGGTCAACGCGTGCAACATTGTAACCGTAGTTCCTCATACAGGCTAATATTCTCTACCTGGATTTTTAATTAATTTTCTTAAGTTCAGAGTCGTCCTCATAATATTGTGATATTAATTTAATTCCTTATAATAAATAAATAAATATATAATGTGTCTTTATTTGAAATTAATTAAAATTTTTGTGAATCATTTCCATTTTCGAGAATACTCAATACAAAGGTAATTTTTGAGAAAATATTTTTAATATTGTGGGTTGAACATAAAATACCTCGAAACCTATGAGACTAATTTTTTATGACATAATACATATGTTAATATTAATTTATTTAATAATTAAAATTTGAATTTCTAAGAGATGTAATTAATAGAGGGTGTACATTTTAAATTAATCTATTATAGGGAACGTTACAAAAAAATATCTAGGAGATTGGATTAAATTTTAATTGGACCGAGCCCAAATGGAAATGGGCTAGATATGTGTTCAGATTTTATTTGGTCTAGGAGACAAAAACAAAAAATGAAGGGATGTGAGGGATCTAAACCTGAGTTGGCCGACCCTAATAGAAAACCAGGCTAGGGAAGAGAGAGAAGCCCGTGGTGGGCTGAACGTTAAGAAAAAAAGAAATCATATATGTATATATAGAAGACAGCTGAAGTTTGATCCAAATAATAGTGGGTCGAACCCATAGAAAAGATCTTTTAGAAAGAAAGATTTTGGTCTAATGAACCTGGTGAGGCCAAGTCCATAGGAAGCGTATAAGAAAAATTTAAAATACTAGTGGGCCAAATCTTCCTAAAATGGATTAGAAGTGAAAAGGTTTTGGGTAGGTCGAAGGATGGGAAAGAAAATAAAACTTAGTTTGAGGTAATAAATATGAAATTAATTTTTTATAACATAATATATATGTTAATATTAGTTTGTTTGATGATTAAAATTTGAATTTCTATATTAAATTAATAATTTAATTAAGAGATGTAATTAATAGAGGGTGTATATATTAAATTATTACAAAAAAATATCTATATAATTAATTTCTGAAACTAAAGAACCATTGTACATAAGCTATTCCAAAAATTTTTTTTTGTGCCCAATAAAATAAAATTGGATTGTTCCATCACTTTATTGGCACTTTTTGTTCCTACAGGATTACTTTTTATACTAACATTTTCACAAGATATAAATTCGTCACTCAAGTATAGACATCATATAATTGATGAAGAATTCTATCAAACTTGTGTCCATAAAGTTAGTGAGAGATGCAACATAGAAGTGTTAGAATACTTTTTTTTCCAAAAAAATTAAGTTAACATGAGTCGAGATTGTTGTTTGAAAATAAAAAATTCCGGGATAAATTATCACCATCTTGTGATGGATGTCGTTTTGTCAATAAAATAATTACAGGCATATGAACCTGTAGCTCACCAAAAAACAAGGAAGTATGGAATGCATATTGAATTACAGAAAGGAAACGCGTGCTCCAATCACTCTTGACAAACGAGTTATAATACATAATCATAGTTGATAATTTCTCCCACATATATCTATTTTTCTGGGCTATTAATGTTAATTTTAATTTGAAGCATATAAAGTATCGAGCTTTTAGCAAGGTATATGTATACTTACAAAGTTATATATTGATATATCCTTCATATATTATTTTATCAAAATATTTAAAAGTTATATATTGTAAAATAATTTAATTTCATCACATAGACCTGGTTAAATTATATGAATTCACAAAAAAATCAGTTGAAAATTAACATTCAAATAATAGGTTATGTATGATATTTCATGAGTTTTTATTAATATGAAAGAAGATTGAATTAGATCAAATAGGCCAAAAAAAAAAAAACAGACTATCTAAATTTATTTGGTTAAATTCAAATTAATTGTAAATATTTTTCCTTACATGAGTTTTAATTAAAAAATAATTAATAAATCTAATAAAAATAAAACTAAATAATAAATTTCATAAACAATAATTATTTATTTAATAGATCATTTATGGAATTAATAAGATAAAATAATAATCTAAGAATATATATACCTTAAAATCTCGGTCCATTTAATCTGGACGGAATGAAATAAAACTCTTTAGGACATCTAATTCCAAATTGAAAATTAAATCAAACTATTGTATTCTAATTCGTTCTATTTAATTTCATCTAATATTAATTGTCTAGTATATGCCGAATTTTACCACTACTATAAACTCTAGGTACCATAACAGACTTTGCACTGAACTTGCTAATGAGTCCAATGATCTGCCCAAATAAGGAAAATTTGACCCATAATTTGAGGGATTGGAGAAATATTTTCTTTTGTTTTTCTCTTTTTGAATGATTGGGCAAATATTTTCAATCTTGTGGATTGAATATAAAATACCTCAAAGCCAATAAATATGAGAGTAATTTTTTTTAACATAATATATTTGTTAATATCATTTTGCTTAATGATTAAATTTTGAATTTCTATCTTAAATTAATAATTTAATTAAGAGATATAATTAATGAAGGGTGTACATATTAAATTAATCTATTACAGCGAGCATTACAAAAAAGTATCTATCTAATTAGTCGTTGAAACTAAAGAACTATTGTACACAAGCTATTCCAAAAACTAAAGAACCACTGTACACAAGCTATTCCAAAAACTTTCTTTTGGTCCCAATAAGGCAAAATTGGATTGTTCCTTCAATTTTCTGGCACTTTTTGTCACTGCAGGACTACTCTTTATACCGATATTTTCACAAAATATAAGTTTGTCACCCAAGTATGGACACCATATAATTGATGAGGAATTCTATCAAACTTGTGTCCATAAAATTAATGGGAGATGCAACATTGAAGTGTTAGAATATTTTTTTCTCAAGAAAATAAGGTTAACGTGAGTCGAAATTGCTGTTTGAAAATAATATATTCTAGGATTGATTGTCACCATCTTGTGGTGGATATCGTTTTGTCAATGAAACAGTTGCAGACATATGAACTTGTAGCTCACAAGAAAAACAAGGAAGTATGGAACTATTGCATATTGAATTATGGGAAGGAAGTACATGCTCCCATCTCTCTTGACAAATGAGTTATAGAACATAATTGTAGTTTATAATTTTTCCTATATATGTCCATTTTTTTGGATTATTAACAATAATTTTAATTTGAAGCGTATAAAATATCGAGTTTTTTGCAAAGTATATATATCTACAAAGTTATATATTGATATATATCCTTCATATATTGTTTCATCAAAATATTTGAAAAGTTATATATTGCAAAATAATTTAATTTTATCATATAGACCTAGTTTGTAACAACCCCAGTTTTCAAAGTTGGTTGTTATACTAATCAAACATGTAAGATTTATTCACATTATTTTTAATAAATAACACATCAAATCTCAAGACATCAACCTGCATAAATTTTCATTCCATTTGAAACTCATGTATACATATATATACTCGTGTATACTAAATCTCATTTACCTCATTTACAATGCCAAACTAGATTATCAAGTGTTAATAATGGAAGTATAAGTAATTCCATCTAAATGAGACATGTATATGTGTAATTATATCAAAACAATCTCATACCATGCTCTAAATCAACGATAATTGCTCTATGGTACGCCTTACTTATTCCAAAGTTTGAACACACGCTTCTTGTACATCCGATTCTTACTCTTGTTTTATCTGCTCTGTAATATATAACATGTAATGAGCTATATAGCCCAGTAAGTAAAATTTAAAATTCACATCAAAACAAGTAAAAAATTTACATCTAACTTCCCGGTACTGGGCATTATCCAACTTAACCATTTCCCTTCCTTTCTCTCACTATCATTGGTCATATATGTAGTCTCTGCATTCAGCATAGCAAACCCTAACCCATTACAACAAGTTTTTGCTCTGCTTACTCCTAATTTCCCTCCTAAAAAGTCATCTATTCACAACCATATACCTCCATTTGCCTGTCCCTAATTCTTCCCAACTTAGTCTACCCCTAGCAGGTCTATTTTCCTTTAACCATAATTTGCCCAGTATCTTAGTCTAACTCCCACCGTAAACCTCTCCTCAACTTCTTAAATTTGCCTAATGGAGCACCAACGCCTCTCAAATTATTAAGAACACCCTCACCAAACTCCCTACGTTTTTCTCTTCAGTTCAGCCCGTATTTCCCCCCTCTTCCCCTGATTTATTTTATTTCCCACAGCCCCTATCCTAATTTCTACCCCTAACGCTAATTACCATCAATCCAGCTTCCCTCTTGACATATTTACAACATTTCCATGGTGCTTAAGCCACTGGATATTCACCCATTCCACAGTTATAGCCATTAGATGTACCAAGATTGCAAACATAAAAGAAAAGAGAAAAGTAACTAAAACGAAGAAGAAAGAAGGAAAAAAATATAGATAAATAATTAGTTCTTGGGTCATCAAACCCTCGACCCAGCCACTTGGCCACAATAGAATCCCATATTCCTTCACCTCCAGATCATAGAACCGCAAATATTACAATTGCCCACCAATTGCATGTCAATGCCAATCACACACACCTGACGCATCGAACCCTCGACCCAACCACTAGGCCATAATAGAATCCTATATTCCTTCAAATTTGGATCACAGAATGGTAAATATTACAATTTCCCACCAACGACATATCAATGCCAATCACACACACTCAGGGCATCGACCCCTCAACCAAATAACTGGGACTACTGTATTGTAATTTTAGCATATTCCAAGCACAACAAGCACATGAACACAATGAATATACTAGAGTAAAGCAAATGTGTAAATCCCCAAGCATTAAACGTATGAGGGTCACCATGCATTTTTTAAAAAATATTCACCAAGAAAATACATATATATATAAATCGACACACATTTCAATTTTCCTCTTCCCCCTCTCTTCTCTTAATTAGTTCGGTTAGCCATTTTTTCCTCTCTCTGTCCAAGCTTAATTAATCACAGAATTTTCTCCATTCCCTTAGTTCAGAACCTCTTTAAACCAATCCAGTAAAGACCTCCCAGTTTTGAGCTCCTTCCCACAAACTTTTACTCTGTCTCTCTTTTCGTTCTTCTCTATTATTATTAGGAACTTTAACATAACTATCTTTGCCTCCTAGATCCTCCTCCTGAATCAGTTCTATACCACCCAAACACAAAAAGAAGAAATCACAAAGAACTTATAATGTAAATTTCTATTTGAGCAATGAAGAGCAAATGGTACTTGCTTCTCGGATATGTATAATGATGATTCAACACAGTCTCTCCTTCCTCTCCCTACACCCCCGCGTCAATGATGTTGCTCTGGTAAGTTCACTTATTGTTCACCCTCCCCTTAGCTTCTTTCGATATCACTATTCCCTCTCTCTTTTTCTCTCTAGGTCACCACTCTCATTCTCCCTCAAGTTTCCTCTCCTCTCTTTATACTAAACTCATCCTCCCCCCTTGTTGTGTTACAGGTGAGAAGAGAAAAGGGAGGTCATTCAGGCTTGGGGCTAGGCCTATGGGCTTAGGTCTTTTGGATTGGGCTGAAGAAAACATTGTGCTAGCTGGGTGTTACAAATCTCTCCTTTAAAAAAAAAGATTGGGTTCTCAAAATTTACGAGCAGGGGTTCAAAACATATTTACTCATTTCCAAGTTCTTCCTCAACTTGGTGGTGTCGTTATAATGTTATTACTGAAAAGATTTGTTTAGTTTGTAAACACTTCTTTCCTAACTTCTATGACTAAGGTATAATTGTTAGGATTTGGTCTCTTAATTCTAAATATTTTAACAGTTATAGTTATTAGTGTCTCACTGTAATTTCTTTAGAATTTTTTATCAAGCAAAAGGAATATTGATGTGATCTTAGACAACCTATAATTAGTTCTAAAAATGAAACCTTGCATCAATGAGGAATGCCCAGAATGGGAGAGTAGTTTCATCCCTGAACGCTGTCCTAATTGGGATTATTCCAATACATGGCCCAAGTTTTTCCAAGCTAGAATGCTTAAGGCCCAAGTAAGATTAATGGGTTTGAAGAATTGTAAGAAAGCCCACGCTCGAGGAGGAGGCCCACACGTGCGCCGAAAAAGTGGCCCAGCCCATATGGCCCATGAACATGCACATGTGCCCACATGAATCGTGTGTTTGAGTGCCAGGAGCGCCCACGCACGCGACCCTCTAGGCCCGCATGGAACCAACCACACGCGCGTAGGCCCAAGGGGCCAAACACTTGCACCCCACGCGGACAGGCCCGTAGACGGCCCAAACGGCCGAAGCCTAGCCTGTGCTTCTCGCGAACCTCCTCCCGCACAACACGCGCAGCCCAACTGGGCCGGCCCATCCGGGTAGCCAAAACCAGCCGACCCCTCTTTTTCCCTTTTTAAAATATTTAAATTACTTAATATTTATTTATTTTATTATTTTAAAATTTTTTAAAAGGCTTGGGACCTACTTTTCAAAATACCCTTGTGTTAAAATTAATTTTCACATATTTTTTAAATGGATTTCACATGGGATAAATACGGATTTAAATTAATTATTATTTTAATTATAAATCTATAGGATTATTTAATTAATTTATTTGGGATATAATAATTATTTTATTTTGTATTTATCTTACATTAAGATATAATTTTATCTAGGATATTATTTTATTAATTATCTGAAGATTTTTGTACTCATCTAGATTGTCCAGAAAAGGCTATAAATACACATTTACCCCTAGGATGTAAAACACACATTTGAGAATAAATTTGAGAGAATTCTTGAGAGTTTTGACTTTTTTTCTTTTATCATTTTTGCTAAAAATTAACTTCTTCAAGTTTTTCGGGAAGAAGGAGTATTTAGAAGTGTTGTTGAGTCAATGAGCGGTGATCAACTTATAGGTAACTCTGTGATTTTTTTTTTCTTGTTTATTTCTCTAGTCTTTGTTTTTACTTTCCTTTAGGATTATAAATTTAATTAGAGAGAAGAGTTTAATTCTAAGTGGTTATTTTTTTGGTATTGCATACGCTCAGTGAGTTTCAAGAGTAAATTCGATCCTCCCCCATACCTTATCGCGTCATCTGGTGTAAGAGCTTTGGCTCCTTGAAACCTAAATCTATCTTTATTTGATTTAGCATTTTGTTCTTAAATTAGCACTCAAAATTATTTGATTATTAATTCATATTACATCCTGCTTGAATTCATATCTATCCGTTCAATTCAAATAGTTCGTGTTATTATTCAAAAAAAAGTTAAATATCCAAAATTACCAAAAATGCCCTAGTTGCACCCTATAAGGCAATTGGCACATGTTTGCATTTTGTATTACAAAAACAAAATAACTGCCTACTTGGTGATCGGAAATCTTTTGAGAAATCAAAGGCAAAGTATGTTGCCTAACTGGTGTGAGCGAAAATTTTTATTTTCTTTCCGCACGCTATCCACATTTAATTCTAATTTGCATTTCTGTAATCTGCATCAACGTTGCATAAAGAAACTTAATCGGTCGTAGAGCGTAGCCGACGAATTGGGTGTAGTATAGGAAGATACACCTACTAATTATATCCATCAAGATTGATCAGATCCTTACGCATCAATCCAAATTGTCATTCTTTGTGATCTATATTTTTGTTTTCTTTATTTTATGACTGTTACATAATTAAGTGACTAATTATTACTAGTTGTTTAACGTATAAAGAGCACACCATTCTTTTTTTCTGTGTGCTTGTTTCTGAGCTTCAGTAGAAATCAGAATCCTTTAGGGTTCCTTGTGTCATAAGGACTAACGTGTAGACCTGATTCAAGTGATTTCGATTTCAAACGCTCAACTCGACAGACGAAGCTGTCAACTGAGAGATTGCAAGGTAAACATGAGTGAAGGTGAGAGAGAGATTTTCTTTCATTAACCTTTACCTTGCAGGAAAATTCACTATGTTTCAATAAAGTGACATGCTTTCATTCCGAGAAAGCATCATTGTTGTCCGAAGGGTCGTGAACCTATAAGCCCAATGAGAGGACAACGACCAGAGGGAGAACATATTCCACACGCGATGCCTTGTCCATGATAAGGTATGTGGAATGATCATTGATAGTGGTAGCAGTGCTAATGTGGCAAGCACTCTATTCATGAAAAGAGCAAGGTTGACATGCATCAAGCATCTAAATCCTTATCGGTTACAGTGGATGAATGAGTGTGGCGAAATTCAAGTTACCAAACAAGTCATAGTATCGTTCTCCATCGAAAAATATCACGACGAGGTATGTTGTGATATCGTACCTATGCATGCTAGTCACTTGATACTTGGAAGACCTTGTAGTTTAATAGACAGGTACAACATTACGGTCGCACCAATTGATATTCACTGAGAAAGGAAGGTTTGAATCATGTCCTTACATCTTTATCAACAAAAGAGGCACATGAAGATCATGTCAAAATTAAATAGTCCTTTAATGAATACTCAAGAAGGGTAGAAGAGAGAAAGAAGGCCATAGAGAAAGTCAATGGCCCATTAAGCATAAAGGATGCCCAACAGACAGCTAAAGATGGTCCATTGCGAGGAAGACCAAGACAGAAAACAAAGGAGTGTCCTGAAGACAGAGACATAATGTTGAGGAATATCTCTTATGAAAAGGGACGTTCAATTGTAATTACCTACAGGGAGATTCATTTTGACCTTAACCACTCTTTTCAAAGTCGTACTGTTTTTCTCTTACAAATAATTACCATAGTAAGTGGGCTACGAAGATTTGATCAAGATCCTAGAGGAATTATGAATGAAGTCATGACGTGCATCAACAACAAAGCAAACATGCCAGGGAGGTATGCGTGTTCCCTACTATAATCCCTAATCTTCTCCCTTGTGATGAAGGCTCAGATTCGAGGATGAATCTTTTTAAAGAAAGGGGAGATGATGTGATCCCAGACAGCTTAGAATTAGTTCAAAAAATACAACCTTACATCAACGAGGAACGCCCAGAATAGGAGAGTAGTTTCATGTTTGAACGCTTTCCTAATTGGGATTATTCCAAGAGATGGGCCAAGTTTGTCCAAACTAGAAGGCATAAAGTGCAAGTAAGATTAATGGACTTGAAGAATTGTAAAAAAGCCCATGCCTAAGGAGGAGGCCCACACGTGCGCCAAATAAGTGACCTAGCTCGCACGACCCATGAACATGCATGCATGCCCATACGGATCGCGCGCGCAGGCCCAAGGGGCCGAACACCCGTACCCTGCGCGGACGGGCCCGTAGATGGTCCAAATGGCGTAAGTCAGTTCCGGACGCACGCAGGCCCAAACGGCTGAACACCCACACCCCTCGCGGACGGGTCCACGAACAGCCCAAATGACCCAATCCCAGCCCGCAATTCTTGCAGGCCTCCTCCCTCGCAACCCGCACGGACCAGCCGGTCCGGCCCATCCGAGTAGCCCAAATCGGCCGTCCCCTCTTTTCCCCCTTTTAAAATATTTAAATTACTTAATTCTTATTTATTTTATTATTTTAAAACTTTTAAAAGGCTTAGGACCCACTTTTCATAATATCCATGTGTTAAAATTAATTTTCACATGGTTTTTAAAAGGATTTCACATGGGATAAATATGGATTTAAATTAATTATTATTTTAATTATAACTCTATCCGTTAATATTAATTAATTTATTAATTTGAGATAGAATAATTATTTTATTTTGAATTTATCCTACATTAAGATAGAATTTTATCTTAGATATTATTTTATTAATTATCTGAAGATTTTTGTACTCATCTAGATTGTTCGGGAAAGGCTATAAATAGACCTTTGCTCCTATGATGTAAAACACACATTTGAGAATAAATTTGAGAGAATTCTTGAGAGTTCTGGCTTTTCTTCTTTTAGTATTTTTGCTAAAAATTAGCTTCTTTAAGTTCTTCAAGAAGTAAGAGTCTTTAGAAGTCTTGTTGAGCCAAAGAGTAGGGATCAACTTATTAAGTCTGTGACATTTTTTCTTTCCTTATTTATTTCCCTAATCTTTATTTTTACTTCCCTTTAGGATTGTAAATTCAATTAGAGGGAAGAGTTTAATTCTAGGTGGTTATTATTTTGGTATTACATACATTGAGTGAGTTTCAGGAGTAGATTCGATCCTTCCCATACCTTTCTGCGTCAAATACTGTCTTGGGCTATAATGATCTTCAAAATTCATTAACGTCTAATGTTTTCCAATCATAGTATACGCAATTGTTATTACTGTACTACATGTTTTGAAAACATCATTTCCTATTCTCATTACATGGATCAATTTTTGATTACCTAGAAACCTTATCACTGCGGTACATCTGCAGTCTCCCAAGTTTCCCATGTCTACTTTAAGCTATTGTTTCCTAATTTTTGAAATTCAATATTTGATTATTTGGAGTATATTATCTTAAATCTTTAATAAAACCTCTAAGTATCACCAACATAGACATCATTCGTAAGGGCTTAGAGTTTTAATCTACTGTGGCTGTTCGTATTCATATAGGAAAGTTCACCAATACAACGGTTACTTTTACTATTCTGTTTCATATTCACATCCTCCAGGATAGGTGTGTACGAAACTAAATGGGTGTGATGGTTTTTGAAGTAACAGATGTTATTTGTGGTTCCTTATCATACTAGAGTTTTCAAGATCCTTTTTCCCTTTTTCTTTTAATTATTGGCATCTTCATGAATTTTACTTACATAAATTTTACATTTTTTGCTTACATGATATTTTTAATTAAAAAATAATTAATAAATCTAATCAAAATAAAAAGTAAATAATAAATTTCATAAACATTAATTATTCATTTAATGTGTAATTTACAGAATTAATAAAACAAAACAATAATCAAAGAATACATATATCTTAAAATGTCATTCCATCTAATCTGAAAGGAATCATATAAAATTTTTCTGGACCTTTAATTCCAAATTGAAAATTAAATTAAACTACTGTATTCTAATTCGTTCTATTTAATTCCATCTAATATTAATTATTTAGTATATGCCGAATTTTACTACTATTATAAACTCTAGGTACCATTACAAACTTTGCATTGAACTTGCTAATAAAACCAATGGTCTGCCCAAATAAGGAAAATCTGACCCATAATTTGAGGGATTGGATAAACATTTTCTTTTGTTTTTCTCTTTTTGAATGATTGGGCAAATATTTTGAATTATGTGAATTGAACATAAAATACCTCAAAGCCAATAAATATGAAAGTAATTTTTTTATAACATAATATATTTGTTAATATAAGTTTGCTTGATGATTAAAATTTGAATTTCTATCTTAAATTAATAACTTAATTAATGGATGTAATTAACGGAGGAGGGTGTAGATGTTAAATTAATATGTTATAGTGAGCGTTATAAAAAAAACATCTATATAATTCATCTCTAAAATTGAAGAACCATTGTACACAAGCTATTTTGAAAACTTTCCCTTGCTCCCAGTATGGCGAAATTGGATTGTTCCATCACTTTTCTGGCACTATTTTTCGCCGCAGGACTGCTTTTTGTACCGGCACTTTCAGAGGATATAGCCCCGTCACCCAAGTCCGAGCATCATATAGTCGATGAGGAATTCTTTCAAACTTGCGTCCAGAAAGTTAACGGGAGATGCAGCATTGAAGTGCTGGGATACCTTTTAGCTCCCAAAAATCAGCTCAACGTGAGTCGAGATTGTTGTTTGAAAATAATAGAGTCCGGGATAGATTGTCACCATATTTTGGTGGATGTCGTTTTGTCAATGAGACAGTTAGAGGCATATGAACCTGTAGCCCACAGCAAAAGCAAGGAAGTATGGAACTATTGCATAACGAATTACGGGAAGGAAGCCCATGCTCCGATCTCTCTTGACAAATGAGTTATAATACATTAATTGTAGTTTATAATTTCTCCTGTATTTGTCCATTTTTCTGGACTATTAATAATGATTTTAATTTCAAGCATACAAAGTATAGAGCTTTAAGCAAGGTATATATGTATCTACAAAGTTGCACATTGATATATCCTTGATATATTGTTTTATCAGAATATTTGAAAAGTTATATGTCGCAAAATAATTTAATTTTATCAAATGGACAGGGTTAAATTTTTTTTTTTATGAATTCATGGAGAAAATATCATTAGAAAATTAACACTCAAACAGTAAGTTATGTATGGCATTTCATGGGTGTTTGTTGATATTAAAAAGGAGACAATCAGTCCGGATAGGGCCAGAAAAAAAAAAAAAAAAAAAAAAACGCTAACGCCATCTAAATTTATTCGGTTCAGCTCAAATTAAATTGTATATTTTTTTTTCCTCACATGATGTTTTTAATTAAAATAAATAAATAAACCTAATAAGAACAAAACTAAATAATAAATTTCGTAAACCATACTTATTCACTTAATATGTAATATACGGAATTAGCAAAACAAAACAATAATCTAAGAATATACGTATCTTAAAATCTCAGTCCGTTTTGTCTGGAAGGAATCAATAAAAATTTTTAGGACCTCCAATTACAAATTGAAAAATAAATCAAACTACTATATACTTATTGATCTATTTAACTCAATCTAATAATAACATTTTAGTACATACTGAATTTTAGCACTATTTTAAATTCTAGGTCCCATAACAAACTTCGCACTTAACTTGCTGACGAGTCCAATCAGCCTGCCCAAATAAGGAAAACCTGCCTCGTAGTTTGAGGCATTGGAGAAATATGTTCTTTTGTTTTTCTCTTTGAGAGAGGTTGGACAAGTATTTTAATCTCGTGGATCGAACGTAAAATACCTCAAAGCCAATAAATATGAAATTAATTTTTTATAAGGTAATATGTATGTCAATATTAGTTCGTTTAACCATTAAAATTTGAATTTCTATCTTAAATTAATAACTTAATTAATGGATGTAATTAACGGAGGAGGGTGTAGATGTTAAATTAATATGTTATAGTGAGCGTTATAAAAAAAACATCTATATAATTCATCTCTAAAATTGAAGAACCATTGTACACAAGCTATTTTGAAAACTTTCCCTTGCTCCCAGTATGGCGAAATTGGATTGTTCCATCACTTTTCTGGCACTATTTTTCGCCGCAGGACTGCTTTTTGTACCGGCACTTTCAGAGGATATAGCCCCGTCACCCAAGTCCGAGCATCATATAGTCGATGAGGAATTCTTTCAAACTTGCGTCCAGAAAGTTAACGGGAGATGCAGCATTGAAGTGCTGGGATACCTTTTAGCTCCCAAAAATCAGCTCAACGTGAGTCGAGATTGTTGTTTGAAAATAATAGAGTCCGGGATAGATTGTCACCATATTTTGGTGGATGTCGTTTTGTCAATGAGACAGTTAGAGGCATATGAACCTGTAGCCCACAGCAAAAGCAAGGAAGTATGGAACTATTGCATAACGAATTACGGGAAGGAAGCCCATGCTCCGATCTCTCTTGACAAATGAGTTATAATACATTAATTGTAGTTTATAATTTCTCCTGTATTTGTCCATTTTTCTGGACTATTAATAATGATTTTAATTTCAAGCATACAAAGTATAGAGCTTTAAGCAAGGTATATATGTATCTACAAAGTTGCACATTGATATATCCTTGATATATTGTTTTATCAGAATATTTGAAAAGTTATATGTCGCAAAATAATTTAATTTTATCAAATGGACAGGGTTAAATTTTTTTTTTTATGAATTCATGGAGAAAATATCATTAGAAAATTAACACTCAAACAGTAAGTTATGTATGGCATTTCATGGGTGTTTGTTGATATTAAAAAGGAGACAATCAGTCCGGATAGGGCCAGAAAAAAAAAAAAAAAAAAAAAAACGCTAACGCCATCTAAATTTATTCGGTTCAGCTCAAATTAAATTGTATATTTTTTTTTCCTCACATGATGTTTTTAATTAAAATAAATAAATAAACCTAATAAGAACAAAACTAAATAATAAATTTCGTAAACCATACTTATTCACTTAATATGTAATATACGGAATTAGCAAAACAAAACAATAATCTAAGAATATACGTATCTTAAAATCTCAGTCCGTTTTGTCTGGAAGGAATCAATAAAAATTTTTAGGACCTCCAATTACAAATTGAAAAATAAATCAAACTACTATATACTTATTGATCTATTTAACTCAATCTAATAATAACATTTTAGTACATACTGAATTTTAGCACTATTGTAAATTCTAGGTCCCATAACAAACTTCGCACTTAACTTGCTGACGAGTCCAATCAGCCTGCCCAAATAAGGAAAACCTGCCTCGTAGTTTGAGGCATTGGAGAAATATGTTCTTTTGTTTTTCTCTTTGAGAGAGGTTGGACAAGTATTTTAATCTCGTGGATCGAACGTAAAATACCTCAAAGCCAATAAATATGAAATTAATTTTTTATAAGGTAATATGTATGTCAATATTAGTTCGTTTAACCATTAAAATTTGAATTTCTATCTTAAATTAATAACTTAATTAATGGATGTAATTAACGGAGGAGGGTGTAGATGTTAAATTAATATGTTATAGTGAGCGTTATAAAAAAAACATCTATATAATTCATCTCTAAAATTGAAGAACCATTGTACACAAGCTATTTTGAAAACTTTCCCTTGCTCCCAGTATGGCGAAATTGGATTGTTCCATCACTTTTCTGGCACTATTTTTCGCCGCAGGACTGCTTTTTGTACCGGCACTTTCAGAGGATATAGCCCCGTCACCCAAGTCCGAGCATCATATAGTCGATGAGGAATTCTTTCAAACTTGCGTCCAGAAAGTTAACGGGAGATGCAGCATTGAAGTGCTGGGATACCTTTTAGCTCCCAAAAATCAGCTCAACGTGAGTCGAGATTGTTGTTTGAAAATAATAGAGTCCGGGATAGATTGTCACCATATTTTGGTGGATGTCGTTTTGTCAATGAGACAGTTAGAGGCATATGAACCTGTAGCCCACAGCAAAAGCAAGGAAGTATGGAACTATTGCATAACGAATTACGGGAAGGAAGCCCATGCTCCGATCTCTCTTGACAAATGAGTTATAATACATTAATTGTAGTTTATAATTTCTCCTGTATTTGTCCATTTTTCTGGACTATTAATAATGATTTTAATTTCAAGCATACAAAGTATAGAGCTTTAAGCAAGGTATATATGTATCTACAAAGTTGCACATTGATATATCCTTGATATATTGTTTTATCAGAATATTTGAAAAGTTATATGTCGCAAAATAATTTAATTTTATCAAATGGACAGGGTTAAATTTTTTTTTTTATGAATTCATGGAGAAAATATCATTAGAAAATTAACACTCAAACAGTAAGTTATGTATGGCATTTCATGGGTGTTTGTTGATATTAAAAAGGAGACAATCAGTCCGGATAGGGCCAGAAAAAAAAAAAAAAAAAAAAAAACGCTAACGCCATCTAAATTTATTCGGTTCAGCTCAAATTAAATTGTATATTTTTTTTTCCTCACATGATGTTTTTAATTAAAATAAATAAATAAACCTAATAAGAACAAAACTAAATAATAAATTTCGTAAACCATACTTATTCACTTAATATGTAATATACGGAATTAGCAAAACAAAACAATAATCTAAGAATATACGTATCTTAAAATCTCAGTCCGTTTTGTCTGGAAGGAATCAATAAAAATTTTTAGGACCTCCAATTACAAATTGAAAAATAAATCAAACTACTATATACTTATTGATCTATTTAACTCAATCTAATAATAACATTTTAGTACATACTGAATTTTAGCACTATTGTAAATTCTAGGTCCCATAACAAACTTCGCACTTAACTTGCTGACGAGTCCAATCAGCCTGCCCAAATAAGGAAAACCTGCCTCGTAGTTTGAGGCATTGGAGAAATATGTTCTTTTGTTTTTCTCTTTGAGAGAGGTTGGACAAGTATTTTAATCTCGTGGATCGAACGTAAAATACCTCAAAGCCAATAAATATGAAATTAATTTTTTATAAGGTAATATGTATGTCAATATTAGTTCGTTTAACTATTAAAATTTGAATTTCTATCTTAAATTAATGGATGTAATTAACGGAGGAGGGTGTAGATGTTAAATTAATATGTTATAGTGAGCGTTATAAAAAAAACATCTATATAATTCATCTCTAAAATTGAAGAACCATTGTACACAAGCTATTTTGAAAACTTTCCCTTGCTCCCAGTATGGCGAAATTGGATTGTTCCATCACTTTTCTGGCACTATTTTTCGCCGCAGGACTGCTTTTTGTACCGGCACTTTCAGAGGATATAGCCCCGTCACCCAAGTCCGAGCATCATATAGTCGATGAGGAATTCTTTCAAACTTGCGTCCAGAAAGTTAACGGGAGATGCAGCATTGAAGTGCTGGGATACCTTTTAGCTCCCAAAAATCAGCTCAACGTGAGTCGAGATTGTTGTTTGAAAATAATAGAGTCCGGGATAGATTGTCACCATATTTTGGTGGATGTCGTTTTGTCAATGAGACAGTTAGAGGCATATGAACCTGTAGCCCACAGCAAAAGCAAGGAAGTATGGAACTATTGCATAACGAATTACGGGAAGGAAGCCCATGCTCCGATCTCTCTTGACAAATGAGTTATAATACATTAATTGTAGTTTATAATTTCTCCTGTATTTGTCCATTTTTCTGGACTATTAATAATGATTTTAATTTCAAGCATACAAAGTATAGAGCTTTAAGCAAGGTATATATGTATCTACAAAGTTGCACATTGATATATCCTTGATATATTGTTTTATCAGAATATTTGAAAAGTTATATGTCGCAAAATAATTTAATTTTATCAAATGGACAGGGTTAAAATTTTTTTTTTATGAATTCATGGAGAAAATATCATTAGAAAATTAACACTCAAACAGTAAGTTATGTATGGCATTTCATGGGTGTTTGTTGATATTAAAAAGGAGACAATCAGTCCGGATAGGGCCAGAAAAAAAAAAAAAAAAAAAAACGCTAACGCCATCTAAATTTATTCGGTTCAGCTCAAATTAAATTGTATATTTTTTTTTCCTCACATGATGTTTTTAATTAAAATAAATAAATAAACCTAATAAGAACAAAACTAAATAATAAATTTCGTAAACCATACTTATTCACTTAATATGTAATATACGGAATTAGCAAAACAAAACAATAATCTAAGAATATACGTATCTTAAAATCTCAGTCCGTTTTGTCTGGAAGGAATCAATAAAAATTTTTAGGACCTCCAATTACAAATTGAAAAATAAATCAAACTACTATATACTTATTGATCTATTTAACTCAATCTAATAATAACATTTTAGTACATACTGAATTTTAGCACTATTGTAAATTCTAGGTCCCATAACAAACTTCGCACTTAACTTGCTGACGAGTCCAATCAGCCTGCCCAAATAAGGAAAACCTGCCTCGTAGTTTGAGGCATTGGAGAAATATGTTCTTTTGTTTTTCTCTTTGAGAGAGGTTGGACAAGTATTTTAATCTCGTGGATCGAACGTAAAATACCTCAAAGCCAATAAATATGAAATTAATTTTTTATAAGGTAATATGTATGTCAATATTAGTTCGTTTAACTATTAAAATTTGAATTTCTATCTTAAATTAATAACTTAATTAATGGATGTAATTAACGGAGGAGGGTGTAGATGTTAAATTAATATGTTATAGTGAGCGTTATAAAAAAAACATCTATATAATTCATCTCTAAAATTGAAGAACCATTGTACACAAGCTATTTTGAAAACTTTCCCTTGCTCCCAGTATGGCGAAATTGGATTGTTCCATCACTTTTCTGGCACTATTTTTCGCCGCAGGACTGCTTTTTGTACCGGCACTTTCAGAGGATATAGCCCCGTCACCCAAGTCCGAGCATCATATAGTCGATGAGGAATTCTTTCAAACTTGCGTCCAGAAAGTTAACGGGAGATGCAGCATTGAAGTGCTGGGATACCTTTTAGCTCCCAAAAATCAGCTCAACGTGAGTCGAGATTGTTGTTTGAAAATAATAGAGTCCGGGATAGATTGTCACCATATTTTGGTGGATGTCGTGTTGTCAATGAGACAGTTAGAGGCATATGAACCTGTAGCCCACAGCAAAAGCAAGGAAGTATGGAACTATTGCATAACGAATTACGGGAAGGAAGCCCATGCTCCGATCTCTCTTGACAAATGAGTTATAATACATTAATTGTAGTTTATAATTTCTCCTGTATTTGTTCATTTTTCTGGACTATTAATAATGATTTTAATTTCAAGCATAGAAAGTATAGAGCTTTAAGCAAGGTATATATGTATCTACAAAGTTGCACATTGATATATCCTTGACATATTGTTTTATCAGAATATTTGAAAAGTTATATGTCGCAAAATAATTTAATTTTATCAAATGGACAGGGTTAAATTTTTTTTTTTATGAATTCATGGAGAAAATATTTATTTGGCTTTGGTTTTTTCTTTTTCCTCAGTTTTTATGTTTTTATTCTGGCTTTGGCAATTGAATTGCAAACCTCAGGCTTGTCTTGCCCACTAACAAATATGATAACCACAGAGACAAAGAGCTTGTGGTTACTTCTTTGGCCATTGTTGAGCTTCTGAATTCTATTCTGTCTTCAATAAACCTTCCAAATGGATCTGACAAATTCAGCTAAAAATTATATTCTATGGCCAGCATATGGAATAAGGTTAAATGAGTTTTATTTATTAGATAAGGACCTAACATCACACCAGGATCTTAAACACACTTGAAAATCTCATACTGTTGAGATCCTAAAAAATCATGAATAGTTACAATAGTTGATAACAACTCTCATGTACTCGAATAGTCATGGTTGATCGGATTCTCATGTACTCTTTTGTGTCCATAAATAATAATTGTAAATCAAAACGAAGATACGTAATTTTTGAAGAATAAAATCTCAGTTTATTATTCTCTCTAAACTTTCTATCCCTCTCTCTCTTCTCTTCTCTCTCTGTTATCTCTTCTCTCTATATATTTTTCTCTTTCTCTATCTTTCTAAAACTTTTTCTTTCTCTCTCTATTTCTTTCTCCCTCTAAAATCTCCACTCTCTCTTTCTCACAAACTCTCTTCTTCTCTCTTCCCAACTTCCTCTCTTCTCTCTTTTCAGAATCTTCTTTTCTTCCCTAAAATTCAAATTCTGCACCAATATTTTCTTAAATTCAACTTCTGCCCCACTATTTCCTCAAATACAAATTTTGCCCCAATATTTTCTAAATTTTAGATTCTGCCCAACCTTTCAAATTTTCTCATAATCACCCCAAAATCATTCAAAGTTTAATATTTTTCTAAATTGAAGGTCCGGTGAATTACATGTCAAAACCAGATCCTAACAATTTAGTATCAGAGGCAGGTTCCAGATCCCAATGGGAGCCGATGATGGCCGACATTGCGAAATTTTCGATCAGATAGAGGAAAAACTCAATCTGATGATCCAGTTGTTGAGTTCTGACGTTACCTCTCTGGAGGACGCAAAACCAATGGCCTCTATTGCAGCTGTGCGCGAAGTGCAGAGTGGGACTCTTTTTTTCCCTATGCGGCATGACGAAGAAGATGAAACAAAAAGGGGTAAACTGGCTTTTAACAAGGCAAACCCTAAAACCGGTTCAATGACTAAATCAGTTGAAAAAACCCTAAAACTGCTGGTTCGAGCCGGACTAATTCAAAGACAATATGAGGCCAGACTAAACCCGTGTCAAACCGAATTAGTTTATTGAACCAAACCGATCAGACCCCAGTGGACCGAATCGAACCACTCAATCTCTCTGTCACTCATATTCCCTTGTTCTCTCTTGGTCTCTCACTAATGAAAACAAAACAGAAGAAGGAGAAGCGGAAGAAGAGGAAGTGGAAGAAGAAAAAACAGAAGAAAAATGAAAAAAAAAGTGGGAAAGGAAACAAAAGAAGCGAAAGAAGAAAAGATACAAAAGATCCACATGAAGTTCTTCGGTAGCACATTAAAATATATACATATATATAAATTAATAATATCTATATATAATCATACTAAATAGTAATAATATCCTTAGATAGCAAATGTTGGAAGCTGAATTTCAACCTTGGGGACAAGGTTGATATCCAAGGAGAAGAAATTGTTGAGATCCTAGAAAATCATGAATAATTGTAATGGTTGATAAGAATTCTCACGTACTCAAATAGTTGCAATGGTTGATAAAAATTCTCATGTAACCTTTCATGTTTATAAATAATAGTTGTAAATCAAATCTAAGGAATGTAATTTTTGTAGAATAAAATCTCAGTTTATTATTCTCTCTCTAAACTTTCTATCTCTCTTATCTCTTCTCTCTTCTCCCTGTTATCTCTTCTCTCTATAAATTTCTCTTTCTCTCTCTAAAAGCCTCTCTCTATATATATATTTCTCTCTTTCTCTCTCTAACAGTCTCTCTGTTTCTAAGACAATCTTTCTTTCTCCCTCTAAAATCTCCACTCTCTCTCTTACAAACTCTCCTCTCTCCCTGACTTCCTCTCTTCTCTCTTTTCAGAATCTTCTTTTCTTCCCTAAAATTCAAATTCTGCACCAATATTTTCTTAAATTTAACTTCTGCCCCACTATTTCCTCAAATACAGATTCTGTCCCAATAGTTTCTCAATTTCAAATTCTGCCCCAACCTCTCAAATTTTCTCAGAATTACCCCAAAATCATTTAAATTTATATATTTTTAACTAACTAATTATTATATATATTATTACTTTAACTGAAAATTTAAATATATTATCATTTTTTTATTTTTAAAAATTATAAGGAAACATCAAATTCAATTTCATCTGAAGATAAATCAGGCTTATAGTCCTTGAGGACGAGCAGGGATCCTTTCAAATTCCATACTTCACGACTGCAGACTCTTTTCTTATCTTCCTCTTGATATATATATATATATATATATATAGGTAAACACTACGGACATCTCTTTTATTATATATGGTGTTCTTCCCTTGTTAATAGATATGGATAAGCTCTGTACAGTATAGGACAGGTAAGCTGCGTAAAACCTATGAACAGCCACCATTAATCAAAGTCAGAGCCATACTTTACAAATTAAAATTCATGAAATAATTTCCCACATCTCCACCGAGCCGCCTCATATGCTATATAAATACCCTACAACCTCAGGAACTCATCCTCACGTGTTCTATTGAATTTTACATATAAGAGAAACAAAAACAATTTAGAGAAAAAGGAATGGCGTCTGAATGCCCAGGTAAGTACGGATCAACTCTTCTTTTCATATATAAGGGTAATTAATTAGTGCACAATTATAAGAAATTATATACATATACATATATGTATGGGTGTTGCAGGTAAAAACTCATGGCCGGAACTTGTTGGGAAAAACGGAGATGAGGCAGGGGAAACCATAAAGAGAGAAAATCCAAATGTCTTGGAAGCCATCGTGTTGTTGGAAGGAACTCCGGTGATCAAGAATTTTAGCTGCAACAGGGTTTGGGTTTAGGTAAGCGATTGCAAGATTGTTACTCTAGTTCCTACTATAGGCTAACATTGCCCCACGTAATTTCATATAATAAATGTAATAATACATGGGCTAGTTTCTTGACTGATCTAGCTTCCCTTGTAACCAAATAAATAAATAAGTAGTTTTTATTTAATTTTCAATAATTAGTAAATTCTCTTATGTTATTTTTCTTTAGATATTTATTTGAATAATTGGAAATAAATAAATGTGACTGATATTTTATGTGATTTAATAGTTTATTATATATTAATATTATATCCTATTTTCTAATTATATACAATTTGGATTTTAATTTGATTTAAAAATTTTATTTAATTTCAATGCAAATCAAATTTTGGAGGGTAATTAGAAACCAAACTAAATTAAACTATTTCGGTTTAGTTTTTCAATTGGGTTAAATTTTTTAGTTTGGACAAAATAACTTGTAATACCCAAATTAATTTTTTGTAATTTAAATTAATTTGTAAATGTAGTTTTTTTAATTTTTTATTTTAATTTAGTATAAAAATGAAAAAAATTTGAAAGAGAATGAAATTGAAAATAATTTTGAAAAAAAAAACAAGTGAAATTTTGGATTTTGAGGGTATTTTTGAAAGAAAAATCGAAAACTATGGGTCAAAATGTAATTTAAAAAAGTTATACCACATAAGATGCCCGGTTAGTAGCTCTTACGAACTAGAACGCGCCACGTGGCAACGAACACTGACACGGTGCCACACGGGAGGCCACGCGGGCGATCTGCGTGCCCGCGATCGAACCGTCCATATTCGCTCCCGCGTGCACAGACGACCTGGATGTGTTCTCTCCCTAAACGCGCTTGGACGGTCAGATTTAAATGCGATCAACGGTCCAGATCCACTTCTTATTTAAACGCGATTGGACGGTTCATATCAGATAGCGATGAACGGTCTAGATTCACTCCCTATTTAATTGTGATCAGACGTTTCAGATCAATCGCGATGGACGGCCCATATTAAAAGGGGACGAATATAAATAATCCTCTTCACACCAAATCCTAAGCCTAGCCGTCAGACACCCTCATCGGAGAAAAAGACCCAACCGCTGGAAAGGAGAACCACCACCATCCACCGCCGCGCCGGAGCCACTTCCGATCGCCAAAAGAAGTAACAAAATTTCTTTTTGCTCAGAATTCAATTTTAAACACCCCCGTGGCCATATCGGAGTAAAATGATCAACCAATTGGCCAAAAACTACGGGCAAAGCCCGGCAGTGCCGCTGCAAAAAATTTAAAAAACCACATCCGATAAGGCCCTTTCCGATTTCTGTTATGCAAAATTTTTTCACCGTTTCCTTCTCTACAGGTTGACCAAAGTAAAACACTCAACCGCAAAAGCGAGCTAGCGGAGCCGCCTCACCGAAGAGCCCTGCTGCTGGTGAGTTTCAGTTTTTCAATTTTTTCGGCCAACTGGGGTCCCTTAATGTGTTTTCTCGCAAGGATTGATGCAAAACTGGCCAAAAATAGGCAACCTGAGGTGGATCACCATCGCGGGCAGCGGCGTCGTCGCCGAAGCACGGTGGAGCCACTGTGCTGGAATTTCAAAATTAGCCAAAAAGAGGTCCTTATACTGTTTTTGGATTTTTTGGGATATTTGTAGATACCTGTAGCGTGTTTTAATTTCCGAAGAAAAATTCAGGGAATCCGGGGACCGCGACGGGCACAGTCAATAAGTTTCATTTTTTAGGCATCGAATTGAGTAAGAATCTCTTACTCTATTCTCTGTTATGGAATTGAAGTTAAATTAATAATAATACGGTATTTTATACAATTTAAAAAATATTCATAATTAATTATGTGTTCGAAAATTATATATTATTGTTTCTGTTAATTATTTTTACGGTTTGAATGCATGATAGTATCTGATTGATCGATTTTACAGCTTTGAATGCATGTATTGTTTATTTTATGGGTTTACAGTTGAATTGAAAAAAAGAGAGATTAAAGAAAAATGGAAAATTGTGTGATTAAGTGAATGGATGAAGCGACAACCTTACTGGATATCCTGAGAGATGGTAGACGAACTGGGCGTATAGAAAATCCTACCATGAATGTTGCTTCATACCGGATGGGGTATCGAAGTTTGGTAATTTGACACTCATACCAGATAGGGTATGGGGACGACCCATTTCACCATCACACTGGACAGAGTATTGAGGTTTAGTGGTTTGGCGCTCATATCGGACTGGGTATGGAGACGGCCCGTTAATTTGAAATGTTAAAGGAAATGGTTCACGTGTTGTAGGAACATCCTTATAAACCCCCATGGATACTAATAGGTTGATAAAGGATAGAATTGTTATTCAAATCGATTGCATATGAAATCATTATTTGAGTTATGTTATTATCTCTATAAGTTGTTTTGTAAATCTCACTACAGTAAATAGATGGCAAAAGATTTTGTTTATGATAAATGAATTTATTTAATTAAGAGCTCCATTAGTTGTTTTGATTTTTCTACCAACCTTCATTTCTATGTCGTTGAATAGCGTGATATTCTTACTGGGATAGCGTAGCTCATTTCTTATTTAACCATTTTAGATCAAGATGACCAGAATCCAGAGGCTGATCCATAAGAGAGTTGCGAGTAGCATACCAGTTTTATTTATTTTCCGTTTATTTCATTAATTTTTTGTATTTCCTTCAAAAATGTAATTTATGTAGCACTATTTAGTACTTTATTTATTTTCCGTTTATTTCATTAATTTTTGTATTTATTTCAAAAGTGTAATTTCTGTAGCATTATTTAGTACTTTAAGTTATTGTGTAAGAAATATAGACACTAACTAATTATTTCGTTTCCACACTTAATTTATGAATTATTTCTTTTAAAATTTCGGAACCGTTACATAACTTACAACCTACGCAACGCATTATTTACTTAAGGCACACATGAATATTACCTAAAGAAAACCAATAATATATTGACGTATAAATTAATGTCACTACAATGTATATAAATCTATTGAACTCAAGAATGGTCTTGCCCATAAATAACATCTTAATTTGTAATTAATTCCCTTCTTTAATGCATTTTTAAGTTTCTGATTTAAGAAAAAACACTTATATCCCACCTCATCAGCTATGTAAATCCATCAACTCATCTTCACTTGTTTTATTGAATTATAGAGAGAAAATGTCATCTGATTGCCCAGGTCAGTATGGATCAACCTTTTTTTCTCTCAATTTTATTTTAATAAAAGTGAATGATTAATTCTTATTTTCTAGTAATATCTTACTAATTGATACAATTGGTTAAATCTCGTAAAATTATTTCATAGAAATTTATTGATATATATATATATTTTATAATATTAAATAATCAGTATTCTTTCTGTTTTCATTGTAACAAAAAATTCAATTTTTGTGTAAAAAAGACCCCTATTATCTCTTTAGTTTATCACATATTTTATTAAGTAATCAAATTATTTAACCTAACATGTCCGGTTGACACCTAGACTAAACTCTTACAATTTTATTAGGAAAAAAAAAATGTAAAAAGTGAAGTCTCTTATTTTGTCAGTAATTTAATTTAGAAATATTACATGTGTATATATAAGTTAATGAATTAATGCATAGTTATAAGAAAATATACATATGTATATATGGGTGTTGCAGGTAAAAACTCATGGCCGGAGCTTGTAGGGAGAAACGGAGATGAGGCAGCGGAAATTATAAAGAGAGAAAATCCACTTGTGGCTGAAGCCACTGTGTTGCCGGAAGGAAATAAGGTGATCCTAGATTTTGACTGCGGAAGGGTTTGGATTAGGGTCAACGCGTGCAACATTGTAACCGTAGTTCCTCATACAGGCTAATATTCTCTACCTGGATTTTTAATTAATTTTCTTAAGTTCAGAGTCGTCCTCATAATATTGTGATATTAATTTAATTCCTTATAATAAATAAATAAATATATAATGTGTCTTTATTTGAAATTAATTAAAATTTTTGTGAATCATTTCCATTTTCGAGAATACTCAATACAAAGGTAATTTTTGAGAAAATATTTTTAATATTGTGGGTTGAACATAAAATACCTCGAAACCTATGAGACTAATTTTTTATGACATAATACATATGTTAATATTAATTTATTTAATAATTAAAATTTGAATTTCTAAGAGATGTAATTAATAGAGGGTGTACATTTTAAATTAATCTATTATAGGGAACGTTACAAAAAAATATCTAGGAGATTGGATTAAATTTTAATTGGACCGAGCCCAAATGGAAATGGGCTAGATATGTGTTCAGATTTTATTTGGTCTAGGAGACAAAAACAAAAAATGAAGGGATGTGAGGGATCTAAACCTGAGTTGGCCGACCCTAATAGAAAACCAGGCTAGGGAAGAGAGAGAAGCCCGTGGTGGGCTGAACGTTAAGAAAAAAAGAAATCATATATGTATATATAGAAGACAGCTGAAGTTTGATCCAAATAATAGTGGGTCGAACCCATAGAAAAGATCTTTTAGAAAGAAAGATTTTGGTCTAATGAACCTGGTGAGGCCAAGTCCATAGGAAGCGTATAAGAAAAATTTAAAATACTAGTGGGCCAAATCTTCCTAAAATGGATTAGAAGTGAAAAGGTTTTGGGTAGGTCGAAGGATGGGAAAGAAAATAAAACTTAGTTTGAGGTAATAAATATGAAATTAATTTTTTATAACATAATATATATGTTAATATTAGTTTGTTTGATGATTAAAATTTGAATTTCTATATTAAATTAATAATTTAATTAAGAGATGTAATTAATAGAGGGTGTATATATTAAATTATTACAAAAAAATATCTATATAATTAATTTCTGAAACTAAAGAACCATTGTACATAAGCTATTCCAAAAATTTTTTTTTGTGCCCAATAAAATAAAATTGGATTGTTCCATCACTTTATTGGCACTTTTTGTTCCTACAGGATTACTTTTTATACTAACATTTTCACAAGATATAAATTCGTCACTCAAGTATAGACATCATATAATTGATGAAGAATTCTATCAAACTTGTGTCCATAAAGTTAGTGAGAGATGCAACATAGAAGTGTTAGAATACTTTTTTTTCCAAAAAAATTAAGTTAACATGAGTCGAGATTGTTGTTTGAAAATAAAAAATTCCGGGATAAATTATCACCATCTTGTGATGGATGTCGTTTTGTCAATAAAATAATTACAGGCATATGAACCTGTAGCTCACCAAAAAACAAGGAAGTATGGAATGCATATTGAATTACAGAAAGGAAACGCGTGCTCCAATCACTCTTGACAAACGAGTTATAATACATAATCATAGTTGATAATTTCTCCCACATATATCTATTTTTCTGGGCTATTAATGTTAATTTTAATTTGAAGCATATAAAGTATCGAGCTTTTAGCAAGGTATATGTATACTTACAAAGTTATATATTGATATATCCTTCATATATTATTTTATCAAAATATTTAAAAGTTATATATTGTAAAATAATTTAATTTCATCACATAGACCTGGTTAAATTATATGAATTCACAAAAAAATCAGTTGAAAATTAACATTCAAATAATAGGTTATGTATGATATTTCATGAGTTTTTATTAATATGAAAGAAGATTGAATTAGATCAAATAGGCCAAAAAAAAAAAAAACTATCTAAATTTATTTGGTTAAATTCAAATTAATTGTAAATATTTTTCCTTACATGAGTTTTAATTAAAAAATAATTAATAAATCTAATAAAAATAAAACTAAATAATAAATTTCATAAACAATAATTATTTATTTAATAGATCATTTATGGAATTAATAAGATAAAATAATAATCTAAGAATATATATACCTTAAAATCTCGGTCCATTTAATCTGGACGGAATGAAATAAAACTCTTTAGGACATCTAATTCCAAATTGAAAATTAAATCAAACTATTGTATTCTAATTCGTTCTATTTAATTTCATCTAATATTAATTGTCTAGTATATGCCGAATTTTACCACTACTATAAACTCTAGGTACCATAACAGACTTTGCACTGAACTTGCTAATGAGTCCAATGATCTGCCCAAATAAGGAAAATTTGACCCATAATTTGAGGGATTGGAGAAATATTTTCTTTTGTTTTTCTCTTTTTGAATGATTGGGCAAATATTTTCAATCTTGTGGATTGAATATAAAATACCTCAAAGCCAATAAATATGAGAGTAATTTTTTTTAACATAATATATTTGTTAATATCATTTTGCTTAAATGATTAAATTTTGAATTTCTATCTTAAATTAATAATTTAATTAAGAGATATAATTAATGAAGGGTGTACATATTAAATTAATCTATTACAGCGAGCATTACAAAAAAGTATCTATCTAATTAGTTGTTGAAACTAAAGAACTATTGTACACAAGCTATTCCAAAAACTAAAGAACCACTGTACACAAGCTATTCCAAAAACTTTCTTTTGGTCCCAATAAGGCAAAATTGGATTGTTCCTTCAATTTTCTGGCACTTTTTGTCACTGCAGGACTACTCTTTATACCGATATTTTCACAAAATATAAGTTTGTCACCCAAGTATGGACACCATATAATTGATGAGGAATTCTATCAAACTTGTGTCCATAAAATTAATGGGAGATGCAACATTGAAGTGTTAGAATATTTTTTTCTCAAGAAAATAAGGTTAACGTGAGTCGAAATTGCTGTTTGAAAATAATATATTCTAGGATTGATTGTCACCATCTTGTGGTGGATATCGTTTTGTCAATGAAACAGTTGCAGACATATGAACTTGTAGCTCACAAGAAAAACAAGGAAGTATGGAACTATTGCATATTGAATTATGGGAAGGAAGTACATGCTCCCATCTCTCTTGACAAATGAGTTATAGAACATAATTGTAGTTTATACTAAATTAAAATAAAAAATTAAAAAAAACTACATTTACAAATTAATTTAAATTACAAAAAATTAATTTGGGTATTACAAGTTATTTTGTCCAAACTAAAAAATTTAACCCAATTGAAAAACTAAACCTAAATAGTTTAATTTAGTTTGGTTTCTAATTACCCTCCAAAATTTGATTTGCATTGAAATTAAATAAAATTTTTAAATCAAATTAAAATACAAATTGTATATAATTAGAAAATAGGATATAATATTAATATATAATAAACTATTAAATCACATAAAATATCAGTCACATTTATTTATTTCCAATTATTCAAATAAATATCTAAAGAAAAATAACATAAGAGAATTTACTAATTATTGAAAATTAAATAAAAACTACTTATTTATTTATTTGGTTACAATGGAAGCTAGATCAGTCAAGAAACTAGCCCATGTATTATTACATTTATTATATGAAATTACGTGGGGCAATGTTAGCCTATAGTAGGAACTAGAGTAACAATCTTGCAATCGCTTACCTAAACCCAAACCCTGTTGCAGCTAAAATTCTTGATCACCGGAGTTCCTTCCAACAACACGATGGCTTCCAAGACATTTGGATTTTCTCTCTTTATGGTTTCCCCTGCCTCATCTCCGTTTTTCCCAACAAGTTCCGGCCATGAGTTTTTACCTGCAACACCCATACATATATGTATATGTATATAATTTCTTATAATTGTGCACTAATTAATTACCCTTATATATGAAAAGAAGAGTTGATCCGTACTTACCTGGGCATTCAGACGCCATTCCTTTTTCTCTAAATTGTTTTTGTTTATCTTATATGTAAAATTCAATAGAACAAGTGAGGATGAGTTCCTGAGGTTGTAGGGTATTTATATAGCATATGAGGCGGCTCGGTGGAGATGTGGGAAATTATTTCATGAATTTTAATTTGTAAAGTATGGCTTTGACTTTGATTAATGGTGGCTGTTCATAGGTTTTACGCAGCTTACCTGTCCTATACTGTACAGAGCTTATCCATATCTATTAACAAGGGAAGAACACCATATATAATAAAAGAGATGTCCGTAGTGTTTACCTATATATATATATATTTATATCAAGAGGAAGATAAGAAAAGAGTCTGCAGTCGTGAAGTATGGAATTTGAAAGGATCCCTGCTCGTCCTCAAGGACTATAAGCCTGATTTATCTTCAGATGAAATTGAATTTGATATTTCCTTATAATTTTTAAAAATAAAAAAAATGATAATATATTTAAATTTTCAGTTAAAGTAATAATATATATAATAATTAGTTAGTTAAAATTTTTAAATATAAAATTAAAAAGTGATAATTTGTAACAGTTAACCAATTAATTTGAAAGGATTTTTCTTCTCTTGTTGTGACAAGAACTCTAAATTGATAAAGAATATAAGTTTTGATGAAGTAAATCTCTTAGAATCTCGTCTTAATTTGTAGGATAAGTATTTTTGAATTCTTATGAGATTTACTTGAAGTTGAAAGCTATTCATGAGGAGAGTTATGTTTGATTGCGGAAGAATGAATGATTATGTATAAAAAATCTTTAGAACTTTTATTATCTATATGACTCTTGTGTCTTAAAAGAGATGAGTATCAAGTTACGACTCTCCCAACAAGAGTAATGACTCTCTCATGGGAAATACTTGAGAGTTTATGATTGGAATGACTTTTTTGACCATTTGGTTATAATCATCTTTATCATAAGATCTTAGTGTGAGTTGCACCCCATTCTTTTCTCGCATCAACCCCCTTCTTCAAAATAATTTTTTCTCGAATTGGGATATTCTCATTAATTATTTAATTGACTCTCCTTCTTGTGAGAAAGGTATCTCAACACTTTAATGCTGTAAATCCCAACACTTCAATGCTCGGACTTGGGTGACGGGGCTATATCCTCTGAAAGTGCCGGTACAAAAAGCAGTCCTGCGGCGAAAAATAGTGCCAGAAAAGTGATGGAACAATCCAATTTCGCCATACTGGGAGCAAGGGAAAGTTTTCAAAATAGCTTGTGTACAATGGTTCTTCAATTTTAGAGATGAATTATATAGATGTTTTTTTTATAACGCTCACTATAACATATTAATTTAACATCTACACCCTCCTCCGTTAATTACATCCATTAATTAAGTTATTAATTTAAGATAGAAATTCAAATTTTAATAGTTAAACGAACTAATATTGACACACATATTACCTTATAAAAAATTAATTTCATATTTATTGGCTTTGAGGTATTTTACGTTCAATCCACGAGATTAAAATATTTGTCCAACCTTTCTCAAAGAGAAAAACAAAAGAACATATTTCTCCAATGCCTCAAACTACGAGGCAGGTTTTCCTTATTTGGGCAGGCTGATTGGACTCGTCAGCAAGTTAAGTGCGAAGTTTGTTATGGGACCTAGAATTTACAATAGTGCTAAAATTCAGTATGTACTAAAATGTTATTATTAGATTGAGTTAAATAGATCAATAAGAATATAGTAGTTTGATTTATTTTTCAATTTGTAATTGGAGGTCCTAAAAATTTTTATTGATTCCTTCCAGACAAAACGAACTGAGATTTTAAGATACGTATATTCTTAGATTATTGTTTTGTTTTGTTAATTCCGTATATTACATATTAAGTGAATAAGTATGGTTTACGAAATTTATTATTTAGTTTTGTTCTTATTAGGTTTATTTATTTATTTTAATTAAAAACATCATGTGAGGAAAAAAAAATATACAATTTAATTTGAGCTGAACCGAATAAATTTAGATAGCGTTAGCTTTTTTTTTTTTTTTTGGCCCTATTCGGACTGATTGTCTCCTTTTTAATATCAACAAACACCCATGAAATGCCATACATAACTTACTGTTTGAGTGTTAATTTTCTAATGATATTTTCTCCATGAATTCATAAAAAAAAAAATTTTAACCCTGTCCATTTGATAAAATTAAATTATTTTGCGACATAAAACTTTTCAAATATTCTGATAAAACAATATATCAAGGATATATCAATGTGCAACTTTGTAGATACATATATACCTTGCTTAAAGCTCTATACTTTATATGCTTGAAATTAAAAAAAATTTCTAATGATAGTGCTAAAATTCAGTATGTACTAAAATGTTATTATTAGATTGGGTTAAATAGATCAATTAGAATATAATAGTTTGTAGGAATTTTCACTTTTAAGGAAGGTGAGTATTGGTTGGTAGAGATAGAGAAGGCCTTCGCGACACTTGGGGTGATTCCCAAACAGAAGGTTATTCTTGCAACGTATATGCTTATTGGTGAGGCAAGACGGTTGTGGCAACTGAAGCTGGCTACTATGTCCACTTCGATCACCTAGAATAGTTTTTGGCAAGCTACAATACTAAGTACCTTCTGGAATATCTTCGACATCTGAAAGAAGTAGAGTTTGCACAACTAGTCCAAGGAGATTTATCAGTAACAGAGTATGCTCAAAAATTCCTTGAGTTGTTTGGATACTCCCCTGACAATATGACAGATGAAGGTAGGATAGTAAGGAGGTTTGAATGAGGTATTCGTCATGAGATCAGGCAGCAGTTGTTTGTGTTTTAGCTTGACGCATATTCGCCAGTCTTGGCCAAGACACAGTTGATCGAGAGAAACATCTATATTTTTTTCTCTACAATAGGCAACTCCAAGCCCCCAATTCCCCATCGCAAACTAGCACCCACTACACCAAACCAGCAGTACAAGAGGCCAAGGTCTTCACCTCAGGCTAAGTCCTAAGGCCCTGGTAGTAGGACGTGGCAAAATTTGCCAACACTGTGACAAGGATCATGCGGACCGACCTTATTATCATCTCAACAACACCTGTCGCATATGTGGGAGTACCCACACTACGCGAAAGAGTGTTCGAGGAATCATAATTAGGCCAGGCCCATGGTCTAGGGTAGAGTCTACACATTCTCCCAGCAGGATGCTGAAGCCAATCTAGATGTTATTGGGGATATGTATACTATCTGCAAACATCTTGCACATATTTTAATTGACACTAGTGTTTCACATTCTTTTGTTTCATATGCTTGTATTCAATATTCAAATGTACTACCTGAATGTCTATATTCTGTATTATTTGTGTCTATACTTGGGAACAGAACATTGCTGAAAAATGTTAAATACAAATCTTGTATCATAGAAATAACAAGTAGGGAACTGAGCGTATATCTAATAGCACTAGATACGGGAGATTTTGATGTAATCCTAGATATGAACTTGTTACCAACTTATCATGTTATCGTTGATTGTTAACACAAGAGACTTGTATTTAACATCCCTAATAAAAAATATTTTACTAATTAATAAAATCTCATATATTGTTCGTGTATGGTGGTAATATATTGAATTTAATCATATGTCATTAACTTAATTATTCCTTTTCTGTCATAGGCAAACTTGAGGAAAGATTTGCATCTAAGATACTATTGTTGTCAGAAACTTCCCTGATGTATTCCCTATTGAACTACCAGTGCTGCCAGTAGATCAAGAAGTAGAATTCGTCATTGATCTTCAACCTAGCAACCCATCTTAGTCACCCCATACCAAATGAGCCATGTTGAAATGGAGGAGATTAGAAAATAGATCAAAGAGCTGCAGGATAATGGTTTCATCCGGTGCAACATATCTCCTTGGGTGCTAGAGTTACATTCGTAAGAAAGAGTGATGGGACTTTGAGGTTATGCGTAAACTATAGAGAAATGAACAGTGTCACAATTAAGAATAAATACCCTCTCTCTAGGATAGATGACCTTTTTGATCAATTATAAAATGCCCAGATTTTCTCCAAGATTCACCTATGTTCAGAATACCATCAGGTAAAGATCAAAGTAGAAGACATCCCTAAGACGACCTTTAGAACCCGATATGGACATTTTGAGTTTCTTGTCATGTCGTTCGGATTGACTAACTCACCTGCAAGCTTCATGGATTCGTTTGTCATAGTTTTCATTGATAATATCTTGGTTTACTCTAAGAACAGGGAACAAAACACTCAGTATCTGACTCAAGTCTTACAGATTCTCAAAGAAAAGAAACTATATGCAAAGTTGAGAAAACGTGAATTTTAGCTTGAGCAAAATTCTTTCCTGGGACACATAATATCGAAAGAATGAATCTTTATGAATCTCGATAAGATTGAGGTAGTGACAGGCTGGAAAGAACTTACTACGGTCAAGGAAGTTAGAAGTTTCTTGGGTATGGCAGGTTATTATCGCAGGTTTGTGAAAGGATTCTCAAGCATAGCAGCCCCCTGACATGACTCACAAAGAAAAATATCAAGTTTGAGTGGAATGAACAATGTAAAAGAAGCTTTACAAAACTCAAAAAGTAACTAACTACCGCACCGGTGTTGACTCTACCAAATGGAACAGGCAAATATACAGTGTACAGTGACATATCCTACCAAGGTTTAGGTTGTGTTTTGATGCAGAACGGGAGGGTCATAGCTTATGGGTCTAGGCAACTGAAAAACCTTGAAAAGAATTACCCCACTCACGATTTGTAGCTTGTTGCAATTATCCATGCCTTGAAAATCTAGCGCCATTACTTGTATGGAGAGACGTTTAAAATCTATATAGATCATAAGAGCCTGAAACACATTCACATAGAAAGACCTCAACATGCGTAAGAGGTGTTGGATAGAACTTCTCAAGGATTATGATTGTAAGATCTTGTACTACCCAAATAAGGGCAACATAGTAGCGGATGCTCTCAGCAGAAATAATATAGGTATGTTAACTCATATGATGGTCTTCGAGTGCAGAATGATAAAGGTTAGGTAACGAAAATAACTCCAAGACTTAAAACGGGCCACATGTCTAACCCACTTAACAGTCCAATCCAAGTTAAGCCAGAGGATCAAGGAGGCTTAATTGGTTGATTCTACTTTAGGAGCCCTTAAAAAGGATAGAAAATTAGGGATGAATCCAAGGTTCCAAGTTTTTGTTGATGGGCTGCTTAAGTTCCAAGACAGGTTATGTGTTCCAAGCAATGTCGATTTAAAAAGAGATATCATGACAGAGGCTCATAATTGGAGTTCACCATACAGTTGAGAAGAACCAAGATGTATCAAAGTATGGAGTCCTGATTTTTATGGAATGGGATGAAAATGGGTATTGTTGATTTATCTCAAAGTGTCTCACATGCTAATAGGTTAAAACCGAGTATCAACACCCAGGCGGTCTACTCTAACCGTTACTAATTCCATAATAAAAATGGGAGTATATCACCATGGATTTTATAACATGATTACCCAAAGCTCGTTCTGGTCATGAATAAATTTGGGTAATAGTCGATTGACTCACTAAATTCTCCCACTTCTTAGCCATTAGAGTAACAGACCCCTTGGACAAGCTAGTTAGGATTTACATTCGATGGATAGTCAGGCAGCATGGGGTTCTAGTAACAGTGGTATTAGACCGGGATCTCATGTTTATGTCTAGGTTTTGGACCAGTTTTCAGCAGGCAATGGGGGCCAAATTATCACTCAGTACGACTTTTCACCCACAAATGGATGGGTAATTAGAGAGAACTATTCGAACACTAAAGGACATGCTCAGGGCTTGTATCCTAGATTTCGGAGAAAACTGAGATGATCATTTACCTCTGATAGAGTTTGTCTACAATAGCAGTTACCTAACAAGTATCGGTATGGCTCCTTATTAAGCATTATATGGTCAACCCTATAGATTACCAATCTGTTGGGAAGAGATAGTTGATAGGAAAGCGATTGGCCCAAACCATGTAGAGGATACCACAATGAAGATTGCCAAAATTAAGAAAAACATCTAAACATCCGAAAGTAAACTGAAGAGTTATGCAGACACCCGAAGGAGAGATTTGAAATTTGAGACAGGTGGTCGATTCTTCCTTAAGGTCACCCCCCTTAAGAGCATCACTAGATTTGGAAAGAGGAAAAAACTAAATCCTCGGGTTATCGGACCATTCAAAATTTTGGACAGGATTAAAAAGTTCGCCTACAGATTAGGACTGCCAAAAGAACTATCTGGGGTTCATGATGTCTTCCATGTGTCAATGTTGCGCAAGTACAACCCTGATCCTTCACATATTTTGTCCTACAAATCGTTCCCTTTCTGGGAGGATCTTTCTTAAGAAGAAGTACCTATCAGCATCTTGGATCGAAAGAAGAGAATACTCCGCAATAGGAAAATCTCCTTCATCAAAGTCCTATGGCATAATCACTCGCAGGACAAGGCTACTTGGGAGATACAGTCGGACTTTAGGGTTAGATGTCCTCAGCTATTTAGTGAGATAACAATTTGGAGAATAAAATTTTCTTAAGGGGGGGAGAGTTGTAACACCCCGAATTTGAGATGTACCCATTTGATTTTGAGTTAATAAAAACACTTTTATACGTTTAATTTCATGAATTTCCATCCATTTATTTCCCTTTTTTTCGTATTCGATTGAAAAGAGATTTTGAAAACAGGGATCAACTCGCAAAAAAAAGGAAAAATGGGCCACCTCAACAAGCATGACGAACCATAGCACGCTGAGTAGTGGTTGCGTCAGCATGCTTTTCCATATGGGAAGAAAGGTGGGGAATCTGCGTGTTAAACAGATCAGCTGGCCCACATCCATTCCCGCTCGCACGAACAGCTAGATCTCAATCCCGCCCGAATTTGAATGAATGGCCCCAATCGCCCATGTGATGGATCCAACGATCACATGATCGATGGTCCTGATTTGTGGAGCTTATCGATCAGACAGTCCCAAATGCATGAAGGAGAAAAATTCGGGTTGGTCCGAATAGGAGGGATTTAAATAAACATGCAAAGAATATAATCTTTAAACCTTTATTTTTCATGATCAATGAAAATTTGGGCATTTAAGTAAACATATAAGGAATATAACCTTTAAATCTTTATTTTTCATGCTCAATGAAAATTTCAATATTATTTATATTATTATTACGATCAGGCTAAATGCTCGAAATCCTTGTTAAGGGTTTGGGCTTTTATAGTCTATTTGGTCTTATTCAATCTTTTTTATATTAATAAACACTCATGAAATATTATACATAAGTTAATGTTTGAATGTTAATTTTCAATTGATTTTTTTGTGAATTTATGTAATTTAACTAGCTCTATGTGATAAAATTAAATTATTTTGCAATATATAACTTTTCACTATTTTGATAAAATAATATATGAAGGATATATCAATATATAACTTTGTAGATATATATATATACCTTGCTAAAAGCTTTATACTTTATTCGCTTCAAATTAAAATTATTGATAATAGTCCATAAAAATGGACATATTTATGAAAAATTATATACTACAATTATGTATTATAACTCATTTGTCCAAAGAGATTAGAGCATGTGCTTCCATTCCATAATTCAATATGCAATAGTTCCATACTTCCTTGCTTTTTTTGTGAGCTACAAGTTTATATGCTTGCAATTGTTACAATGACAAAATGACATCCACCACAAGATGGTGACTATCCCGAAATCTATTATTTACCAATAGCAATTTTGACTAACATTAACCTTATTTTTTTGAGGAAAAAATATTCTAACACTTCAATGTTGCATCTCCAATTAACTTTATGGACACAAGTTTGATAGCATTCCTCATCGATTATATGATGTCTACACTTGGGTGACAAACTTATATCTTGTAAAAATATCGGTATAAACAGTAGTCCTACAATGATAAAATGTGCCCAAAAATTGAAGGAACAATCCAATTTTGCCATATTGGGACTAAGAGAAAGTTTTTGGAATAGCTTGTGTACAGTGGGTTCTTTAGTTTTAGTAATTAATTATGTAGATACTTTTCTATAATGCTCTCTATAATAGATTAGTTTAATATGTACACCTTTCATGAATTACATCTCTTAATTAAATTAATAATTTAAGATAGAAAATAAAATTTTAATCATTAAACAAACTAATATTGTCGTTTATATTATGTTATAAAAAAATTAATTTCATATTTATTGACTCTGAGGTATTTTATGTTCAATCCAGAAGATTGAAAATATTTTCCCAATCTTTCTCAAAGAGAAAAACAAAAGAAAATATTTCTCCAATCCCCACAATTACGGGGTAGATTTTCCTTTTTTGGGGAGACCATTGGACTCGTTAGCAAGTTCAGTGCAGAGTTTGTTATGGTACCTAGAATTTATAGTAGTGGTAAAATTCGATATACACTAAAAAAATTAATATTAGATGGAATTAAATAGACTGAATTAAAATATAATAGTTTGATTTAATTTTCAATTTGAAATTAGGGTCCTAAAAATTTTTATTTGAATCCATCCATATTAAATGGAATGAGATTTTAAGATACATATGTATATTCTTATATTATTATTTTGTCTTATTAATTCTGTAAATGACTTATTAAACGAATAATCACTGTTTATGAAATTTATTATTAGTTTTATTTTGATTAGATTTATTAATATATTATTATTTTGTCTTATTAATTCCGTAAATGACTTATTAAACGAATAATCACTGTTTATGAAATTTATTATTAGTTTTATTTTGATTAGATTTATTAATTATTTTTTAATTAAAAAATCATGTAAGGAATAAAATGTACAATTTAATTTGAATTGAACTGAATGAATTTAGATTGCCTTTGTTTTTGTTTTTTTTGTTTTTTTGTCTATGTAACGTTCCGAATTTGAGATGTACCCATTTGATTTTGAGTTAATACAAACACTTTTGTTCATTTAATTTCATGAATTTTCCTCCATTTATTTCCTTTTTTTTCCTATTCTATTAAGGAATGAGTAAATAAAATTCATTTATCACAAAAATACAAAAAAAATAATTAAAGGAATTCATTTTGGACCTTTTTAAAAATAATTTTAGAAATCCGGGCACAAATGTAATATAGGGGAGGCCTATTTGAAAATAAATTTAGAAAATAGGGGTTAACTCACAAAAAAAGAAAAAAAAATGAGCCACCTTAGCAAGCATGACGAACCACAGCATGCTGAGTGGCAACTACGTTAGCATACATTTTCACGCGGGAAGCTAGGTGGATGATCCATGTGCTAAACAAATCGAACAACTCATATCCATTCCTGCTTGCACGAACGGCCAAATCTCAATCCCCCCTCTATTCAAATGAACAGCACTGATCACCCACATGATGGATCCAACGATCACACGATCGATGACCTTGATTCGTAAAGCTGATTGATTGGACGGTCCCAAACGCATAAAGGAGAAAAATCCAAGTTGGCCCGAATAGGAGGGATCAAACATCTCCCGTTGATCCACGCGGGCCTGAGTAGATGGCTGAGATTAGAAGAAGAGAGGTATTTAAACCTCTCTTTAGTTGGCACCCAAAAATCCTAGCCAACATCCCAACCGGAGAAGAAGAAGAAGGGGCAGCTGGAGGAAGCTCAGTTGCCAGAGGGATGATGTCGCCACTGTGCTAGAAACCTAAATATGGTCGGTAAGCACGATGTTTCTTTCAGTTCATCCTATTTTTTTACCTTAGGTCATTTAGATTAACCCTAATGTAGTATAGGCTAAGGAAAGCCGTAACTTGAGAGAGAGGGACAACAGAGCACGGCTGTGCCATCGCACCGAAAGCTAAAACCCGACTAGTTAGGCTGAAATTTCCTCCCTTTCTCCGTAAAACACTCTCCTCTCCATGATTTAATCTGATTTTCATCACAAGACCGCTAGGTTCGACTTGGCCAAGAGAAAATAGCTTCAGAGAAGGAGAACCAAACAGTAGAGCCCGGTGGCACCGCTGTGTTGGAACCCCAACCCGACCCCGATGAGTTCCTCTGCCCTTTTTTTCACCACTTTTTATGTACGTTCATGCTGTTTTGATGTGCATTTCTAATTGTACTAGAAAACCTAAAAAAATTGAGAGTTAGGAACTGCCGTGAACTTTAGTTAAAATAGGTGTATCCTGGTCTTCGACCCAGGGTAAGAATTCCTCAACCTTTTTCCTGTTACTATTAAATTAAATTTTAATCAATAGTAAATGGAAAATTCTAAATAGTTTTGTGATTCTTTGATGATTAAATACAGGTTATCGATGGAGCCAGTAATTGATTTGTTTATATTCGTCACTAGTTTATTCGTATTGCCTATTTGTTATTTTTATCTTTATTTTTATTTTATTTTATTTTATCTTATTTTATTATACTTTATTTTATTCTAGTCTATTTCTTTTCAGTTAGCCCAATTCGTTTCAATTTTCTTTCATTACATCAATTTAGAACCAATATACTAATCATGCACCTTGAATCGTGGAAGTGTACTTTATTGCGCTTCATTTTCACATTCTGCTTTGTTTAGTTCCATCTTTACTTATCATTTCATTTTATTATTCATGTTATCACAACCTGTGGTGTTGTTATTCTATTATGATATTTTATTTCATTTTTATTTACAATTTTATCCCTTAACAAATTTCAAAGCATGAATTTTGCTTTCTTGCATTTTAAAGTATGGGTCTCACGTGTTATTTAGGGTTAAATAATAATGGAAAACATGCATGCGTAAACCAATGTTGTTGAATGAAAAGGCTTATTAGGTATCATGGAAAAGAGTGTATGGACTTAGTACATAGGGTGAACCCTACCGTGGACATTACCCTCAACCGTACAGGGTTGGGAAGCCCCATACCAGATGGGGTTGGGAGTTTATAAGTTCCGCTCGTATCGGACGGGGTATTGAGATAGTTTTTAGTTATGGTGCCCATTATCACACAGGGTCTGGGGACAGCTGATTGATTTACAAGGAAAGTGTATGTATCCACACATAGTTAGGATCCCTATGGGCCCCTAATGATTCCGATGGGGAAAAATAAAATTGTAAAGTAGAGATGGGTATGATAAGTAACCCGACTTTAGGAAAAATAATGAAGAACCCAACGTTTCATGTCTATTGGAATGTATGTTATTTATGATTAAATCATCATTCTGATCTTATCTTCATGTATGGCGTTTGAGAGACTACTAGTTAAAGAAGAAAATCATAACGTTTTTAGTAAAACATATAAGGAATTCATTAGCATTCGGGTTTTATTAAAAGCACACTCCATTGGTCGTTTTATGTTTTCTATAATCCTTTTATTTCTATATCAATGGTAAAGTGTTGATATTCTTACTAAGTTAGTGTAGCTCACCCCTTTCTTATTAACCATTTCAGATCAAGACCAGGATCCCGAACAGCGAGAGACTAGTTAGGACATTATCACTTTTTGCTCTGCCAAATTTGAATTGAGGTTAATAATTACTTTGTAGCGGTTTTTCTCATTTTTAATAATTACTTTGTAGCGGTTTTTCTCGTTTTTAAGTTCTAAATATTTGTTTAGTCCCTTGGACATTTAAGTAAACGTGCAAGGAATGTAACCTTTAAATCTTTAATTCTCCCACTCAATGAAAATTTCAGTATTATTTATATTATTATTATGATCAGGCTAAATGCTCAAAATCCTTGTTAAGGAATTAGGCTTTTATCATTGGATCAGAGCCAGGTTCTTCGGAAATATTCCCTTCACATAGGATTGGAATGAATTTTATGCAATTCGAATCTCAAACTATTGTCATGTAATGTAGGTAAGGAAACATGAGAAAAGGAAGGCCCCTGCTAAAAAGAGCAGCCCGAGAGGGATCATTACGGGAGGATGTTGATTGGCTCTTCGAAATGCTTAAGAGGTTTATATCTACCCAGCAGGCTAAGGATGAGAGAAGGGAGTTGTTTGATCCCCCTCTACCCCTACCACAGTATGAACCACCTCAGCATCGAGAGGATCCAATACCCCCATGATACAACCCATTTCCTCCACAATACCATCTGACACCTCCACAGTACAATCTAATACCTCCATCGTATAATACGGTGTTCTAATAGCACCACCCATTTCCTCCCTAGCATAATCCAGTTCCCCTCCAGTAGGACCCAGCTCTGCCTACGATGGACCAGACTACATCGAGCAGCACAAGAGACTTAACTCATCTACTTTTGCAAGGATATCCACTTTTGAGGAAGCTAAGTACTAGTTGACAGAGACAGAGAAGGCCTTCACGATACTTGGGGTGATTCTAGAACAAAAGGTTGCCTTTGCCACGTATATACTCGTAGGTGAGGTAGGATGTTGGTGGCAACTCAAGCAGGTTACTCTGTCCTCTCTAATCACTTGGGAATAGTTTGTGCAGCCTACAATGTTAAGTACCTTCAGGAACATCTCTGACATTTAAAAAAAATAGAGTTTGCACAACTGGTCTGCGGTTGCATATGCGGAAGTGTCCAACACTACGTGAGAGAATGCCCGAGGAATCAGAATCAGGCCAGGTCTGCGATCCAGGGTAGAGTCTACACGCTCACCCACCAGGATACTGAAGCCAACCCATATGTGATTCAGGGTATGTATACTATCTGCAAACATCTTGCACATATTTTAACTGACACTTGTTTTTTGCATTCTTTTGTTTCATATACTTTTACTTAATATTTAAATGTACTACTTGAATCTCTTGATTTTGTATTATTGGTGTCTACACTTGAGAATAGAACATTACTGGGAAATGTCATATACAATCTTGTATCATGAAAATGGCAAGTAGGGAATTGAGTGTAGATCTAATAACACTAGATACGGGAGATTTTTATGTAATCCTAGGGATTAAGTCGTTAGCGACTTATCATGTTATCGTTGACTGTTACCACAAGAGACTTATATTCAACATCTCTAATAAAAAACTCTTTTACTAATTAATAAAATCTCATATATTGTTAACATATGGTGGTAATATATTGAATTTAATCTTATGCCATTAACTTAATTATTCTTTTTCTATGATAGGCAACCCCTTGGAAGATATTTGCATCCAAGATATTCCTTTTATTTGAAACTTCCCTGACGTATTCCTTGATGAAATAAATACTAGGGCTGCTAGTATATCGAGAAGTAGAATTCACCATTGGTCTTCAACCTGGCACCCAACCCATATCGATCGCCCCATACCGAATGAGCCATGTTGAAATGGAATTACTGACAAAATAGATCAAAGAGCTGCAGGACAATCGTTTCATCTAACACAACATATCTCCTTGGGGTGTCAGAATTATGTTCGCAAAAAAGAGTGATAGGATTTTGAGGTTATGCATAGACTACGGAGAATTGAATAGAGTCACAATTAAGAATGAATACCCTTCATCAGGATTGATGACCTTTTTAATCAGTTATAGGGTGCCCAAATTTTCTCTAACATTGACCTGCGTTAAGGATACCATCAGGTAAATATCAAAGTAGAAGACATCTCTAAGATGACTTTCAGAACCCAGTATGGACATTATGAGTTTCTTGTCATGCAGTTCGGATTGACTAACGCACTCGTAATCTTCATGGATTTGAAGAATAGGGTCTTCAGACCATTCTTGGATCAGTTTATCATAGTTTTCATTGATGATATCCTGGTTTACTCTAAGAACAGGGAATAACACACTCCACATCTTACCCAAGTCTTATAGATTCTTAGAAAAAAAAAACTATATACAAAGTTGAGTAAACGTGAATTTTAGCTTGAGCAAACTTCTTTCCTGGGACATAATATCGAGAGAAGAAGTGTTAGTGAATCCCGAAAAGATTGAGGCAGTGATGTGCTGGAAGCAACTGACAACGGTCAAGGAAGTTAAAAGTTTCTTGGGTATGGCAAGTTATTACTACAAGTTTGTAAAAGGATTCTCAAGTATAGTAGCCCCTCTAACACGACTCACAAAGAAAAATGTCAAGTTTGAGTGGAATGAGGAATGTGAAAGAAGCTTTACAAAACTCAAAAAGCAACTGACTACCACACCAGTGTTGACTCTACCAAATGAAACAGGTGGATATACAGTGTACAGTAATGCATCCTATCAAGATTTGGGTTGTATTTTTATGCAGCAGGGGAGGGTCACAGCTTATGGGTCCAGGCAACCGAAAACCATGAAAAAATTACCCCACTCACAATTTGGAACTTGCAGTAATTATCCACACCTTGAAAACCTGGTGCCATTACTTGTATGGAGAAATGTTTGAAATCTATACAGACCATAAGAGCCTGAAACATATATTCACACAAAAAGACCTCAACATGCGTCAGAGGCATTGGATAAAACTTATTAAGGATTATGATTGAAATATTTTATACCACCTAGGCAAGGGTGATGTGGTAGCTGATGCTCTCAGCATAAATAATGCAGGCATGTTAACTCATATGATGGTCTCTTAGTACAGAATAGTAAAGGCCACGCAGTGAATACAACTCCAACACTTAAAACGAGCCACATGTCTAGCTCACTTAACAGTCCAACCCGAGTTAATCCAGAGGATCAAGGAGGTTCAGTTGGCCGATTCTACTTTAGCAAACCTTAAAAATGATACAGAACTGAGGTTGAATCCAAGGTTCTAAGTTTCTACTGATGGGTTGCTAAGGTTCCAAGACAGGCTGTGTGTTCCAAGCGATGTTGATTTAAAAGAGATATCATGATAGAGGCTCACAGTTTGAAGTAAGGCTCACAGTTCGAAGTTCACCATGCACTTGGGAAATACCAAGATGTACCAAAATATATGGCCTTGGTTTTGATGGAATGTGATGAAAAGGGATATTGTTGATTTTGTCTCAAGGTGTCTCAAATGCTAACAGGTTAAGGCCAAACATCAATGCCTAGGCAGTCTACTCCAACCATTATCTATTCCATAACGGAAATGGGAGTATATCACTATGAATTTTGTAACATGATTACCTAAAGTTCGTTCTGGTCATGATGCAATTTGAGTAATAGTCAATCGACTCACTAAGTCCTCCCACATCTTAGCCATTAGAGTAACAGACCCTTTGGACAAGTTAGCTAGGATTTATATTTGAGGGATAATCAGGCAGCATGGGGTTCCAATAATAGTGGTATCAGACATGGACCCCAGGTTTACCTCTAAGTTTTGGACCAGTTTTCAGTAGGCGATGGGGACCAAATTATCACTCAATATGACATTTCACCCTCAAACAGATGGACAATCAAATAGGACTATTCGAACATTAGAGGACATGCTCAGGGCTTGTATCCTAGATTTCGGAGGACACTGGGATGATCAATTACCCCTGATAGAGTTTGTCTACAATAATAGTTACCAAGCAAGTATCGGTATGACTCTAGATAAAGTATTATACGGTCAACCCTGTAGATCACCAATCTATTGAGAAGATGTAGGTGATAGGAAATTAATCGGCCCAGAACTTGTAGAGGATACCACAGTGAAGATTGTCAAAATTAGGAAAAACATCTAAATAGCCCCGAGTAAACAGAAGAGTTATGCAGACACCCAAAGGAGGGATTTAAGAATTTGAGGTAGGTGATCAAGTCTTTCTTAAAGTCACCCCCCTTAAGGGCATCACTAGGTTTGAAAAGAGGGAAAAACTAAATCTTCAGGTTATCGGACCATTAAAAATTTTGGACAAGATTGGAACTTCTGCCTATAGATTAACACTTTCACCAAAACTATCCAAGGTTCATGATGTCTTCTATGTGTCAATGTTGCGCAAGTATAACCCTGATCCTTCGCATGTTTTATCCTACAAACTGTTCCCACTTCAAAAGGATCTTTCTTACGGAGAAATAACCATCAGCATCTTGGATCGAAAGGAGAGAGTACTTCACAAAAGGAGAATCCCTTTCATCAAAGTCTTATGGCTGAATCACTCGCAAGACGAGGCTACTACGAAGATATAGTCGGACTTCAGGGTTAGACATCCTTAACTGTTCAATGAGTAATAACAATTTGGGGGATCAAATTTTCTTGAGGGAAGGGGAGTTGTAGCACTTGAATTTGAGATGTGCCCATTTGATTTTCAGTTAATAAAAATAATTTCATTCATTTAATTTCATGAATTTCCATCCATTTATTTCCTTTTTTTCCTATTCTATTGCGGAATAAGTAAATAAAATTAATTCATCACAAAAATACAAAAAAATAACTAAAAGGAATTTGTTTTAGACCTTTTTGAAAATAATTTTAAAAATATGGGCATAACTGTAATATGGGGGGGCTATTTAAAAAGAAATTAAAAAAATCAGGGGTCAACTCGTAAAAAAAAAAGGAAAAACAGGCAACCTCAGTAAGCATGACAAAACATAGCACCTCGGGTGGCTGCTGCGTCAGCATGTGTTTCCACACAAAAAGTAGAGTGGTCGATCTGCGTGCTAAACAGATCGGATGGCCCACATCCATTTCCATTAGCACGAATGGCGAGATCTCAATCCTGCGCGAATCCAAATAGTTGACCCCGATCACCCACATGATGGATCCAATGGTCGCATGATCGACGATCCTAATTTGCAAAGCTGATCGATCAGACAGTCCCCAAAGCATGAAGGAGAAAAATCTGAGTTGGCCCGAATAGAAGGGGATTAAACAGTTCTTGTTGATACTCCCAGGCTCGAGTGGACGGTTGAGATTAAAATAAGAGATGTATTTAAACCTTTCTTTAGTCAGCACCCAAAAACCCTAGCAGACACCCCAACCAGAGAAGAAGAAAAAGGGGCGGTCGGGAGAAGCTTAGCCGTCGGAGGGACGATGATGCCACTGTGCCGAAAACTTAAATAAGCCGGTAAACACAATTTTTCTTCCCATTCATCCTATTTTTTCACCCTAGGTCATTATATTAACCCTAATGCAGGAGAAGCCAAGGAAAGCCACAACCTAAGAGAGAGGGATGATGGAGCACAGTTGTGTCGTCGCGCAAGAAGTCGAAACGCGACTAGTAAGGCTGAAATTTCCTCCCTTTCTCTGTAAAACACTCTCCTCTCCATGATTTAACTAATTTCGTTTTATTCTCGTTAGAAACCTATTTCTTTATTTCCAAATGTTGAATTTATTCATTCCAAATCATCGAACTCATTCCCTCTCAAGATAATTTAAGTTGTTCAAGGGTATCTAAAAAAGTTGATCACATAATTACACTTAATTATTTACTTCATGAAATTATTTACTCACTCCCTAATTTATACTCGTCCAACACTTCAATATTTCCTCATGATAATATTCGCTATTAATTTTAATTATTTAGACCCATTCTATGACGACGTAACTACGTTATTATTGCTTCTCATTCACTAATTCTTAATGAACTTTCCTTATTTTATTTAATTATTATTATTATTATTTTAATGCCATAGCTTTTATTGCAATCAATACTACTATACAAATAATACTTATCATTTCAGAAATTTAATAAAAGCTTTATTAAATTAACTTAACTAATTCTCAAGACTTTTAGTCCTTGAAATTTATTTTTATTTACACAACCCATTACTGTTTATTCACAATACGAGTAGATGATTTGTTTGGATGTTTCTTTGGGCACAAATAACCATTAGCTTCAACCTGCTTTATATATTTTTTTTTCTAGGCTAGAAGTCCAATAAAATATTCCTCCCTAACCCATCTTAATAATCAGAACTAAGTACCCTTTCCAGTAAACCAGAAGCCCACTAAGGCTTAGCCCATTTGGTAGTACTTTTAATTTTTCTAATTTACTTATGTTTTAATTTATTTTTAAATCAGTGTAACACCTCATTTCATTCTTATTTCCTTTCTTTTCTTTTAGTTGGCCCAACTCTTCCTTCCCAGCCCATTTAAGGTATGCCCAATCAGTATTTAAGTCTCTATTACAGCTACCCCCTTTTTAAAAAAAAAATCAAGCCTAGAGGCTTACTGGACTTGGTTTGACCCAATTTGCTGCAGCTTTCTAATTTGGGCCTAATGGGTTGTAAACCCAACCTGTTACCCGCCCCCAAAAAAGGAAGGCTCATCTTCTTCCTCCCGACGCCTGGGAGATCCAGGAAACCTCAATCACTCCTTGTTTCACCATATTTCAAACTTATCACTCTACACCATCATATACATAATGATTTCCAAATTTTTCAATATCTTCATTTTCAAATATTCTTAAAATAACTAACCTCCACATAATACCATAATATTCATTCAATGAAAAAAATCAAATCACTACATAATTTCAAAAATGGGGATTTAGAATAATAAACTACTCTTATTTTTCCCTAGATTTTGGGATGAATGATGGTCGTAGTGCGGTGAATCTTTCTTTTATCAGTTATCTGTAAAAAATGAGTTGACAAACCTTATGTTACCTCGGCATTTCGTGTAGGATACCAAACTACTTTCGGGTTTAAGATTAAAATGAATAGAGGTCATCTAAGGTGAAGAATTTGCCTTTGGATTGACGATGGTACGCCACCAAAAGTGAGCTCGTGCGGCTACTCCCCCTCTCCTTCCTTCCTTAGCCGATGGCTCCTAAGTCTCTTAAGGCTCTTGTTGCTAAAATTTTAAAAAATCCTTCTTACTTTTATAGCATTTCTAATTAAATCTGAACCGTCGAAATTTGAGAAATAGATCATAACTGTTAATTATACAACTTTAAATTTCTCAGTAACTTTTCAATTAAATCCCTGTGGTCTAATTTTTTTCTCAATTTATTAAAATTTTTCAATATTTTAAATTTATTTAATAGATTTTACCAATCCACTTCATCTATCATAAAACATCCATATACATTTTTTTTTGGGGTCATTACATCATTGATTATATGATGTCCATACTTGAGTGACGGACTTATATCTTGCAAAAAGGTTGGCATAAAAAGTAGTCCTGCAGCGACAAATAGTGCCAAAAAATTGGAGAATCCAATTTTGCCATATTGGAACCAAGAGAAAGTTTTTGGAATAGCTTGTATACAGTGGTTCTTTAGTTTCAGTGACTAATTATATAGATACTTTCTGTAACGCTCGCTATAATAAATTAATTTAATATGTACACCCTTAATTAATTAGATCTCTTAATTAAATTATTAATTTAATATAAAAATTCAAATTTTAATCATCAAGCAAACTTATATTAACAAATATATTATGTTATAAAAAAATTACTTTCATATTTTTTGGCTTTGAGGTATTTTATGTTCAATGCACATGATTGAAAATATTTGCCTAATCATTCAAAAAGAGAAAAACAAAAGAAAATGTTTATCCAATCCCTCAAATTATGGGTCAGATTTTCCTTATTTGGGCAGACCATTGGACTCATTAGCAAGTTCAATGCAAAGTTTGTAATGGTACCTAGAGTTTATAATAGTGGTAAAATTCGTATATACTAAATAATTAATATTAGATGGAATTAAATAGAACGAATTAGAATACAGTAGTTTAATTTAATTTTCAATTTGGAATTAAATATTCTGAAAAATCTTATCTGATTCCTTTCAGATTAAATGGAATGACATTTTAAGATATATGTATTCTTTGATTATTGTTTTGTTTTATTAATTCTGTAAATTACACATTAAATGAATAATTAATGTTTATAAAATTTATTATTTACTTTTTATTTTGATTAGATTTATTAATTATTTTTTAATTAAAAATACATGTAAGCAAAAAATGTAAAATTTATTTCGAACTGAACCAAATGAATTTCGATAGTCTTTGTGGTTTTTTTTCGTATTCATTTTGATTCAATCCAATTTTATATTAATAAACATCCAAGAAATATCATACATAACATATTGTTTGAGTATTAATTTTCGAATGATTTTTTTCTTTGTGAATTTTTATAATTTAACCAGATGTATTCCATAAAATTAAATTATTTAGCAATATATAACTTTGAAAATATTTTAATAAAACAGTATATGAAGGATATATCAATATATAACTTTGTAGATATATATTTATATTTACTTTACTAAAAGATCTATACTTTATACGCTTAAAATTATATTTATTATTAATAGTCCAGAAAAATGGACATATACATGACAAATTATAAACTACAGTTATGTATTATAACTCATTGCTTCCTTCCTATAATTCAATATGCATTAGTTCTATATTTCCTTTTTTTTTTTACGAGCTACAAGTTCATATCCCTGTAACTATTTCATTGACAAAGTGACATCTACCAGAAGATGGAGACAATCTATCCTGAAGTCTATTATTTTCAAACAACAATTTCATCTCACGTTAACCTGAATTTCGTGAGATAAAAAGTATTCTAACGCTTCTATGTTGTATCTCCTATTAACTTTATCGACACAAATTTGAAAGAATTCCTCATCAATTATATGATGTTCATACATGGGTGATGAACTTATATCTTGTGAAAGTGTTGGTATAAAAAGTAGCTTGGCGGCAACCAAAAGTGCTAGAAAAGTGATAGAACAATCCAATTTTGCCATATTGAGACTAAGAAAAAGTTTTTAGAATAGCTTGTATACAATAGTTCTTTAGTTTCGGAGATTAATTATATAGATTTTTTTAATGCTCTCTATACTAGATTAATTTAAAATGTACAACCCCCATTAATTACATCTCAATTAAATTATTAATTTATGATAAAAATAAAAATTTTAATTATCAATTAAACTAATATTGTCGTATATATTATGTTATAAAAAATTAATTTCACATTTACTAGCTTTGAGGTATTTGATGTTCAATCCAGAAGATTAAAAATATTAGCTCAATCTTTCTCAAAGAGAAAAACAAAATAAAATATTTCTCTAACCCCCCAAAATTACGGGGCAGATTTCCTTATTTGGGGAGACCATTGGACTCGTTAGCAAGTTCAGTGCAGAGTTTGTTATGTTACCTAGAATTTATAATAGTGGTAAAATTCGATATATACTTAAAAAATTAATATTAGATGGAATTAAATAGACCGAATTAAATTATAATAGTTTGATTTAATTTCTAATTTGGAATTAGGGTCCTAAAAATTTTTATTTGAATTCATCCATATAAATGGATTGAGATTTTAAGATATATACATATAGATTCTAATATTATTATTTTGTCTTGTTAATTCCATAAGTGGCCTAATAAATGAACAGTTATTGTTTATGAAATTTGTTATTTAGTTTAATCTTTATTAGATTTATTAATTATTTTTTAATCAAAAAACCATGTAATGAAAAAAATATACAATTTAATTTGAGCTTAACCGAATGAATTTAAATAGTCTTTGTTGTTCTCTTTTTTTTTGTCTATTTGGTCTGATTCAATCTTTTGTCATATTAATAAATACTCATGAAATATATTTTTTAATATATAACTTACTATTTGAATGTTAATTTTCAATTGATTTTTTTGTGAATTTATATAATTTAACTAAGTATTTGTAATGAAATTAAATTATTTTGCAATATAACTTTTCAAATATTTTGACAAAACAATATATGAAGGATATATCAATACATAATGTAACGGCCCCGAAATCTTGAAATAAATTATGTGTATTAAAAAGGTCAAATGCGGAAGCGGAATAAAAATTTGATTAACATCCCTTACACTAAAACCAAAAACGTGCTCAAAGTATAAAAGAACAAACTAACTAAAAGAGAAACTCGAAAATAAAAGCTATAAATATAACTACGGAGTCTTCAGGCGTCCCCTTCGCCGTATTCCTGCGGAACGGGCTCGGGAACAATGTCTTCCTGATCTGAAATGATTAAATAAGGAATGAGCTACACCAGTCCAGTAAAGACATCACACTATCTCACCGTCACGGAGGTAAAGGTGGGTAAAAAACACAAAAAAACCAATGGAGCATAATTTACAATAAACTCGTTTATTAACATAAAAACCTTTACTATCCACTTACCTCGGTGAAATTCATAAAACAATATACGAAAGCAGTAACATTATCATTATCATGAAATCATATGAGCTGTATAACATAATACTTATCACACCTTTTGTAATTCAATCATTACACAACATATTTTTCCTTATTTACCAGCCTACTAGTTTCCATGGGGATCCATAGGGGTCCCGCTACCCGTGAACCCTTAACACTTGTAATCAGATTCTAGGGCCGTCCCCATACCCCATCCGGTATGGACGCCAAAACTATAAACCTCCCGTCCGGTATGAGGGTGAAACGGGCCGTCCCCATACCCCGTCTGGTATGGGCGCCAAAACACATAAGGTCTCCATACCCCGTCCGGTATGAGAGACCACAATCCCGGTAGGGTTCCCTACGGACCCGGTCCGTCCACCATCTCCCAGGATATCTAGTCAGGCTGACCACAGTATACAATTATCAATTTACATAACCTCTCATTCTCCTTTTCCTCAGTCAGCATCATCAATTCACACACAAACAAGCAAACCAGTAATTTATGCCAAACAAGACAACATACAACATCGGGTTCTCAGTCATTCAACCTATAATCAATAAAATAATGATATATGCACACGAAACTACGAAATGAAAACATCAGACCTCATACTGCATTTAAAGCCGTAAAATAGGCCAAACAACATCTAACAGACAAACATACCAGACTCGGGCTCCATTAGCGACCTTAAACAATTTGACACATTTGTTGATTCATGAAATACCGTTTTATCATTTATTGAACTTTAATACCATGATAGGAAATAGGGTCAGGGGTCCTTACTTGTTTCGGGGTCCGAATACGACTCTACAGTGCGCCTGCAGGCTGTCCCTAATTTCCCTGAATTTTTTCCGGAGAACTGGAACGTACTACTGGTACCTGCACGTGTCCCAAAAAATCCCAAATTAGACCCAGGGCCCTTTTCGGCCAATATCGCAATTCCGGCACGGCTGCTCCGCCGTGCTCTGGCGACGGCGCCGCCGCTTGCGGCGGCGATTCGCCTCGGGTTGGCCGTTTTCGGCCGAATTCGGTCACACTTGCATCGGTCCCTGTGATAAAACAACCCTAGGGCCCTCGGGGGGCCAAAAAATTACGAAAAACCGAAGCTTACCGGCGGCGGTGCTCTCGGGTGCGGCGGCTCTCCAGCGAGGTTCGTGTTTTGGTGATTTAGCTCCGATCAATCTGTAGAGAAAAGAATGGTGATCACGGTGATATAAAAATTGTATCAAACAGAGGCCAGGAAGGGCCTCATCGGAGGCAAAAATTGAGGAGGGGCGCGCCGCCGCCGCTGGGTTTCGGCCGTGTTTTCTGGCCGTTTGGCTGGGATTTTGGCTCCGATTTGGCCACAGGGAAACTCAGCATTGAAAAACGAGCTGGGGGTATGAAATTTACCTCGATCGGCGGTCAGAAAACTCCCCGGTGCGGCGGCGGGTGGCGGCGGCCGGCTCCTCCGGCGTCTGGTTCGTCTTCTCCGGCAAGGGCAAGCGGCTAGGGTTTTTGTGGTCAGGTGTGGGGGTTCTATTTATACCCTTTTGCCTTTTGATCACAGCCGTCCATTTTGATTAAATCTGAGCCGTCCGTGCGCGTGCATCTGGGCCATCCGTGCGCGCGGGACGCATCTGGGCTGTCCGATCGCGCGCACGCGGATCGCCCACGTGGCCCGTTCCCGGGTCGACGTGGTCTTGCCACGCGGCAGGTCCTGGTTGGCCAGGGCTGCTGACTGGGCCGCTGACGTGGCGTTGACGGGGCACAATTTTTCTAAATTACGTTTTGACCCCCGGTTTCCGATTTTCTTTTCAAAAATACCTCCAGAATCCTAATTTTCACCCCTTTTTTTCAAAATCAATTTTAATTAAATCCAAATAATATTTTTACCCAATTTTATAATTATTGTTATTTTTATTTTAATTAAATTAAATTAAAATAAACTAAATAAAATAAAATAAATAAAAATAAAATTAATAATAATAATAATAAAATATTAAAATTATTGGGCGTTACATGTACAACCCCCATTAATTACATCTGTCAATTAAATTATTAATTTATGATAAAAATAAAAAATTTAATTATCAATTAAACTAATATTGTCGTATATATTATGTTATAAAAAATTAATTTCACATTTACTAGCTTTGAGGTATTTTATGTTCAATCTTGAAGATTGAAAATATTAGCTCAATCTTTCTCAAAGAGGAAAACAAAAGAAAATATTTCTCTAACCCCCCAAAATTACGGGGCAGATTTCCTTATTTGGGGAGACCATTGGACTCGTTAACAAGTTCAGTGCAGAGTTTGTTATGTTACCTAGAATTTATAGTAGTGGTAAAATTCGGTATATACTTAAAAAATTAATATTAGATGGAATTAAATAGACCGAATTAAATTATAATAGTTTGATTTAATTTCCAATTTGGAATTAGGGTCCTAAAAATTTTTATTTGAATCCATCCATATAAATGGATTGAGATTTTAAGATATATACATATATATTCTAATATTATTATTTTGTCTTGTTAATTCCATAAGTGGCCTAATAAATGAATAGTTATTGTTTATGAAATTTGTTATTTAGTTTAATCTTTATTAGATTTATTAATTATTTTTTAATCAAAAAATCATGTAACGAAAAAAAATATACAATTTAATTTGAGCTTAACCGAATGAATTTAAATAGTCTTTGTTGTTCTTTTTTTTTTTTTGTCTATTTGGTTTGATTCAATCTTTTTTCATATTAATAAACACTCATGAAATATCTTTTTTTCAATCTTTTTTAATATATAACTTACTATTTGAATGTTAAGTTTCAATTGATTTTTTTGTGAATTTATATAATTTAACTAGGTATTTGTAATGAAATTAAACAAAACAATATATGAAGGATATATCAATACATAACTTTCTAGATATATATATATACCTTGCTAAAAGCTCGATACTTTATACGCTTCAAATTAAAATTATTGTTAATAATCCAAAAAATTGGACATATACATGAAAAATTATAAACTATAATTATGTATTATAACTTATTTATCAAGAGAGATTGGAACATGTGCTTCCTTCCCATAATTCAATATGCAATAGTTCCATGTTTCCTTGCTTTTTATGTGAGCTACAAGTTCATATGCTTCCAACTCTTTCCTTGACAAAACGATATCTACCACAACATGGTGACAATTTATCCCAGAATCTATTATTTTCAAACAACAATTTCGACTCACATTAACCTTATTTTTCTAAGAAAAAAAAGAGTCTAACACTTCAATGCTGCATCTCCCATTAACTTTATGGACACAAGTTTGATAGAATTCCTCGTTGATTATATGATGTCCATATTTGGGTGACGGACTTATATCTTGTATAAAGGTTGGTATAAAAAGTAGTCCTGCGGCGACAAAAAGTGCCAGAAAATTGAAGGAACAATCCAATTTTACCATATTGGGACCAAGAGAAAGTTTGTGGAATAACTTATGTACAGTGGTTCTTTAGTTTCAGCGATTAATTATATAGATACTTTTCTGTAGCACTCGCTATAATAGATTAATTTAATATGTACACCCTTCATTAATTACATCTCTTAATGAAATTATTAATTTAATATAGAAATTCAAATTTTAATCATTAAACAAACTAATATTGTCTTATATATTATGTTATAAAAAATTAATTTCATATTTATTGGCTTTGAGGTATTTTATGTTCAATCTAGAAGATTGAAAATATTTGCCCAATCTTTCTCAAAGAGAAAAACAAAAGAAAATATTTCTCTAACCCCCAAAAATACAGGGTAGATTTCCTTATTTGGGGAGACCATTGGACTCGTTAGCAAGTTCAGTGCAAAGTTTGTTATGTTACCTAGAATTTATAGTAGTAGTAAAATTCGGTATATACTAAAAAAATTAATGTAACACCCATTAATTTTATCATTTTTATTATTATTATTATTATTAATTTTTAATTTATTTTATTTAGTTTATTTTGTAATTATTGAATTTTAATTGATTTATTTAATTTAATTTAATTTAATTTAATAATAATAATAATAATGATAAAATTGGGTAAAAATATTATTTGGATTTAATTGAAATTGATTTTGGGAAAAAGGGGTGAAAATTTGGATTCTGGGGGTATTTTTGAAAAGAAAATCGGAAACCGGGGGTCAAAATATAATTTAAAAAAATTGTGCCCCGTCAGCGCCACGTCAGCAGCCACGTCAGTGGCCCAGTCAGCAGCCCTGGCCAACCAAGACCTGCCGCGTGGCAAGGCCACGCCGACCCGGGAACGGGCTACGTGGGCGATTCGCGTGCGCGCGATCGGACAGCCCAGATGCGTCCCCGCGCGCACGGACGGCCCAGATCAAGCGTGCGCACGGACGGCCCAGATGCACGCGCACGGACGGCCCAGATTCAATCAAGTACAGACGGCCCAGATTTAATCCAAATTAAATCGCGATCGAACGGCCCAGATTAAATCAAGATGGACGGCTGTGATTAAAAGGCAAAGGGTATAAATAAACCCCCACACCTGACCACAAAAGCCCTAGCTGCCAGCCCTCGCCGGAGAAGACGAACCAGACGTCGGAGGAGTCGGCCGCTGCCACCCGCCGCCACACCGGGGAGTTTTTCGACCACCGATCGAGGTAAATTTCATACCCCCAGCTCGTTTTTCAATGCTGAGTCCTCCTGTAGCCAAATCGGAGCCAAACTCCTGGCCAAATAGCCGGAAAACACAGCCGAAGCTCAGCGGCGCCGCCGCGCCCCTCCTCGATTTTTGCCTCCGATGAGGCCCTTCCCGGCCTCCGTTTGATACAATTTTTATATCACCGTGATCACCATTCTTTTCTCTACAAGTTGATCGGAGCCAAATCACCAAAACACGAACCTCGTCGGAGAGCCGCCGCACCCGAGAGCACGGCCGCTGGTAAGCTTCGATTTTTCGTAATTTTTTGGCCCCCCGAGGGCCCTAGGGTTGTTTTATCGTAGGGACCGATGTAAGTGTGGCCGAATTCGACCGAAAACGGCCAACCCGAGGCGAATCGCCACCGCAAGCGACGGCACCGTCGCCGAAGCACGGCGGAGCCGCCATGCTGGAATTGCAATATTGGCCGAAAGGGGCCCCAGGTCTAATTTGGGATTTTTTGGGACACGTGCAGGTACCAGTAGTGCGTTTCAGTTCTCCAGGAAAAATTCAGGGAAAATTAGGGACAGCCTGTAGGCGCACTGTAGAGCCGTATTCAGACCCCGAAAACAAGTAAGGATTCCTCACCCTATTTCCTATCACGGTATTAAAGTGCAATAAATGATAAAATGGTATTTCATGAATCAATAGCTATGTGAAATTGTTTAAGGTTGCTAATGGAGCCCGAGTCTAGTGTATTTGTCGGTCAGTTGTTGTTTGTTCTATTTTACAGTTTTAAATGCAGTATGATGTCTGATGTTTTTATTTCATGGTTTCGTGTGCATGTATCACTGTTTCATTGATTATGGACTGAATGACAGAGAACCCGATGTTGTGTGTTGTCTTGTTGGCGTGAACTACCGGTTTGCATGTTTGTGTGTGACTTGATGATGGTGACTAAAGAAAAAGGGATAAAAAGTTATGTGAATTGGCAAACGAATAATGTGGACAGCCTGACTAGGTATCCTAGGAGATGGTGGACGGACCGGGTCCGTAGGGAACCCTACCGGGAACGTGGTCTCTCATACCGGACGGGGTATGGAGACCTTATGTGTTTTGGCACCCATACCGGACTGGGTATGGGGACAGCCCTGGAATCAGGTTATAAATGTTAAGGGTTCACGGGTAGCGGGACCCCTATGGATCCCTATGGATATTAGTAGGCTGGTAAAGAGGAATTATGCTATTTAAAGATTGAAATACAAACACGTGATAAATGTTGTATAATAAAGTCTATGTGATAACGTGATGATGATAATGTGTTGCTTGTGTAGTGTTTTATGGATATCACCAGGTAAATGGAAAGTAAACGTTTTTATGAATAAATGGGTTTATTACAAATTATGCTCCATTGGTCGTTTTTGTTTTCTACCCACCCTTACTTCTGTGGCAGAGAGGTAGAGTGATGTCTTTACTGGGCTAGTGTAGCTCACTCCTTACTTAACCATTTCAGATCAGGAAGACGTGGTTCCCGAGCCCGTTCCACAGGAAGACGGCGAAGGGGACGCCTGAAGACTCTGTAGTTATATTTATAGCTTTTATTTTTGAGTTTCTCTTTTAGTTAGTTTGTTTTTTATACTTTGAGCACGTTTTTGGTTTTAGTGTAAGGGATGTTAATCAAAATTTTTATTACGCTTCCGCATTTGATCTTTTTAATACACATATTTCATTTTAAAATTCTGGGGCCGTTACAGTTGGTATCAGAGCCGCATTTCCTCGGACCCATCCCTTACACAATAGTGCCTTAGAGAAATACTCACCGATAGATCGTTACTCAACCATTTCTTGTGAATGCAGGTACACGAAAATGAGGAGAGGAAGGCCCCCACTAAACCGAGTAACCCAAGATAATTTGCTTCGGGAGGATTTAGACAGACTATTTGAGATGGTGGAAGCTCTCGTAGCTACCCAGCAAAGGCGAGAGGAGAGAAGGGACTTACCCGGACCTCCTCCGCTATCGCAGGTTGAGCCCCGGCTACAGCAGGCTGATCCCGAGCCACCCCGGCAGGAGCCTGCTCCTCCACAGTACCACCCGGCACCACAGCCGTGGTACGACCCGGTACCACAGCCACGGTACCACCAGGCACCGCCACAACACATTCCAGTACCCCCACCACATCATCAGGTTCCACCACCGAGCCCCCCAGTTCACCCTCAGCCGGCTCCAGTCCCTCTACCTCGGGACCCCGCTCCTTCCTTGATCGACCCCGGCTTCATAGAGAGGTACAGAAGACTGAACCCTTCTACTTTTGCAAGGGGGATCCTCTTTTGAAGAGGCCCAATACTGGCTGGCAGAGACTGAGAGAGCTTTCGAGACCTTGGGAGTAGTTCCTGAGCAGAGGGCTGCCATTGCCTCCTACATGCTGGTAGGGGAAGCAGTACGCTGGTGGGAGCTCAAGCGGACCACCCTGCCTACACCAGCTACTTGGGAGCAGTTCTTAGCGGCCTTCCAGGCGGAGTATCTCCCTAAACACATCTGACACCTAAAGGAAATGGAGTTTGCTCAATTGGTCCAGGGAAACATGACGGTGTCGGAGTATGCCCGTAAGTTCCTGGAGTTGGGCCAATATGCCCCGGAGACATTGATGGATGAGGGCCGAAAGGCCAGGAAATTCCAGTGGGGTCTCCGCCCGGAGATCAGACAGCACTTACTGGTAATGGAGCTCGAGACATATTCAGCGGTCCTAGCAAAGGCGCAGATCATAGAAAGGAGTTTCGACACCCACCCTCAGCTAGTGGGGAGTTCCCGACCCTCAACCCCACTCCGCAGGCCAGCACCTACCGTGCCTGTCCAACCCAGTAAGAGGCCCAGACTCGCCATCCAGGCCCCTCCTCAGGCTACGGGGGCAGCACGTGGGAAGATCTGCCAGCACTGCGGCAGGGATCACGGGGACCAACCCTGCTACCGCCTCAGCAACACCTGTCGCATATGCGGCAGTGCCCAGCACTATGCAAGGGAATGCCCGAGGAACCAGAATCAAAGAAGGCCTCCAATCCAGGGCAGAGTTTACAACCTTACCCAGAAGGATGCCGACGCAGACCCGAACGTGGTACATGGTATGTATACTATATCTGGCCACATTACTCATGTTTTGTTTGACACTGGTGCATCACATTCTTTTGTTTCACATGTTTTTGCTTCCAAAATTTGTGTATCACCTGATAGACTTGATTCATTGTTGTTTGTATCTACCGCTGGGGGGGAGACATTGCTAGGAGAGGTTATCTACAGGGCATGTGCCGTGGAGATAACAGATAGGAAACTGAGGGTAGACCTAATAGGGTTAGACACGGGGGATTTTGATGTAATCCTAGGAATGGATTGGTTAGCGGTGTATCACGCCACCATAGACTGCTTTAACAAAAATGTTGTATTTAATCCTCCCAACGAGGAGCCATTTACAAGTTAATAAAATCATTCAGTACTGATCTTCCCTGATGGCAAGTTTTCTTAATTCCCAGTACCTTAATCTTGTATTTTCTCTAACTAGGTAAGCCCAAGAAGGAAGTTTGTATCCAAGAGATTCCAGTAGTCCGAGACTTTCCAGACGTATTTCCGGATGAACTGCCCAGTCTACCAGTGGACAGAGAGGTCGAGTTCACCATAGACTTACAGCCAGGTACCCAGCCCATCTGGGTTGCTCATTACCGAATGAGCCGCATTGAGATGGAAGAACTAAGAAAACAGATCACTAAGTTACAAGACAGTGGTTTCATTAGACACAGCGTTTCTCCTTGGGGTGTCGGAGTTACTTTTGCAAGGAAGGGAGATGGAACGTTGAGACTGTGCATTGATTACAGAGGGATAAACAAGGTAACAATTAAGAACAAATATCCTCTTCCCCGGATTGATGACCTTTTCGATCAGTTGTAGGGTGCACAGGTCTTTTCTAAAATAGATCTACAATCAGGTTACCATCAGGTAAAGATAAGAACAGAAGACATCCCCAAGACGGCCTTCCGAACCAGGTACAGACACTATGAGTTCCTGGTCATGCCATTCGGGCTAACCAATGCCCCGGCAATCTTTATGGATCTGATGAACAGAGTTTTCAGAGAGTTCTTGGATCAGTTTGTCATCATGTTCATCGATGATATCTTATTCTACTCAAAAAGCAGAGAAGAGCATGCTCACCATCTGGCCCAAGTTTTGCAGGTCCTTAGAAACAAGAGGCTATATGCGAAGTTGAGTAAGTGTGGATTCTGGCTTGAGCAGACTGCCTTCCTAGGACACATCATATCGAAGGAAGGGATATCAGTGAATCCTGAAAAGGTTGAAGCGGTACTTGGTTGGGAGAAACTGACATCAGTTAAGGAAATCCGTAGCTTCTTGGGAATGGCAGGTTATTACTGCAGGTTCGTTGAAGGATTCTCCAGTCTAGCAGCTCCTCTAACCCGACTCACAAAGAAGAATGCCAAGTTCGAGTGGAATGAAGACTGCGAAAGAAGTTTTTCAGAATTAAAGAAGTGGCTGACCACTGCACCCGTACTAGCCTTACCGAGTGGATCGGGAGGATATACAGTTTATAGTGATGCCTCATATCTGGGCCTGGGTTGTGTCCTAATGCAGCATGAAAAGGTTATAGCATACGGGTTCAGACAGTTAAAGAATCATGAGAAGAACTATCCCACCCATGACTTGGAACTTGCCGCAATCATTCATGCCTTGAAAACCTGGCACCATTATTTGTATGGAGAGACCTTTCAGATCTATACCGATCACAAGAGTTTGAAACACATATTCACTCAGAAGGATCTCAACTGCGTCAGAGAAGGTGGATGGAACTCCTTAAGGACTATGATTGTGACATCTTATACCATCCGGGTAAGGGCAACGTGGTAGCAGATGCCCTCAGCAGGAAAAGTGCAGGTATCTTAGCCTATTTGATGGTTTCAGAATGCAGACCAATTGGGGCCACACAACAGGTTCGACTTCATGATCTGAAGAGAGTCACATGTTTGAGCCACCTGACAGTCCAGCCCGAGTTAATTCAGAGGATAAGGGAAGCCCAGACAGTTGACCCCGCCTTGGTAGCCCGCAAGAAGGATGCAAAACAGGGAGGGAGCTCAGAATTCCGAATATCTGCTGATGGACTACTTCGTTTCCAAGACAGGGTGTGTGTCCCAGATGACAGTGAGTTAAAAAGGGACATCATGACAGAGTCCCATGGCTCGAAGTTTGTCATGCATCCAGGAAGCACCAAAATGTACCAAAGCATACGACCCCGGTTTTGGTGGCATGGGATGAAGAAAGACATAGCCGACTTTGTATCTAAATGTTTGGTATGTCAACAAGTCAAGGCAGAGCATCAGCGCCCAGGTGGGTTACTTCAGCCTTTACCGATCCTGGAATGGAAGTGGGAACATATCACCATGGACTTCGTATCGGGGCTACCTAAGGCGCGTTCAGGACACGATGCCATATGGGTAATCGTTGACCGACTTACCAAGTCTTTCCACTTCCTAGCCATCAGGATGACCGATTCATTGGACAAGTTGGCAAGGATGTATATCCAGGAGATAGTCAGATTGCATGGGGTTCCAATAACAGTAGTATCCGACAGGGATCCCAGGTTCACCTCTCGGTTTTGGAGTAGCTTCCAGCAAGCTATGGGAACAAAGCTGTCTCTTAGTACTGCCTTCCACCCCCAGACTGATGGACAATCAGAGAGGACAATTCGTACGCTTGAGGATATGCTCCGAGCTTGTATCCTTGACTTCGGGGGCCATTGGGACGACCATCTACCCCTGATAGAGTTTGCCTACAACAACAGCTACCAAGCAAGTATCGGCATGACTCCATATGAGGCGCTATATTGGCGCCCGTGCAGGTCAACGATTTGTTGGGAGGAAGTGGGCGATAGAAGATTGTTCAGCCCGAAGTTGGTAGAGGAGACCACGTCCAAGATAGTTAAAATCAAGAAGAACATTCAGACAGCTCAGAGTAGGCAGAAGAGTTATGCAGTTATCCGGAGGAGAGACCTAGCGTTTGAGAAAGGTGACCGTGTGTTTCTTAAGGTCACTCCTTTCAAGGGAATTAGTAGGTTCGGCAGGAGGGAAAAATTAAACCCCCGATATATTGGATCCTTTGAAATCTTAGACAAGATTGGTACCGCTGCCTACAGACTAGCACTGCCTCCCGAGCTCTTCCGAGTTCACAACGTGTTTCACGTATCTATGCTACGTAAGTACAACCCGGACCCTTCTCATGTCTTGGCTCATGAACCGCTTCCACTCCAAGAGGACTTGTCTTATGAAGAAGTACCGGTCGGTATCACGGACCGAGAGAGCAGAATACTCCGCAACCGGGAAATATCATTTGTAAAGGTCGTGTGGCAGAACCACACACCCAGGGAGGCTACTTGGGAACTAGAATCAGAATTTAGAGCCCGATATCCCCATTTGTTCGACCAAGAGTAAGAGGCAAATTTGGGGGACCAAATTTCTTTAAGGGGGGGAGAGTTGTAACACCCATTAATTTTATCATTTTTATAATTATTATTATTAATTTTTAATTTATTTTATTTAGTTTATTTTATAATTTTTGAATTTTAATTGATTTATTTAATTTAATTTAATTTAATTTAATATAATAAAAATAATAATAATAATAATGATAAAATTGGGTAAAAATATTATTTGGATTTAATTGAAATTGATTTTGGGAAAAAGGGGTGAAAATTTAGATTCTGGGGGTATTTTTGAAAAGAAAATCGGAAACTGGGGGTCAAAAAGTAATTTAAAAAAATTGTGCCCCGTCAGCGCCACATCAGCAGCCCTGGCCAACCAGGACCTGCTGCGTGGCAAGGCCACGCCGACCCGGGAACGGGCCACGTGGGCGGTCCGCGTGCGCGCGATCGAACGGCCCAGATGCGTTCCCGCGCGCATGGACGGCCTGGATCAAGCGTGCGCACGGACGGCCCAGATGCACGCGCACAGACGGTCCAGATTTAATCGCAATGGACGGCCCAGATTTAATCCAAATTAAATCGCGATCGAACGGCCCAGATTAAATCAAGATGGACGGCTGTGATTAAAAGGCAAAGGGTATAAATAAACCCCCCACACCTGACCACAAAAACCCTAGCCGCCAGCCCTCGCCGGAGAAGACTAACTAGACGCCGGAGGAGCCGGCCGCCGCCACCCGCCACCGCACTGGAGAGTTTTCTGACCGTTGATCGAGGTAAATTTCATACCCCCGGCTCGTTTTTCAATGCTGAGTTCCCCTGTGGCCAAATCAGAGCCAAACTCCTGGCCAAACGGTCGAAAAACACAACTGAAACCCAACGGCGCCGCCGCGCCCCTCCTCGGTTTTTGCCTCCAATGAGGCCCTTCCTGGCCTCCGTTTGATACAATTTTTATATCACCGTGATCACCATTCTTTTCTCTACAGGTTGATCGGAGCCAAATCACCAAAACACGAACCACGCCGGAGAGCCGCCGCACCCGAGAGCACCGCCGGCGGTAAGCTTCGGTTTTTCATAATTTTTTGACCCCCCGAGGGCCCTAGGGTTGTTTTATCGCAGGGACCGATGCAAGTGTGGCCGAATTCGGCCGGAAACGGCTGAAAATGGCCAACCCGAGGCGAATCGCTACTGCAAGCGGCGGCGGCGTCGCCGGAGCACGGCGGAGCCGCCGTGTCGGAATTGCGATATTGGCCGAAAGGGGCCCTGGGTCTAATTTGGGATTTTTTGGGACACGTGCAGGTACCAGTAGTGCGTTTCAGTTCCCCAAAAAAATTCAGGGAAAATTAGGGACAGCCTGTAGGCGCACTGTAGAGCCGTATTCAGACCCCGAAAATAAGTAAGGACCCCTCACCCTATTTCCTATCACGGTATTAAAGTTCAATAAATGCTAAAACGGTATTTCATGAATCAATAGATGTGTGAGATTGTTTAAGGTCGCTAATGGAGCCCGAGTCTGGTGTGTTTGTCGGTCAGTTGTTGTTTGGCCTATTTTACTGTTTTAAATGCAGTATGAGGTCTGATGTTTTTATTTCATAGTTTTGTGTGCATATATCACTGTTTTATTGATTATGGATTGAATGACTGAGAACCCGATGTTGTATGTTGTCTTGTTTGGCATGAATTACTGGTTTACTTGTTTGTGTGTGATTTGATGATGCTAACTGAGGAAAAGGGGAATGAAAGGTTATGTAAATTGATAATTGTATAATGTGATCAGCCTGACTAGATATCCTGGGAGATGGTGGACGGACCGGGTCCGTAGGGAACCCTACCAGGATTATGGCCTCTCATACAGGACGAGGTATGGAGACCTTATGTGTTTTGGCGCCCATACCGGACGGGGTATGGGGACGGCCCGTTTCACCCTCATACCGGACGGGGTATGGGGACGGCTCTAGAATCTGATTACAAGTGTTAAGGGTTCACGGGTAGCGGAACCCCTATGGATCCCCATGGATACTAGTAGGCTGGTAAATGAGGAAAAATATGTTGTGTAATGATTGAAATGCAAAAGGCGTGATAAGTATTATGTTATACAGTTCATATGATTTCATGATGATGATAATGTTATTGTTTTCGTATGTTGTTTTATGAACTTCACCGAGGTAAGTGGATAGTAAAGGATTTTATTATTGATAAAAGAATTTGTTGTAAATTATGCTCAATTGGTCTTTTTATATTTTCTACCCACCTTTACCTCCGTGACAGTGAGATAGTGTGATATCTTTACTGGACTGGTGTAGCTCATTCCTTATTTAATCATTTCAGATCAGGAAGACATTGTTCCCGAGCCCGTTCCGCAGGAAGACGGCGAAGGGGATGCCTGAAGACTCCGTAGTTATATTTATAGCTTTTATTTTTGAGTTTCTCTTTTAGTTAGTTTGTTCTTTTATACTTTGAGCACGTTTTTGGTTTTAGTGTAAGGGATGTTAATCAAAATTTTTATTACGCTTCCGTATTTGACCTTTTTAATACACATATTTCATTTTAAAATTCCGGGGCCATTACATACTTATTCACTTAATATGTAATATACGGAATTAACAAAACAAAACAATAATCTAAGAATATACGTATCTTAAAATCTCAGTCCGTTTTGTCTGGAAGGAATCAATAAAAATTTTTAGGACCTCCAATTACAAATTGAAAAATAAATCAAACTACTATATTCTTATTGATCTATTTAACTCAATCTAATAATAACATTTTAGTACATACTGAATTTTAGCACTATTGTAAATTGTAGGTCCCATAACAAACTTCGCACTTAACTTGCTGACGAGTCCAATCAGCCTGCCCAAATAAGGAAAACCTGCCTCGTAGTTTGAGGCATTGGAGAAATATGTTCTTTTGTTTTTCTCGTTGAGAAAGGTTGGACAAATATTTTAATCTCGTGGATCGAACGTAAAATACCTCAAAGACAATAAATATGAAATTAATTTTTTATAAGGTAATATGTATGTCAATATTAGTTTAACTATTAAAATTTGAATTTCTATCTTAAATTAATAACTTAATTAATGGATGTAATTAACGGAGGAGGGTGTAGATGTTAAATTAATATGTTATAGTGACCGTTATAAAAAAAACATCTATATAATTCATCTCTAAAATTGAAGAACCATTGTACACAAGCTATTTTGAAAACTTTCCCTTGCTCCCAGTATGGCGAAATTGGATTGTTCCATCACTTTTCTGGCACTATTTGTCGCCGCAGGACTACTTTTTGTACCGGCACTTTCAGAGGATATAGCCCCGTCACCCAAGTCCGAGCATCATATAGTCGATGAGGAATTCTTTCAAACTTGCGTCCAGAAAGTTAACGGGAGATGCAGCATTGAAGTGCTGGGATACCTTTTAGCTCTCAAAAATCAGCTCAACGTGAGTCGAGATTGTTGTTTGAAAATAATAGAGTCCGGGATAGATTGTCACCATATTTTGGTGGATGTCGTTTTGTCAATGAGACAGTTAGAGGCATATGAGCATGTAGCCCACAGCAAAAGCAAGGAAGTATGGAACTATTGCATAACGAATTACGGGAAGGAAGCCCATGCTCCGATCTCTCTTGACAAATGAGTTATAATACATTAATTGTAGTTTATAATTTCTCCTGTATTTGTCCATTTTTCTGGACTATTAATAATGATTTTAATTTCAAGCATATAAAGTATAGAGCTTTAAGCAAGGTATATATGTATCTACAAAGTTGCACATTGATATATCCTTGATATATTGTTTTATCAGAATATTTGAAAAGTTATATGTCGCAAAATAATTTAATTTTGTCAAATGGACAGGGTTAAAATTTTTTTTTTATGAATTCATGGAGAAAATATCATTAGAAAATTAACACTCAAACAGTAAGTTATGTATGGCATTTCATGGGTGTTTGTTGATATTAAAAAGGAGACAATCAGTCCGAATAGGGCCAGAAAAAAAAAATAAAAAACACTAACGCTATCTAAATTTATTCGGTTCAGCTCAAATTAAATTGTATATTTTTTTTTCCTCAGATGATGTTTTTAATTAAAATAAATAAATAAACCTAATAAGAACAAAACTAAATAATAAATTTCGTAAACCATATTTATTCACTTAATATGTAATATACGGAATTAACAAAACAAAACAATAATCTAAGAATATACGTATCTTAAAATTTCAGTCCGTTTTGTCTGGAAGGAATCAATAAAAATTTTTAGGAACTCCAATTACAAATTGAAAAATAAATCAAACTACTATATTCTTATTGATCTATTTAACTCAATCTAATAATAACATTTTAGTACATACTGAATTTTAGCACTACTGTAAATTTTAGGTCCCATAACAAACTTCGCACTTAACTTGCTGACGAGTCCAATCAGCCTGCCCAAATAAGGAAAACCTGCCTCGTAGTTTGAGGCATTGGAGAAATATGTTCTTTTGTTTTTCTCTTTGAGAAAGGTTGGACAAATATTTTAATCTCGTGGATCGAACGTAAAATACCTCAAGGCCAATAAATATGAAATTAATTTTTTATAAGGTAATATGTATGTCAATATTAGTTCGTTTAACTATTAAAATTTGAATTTCTATCTTAAATTAATAACTTAATTAATGGATGTAATTAACGGAGGAGGGTGTAGATGTTAAATTAATATGTTATAGTGACCGTTATAAAAAAAACATCTATATAATTCATCTCTAAAATTGAAGAACCATTGTACACAAGCTATTTTGAAAACTTTCCCTTGCTCCCAGTATGGCGAAATTGGATTGTTCCATCACTTTTCTGGCACTATTTTTCGCCGCAGGACTGCTTTTTGTACCGGCACTTTCAGAGGATATAGCCCCGTCACCCAAGTCCGAGCATCATATAGTCGATGAGGAATTCTTTCAAACTTGCGTCCAGAAAGTTAACGGGAGATGCAGCATTGAAGTGCTGGGATACCTTTTAGCTCCCAAAAATCAGCTCAACGTGAGTCGAGATTGTTGTTTGAAAATAATAGAGTCCGGGATAGATTGTCACCATATTTTGGTGGATGTCGTTTTGTCAATGAGACAGTTAGAGGCATATGAACCTGTAGCCCACAGCAAAAGCAAGGAAGTATGGAACTATTGCATAACGAATTACGGGAAGGAAGCCCATGCTCCGATCTCTCTTGACAAATGAGTTATAATACATTAATTGTAGTTTATAATTTCTCCTGTATTTGTCCATTTTTCTGGACTATTAATAATGATTTTAATTTCAAGCATACAAAGTATAGAGCTTTAAGCAAGGTATATATGTATCTACAAAGTTGCACATTGATATATCCTTGATATATTGTTTTATCAGAATATTTGAAAAGTTATATGTCGCAAAATAATTTAATTTTATCAAATGGACAGGGTTAAAATTTTTTTTTATGAATTCATGGAGAAAATATCATTAGAAAATTAACACTCAAACAGTAAGTTATGTATGGCATTTCATGGGTGTTTGTTAATATTAAAAAGGAGACAATGAGTCTAAATAGGGCCAGAAAAAAAAAATAAAAAACGCTAACGCTATCTAAATTTATTGGGTTCAGCTCAAATTAAATTGTATTTTTTTTCCTCACATGATGTTTTTAATTAAAATAAATAAATAAACCTAATAAGAACAAAACTAAATAATAAATTTCGTAAACCATACTTATTCACTTAATATGTAATATACGGAATTGACAAAACAAAACAATAATCTAATAATATACGTATCTTAAAATCTCAGTCCGTTTTGTTTGGAAGGAATCAATAAAAATTTTTAGGACCTCCAATTACAAATTAAAAAATAAATCAAACTACTATATTCTTATTGATCTATTTAACTCAATCTAATAATAACATTTTAGTACATACTGAATTTTAGCATTATTGTAAATTCTAGGTCCCATAACAAACTTCGCACTTAACTTGCTGACGAGTCCAATCAGCCTGCCCAAATAAGGAAAATCTGCCTCGTAGTTTGAGGCATTGGAGAAATATGTTCTTTTTTTTTTCTCTTTGAGAAAGGTTGGACAAATATTTTAATCTCGTGGATCGAACGTAAAATACCTCAAAGCCAATAAATATGAAATCAATTTTTTATAAGGTAATATGTATGTCAATATTAGTTCGTTTAACTATTAAAATTTGAATTTCTATCTTAAATTAATAACTTAATTAATGGATGTAATTAACGGAGGAGGGTGTAGATGTTAAATTAATATGTTATAGTGACCGTTATAAAAAAAACATCTATATAATTCATCTCTAAAATTGAAGAACCATTGTACACAAGCTATTTTGAAAACTTTCCCTTGCTCCCAATATGGCGAAATTGGATTGTTCCATCACTTTTCTGGCACTATTTTTCGCCGCAGGACTGCTTTTTGTACCGGCACTTTCAGAGGATATAGCTCTGTCACCCAAGTCCGAGCATTGAAGTGTTGGGATTTACAGCATTAAAGTGTTGAGATATCTTTCTCACAAGAAGGAGAGTCAATTAAATAATTAATGAGAATATCCCAATTCGAGAAAAAATTATTTTGAAGAAGGGGGTTGATGCGAGAAAAGAATGGGGTGCAACTCACACTAAGATCTTATGATAAAGATGATTATAACAAAATGGTCAAAAAAGACTTTCCAATCATAAACTCTCAAGTATTTCACATGAGAGAGTCATTACTCTTGTTGGGAGAGTCATAACTTGATACTCATCTCTTTTAAGACACAATAGTCATATAGATAATAAAAGTTCTAAAGATTTTTTATACATAATCATTCATTCTTCCGCAATCAAACATAACTCTCCTCATGAATAGCTTTCAACTTCAAGTAAATCTCATAAGAATTCAAAAATACTTATCCTACAAATTAAGACGAGATTCTAAGAGATTTACTTCATCAAAACTTATATTCTTTATCAATTTAGAGTTCTTGTCACAACAAGAGAAGAAAAATCCTTTCAAATTAATTGGTTAACTGTTACAAATTATCACTTTTTAATTTTATATTTAAAAATTTTAACTAACTAATTATTATATATATTATTACTTTAACTGAAAATTTAAATATATTATCATTTTTTTTATTTTTAAAAATTATAAGGAAATATCAAATTCAATTTCATCTGAAGATAAATCAGGCATATAGTCCTTGAGGATGAGCAGGGATCCTTTCAAATTCCATACTTCACGACTGCAGACTCTTTTCTTATCTTCCTCTTGATATATATATATATATATATAGGTAAACACTAAGAACATCTCTTTTATTATATATGGTGTTCTTCCCTTGTTAATAGATATGGATAAGCTCTGTACAGTATAGGACAGGTAAGCTGCGTAAAACCTATGAACAGCCACCATTAATCAAAGTCAAAGCCATACTTTACAAATTAAAATTCATGAAATAATTTCCCACATCTCCACCGAGCCGCCTCATATGCTATATAAATACCCTACAACCTCAGGAACTCATCCTCACTTGTTCTATTGAATTTTACATATAAGAGAAACAAAAACAATTTAGAGAAGAAAGGAATGGTGTCTGAATGCCCAGGTAAGTACGGATCAACTCTTCTTTTCATATGTAAGGGTAATTAATTAGTGCACAATTATAAGAAATTATATACATATATATATATATATATATGTATGGGTGTTGCAGGTAAAAACTCATGGCCGGAACTTGTTGGGAAAAATGGAGATGAGGCAGCGGAAACCATAAAGAGAGAAAATCCAAATGTCTTGGAAGTCATCGTGTTGTTGGAAGGAACTCCGGTGATCAAGAATTTTAGCTGCAACAGGGTTTGGGTTTAGGTAAACGATTGCAAGATTGTTACTCTAGTTCCTACTATAGGCTAACATTGCCCACGTAATTTCATATAATAAATGTAATAATACATGGGCTAGTTTCTTGACCGATCTAGCTTCCATTGTAACCAAATAAATAAATAAGTAGTTTTTATTTAATTTTCAATAATTAGTAAATTCTCTTATGTTATTTTCCTTTAGATATTTATTTGAATAATTGGAAATAAATAAATGTGACTGATATTTTATGTGATTTAATAGTTTATTATATATTAATATCATATCCTATTTTCTAATTATATACAATTTGGATTTTAATTTGATTTAAAAATTTTATTTAATTTCAATGCAAATCAAATTTTGGAGGGTAATTAAAAACTAAACTAAATTAAACCATTTCGGTTTAGTTTTTCAATTGGGTTAAATTTTTTAGTTTGGACAAAATAACTTGTAATACCCAAATTAATTTTTTGTAATTTAAATTAATTTGTAAATGTAGTTTTTTTAATTTTTTATTTTAATTTAGTATAAAAATGAAAAAAATTTGAAAGAGAATGAAATTGAAAATAATTTTGAAAAAAAAAACAAGTGAAATTTTGGATTTTGAAGGTATTTTTGAAAGAAAAATCGAAAACTATGGGTCAAAATGTAATTTAAAAAAGTTATACCACATAAGATGCCCGGTTAGTAGCTCTTACGAACCAGAACGCGCCACGTGGCAACAGACACTGACACAGTGCCACACGGGAGGCCACGCGGGCGATCCGCGTGCCCGCGATCAAACCGTCCATATTCGCTCCCGCATGCACAAACGACCTGGATGTGTTCTCTCCCTAAACGCGCTTGGACGGTCAGATTTAAATGCGATCAACGGTCCAGATCCACTTCTTATTTAAACGCGATTGGACGGTTCATATCAGATAGCGATGAACGGTCTAGATTCACTCCCTATTTAATTGCGATCAGACGTTTCAGATCAATCGCGATGGACGGCCCATATTAAAAGGGGACGAATATAAATAATTCTCTTCACACCAAATCCTAAGCCTAGCCGTCAGACACCCTCATCGGAGAAAAAGACCCAATCGCTGGAAAGGAGAACCACCACCATCCAACGCCACGCCGGAGCCACTTCCGATCGCCAAAAGAAGTAACAAAATTTCTTTTTGCTCAGAATTCAATTTTAAACACCCCCATGGCCATATTGGAGTAAAATGATCGGCCAATTGGCCAAAAACTACGGGCAAAGCCCGGCAGTGCCGCCGCAAAAAATTTTAAAAACCACCTCCGATAAGGCCCTTCCCGATTTCCGTTATGCAAAATTTTTTCACCGTTTTCTTCTCTACAGGTTGACCAAAGTAAAACACTCAACCGCAAAAGCGAGCTAGCGGAGCCGCCTCACCGAAGAGCCCTGCTGCTGGTGAGTTTCAGTTTTTCAATTTTTTCGGCCAACTGAGGTCCCTTAATGTGTTTTCTCGCAAGGATTGATGCAAAACTGGCCAAAAATAGCCAACCTGAGGTGGACCACCATCGCAAGCAGTGGCGTCGTCGCCGAAGCACGTCGGAGCCACCGTTGCTGGAATTTCAAAATTAGCCAAAAAGGGGTCGTGACACTGTTTTTGGATTTTTTGGGATATTTGTAGATACTTGTAGTGTGTTTTAATTTCCGAAGAAAAATTCAGGGAATCCGGGGACCGCGATAGGCACAGTCAACAAGTTTCATTTTTTAGGCATCGAATTGAGTAAGAATCTCTTACTCTATTCTCTGTTATGGAATTGAAGTTAAATTAATAATAATACGGTATTTTATACAATTTAAAAAATATTCATAATTAATTATGTGTTCGAAAATTATATATTATTGTTTCTGTTAATTATTTTTACGGTTTGAATGCATGATAGTATCTGATTGATCGATTTTACAGCTTTGAATGCATGTATTGTTTATTTTATGGGTTTACGGTTGAATTGGAAAAAAGAGAGATTAAAGAAAAACGGAAAATTGTGTGATTAAGTGAATGGATGAAGCGACAGCCTTACTGGATATCCTGAGAGATGGTAGACGAACTGGGCGCATAGAAAATCCTACCGTGAACGTTGCTTCATACCGGATGGGGTATCGAAGTTTGGTAATTTGACACTCATACCAGATAGGGTATGGGGACGACCCATTTCACCCTCACACTGGACGGAGCATTGAGGTTTAGTGGTTTGGGGCTCATATCGGACTGGGTATGGAGACGACCCGTTAATTTGAAATGTTAAAGGAAATGGTTCACGTGTTGTAGGAACATCCTTATAAACCCCCATGGATACTAATAGGTTGATAAAGGATAGAATTGTTATTCAAATCGATTGCATATGAAATCATTATTTGAGTTATGTTATTATTTCTATAAGTTGTTTTGTAAATCTCACTACGGTAAATAGATGGCAAAAGATTTTGTTTATGATAAATGAATTTGTTTAATTAAGAGCTCCATTAGTTGTTTTGATTTTTCTACCAACCTTCATTTCTATGTCGTTGAATAGCGTGATATTCTTACTGGGATAGCGTAGCTCATTTCTTATTTAACCATTTTAGATCAAGATGACCAGAATCCAGAGGCTGATCCATAAGAGAGTTGCGAGTAGCATACCAGTTTTATTTATTTTCCGTTTATTTCATTAATTTTTTGTATTTCCTTCAAAAGTGTAATTTATGTAGCACTATTTAGTACTTTATTTATTTTCCGTTTATTTCATTAATTTTTTGTATTTATTTCAAAAGTGTAATTTCTGTAGCATTATTTAGTACTTTAAGTTATTGTGTAAGAAATATAGACACTAACTAATTATTTCGTTTCCACACTTAATTTATGAATTATTTCTTTTAAAATTTCGGAACCGTTACATAACTTACAACCTACGCAACGCATTATTTACTTAAGGCACACATGAATATTACCTAAAGAAAACCAATAATATATTGACGTATAAATTAATGTCACTACAATGTATATAAATCTATTGAACTCAAGAATGGTCTTGCCCATAAATAACATCTTAATTTGTAATTAATTCCCTTCTTTAATGCATTTTTAAGTTTCTGATTTAAGAAAAAACACTTATATCCCACCTCATCAGCTATGTAAATCCATCAACTCATCTTCACTTGTTTTATTGAATTATAGAGAGAAAATGTCATCTGATTGCCCAAGTCAGTATGGATCAACCTTTTTTTCTCTCAATTTTATTTTAATAAAAGTGAATGATTAATTCTTATTTTCTAGTAATATCTTACTAATTGATACAATTGGTTCAATCTCGTAAAATTATTTCATAGAAATTTATTGATATATATATATATTTTATAATATTAAATAATCAGTATTCTTTCTGTTTTTATTGTAACAAAAAATTCAATTTTTGTGTAAAAAAGACCCCTATTATCTCTTTAGTTTATCACATATTTTATTAAGTAATCAAATTATTTAACCTAACATGTCCGGTTGACACCTAGACTAAACTCTTACAATTTTATTAGGAAAAAAAAAATGTAAAAAGTGAAGTCTCTTATTTTGTCAGTAATTTAATTTAGAAATATTACATGTGTATATATAAGTTAATGAATTAATGCATAGTTATAAGAAAATATACATATGTATATATGGGTGTTGCAGGTAAAAACTCATGGCCGGAGCTTGTAGGGAGAAACGGAGATGAGGCAGCGGAAATTATAAAGAGAGAAAATCCACTTGTGGCTGAAGCCACTGTGTTGCCGGAAGGAAATAAGGTGATCCTATATTTTGACTGCGGAAGGGTTTGGATTAGGGTCAACGCGTGCAACATTGTAACCGTAGTTCCTCATACAGGCTAATATTCTCTACCTGGATTTTTAATTAATTTTCTTAAGTTCAGAGTCGTCCTCATAATATTGTGATATTAATTTAATTCCTTATAATAAATAAATAAATATATAATGTGTCTTTATTTGAAATTAATTAAAATTTTTGTGAATCATTTCCATTTTCGAGAATACTCAATACAAAGGTAATTTTTGAGAAAATATTTTTAATATTGTGGGTTGAACATAAAATACCTCGAAACCTATGAGACTAATTTTTTATGACATAATATATATGTTAATATTAATTTATTTAATAATTAAAATTTGAATTTCTAAGAGATGTAATTAATAGAGGGTGTACATTTTAAATTAATCTATTATAGGGAACGTTACAAAAAAATATCTAGGAGATTGGATTAAATTTTTATTGGACCGAGCCCAAATGGAAATGGGCTAGATATGTGTTCAGATTTTATTGGGTCTAGGAGACAAAAACAAAAAATGAAGGGATGTGAGGGATCTAAACCTGAGTTGGCCGACCCTAATAGAAAACCAGGCTAGGGAAGAGAGAGAAGCCCCTGGTGGGCTGAACGTTAAGAAAAAAAGAAATCATATATGTAGATATAGAAGACAGCTGAAGTTTGATCCAAATAATAGTGGGTCGAACCCATAGAAAAGATCTTTTAGAAAGAAAGATTTTGGTCTAATGAACCTGGTGAGGCCAAGTCCATAGCAAGCGTATAAGAAAAATTTAAAATACTAGTGGGCCAAATCTTCCTAAAATGGATTAGAAGTGAAAGGTTTTGGGTAGGTCGAAGGATGGGAAAGAAAATAAAACTTAGTTTGAGGTAATAAATATGAAATTAATTTTTTATAACATAATATATATGTTAATATTAGTTTGTTTGATGATTAAAATTTGAATTTCTATATTAAATTAATAATTTAATTAAGAGATGTAATTAATAGAGGGTGTATATATTAAATTATTACAAAAAAAATATCTATATAATTAATTTCTGAAACTAAAGAACCATTGTACATAAGCTATTCCAAAATTTTTTTTTTGTGCCCAATAAAATAAAATTGGATTGTTCCATCACTTTATTGGCACTTTTTGTTCTTACAGGACTACTTTTTATACTAACATTTTCACAAGATATAAATTCGTCACTCAAGTATAGACATCATATAATTGATGAAGAATTCTATCAAACTTGTGTCCATAAAGTTAGTGAGAGATGCAACATAGAAGTGTTAGAATACTTTTTTTTCCAAAAAAATTAGGTTAACATGAGTCGAGATTGTTGTTTGAAAATAAAAAATTCCGGGATAAATTATCACCATCTTGTGATGGATGTCGTTTTGTCAATAAAATAATTACAGGCATATGAACCTGTAGCTCACAAAAAAACAAGGAAGTATGGAATGCATATTGAATTACAGAAAGGAAACGCGTGCTCCAATCACTCTTGACAAACGAGTTATAATACATAATCATAGTTGATAATTTCTCCCACATATATCTATTTTTCTGGGCTATTAATGTTAATTTTAATTTGAAGCATATAAAGTATCGAGCTTTTAGCAAGGTATATGTATACTTACAAAGTTATATATTGATATATCCTTCATATATTATTTTATCAAAATATTTAAAAGTTATATATTGTAAAATAATTTAATTTCATCACATAGACCTGGTTAAATTATATGAATTCACAAAAAAATCAGTTGAAAATTAACATTCAAATAATAGGTTATGTATGATATTTCATGAGTTTTTATTAATATGAAAGAAGATTGAATTAGATCAAATAGGCCAAAAAAAAAAAAACAGACTATCTAAATTTATTTGGTTAAATTCAAATTAATTGTAAATATTTTTCCTTACATGAGTTTTAATTAAAAAATAATTAATAAATCTAATAAAAATAAAACTAAATAATAAATTTCATAAACAATAATTATTTATTTAATAGATCATTTATGGAATTAATAAGATAAAATAATAATCTAAGAATATATATACCTTAAAATCTCGGTCCATTTAATCGGGACGGAATGAAATAAAACTCTTTAGGACATCTAATTCCAAATTGAAAATTAAATCAAACTATTGTATTCTAATTCGTTCTATTTAATTTCATCTAATATTAATTGTCTAGTATATGCCGAATTTTACCACTACTATAAACTCTAGGTACCATAACAGACTTTGCACTGAACTTGCTAATGAGTCCAATGATCTGCCCAAATAAGGAAAATTTGACCCATAATTTGAGGGATTGGAGAAATATTTTCTTTTGTTTTTCTCTTTTTGAATGATTGGGCAAATATTTTCAATCTTGTGGATTGAATATAAAATACCTCAAAGCCAATAAATATGAGAGTAATTTTTTTTAACATAATATATTTGTTAATATCATTTTGCTTAATGATTAAATTTTGAATTTCTATCTTAAATTAATAATTTAATTAAGAGATATAATTAATGAAGGGTGTACATATTAAATTAATCTATTACAGCGAGCATTACAAAAAAGTATCTATCTAATTAGTCGTTGAAACTAAAGAACTATTGTACACAAGCTATTCCAAAAACTAAAGAACCACTGTACACAAGCTATTCCAAAAACTTTCTTTTGGTCCCAATAAGGCAAAATTGGATTGTTCCTTCAATTTTCTGGCACTTTTTGTCACTGCAGGACTACTCTTTATACCGATATTTTCACAAAATATAAGTTTGTCACCCAAGTATGGACACCATATAATTGATGAGGAATTCTATCAAACTTGTGTCCATAAAATTAATGGGAGATGCAACATTGAAGTGTTAGAATATTTTTTTCTCAAGAAAATAAGGTTAACGTGAGTCGAAATCGCTGTTTGAAAATAATATATTCTAGGATCGATTGTCACCATCTTGTGGTGGATATCGTTTTGTCAATGAAACAGTTGCAGACATATGAACTTGTAGCTCACAAAAAAAAAACAAGAAAGTATGGAACTATTGCATATTGAATTATGGGAAGGAAGTACATGCTCCCATCTCTCTTGACAAATGAGTTATAAAACATAATTGTAGTTTATAATTTTTCCTATATATGTCCATTTTTTTGGATTATTAACAATAATTTTAATTTGAAGCGTATAAAATATCGAGTTTTTAGCAAAGTATATATATCTACAAAGTTATATATTGATATATATCCTTCATATATTGTTTCATCAAAATATTTGAAAAGTTATATATTGCAAAATAATTTAATTTTATCACATAGACCTAGTTTGTAACAACCCCAGTTTTCAAAGGTGGTTGTTATACTAATCAAACATGTAAGATTTATTCACATTATTTTTAATAAATAACACATCAAATCTCAAGACATCAACCTGCATAAATTTTCATTCCATTTGAAACTCATGTATACATATATATACTCGTGTATACTAATTCTCATTTACCTCATTTACAATGCCAAACTAGATTATCAAGTGTTAATAATGGAAGTATAAGTAATTCCATCTAAATGAGACATGTATATGTGTAATGATATCAAAACAATCTCATACCATGCTCTAAATCAACGATAATTGCTCTATGGTACGCCTTACTTATTCCAAAGTTTGAACACACGCTTCTTGTACATCCGATTCTTACTCTTGTTTTATCTGCTCTGTAATATATAACATGTAATGAGCTATATAGCCCAGTAAGTAAAATTTAAAATTCACATCAAAACAAGTAAAAAATTTACATCTAACTTCCCGGTACTGGGCATTATCCAACTTAACCATTTCCCTTCCTTTCTCTCACTATCATTGGTCATATATGTAGTCTCTGCATTCAGCATAGCAAACCCTAACCCATTACAACAAGTTTTTGCTCTGCTTACTCCTAATTTCCCTCCTAAAAAGTCATCTATTCACAACCATATACCTCCATTTGCCTGTCCCTAATTCTTCCCAACTTAGTCTACCCCTAGCAGGTCTATTTTCCTTTAACCATAATTTGCCCAGTATCTTAGTCTAACTCCCACCGTAAACCTCTCCTCAACTTCTTAAATTTGCCTAATGGAGCACCAACGCCTCTCAAATTATTAAGAACACCCTAACCAAACTCCCTACGTTTTTCTCTTCAGTTCAGCCCGTATTTCCCCCCTCTTCCCCTGATTTATTTTATTTCCCACATCCCCTATCCTAATTTCTACCCCTAACGCTAATTACCATCAATCCAGCTTCCCTCTTGACATATTTACAACATTTCCTTGGTGCTTAAGCCACTGGATATTCACCCATTCCACAGTTATAGCCATTAGATGTACCAAGATTGCAAACATAAAAGAAAAGAGAAAAGTAACTAAAACGAAGAAGAAAGAAGGAAAAAAATATAGATAAATAATTAGTTCTTGGGTCATCAAACCCTCGACCCAGCCACTGGGCCACAATAGAATCCCATATTCCTTCACCTCCAGATCATAGAACCGCAAATATTACAATTGCCCACCAATTGCATGTCAATGCCAATCACACACACCTGACGCATCGAACCCTCGACCCAACCACTAGGCCATAATAGAATCCTATATTCCTTCAAATTTGGATCACAGAATGGTAAATATTACAATTTCCCACCAACGACATATCAATGCCAATCACACACACTCAGGGCATCGACCCCTCAACCAAATAACTGGGCCTACTGTATTGTAATTTTAGCATATTCCAAGCACAACAAGCACATGAACACAATGAATATACTATAGTAAAGCAAATGTGTAAATCCCCAAGCATTAAACGTATGAGGGTCACCATGCATTTTTTAAAAAATATTCACCAAGAAAATACATATATATATAAATCGACACACATTTCAATTTTCCTCTTCCCCCTCTCTTCTCTTAATTAGTTCGGTTAGCCATTTTTTCCTCTCTCTGTCCAAGCTTAATTAATCACAGAATTTTCTCCATTCCCTTAGTTCAGAACCTCTTTAAACTAATCCAGTAAAGACCTCCCAGTTTTGAGCTCCTTCCCACAAACTTTTACTCTGTCTCTCTTTTCGTTCTTCTCTATTATTATTAGGAACTTTAACATAACTATCTTTGCCTCCTAGATCCTCCTCCTGAATCAGTTCTATACCACCCAAACACAAAAAGAAGAAATCACAAAGAACTTATAATGTAAATTTCTATTTGAGCAATGAAGAGCAAATGGTACTTGCTTCTCGGATATGTATAATGATGATTCAACACAGTCTCTCCTTCCTCTCCCTACACCCCCGCATCAATGATGTTGCTCTGGTAAGTTCACTTATTGTTCACCCTCCCCTTAGCTTCTTTCGATATCACTATTCCCTCTCTCTTTTTCTCTCTAGGTCACCACTCTCATTCTCCCTCAAGTTTCCTCTCCTCTCTTTATACTAAACTCATCCTCCCCCCTTGTTGTGTTACAGGTGAGAAGAGAAAAGGGAGGTCATTCAGGCTTGGGGCTAGGCCTATGGGCTTAGGTCTTTTGGATTGGGCTGAAGAAAACATTGTGCTAGCTGGGTGTTACAAATCTCTCCTTTAAAAAAAAAAGATTGGGTTCTCAAAATTTACGAGCAGGGGTTCAAAACATATTTACTCATTTCCAAGTTCTTCCTCAACTTGGTGGTGTCGTTATAATGTTTAGTTTGTAAACACTTCTTTCCTAACTTCTATGACTAAGGTATAATTGTTAGGATTTGGTCTCTTAATTCTAAATATTTTAACAGTTATAGTTATTAGTGTCTCACTGTAATTTCTTTAGAATTTTTTATCAAGCAAAAGGAATATTGATGTGATCTTAGACAACCTATAATTAGTTCTAAAAATGAAACCTTGCATCAATGAGGAATGCCCAGAATAGGAGAGTAGTTTCATCCCTGAACGCTGTCCTAATTGGGATTATTCTAATAGATGGCCCAAGTTTGTCCAAGCTAGAATGCTTAAGGCCCAAGTAAGATTAATGGGTTTGAAGAATTGTAAGAAAGCCCACGCTCGAGGAGGAGGGCCACACGTGCGCCGAAAAAGTGGCCCAGCCCATATGGCCCATGAACATGCACATGTGCCCACATGAATCGTGTGTTTGAGTGCCAGGAGCGCCCACGCACGCGACCCTCTAGGGCCGCATGGAACCAACCACACGCGCGTAGGCCCAAGGGGCCAAACACTTGCACCCCACGCGGACAGGCCTGCAGACAGCCCAAACGGCCCAAGCCTAGCCTGTGCTTCTCGCGGGCCTCTTCTCGCACAACCCGCGCAGCCCAACTGGGCCGGCCCATCCGGGTAGCCAAAACCAGCCGACCCCTCTTTTTCCCTTTTTAAAATATTTAAATTACTTAATATTTATTTATTTTATTATTTTAAAATATTTTAAAAGGCTTGGGACCTACTTTTCAAAATACCCATGTGTTAAAATTAATTTTCACATATTTTTTAAATGGATTTCACATGGGATAAGTACGGATTTAAATTAATTATTATTTTAATTATAAATCTATAGGATTATTTAATTAATTTATTTAGGATATAATAATTATTTTATTTTATATTTATCTTACATTAAGATAGAATTTTATCTAGGATATTATTTTATTAATTATCTGAAGATTTTTGTACTCATCTAGATTGTCCGGGAAAGGCTATAAATACACATTTACCCCTAGGATGTAAAACACACATTTGAGAATAAGTTTGAGAGAATTCTTGAGAGTTTTAACTTTTTTTCTTTTATCATTTTTGCTAAAAATTAACTTCTTCAAGTTTTTCGGGAAGAAGGAGTATTTAGAAGTCTTGTTGAGTCAATGAGCGATGATCAACTTATAGGTAACTCTGTGATTTTTTTTTTCTTGTTTATTTCTCTAGTATTTGTTTTTACTTTCCTTTAGGATTATAGATTTAATTAGAGAGAAGAGTTTAATTCTAGGTGGTTATTTTTTTGGTATTGCATACGCTGAGTGAGTTTCAAGAGTAAATTCGATCCTCCCCCATACCTTATCGCGTCATCTGGTGTAAGAGCTTTGGCTCCTTGAAACCTAAATCTATCTTTATTTGATTTAGCATTTTGTTCTTAAATTAGCACTCAAAATTATTTGATTATTAATTCATATTGCATCCTGCTTGAATTCATATCTATCCGTTCAATTCAAGTAGTTCGTGTTATTATTCAAAAAAAAAATTATATATCCAAAATTACCAAAAATGCCCTAGTTGCACCCTATAAGACAATTGGCACATGTTTGCATTTTGTATCACAAAAGCAAAATAACTGCCTACTTGGTGATCGGAAATCATTTGAGAAATCAAAGGCAAAGTATGTTGCCTAACTCGTGTGAGCGAAAACTTTTATTTTCTTTCCGCACACTATCCACATTTAATTCTAAATTGCATTTCTGTAATCTGCATCAATGTTGCATAAAGAAACTTAATCGGTCGTAGATCGTAGCCGATAAATTGGGTGTAGTATAAGAAGATACACCTACTAATTATATCCATCAAGATTGATCAGATCCTTATGCATCAGTCCAAATTGTCATTCTTTGTGATCTATATTTTTGTTTTCTTTATTTTATGACTGTTACATAATTAAGTGACTAATTATTACTAGTTGTTTAACGCATAAAGAGCACACCATTCTTTTTTTCTGTGTGTTTGTTTCTGAGCTTCAGTAGAAATCAGAATCCTTTAGGGTTCCTTGTGTCATAAGGACTAACGTGTAGACCTGATTTAAGTGATTTCGATTTCAAATGCTCAACTCGACAGAGGAAGCTGTCAACTGAGAGATTGCAAGGTAAACATGAGTGAAGGTGAGGGAGATATTTTCTTTCATTAACCTTTACCTTGCAGGAAAATTCACTATGTTTCAATAAAGTGACATGCTTTCATTCCGAGAAAGTATCATTGTTGTCCGAAGGGTCATGAACCTATAAGCCCAATGAGGGGACAACGACCAGAGGGAGAACATATTCCACACGCGATGCCTTGTCCATGATAAGGTATGTGGAATGATCATTGATAGTGGTAGCAGTGCTAATGTGGCAAGCACTCTATTCGTGAAAAGAGCAAGGTTGACATGCATCAAGCATCCAAATCCTTATCGGTTACAGTGGTTGAATGAGTGTGGCGAAATTCAAGTTACCAAACAAGTCATAGTATCGTTCTTCATCGAAAAATATCACGACGAGGTATGTTGTGATATCGTACCTATGCATGCTAGTCACCTGATACTTGGAAGACCTTGTAGTTTAATAGACAGGTACAACATTACGGCCGCACCAATTGATATTCACTGAGAAAGGAAGGTTTGAATCATGTCCTTACATCTTTATCAACAAAAGAGGCACATGAAGATCATGTTAAAATTAAATAGTCCTTTAATGAATACTCAAGAAGTGTAGAAGAAAAAAAGAAGGCCATAGAGAAAGTCAATGGCCCATTAAGCATAAAGGATGCCCAACAGACAGCTAAAGATGGTCCATTGCGAGGAAGACCAAGATAGAAAACAAAGGAGTGTCCTGAAGACAGAGACATAATGTTGAGGAATATCTCTTATGAAAAGGGACGTTAAATTGTAATTACCTACAGGGAGATTCATTTTGACCTTAACCACTCTTTTTAAAGTCGTACTGTTTTTCTCTTACAAATAATTACCATAGTAAGTGGTCTACGAAGATTTGATCAAGATCCTAGAGGAATTATGAATGAAGTCATGACGTGCATCAACAACAAAGCAAACATGCCAGGGAGGTATGTGTGTTTCCTACTATAATCCCTAATCTTTTCCCTTGTGATGAAGGCTCAGATTTGAGGATTAATCTTTTTAAAGAAAGGAGAGATGATGTGATCCCAGACAGCTTAGAATTAGTTCAAAAAATACAACCTTACATCAATGAGGAACGCCCAGAATAGGAGAGTAGTTTCATGTTTGAACACTTTCCTAATTGGAATTATTCCAAAAGATGGGCCAAGTTTGTCCAAGCTAGAAGGCATAAAGTGCAAGTAAGATTAATGGACTTAAAGAATTGTAAAAAAGCCCATGCCTAAGGAGGAGGCCCACACGTGCGCCAAACAAGTGACCTAGCTCGCACGACCCATGAACATGCATGCATGCCCATACGGATCGCGCGCGCAGGCCCAAGGGGCCGAACACCCGTACCCTGCGCGGACGGGCCCGTAGATGGCCCAAATGGCGCAAGTCAGTTCCGCACGCACGCAGGCCCAAACGGCTGAACACCCACACCCCTCGCGGACGGGCCCACGAACAGCCCAAATGACCCAATCCCAGCCCGCAATTCTTGCAGGCCTCCTCCCTCGCAACCCGCACGAACCAGCCGATCCGGCCCATCCGAGTAGCCCAAATCGGCCGTCCCCTCTTTTCCCCCTTTTAAAATATTTAAATTACCTAATTCTTATTTATTTTATTATTTTAAAACTTTTAAAAGGCTTAGGACCCACTTTTCATAATATCCATGTGTTAAAATTAATTTTCACATGGTTTTTAAAAGGATTTCACATGGGATAAATATGGATTTAAATTAATTATTATTTTAATTATAACTCTATCCGTTAATATTAATTAATTAATTAATTTGAGATAGAATAATTATTTTATTTTGAATTTATCCTACATTAAGATAGAATTTTATCTTAGATATTATTTTATTAATTATCTGAAGATTTTTGTACTCATCTAGATTGTTCGGGAAAGGCTATAAATAGACCTTTGCTCCTATGATGTAAAACACACATTTGAAAATAAATTTGAGAGAATTCTTGAGAGTTCTGGCTTTTCTTCTTTTAGTATTTTTGCTAAAAATTAGCTTCTTTAATTTCTTCAAGAAGTAAGAGTCTTTAGAAGTCTTGTTGAGTCAAAGAGTAGGGATCAACATATTAAGTCTGTGACATTTTTTCTTTCCTTGTTTATTTCCCTAATCTTTATTTTTACTTCCCTTTAGGATTGTAAATTCAATTAGAGGGAAGAGTTTAATTCTAGGTGGTTATTATTTCGGTATTACATACATTGAGTGAGTTTCAGGAGTAGATTCGATCCTTCCCATACCTTTTTGCGTCAAATACTGTCTTGGGCTATAATGATCTTCAAAATTCATTAACGTCTAATGTTTTCCAATCATAGTGTATGCAATTGTTATTACTGTACTACATGTTTTGAAAACATCATTTCCTATTCTCATTACATGGATCAATTTTTGATTACCTATAAACCTTATCACTGTGGTACATCTGCAGTCTCCCAAGTTTCCCATGTCTACTTTAAGCTATTGTTTCCTAATTTTTGAAATTCAATATTTGATTATTTGGAGTATATTATCTTAAATCTTTAATAAACCCTCTAAGTATCACCAACATAGACATCATTCGTAAGGGCTTAGGGTTTTAATCTACTGTGGCTGTTCGTATTCATATAGGAAAGTTCACCAATACAGCGGTTTACTTTTACTATTCTGTTTCATATTCACATCCTCCAGGATAGGTGTGTACAAAACTAAATGGGTGTGATGGTTTTTGAAGTAACAGATGTTATTTGTGGTTCCTTATCATACTAGAGTTTTCAAGATCCTTTTTCCCTTTTTCTTATAATTATTGGCATCTTCATGAATTTTCTTTAGTTGAATCGTACTATTCTTCTAAATCCGTCAAGGCTAAATGATTCTTAATATACCCCAATACTTGATCAACTTATTCTTAAAGTCCCTTTGAATGTACATGGTAAGCATGGAATCCACGGCTATTGTCAAGAATCATTAGGAATTACTTGGGGGAAGGGTTCATTTATGAGTTTTATTTATGAGTGATTAAATTTGGTTTTATCTCTTGCAGGATTAGGTATTACACTTTTGAGTTTTCAAAATTTTTAAGTGATCACTCTTAAATATGACCTTAAGATATGAGTTACTTGTTTATCATATTATTGATTTCTCCTTGTTGGTTCAGAGAGAAATCTTCCATGTGTGGTGGGTTATGGGTCTACTACACTTCTGCTGTGCTACTCTAATAATATTTATTTGGGAGTCTATCCTAATATATTAGTATATTGTACTACTTTGTGTTCCCTTTAGGTATATGAGAACTATATGCTGGATTTATCGTTATTTTATTAATGATTTATTTGTCATAACATGTCCATAGTGTCATGGCTTTCTTCTAAGTTTGTAGCAAATCTAGAAAGATTCCTAGTTAGGCTTACTTTGTTTCACTAACTAAAATCACTTTGCATTCACCAAGTATATGATTTATTCATTCTCCTCAAAGCACATGATTACTTAATGACTTATAATTTTAAATCGTGATTGTATCCCTATTTGGAACTTTGCTAGTAGCTTTCGAACAAGTACGGTACCCATTCTTCCTAGGGAATATTCAAAAGGAATTTCTAAAATCCATCAAAGTCTTGATATGTATCAGGTCTCCCAACATCCTTGGATATTAGGAAAGGTTCAAAAAGCATAACTGGTCGTTCAAATATTTCTTTAGTTTATTGTTTTTCCTAGTCACTAGAGAACTTAGAAAAGATATTTTGCTAGAGATTTCTCCATGTTATTTGTGCATTTAAAAATTCTCCTTACAGTCTCTATTCAAATTTGGTTTGTCCCATTTTTGCTTCCTACTTTGAGGTGGAATTTATCGCTCCTATTTGCACTTCCTATTCCTTAACACTATCTCTTACATGCCCACATGTTTTACTTCTCAGCCCTACTTTCTCTAAAATGTTTCCTAATGTTTGTATACTTCATATAGTCCAAACCCTCATGAATCAAAGGAGGCCAACAAAAGTTGCTCTGATACCAACTGTAACAATCCCAGTTTTCAAAGGTGGTTGTTATACCAATCAAACTTGTAAGACTTATTCACATTCTTTTCAATAAATAACACATCAAAACTAAAGACATCAACCTGCATAAATTGAAAATTAAATCAAACTATTATATTTTAACTCGGTTTATTTAATTCTATCTAATATTAATTTTTTTAGTATATACCGAATTTTACTACTACTATAAATTCTAGGTAACATAACAAACTTTGCACTGAACTTGCTAACGAGTCCAATGGTCTCCCCAAATAAGGAAATCTGCCCTGTAATTTTGGGGGTTAGAGAAATATTTTCTTTTGTTTTTCTCTTTGAGAAAGATTGGGCAAATATTTTCAATCTTCTAGATTGAACATAAAATACCTCAAAGCCAATAAATATGAAATTAATTTTTTATAACATAATATATAAAACAATATTAGTTTGTTTAATGATTAAAATTTGAATTTCTATATTAAATTAATAATTTCATTAAGAGATGTATTTAATGAAGGGTGTACATATTAAATTAATCTATTATAGCGAGTGCTACAGAAAAGTATCTATATAATTAATCGCTGAAACTAAAGAACCACTGTATATCAGTTATTCCACAAACTTTCTCTTGGTCCCAATATGGTAAAATTGGATTGTTCCTTCAATTTTCTAGCACTTTTTGTCGCCGCATGACTACTTTTTATACCGACATTTATACAAGATATAAGTCCGTCACCCAAGTATGGACATCATATAATCGACGAGGAATTCTATCAAACTTGTGTCCATAAAGTTAATGGGAGATGCAGCATTGAAGTGTTAGACTCTTTTTTTCTTAGAAAAATAAGGTTAATGTGAGTCGAAATTGTTGTTTGAAAATAATAGATTCTGGGATAAATTGTCACCATGTTGTGGTAGATGTCGTTTTGTCAAGGAAAGAGTTGGAAGCATATGAACTTGTAGCTCACATAAAAAGCAAGGAAACATGGAACTATTGCATATTGAATTATGGGAAGGAAGCACATGTTCCAATCTCTCTTGATAAATGAGTTATAATACATAATTATAGTTTATAATTTTTCATGTATATGTCCAATTTTTTGGATTATTAACAATAATTTTAATTTGAAGCGTATAAAGTATCGAGCTTTTAGCAAGGTATATATATATATCTAGAAAGTTATGTATTGATATATCCTTCATATATTGTTTTGTCAAAATATTTGAAAAGTTATATTGCAAAATAATTTAATTTCATTACAAATACCTAGTTAAATTATATAAATTCACAAAAAAAATCAATTGAAAATTAACATTTAAATAGTAAGTTATATATTAAAAAAGATTGAAAAAAAGATATTTCGTGAGTGTTTATTAATATGACAAAAGATTGAATCAGACCAAATAGACAAAAAAAAAAAAAGAACAACAAAGATTATTTAAATTCATTCGGTTAAGCTCAAATTAAATTGTATATTTTTTTTCGTTACATGATTTTTTGATTAAAAAATAATTAATAAATCTAATAAAGATTAAACTAAATAACAAATTTCATAAACAATAACTATTCATTTATTAGGCCACTTATGGAATTAACAAGACAAAATAATAATATTAGAATATATATGTATATATCTTAAAATCTCAATCCATTTATATGGATGGATACAAATAAAAATTTTTAGGACCCTAATTCCAAATTGGAAATTAAATCAAACTATTATAATTTAATTCGGTCTATTTAATTCCATCCAATATTAATTTTTTAAGCATATACCGAATTTTACCACTACTATAAATTCTAGGTAACATAACAAACTCTGCACTGAACTTGCTAACGAGTCCAATGGTCTCCCCAAATAAGGAAATCTGCCCCGTAATTTTGGGGGGTTAGAGAAATATTTTCTTTTGTTTTTCTCTTTGAGAAAGATTGAGCTAATATTTTCAATCTTCAGGATTGAACATAAAATACCTCAAAGCTAGTAAATGTGAAATTAATTTTTTATAACATAATATATACGACAATATTAGTTTAATTGATAATTAAAATTTTTATTTTTATCATAAATTAATAATTTAATTGAGAGATGTAATTAATGGGGGTTGTACATTTTAAATTAATCTAGTATAAAGAGCATTAAAAAAAATCTATATAATTAATCTCCGAAACTAAAGAACTATTGTATACAAGCTATTCTAAAAACTTTTTCTTAGTCTCAATATGGCAAAATTAGATTGTTCTATCACTTTTCTAGCACTTTTGGTTGCCGCCAAGCTACTTTTTATACCAACACTTTCACAAGATAGAAGTTCATCACCCATGTATGAACATCATCTAATTGATGAGGAATTCTTTCAAATTTGTATCGATAAAGTTAATGGGAGATGCAACATAGAAGTGTTAGAATACTTTTTATCTCACTAAATTCAGGTTAACATGAGATGAGATTGTTGTTTGAAAATAATAGACATGAGGATAGATTGTCCCCATCTTCTGGTAGATGTCACTTTGTCAATGAAATAGTTACAGGGATATGAACTTGTAGCTCGTAAAAAAAAAGGAAATATAGAACTAATGCATATTGAATTATAGGAAGGAAGCAATGAGTTATAATACATAACTGTAGTTTATAATTTATCCTGTATATGTCCATTTTTCTGGACTATTAATAATAAATATAATTTTAAGCGTATAAAGTATAGATCTTTTAGTAAGGTAAATATAAATGTATATCTACAAAGCTATATATTGATATATCCTTCATATACTGTTTTATTAAAATATTTTAAAAGTTATAAATTGCTAAATAATTTAATTTTATGGAATACACCTGGTTAAATTATAAAAATTCACAAAGAAAAAAATCATTCGGAAATTAATACTCAAACAATATGTTATGTATGATATTTCTTGGATGTTTATTAATATAAAACAGGATTGAATCAAAATGAATACAAAAAAAAACCACAAAGACAATCGAAATTCTTTTGGTTCAGTTCGAAATAAATTTTACATTTTTTGCTTACATGATATTTTTAATTAAAAAATAATTAATAAATCTAATCAAAATAAAAAGTAAATAATAAATTTCATAAACATTAATTATTCATTTAATGTGTAATTTACAGAATTAATAAAACAAAACAATAATCGAAGAATACATATATCTTAAAATGTCATTCCATCTAATATGAAAGGAATCATATAAAATTTTTCTGGACCTTTAATTCCAAATTGAAAATTAAATTAAACTACTGTATTCTAATTCGTTCTATTTAATTCCATCTAATATTAATTATTTAGTATATGCCGAATTTTACCACTATTCTAAACTCTAGGTACCATTACAAACTTTGCATTGAACTTGCTAATGAGTCCAATGGTCTGCCCAAATAAGAAAAATCTGACCCATAATTTGAGGGATTGGATAAACATTTTCTTTTGTTTTTCTCTTTTTGAATGATTGAGCAAATATTTTGAATTATGTGAATTGAACATAAAATACCTCAAAGCCAATAAATATGAAAGTAATTTTTTTATAACATAATATATTTGTTAATATAAGTTTGCTTGATGATTAAAATTTGAATTTTTATATTAAATTAATAATTTAATTAAGAGATCTAATTAATTAAGGGTGTACATATTAAATTAATTTATTATAGCGAGCGTTACAGAAAGTATCTATATAATTAGTCACTGAAACTAAAGAACCATTGTACACAAGCTATTTTGAAAACTTTCCCTTGCTCCCAGTATGGCGAAATTGGATTGTTCCATCACTTTTCTGGCACTATTTTTCGCCGCAGGACTGCTTTTTGTACCGGCACTTTCAGAGGATATAGCCCCGTCACCCAAGTCCGAGCATCATATAGTCGATGAGGAATTCTTTCAAACTTGCGTCCAGAAAGTTAACGGGAGATGCAGCTTGAAGTGCTGGGATACCTTTTAGCTCCCAAAAATCAGCTCAACGTGAGTCGAGATTGTTGTTTGAAAATAATAGAGTCCGAGATAGACTGTCACCATATTTTGGTGGATGTTGTTTTGTCAATGAGACAGTTAGAGGCATATGAACCTGTAGCCCACAGCAAAAGCAAGGAAGTATGGAACTATTGCATAACGAATTACGGGAAGGAAGCCCATGCTCCGATCTCTCTTGACAAATGAGTTATAATACATTAATTGTAGTTTATAATTTCTCCTGTATTTGTCCATTTTTCTGGACTATTAATAATGATTTTAATTTCAAGCATATAAAGTATAGAGCTTTAAGCAAGGTATATATGTATCTACAAAGTTGCACATTGACATATCCTTGATATATTGTTTTATCAGAATATTTGAAAAGTTATATGTCCCAAAATAATTTAATTTTATCAAATGGACGGGGTTAAATTTTTTTTTTTATGAATTCATGGAGAAAATATCATTAGAAAATTAACACTCAAACAGTAAGTTATGTATGGCATTTCATGGGTGTTTGTTGATATTAAAAAGGAGACAATCAGTCCGAATAGGGCCAGAAAAAAAAAACGCTAACGCTATCTAAATTTATTCGGTTCAGCTCAAATTAAATTCTATATATTTTTTTCCTCACATGATGTTTTTAATTAAAATAAATAAATAAACCTAATAAGAACAAAACTAAATAATAAATTTCGTAAACCATACTTATTCACTTAATATGTAATATACGGAATTAACAAAACAAAACAATAATCTAAGAATATACATATCTTAAAATCTCAATCCGTTTTGTTTGGAAGGAATCAATAAAAATTTTTAGGACCTCCAATTACAAATTGAAAAATAAATCAAACTACTATATTCTTATTGATCTATTTAACTCAATCTAATAATAACATTTTAGTACATACTGAATTTTAGCACTATTGTAAATTCTAGGTCCCATAACAAACTTCGCACTTAACTTGCTGACGAGTCCAATCAACCTGCCCAAATAAGGAAAACCTGCCTCGTAGTTTGAGGCATTGGAGAAATATGTTCTTTTGTTTTTCTCTTTGAGAAAGGTTGGACAAATATTTTAATCCCGTGGATCGAACGTAAAATACCTCAAAGCCAATAAATATGAAATTAATTTTTTATAAGGTAATATGTATGTCAATATTAGTTCGTTTAACTATTAAAATTTGAATTTCTATCTTAAATTAATAACTTAATTAATGGATGTAATTAACGGAGGAGGGTGTAGATGTTAAATTAATATGTTATAGTGAGCGTTATAAAAAAAACATCTATATAATTCATCTCTAAAATTGAAGAACCATTGTACACAAGCTATTTTGAAAACTTTCCCTTGCTCCCAGTATGGCGAAATTGGATTGTTCCATCACTTTTCTGGCACTATTTTTCGCCGCAGGACTGCTTTTTGTACCGGCACTTTCAGAGGATATAGCCCCGTCACCCAAGTCCGAGCATCATATAGTCGATGAGGAATTCTTTCAAACTTGCGTCCAGAAAGTTAACGGGAGATGCAGCATTGAAGTGCTGGGATACCTTTTAGCTCCCAAAAATCAGCTCAACGTGAGTCGAGATTGTTGTTTGAAAATAATAGAGTCCGGGATAGACTGTCACCATATTTTGGTGGATGTCGTTTTGTCAATGAGACAGTTAGAGGCATATGAACCTGTAGCCCACAGCAAAAGCAAGGAAGTATGGAACTATTGCATAACGAATTACGGGAAGGAAGCCCATGCTCCGATCTCTCTTGACAAATGAGTTATAATACATTAATTGTAGTTTATAATTTCTCCTGAATTTGTTCACTTTTCTGGACTATTAATAATGATTTTAATTTCAAGCATATAAAGTATAGAGCTTTAAGCAAGGTATATATGTATCTACAAAGTTGCACATTGATATATCCTTGACATATTGTTTTATCAGAATATTTGAAAAGTTATATGTCGCAAAATAATTTAATTTTATCAAATGGACAGGGTTAAATTTTTTTTTTTATGAATTCATGGAGAAAATATTTATTTGGCTTTGGTTTTTTCTTTTTCCTCAGTTTTTATGTTTTTATTCTGGCTTTGGCAATTGAATTGCAAACCTCAGGCTTGTCTTGCCCACTAACAAATATGATAACCACAGAGACAAAGAGCTTGTGGTTACTTCTTTGGCCATTGTTGAGCTTCTGAATTCTATTATGTCTTCCATAAACCTTCTAAATGGATCTGACAAATTCAGCTAAAAATTATATTCTATGGCCAGCATATGGAATAAGGTTAAATGAGTTTTATTTATTAGATAAGGACCTAACATCACACCAGGATCTTAAACACACTTGAAAATCTCATACTGTTGAGATCCTAAAAAATCATGAATAGTTACAATAGTTGATAACAACTCTCATGTACTCGAATAGTCATGGTTGATCGGATTCTCATGTACTCTTTTGTGTCCATAAATAATAATTGTAAATCAAAACGAAGATACGTAATTTTTGAAGAATAAAATCTCAGTTTATTATTCTCTCTAAACTTTATATCCCTCTCTCTCTTCTCTTCTCTCTCTGTTATCTCTTCTCTCTATATATTTTTCTCTTTCTCTCTCTAACAACCTCTCTCTATATATATTTCTCTCTCTTTCTAAAACATTTTTCTTTCTCTCTCTATTTCTTTCTCCCTCTAAAATCTCCACTCTCTCTTTCTCACAAACTCTCTTCTTCTCTCTTCCCAACTTCCTCTCTTCTCTCTTTTCAGAATCTTCTTTTCTTCCCTAAAATTCAAATTCTGCACCAATATTTTCTTAAATTCAACTTCTGCCCCACTATTTCCTCAAATACAAATTTTGCCCCAATATTTTCTAAATTTTAGATTCTGCCCAACCTTTCAAATTTTCTCATAATCACCCCAAAATCATTCAAAGTTTAATATTTTTCTAAATTGAAGGTCCGGTGAATTACATGTCAAAACCAGATCCTAACAATTTAGTATCAGAGGCAGGTTCTAGATCCCAATGGGAGCCGATGATGGCCGACATTGCGAAATTTTCGATCAGATAGAGGAAAAACTCAATCTGATGATCCAGTTGTTGAGTGGTGACGTTACCTCTCTGGAGGACGCAAAACCAATGGCCTCTATTGCAGCTGTGCGCGAAGTGCAGAGTGGGACTCTTCTTTTCCCTATGGGGCATGACGAAGAAGATGAAACAAAAAGGGGTAAACTGGCTTTTAACAAGGCAAACCCTAAAACCGGTTCAATGACTAAATCAGTTGAAAAAACACTAAAACTGTTGGTTCGAGCCGGACTAATTCAAAGACAATATGAGGCCAGACTAAACCCGTGTCAAACCGAATTAGTTTATTGAACCAAACCGATCAGACCCCAGTGGACCGAATCGAACCACTCAATCTCTCTGTCACTCATATTCCCTTGTTCTCTCTTGGTCTCTCACTGATGAAAACAAAACAGAAGAAGGAGAAGCGGAAGAAGAGGAAGTGGAAGAAGAAAAAACAGAAGAAAAATGAAAAAAAAAGTGGGAAAGGAAACAAAAGAAGCGAAAGAAGAAAAGATACAAAAGATCCACATGAAGTTCTTCGGTAGCACATTAAAATATATACATATATATAAATTAATAATATCTATATATAATCATAATAAATAGTAATAATATCCTTAGATAGCAAATGTTGGAAGCTGAATTTCAACCTTGGGGACAAGGTTGATATCCAAGGAGAAGAAATTGTTGAGATCCTAGAAAATCATGAATAATTGTAATGGTTGATAAGAATTCTCACGTACTCAAATAGTTGCAATGGTTGATAAAAATTCTCATGTAACCTTTCATGTTTATAAATAATAGTTGTAAATCAAATCTAAGGAATGTAATTTTTGTAGAATAAAATCTCAGTTTATTATTCTCTCTCTAAACTTTCTATCTCTCTTATCTCTTCTCTCTTCTCCCTGTTATCTCTTCTCTCTATAAATTTCTCTTTCTCTCTCTAAAAGCCTCTCTCTATATATATATTTCTCTCTTTCTCTCTCTAACAGTCTCTCTGTTTCTAAGACAATCTTTCTTTCTCCCTCTAAAATCTCCACTCTCTCTCTTACAAACTCTCCTCTCTCCCTGACTTCCTCTCTTCTCTCTTTTCAGAATCTTCTTTTCTTCCCTAAAATTCAAATTCTGCACCAATATTTTCTTAAATTTAACTTCTGCCCCACTATTTCCTCAAATACAGATTCTGTCCCAATAGTTTCTCAATTTCAAATTCTGCCCCAACCTCTCAAATTTTCTCAGAATTACCCCAAAATCATTTAAATTTATATATTTTTAACTAACTAATTATTATATATATTATTACTTTAACTGAAAATTTAAATATATTATCATTTTTTTATTTTTAAAAATTATAAGGAAACATCAAATTCAATTTCATCTGAAGATAAATCAGGCTTATAGTCCTTGAGGACGAGCAGGGATCCTTTCAAATTCCATACTTCACGACTGCAGACTCTTTTCTTATCTTCCTCTTGATATATATATATATATATATATATATATATAGGTAAACACTACGGACATCTCTTTTATTATATATGGTGTTCTTCCCTTGTTAATAGATATGGATAAGCTCTGTACAGTATAGGACAGGTAAGCTGCGTAAAACCTATGAACAGCCACCATTAATCAAAGTCAGAGCCATACTTTACAAATTAAAATTCATGAAATAATTTCCCACATCTCCACCGAGCCGCCTCATATGCTATATAAATACCCTACAACCTCAGGAACTCATCCTCACTTGTTCTATTGAATTTTACATATAAGAGAAACAAAAACAATTTAGAGAAAAAGGAATGGCGTCTGAATTCCCAAGTAAGTACGGATCAACTCTTCTTTTCATATATAAGGGTAATTAATTAGTGCACAATTATAAGAAATTATATACATATACATATATGTATGGGTGTTGCAGGTAAAAACTCATGGCCGGAACTTGTTGGGAAAAACGGAGATGAGGCAGGGGAAACCATAAAGAGAGAAAATCCAAATGTCTTGGAAGCCATCGTGTTGTTGGAAGGAACTCCGGTGATCAAGAATTTTAGCTGCAACAGGGTTTGGGTTTAGGTAAGCGATTGCAAGATTGTTACTCTAGTTCCTACTATAGGCTAACATTGCCCCACGTAATTTCATATAATAAATGTAATAATACATGGGCTAGTTTCTTGACTGATCTAGCTTCCATTGTAACCAAATAAATAAATAAGTAGTTTTTATTTAATTTTCAATAATTAGTAAATTCTCTTATGTTATTTTTCTTTAGATATTTATTTGAATAATTGGAAATAAATAAATGTGACTGATATTTTATGTGATTTAATAGTTTATTATATATTAATATTATATCCTATTTTCTAATTATATACAATTTGGATTTTAATTTGATTTAAAAATTTTATTTAATTTCAATGCAAATCAAATTTTGGAGGGTAATTAGAAACCAAACTAAATTAAACTATTTCGGTTTAGTTTTTCAATTGGGTTAAATTTTTTAGTTTGGACAAAATAACTTGTAATACCCAAATTAATTTTTTGTAATTTAAATTAATTTGTAAATGTAGTTTTTTTAATTTTTTATTTTAATTTAGTATAAAAATGAAAAAAATTTGAAAGAGAATGAAATTGAAAATAATTTTGAAAAAAAAAACAAGTAAAATTTTGGATTTTGAGGGTATTTTTGAAAGAAAAATCGAAAACTATGGGTCAAAATGTAATTTAAAAAAGTTATACCACATAAGATGCCCGGTTAGTAGCTCTTACGAACTAGAACGCGCCACGTGGCAACGAACACTGACACGGTGCCACACGGGAGGCCACGCGGGCGATCCGCGTGCCCGCGATCGAACCGTCCATATTCGCTCCCGCGTGCACAGACGACCTGGATGTGTTCTCTCCCTAAACGCGCTTGGACGGTCAGATTTAAATGCGATCAACGGTCCAGATCCACTTCTTATTTAAACGCGATTGGACGGTTCATATCAGATAGCGATGAACGGTCTAGATTCACTCCCTATTTAATTGTGATCAGACGTTTCAGATCAATCGCGATGGACGGCCCATATTAAAAGGGGACGAATATAAATAATCCTCTTCACACCAAATCCTAAGCCTAGCCGTCAGACACCCTCATCGGAGAAAAAGACCCAACCGCTGGAAAGGAGAACCACCACCATCCACCGCCGCGCCGGAGCCACTTCCGATCGCCAAAAGAAGTAACAAAATTTCTTTTTGCTCATAATTCAATTTTAAACACCCCCGTGGCCATATCGGAGTAAAATGATCAACCAATTGGCCAAAAACTACGGGCAAAGCCCGGCAGTGCCGCTGCAAAAAATTTAAAAAACCACATCCGATAAGGCCCTTTCCGATTTCCGTTATGCAAAATTTTTTCACCGTTTCCTTCTCTACAGGTTGACCAAAGTAAAACACTCAACCGCAAAAGCGAGCTAGCGGAGCCGCCTCACCGAAGAGCCCTGCTGCTGGTGAGTTTCAGTTTTTCAATTTTTTCGGCCAACTGAGGTCCCTTAATGTGTTTTCTCGGAAGGATTGATGCAAAATTGGCCAAAAATAGGCAACCTGAGGTGGATCACCATCGCGGGCAGCGGCGTCGTCGCCGAAGCACGGTGGAGCCACTGTGCTGGAATTTCAAAATTAGCCAAAAAGAGGTCCTGATACTGTTTTTGGATTTTTTGGGATATTTGTAGATACTTGTAGCGTGTTTTAATTTCCGAAGAAAAATTCAGGGAATCCGGGGACCGCAACGGGCACAGTCAATAAGTTTCATTTTTTAGGCATCGAATTGAGTAAGAATCTCTTACTCTATTCTCTGTTATGGAATTGAAGTTAAATTATTAATAATACGGTATTTTATACAATTTAAAAAATATTCATAATTAATTATGTGTTCGAAAATTATATATTATTGTTTCTGTTAATTATTTTTACGGTTTGAATGCATGATAGTATCTGATTGATCGATTTTACAGCTTTGAATGCATGTATTGTTTATTTTATGGGTTTACGGTTGAATTGGAAAAAAGAGAGATTAAAGAAAAATGGAAAATTGTGTGATTAAGTGAATGGATGAAGCGACAACCTTACTGGATATCCTGAGAGATGGTAGACGAACTGGGCGTATAGAAAATCCTACCGTGAATGTTGCTTCATACCGGATGGGGTATCGAAGTTTGGTAATTTGACACTCATACCAGATAGGGTATGGGGACGACCCATTTCACCATCACACTGGACAGAGTATTGAGGTTTAGTGGTTTGGCGCTCATATCGGACTGGGTATGAAGACGGCCCGTTAATTTGAAATGTTAAAGGAAATGGTTCACGTGTTGTAGGAACATCCTTATAAACCCCCATGGATACTAATAGGTTGATAAAGGATAGAATTGTTATTCAAATCGATTGCATATGAAATCATTCTTTGAGTTATGTTATTATCTCTATAAGTTGTTTTGTAAATCTCACTACAGTAAATAGATGGCAAAAGATTTTGTTTATGATAAATGAATTTATTTAATTAAGAGCTCCATTAGTTGTTTTGATTTTTCTACCAACCTTCATTTCTATGTCGTTGAATAGCGTGATATTCTTACTGGGATAGCGTAGCTCATTTCTTATTTAACCATTTTAGATAAAGATGACCAGAATCCAGAGGCTGATCCATAAGAGAGTTGCGAGTAGCATACCAGTTTTATTTATTTTCCGTTTATTTCATTAATTTTTTGTATTTCCTTCAAAAGTGTAATTTATGTAGCACTATTTAGTACTTTAAGTGTACTATTTAGTACTTTATTTATTTTCCGTTTATTTCATTAATTTTTTGTATTTATTTCAAAAGTGTAATTTCTGTAGCATTATTTAGTACTTTAAGTTATTGTGTAAGAAATATAGACACTAACTAATTATTTCGTTTCCACACTTAATTTATGAATTATTTCTTTTAAAATTTCGGAACCGTTACATAACTTACAACCTACGCAATGCATTATTTACTTAAGGCACACATGAATATTACCTAAAGAAAACCAATAATATATTGACGTATAAATTAATGTCACTACAATGTATATAAATCTATTGAACTCAAGAATGGTCTTGCCCATAAATAACATCTTAATTTGTAATTAATTCCCTTCTTTAATGCATTTTTAAGTTTCTGATTTAAGAAAAAACACTTATATCCCACCTCATCAGCTATGTAAATCCATCAACTCATCTTCACTTGTTTTATTGAATTATAGAGAGAAAATGTCATCTGATTGCCCAGGTCAGTATGGATCAACCTTTTTTTCTCTCAATTTTATTTTAATAAAAGTGAATGATTAATTCTTATTTTCTAGTAATATCTTACTAATTGATACAATTGGTTAAATCTCGTAAAATTATTTCATAGAAATTTATTGATATATATATATATATATTTTATAATATTAAATAATCAGTATTCTTTCTGTTTTTATTGTTACAAAAAATTCAATTTTTGTGTAAAAAAGACCCCTATTATCTCTTTAGTTTATCACATATTTTATTAAGTAATCAAATTATTTAACCTAACATGTCCGGTTGACACCTAGACTAAACTCTTACAATTTTATTAGGAAAAAAAAAATGTAAAAAGTGAAGTCTCTTATTTTGTCAGTAATTTAATTTAGAAATATTACATGTGTATATATAAGTTAATGAATTAATGCATAGTTATAAGAAAATATACATATGTATATATGGGTGTTGCAGGTAAAAACTCATGGCCGGAGCTTGTAGGGAGAAACGGAGATGAGGCAGCGGAAATTATAAAGAGAGAAAATCCACTTGTGGCTGAAGCCACTGTGTTGCCGGAAGGAAATAAGGTGATCCTAGATTTTGACTGCGGAAGGGTTTGGATTAGGGTCAACGCGTGCAACATTGTAACCGTAGTTCCTCATACAGGCTAATATTCTCTACCTGGATTTTTAATTAATTTTCTTAAGTTCAGAGTCGTCCTCATAATATTGTGATATTAATTTAATTCCTTATAATAAATAAATAAATATATAATGTGTCTTTATTTGAAATTAATTAAAATTTTTGTGAATCATTTCCATTTTCGAGAATACTCAATACAAAGGTAATTTTTGAGAAAATATTTTTAATATTGTGGGTTGAACATAAAATACCTCGAAACCTATGAGACTAATTTTTTATGACATAATATATATGTTAATATTAATTTATTTAATAATTAAAATTTGAATTTCTAAGAGATGTAATTAATAGAGGGTGTACATTTTAAATTAATCTATTATAGGGAACGTTACAAAAAAATATCTAGGAGATTGGATTAAATTTTTATTGGACCGAGCCCAAATGGAAATGGGCTAGATATGTGTTCAGATTTTATTTGGTCTAGGAGACAAAAACAAAAAATGAAGGGATGTGAGGGATCTAAACCTGAGTTGGCCGACCCTAATAGAAAACCAGGCTAGGGAAGAGAGAGAAGCCCGTGGTGGGCTGAACGTTAAGAAAAAAAGAAATCATATATGTATATATAGAAGACAGCTGAAGTTTGATCCAAATAATAGTGGGTCGAACCCATAGAAAAGATCTTTTAGAAAGAAAGATTTTGGTCTAATGAACCTGGTGAGGCCAAGTCCATAGGAAGCGTATAAGAAAAATTTAAAATACTAGTGGGCCAAATCTTCCTAAAATGGATTAGAAGTGAAAAGGTTTTGGGTAGGTCGAAGGATGGGAAAGAAAATAAAACTTAGTTTGAGGTAATAAATATGAAATTAATTTTTTATAACATAATATATATGTTAATATTAGTTTGTTTGATGATTAAAATTTGAATTTCTATATTAAATTAATAATTTAATTAAGATTTGTAATTAATAGAGGGTGTATATATTAAATTATTACAAAAAAATATCTATATAATTAATTTCTGAAACTAAAGAACCATTGTACATAAGCTATTCCAAAAATTTTTTTTTGTGCCCAATAAAATAAAATTGGATTGTTCCATCACTTTATTGGCACTTTTTGTTCCTACAGGATTACTTTTTATACTAACATTTTCACAAGATATAAATTCGTCACTCAAGTATAGACATCATATAATTGATGAAGAATTCTATCAAACTTGTGTCCATAAAGTTAGTGAGAGATGCAACATAGAAGTGTTAGAATACTTTTTTTTCCAAAAAAATTAAGTTAACATGAGTCGAGATTGTTGTTTGAAAATAAAAAATTCCGGGATAAATTATCACCATCTTGTGATGGATGTCGTTTTGTCAATAAAATAATTACAGGCATATGAACCTGTAGCTCACCAAAAAACAAGGAAGTATGGAATGCATATTGAATTACAGAAAGGAAACGCGTGCTCCAATCACTCTTGACAAACGAGTTATAATACATAATCATAGTTGATAATTTCTCCCACATATATCTATTTTTCTGGGCTATTAATGTTAATTTTAATTTGAAGCATATAAAGTATCGAGCTTTTAGCAAGGTATATGTATACTTACAAAGTTATATATTGATATATCCTTCATATATTATTTTATCAAAATATTTAAAAGTTATATATTGTAAAATAATTTAATTTCATCACATAGACCTGGTTAAATTATATGAATTCACAAAAAAATCAGTTGAAAATTAACATTCAAATAATAGGTTATGTATGATATTTCATGAGTTTTTATTAATATGAAAGAAGATTGAATTAGATCAAATAGGCCAAAAAAAAAAAAACAGACTATCTAAATTTATTTGGTTAAATTCAAATTAATTGTAAATATTTTTCCTTACATGAGTTTTAATTAAAAAATAATTAATAAATCTAATAAAAATAAAACTAAATAATAAATTTCATAAACAATAATTATTTATTTAATAGATCATTTATGGAATTAATAAGATAAAATAATAATCTAAGAATATATATACCTTAAAATCTCGGTCCATTTAATCTGGACGGAATGAAATAAAACTCTTTAGGACATCTAATTCCAAATTGAAAATTAAATCAAACTATTGTATTCTAATTCGTTCTATTTAATTTCATCTAATATTAATTGTCTAGTATATGCCGAATTTTACCACTACTATAAACTCTAGGTACCATAACAGACTTTGCACTGAACTTGCTAATGAGTCCAATGATCTGCCCAAATAAGGAAAATTTGACCCATAATTTGAGGGATTGGAGAAATATTTTCTTTTGTTTTTCTCTTTTTGAATGATTGGGCAAATATTTTCAATCTTGTGGATTGAATATAAAATACCTCAAAGCCAATAAATATGAGAGTAATTTTTTTTAACATAATATATTTGTTAATATCATTTTGCTTAATGATTAAATTTTGAATTTCTATCTTAAATTAATAATTTAATTAAGAGATATAATTAATGAAGGGTGTACATATTAAATTAATCTATTACAGCGAGCATTACAAAAAAGTATCTATCTAATTAGTCGTTGAAACTAAAGAACTATTGTACACAAGCTATTCCAAAAACTAAAGAACCACTGTACACAAGCTATTCCAAAAACTTTCTTTTGGTCCCAATAAGGCAAAATTGGATTGTTCCTTCAATTTTCTGGCACTTTTTGTCACTGCAGGACTACTCTTTATACCGATATTTTCACAAAATATAAGTTTGTCACCCAAGTATGGACACCATATAATTGATGAGGAATTCTATCAAACTTGTGTCCATAAAATTAATGGGAGATGCAACATTGAAGTGTTAGAATATTTTTTTCTCAAGAAAATAAGGTTAACGTGAGTCGAAATTGCTGTTTGAAAATAATATATTCTAGGATTGATTGTCACCATCTTGTGGTGGATATCGTTTTGTCAATGAAACAGTTGCAGACATATGAACTTGTAGCTCACAAGAAAAACAAGGAAGTATGGAACTATTGCATATTGAATTATGGGAAGGAAGTACATGCTCCCATCTCTCTTGACAAATGAGTTATAGAACATAATTGTAGTTTATAATTTTTCCTATATATGTCCATTTTTTTGGATTATTAACAATAATTTTAATTTGAAGCGTATAAAATATCGAGTTTTTTGCAAAGTATATATATCTACAAAGTTATATATTGATATATATCCTTCATATATTGTTTCATCAAAATATTTGAAAAGTTATATATTGCAAAATAATTTAATTTTATCATATAGACCTAGTTTGTAACAACCCCAGTTTTCAAAGTTGGTTGTTATACTAATCAAACATGTAAGATTTATTCACATTATTTTTAATAAATAACACATCAAATCTCAAGACATCAACCTGCATAAATTTTCATTCCATTTGAAACTCATGTATACATATATATACTCGTGTATACTAAATCTCATTTACCTCATTTACAATGCCAAACTAGATTATCAAGTGTTAATAATGGAAGTATAAGTAATTCCATCTAAATGAGACATGTATATGTGTAATTATATCAAAACAATCTCATACCATGCTCTAAATCAACGATAATTGCTCTATGGTACGCCTTACTTATTCCAAAGTTTGAACACACGCTTCTTGTACATCCGATTCTTACTCTTGTTTTATCTGCTCTGTAATATATAACATGTAATGAGCTATATAGCCCAGTAAGTAAAATTTAAAATTCACATCAAAACAAGTAAAAAATTTACATCTAACTTCCCGGTACTGGGCATTATCCAACTTAACCATTTCCCTTCCTTTCTCTCACTATCATTGGTCATATATGTAGTCTCTGCATTCAGCATAGCAAACCCTAACCCATTACAACAAGTTTTTGCTCTGCTTACTCCTAATTTCCCTCCTAAAAAGTCATCTATTCACAACCATATACCTCCATTTGCCTGTCCCTAATTCTTCCCAACTTAGTCTACCCCTAGCAGGTCTATTTTCCTTTAACCATAATTTGCCCAGTATCTTAGTCTAACTCCCACCGTAAACCTCTCCTCAACTTCTTAAATTTGCCTAATGGAGCACCAACGCCTCTCAAATTATTAAGAACACCCTCACCAAACTCCCCACGTTTTTCTCTTCAGTTCAGCCCGTATTTCCCCCCTCTTCCCCTGATTTATTTTATTTCCCACAGCCCCTATCCTAATTTCTACCCCTAACGCTAATTACCATCAATCCAGCTTCCCTCTTGACATATTTACAACATTTCCATGGTGCTTAAGCCACTGGATATTCACCCATTCCACAGTTATAGCCATTAGATGTACCAAGATTGCAAACATAAAAGAAAAGAGAAAAGTAACTAAAACGAAGAAGAAAGAAGGAAAAAAATATAGATAAATAATTAGTTCTTGGGTCATCAAACCCTCGACCCAGCCACTTGGCCACAATAGAATCCCATATTCCTTCACCTCCAGATCATAGAACCGCAAATATTACAATTGCCCACCAATTGCATGTCAATGCCAATCACACACACCTGACGCATCGAACCCTCGACCCAACCACTAGGCCATAATAGAATCCTATATTCCTTCAAATTTGGATCACAGAATGGTAAATATTACAATTTCCCACCAACGACATATCAATGCCAATCACACACACTCAGGGCATCGACCCCTCAACCAAATAACTGGGACTACTGTATTGTAATTTTAGCATATTCCAAGCACAACAAGCACATGAACACAATGAATATACTAGAGTAAAGCAAATGTGTAAATCCCCAAGCATTAAACGTATGAGGGTCACCATGCATTTTTTAAAAAATATTCACCAAGAAAATACATATATATATAAATCGACACACATTTCAATTTTCCTCTTCCCCCTCTCTTCTCTTAATTAGTTCGGTTAGCCATTTTTTCCTCTCTCTGTCCAAGCTTAATTAATCACAGAATTTTCTCCATTCCCTTAGTTCAGAACCTCTTTAAACCAATCCAGTAAAGACCTCCCAGTTTTGAGCTCCTTCCCACAAACTTTTACTCTGTCTCTCTTTTCGTTCTTCTCTATTATTATTAGGAACTTTAACATAACTATCTTTGCCTCCTAGATCCTCCTCCTGAATCAGTTCTATACCACCCAAACACAAAAAGAAGAAATCACAAAGAACTTATAATGTAAATTTCTATTTGAGCAATGAAGAGCAAATGGTACTTGCTTCTCGGATATGTATAATGATGATTCAACACAGTCTCTCCTTCCTCTCCCTACACCCCCGCGTCAATGATGTTGCTCTGGTAAGTTCACTTATTGTTCACCCTCCCCTTAGCTTCTTTCGATATCACTATTCCCTCTCTCTTTTTCTCTCTAGGTCACCACTCTCATTCTCCCTCAAGTTTCCTCTCCTCTCTTTATACTAAACTCATCCTCCCCCCTTGTTGTGTTACAGGTGAGAAGAGAAAAGGGAGGTCATTCAGGCTTGGGGCTAGGCCTATGGGCTTAGGTCTTTTGGATTGGGCTGAAGAAAACATTGTGCTAGCTGGGTGTTACAAATCTCTCCTTTAAAAAAAAAGATTGGGTTCTCAAAATTTACGAGCAGGGGTTCAAAACATATTTACTCATTTCCAAGTTCTTCCTCAACTTGGTGGTGTCGTTATAATGTTATTACTGAAAAGATTTGTTTAGTTTGTAAACACTTCTTTCCTAACTTCTATGACTAAGGTATAATTGTTAGGATTTGGTCTCTTAATTCTAAATATTTTAACAGTTATAGTTATTAGTGTCTCACTGTAATTTCTTTAGAATTTTTTATCAAGCAAAAGGAATATTGATGTGATCTTAGACAACCTATAATTAGTTCTAAAAATGAAACCTTGCATCAATGAGGAATGCCCAGAATGGGAGAGTAGTTTCATCCCTGAACGCTGTCCTAATTGGGATTATTCCAATACATGGCCCAAGTTTTTCCAAGCTAGAATGCTTAAGGCCCAAGTAAGATTAATGGGTTTGAAGAATTGTAAGAAAGCCCACGCTCGAGGAGGAGGCCCACACGTGCGCCGAAAAAGTGGCCCAGCCCATATGGCCCATGAACATGCACATGTGCCCACATGAATCGTGTGTTTGAGTGCCAGGAGCGCCCACGCACGCGACCCTCTAGGCCCGCATGGAACCAACCACACGCGCGTAGGCCCAAGGGGCCAAACACTTGCACCCCACGCGGACAGGCCCGTAGACGGCCCAAACGGCCGAAGCCTAGCCTGTGCTTCTCGCGAACCTCCTCCCGCACAACACGCGCAGCCCAACTGGGCCGGCCCATCCGGGTAGCCAAAACCAGCCGACCCCTCTTTTTCCCTTTTTAAAATATTTAAATTACTTAATATTTATTTATTTTATTATTTTAAAATTTTTTAAAAGGCTTGGGACCTACTTTTCAAAATACCCTTGTGTTAAAATTAATTTTCACATATTTTTTAAATGGATTTCACATGGGATAAATACGGATTTAAATTAATTATTATTTTAATTATAAATCTATAGGATTATTTAATTAATTTATTTGGGATATAATAATTATTTTATTTTGTATTTATCTTACATTAAGATATAATTTTATCTAGGATATTATTTTATTAATTATCTGAAGATTTTTGTACTCATCTAGATTGTCCAGAAAAGGCTATAAATACACATTTACCCCTAGGATGTAAAACACACATTTGAGAATAAATTTGAGAGAATTCTTGAGAGTTTTGACTTTTTTTCTTTTATCATTTTTGCTAAAAATTAACTTCTTCAAGTTTTTCGGGAAGAAGGAGTATTTAGAAGTGTTGTTGAGTCAATGAGCGGTGATCAACTTATAGGTAACTCTGTGATTTTTTTTTTCTTGTTTATTTCTCTAGTCTTTGTTTTTACTTTCCTTTAGGATTATAAATTTAATTAGAGAGAAGAGTTTAATTCTAAGTGGTTATTTTTTTGGTATTGCATACGCTCAGTGAGTTTCAAGAGTAAATTCGATCCTCCCCCATACCTTATCGCGTCATCTGGTGTAAGAGCTTTGGCTCCTTGAAACCTAAATCTATCTTTATTTGATTTAGCATTTTGTTCTTAAATTAGCACTCAAAATTATTTGATTATTAATTCATATTACATCCTGCTTGAATTCATATCTATCCGTTCAATTCAAATAGTTCGTGTTATTATTCAAAAAAAAGTTAAATATCCAAAATTACCAAAAATGCCCTAGTTGCACCCTATAAGGCAATTGGCACATGTTTGCATTTTGTATTACAAAAACAAAATAACTGCCTACTTGGTGATCGGAAATCTTTTGAGAAATCAAAGGCAAAGTATGTTGCCTAACTGGTGTGAGCGAAAATTTTTATTTTCTTTCCGCACGCTATCCACATTTAATTCTAATTTGCATTTCTGTAATCTGCATCAACGTTGCATAAAGAAACTTAATCGGTCGTAGAGCGTAGCCGACGAATTGGGTGTAGTATAGGAAGATACACCTACTAATTATATCCATCAAGATTGATCAGATCCTTACGCATCAATCCAAATTGTCATTCTTTGTGATCTATATTTTTGTTTTCTTTATTTTATGACTGTTACATAATTAAGTGACTAATTATTACTAGTTGTTTAACGTATAAAGAGCACACCATTCTTTTTTTCTGTGTGCTTGTTTCTGAGCTTCAGTAGAAATCAGAATCCTTTAGGGTTCCTTGTGTCATAAGGACTAACGTGTAGACCTGATTCAAGTGATTTCGATTTCAAACGCTCAACTCGACAGACGAAGCTGTCAACTGAGAGATTGCAAGGTAAACATGAGTGAAGGTGAGAGAGAGATTTTCTTTCATTAACCTTTACCTTGCAGGAAAATTCACTATGTTTCAATAAAGTGACATGCTTTCATTCCGAGAAAGCATCATTGTTGTCCGAAGGGTCGTGAACCTATAAGCCCAATGAGAGGACAACGACCAGAGGGAGAACATATTCCACACGCGATGCCTTGTCCATGATAAGGTATGTGGAATGATCATTGATAGTGGTAGCAGTGCTAATGTGGCAAGCACTCTATTCATGAAAAGAGCAAGGTTGACATGCATCAAGCATCTAAATCCTTATCGGTTACAGTGGATGAATGAGTGTGGCGAAATTCAAGTTACCAAACAAGTCATAGTATCGTTCTCCATCGAAAAATATCACGACGAGGTATGTTGTGATATCGTACCTATGCATGCTAGTCACTTGATACTTGGAAGACCTTGTAGTTTAATAGACAGGTACAACATTACGGTCGCACCAATTGATATTCACTGAGAAAGGAAGGTTTGAATCATGTCCTTACATCTTTATCAACAAAAGAGGCACATGAAGATCATGTCAAAATTAAATAGTCCTTTAATGAATACTCAAGAAGGGTAGAAGAGAGAAAGAAGGCCATAGAGAAAGTCAATGGCCCATTAAGCATAAAGGATGCCCAACAGACAGCTAAAGATGGTCCATTGCGAGGAAGACCAAGACAGAAAACAAAGGAGTGTCCTGAAGACAGAGACATAATGTTGAGGAATATCTCTTATGAAAAGGGACGTTCAATTGTAATTACCTACAGGGAGATTCATTTTGACCTTAACCACTCTTTTCAAAGTCGTACTGTTTTTCTCTTACAAATAATTACCATAGTAAGTGGGCTACGAAGATTTGATCAAGATCCTAGAGGAATTATGAATGAAGTCATGACGTGCATCAACAACAAAGCAAACATGCCAGGGAGGTATGCGTGTTCCCTACTATAATCCCTAATCTTCTCCCTTGTGATGAAGGCTCAGATTCGAGGATGAATCTTTTTAAAGAAAGGGGAGATGATGTGATCCCAGACAGCTTAGAATTAGTTCAAAAAATACAACCTTACATCAACGAGGAACGCCCAGAATAGGAGAGTAGTTTCATGTTTGAACGCTTTCCTAATTGGGATTATTCCAAGAGATGGGCCAAGTTTGTCCAAACTAGAAGGCATAAAGTGCAAGTAAGATTAATGGACTTGAAGAATTGTAAAAAAGCCCATGCCTAAGGAGGAGGCCCACACGTGCGCCAAATAAGTGACCTAGCTCGCACGACCCATGAACATGCATGCATGCCCATACGGATCGCGCGCGCAGGCCCAAGGGGCCGAACACCCGTACCCTGCGCGGACGGGCCCGTAGATGGTCCAAATGGCGTAAGTCAGTTCCGGACGCACGCAGGCCCAAACGGCTGAACACCCACACCCCTCGCGGACGGGTCCACGAACAGCCCAAATGACCCAATCCCAGCCCGCAATTCTTGCAGGCCTCCTCCCTCGCAACCCGCACGGACCAGCCGGTCCGGCCCATCCGAGTAGCCCAAATCGGCCGTCCCCTCTTTTCCCCCTTTTAAAATATTTAAATTACTTAATTCTTATTTATTTTATTATTTTAAAACTTTTAAAAGGCTTAGGACCCACTTTTCATAATATCCATGTGTTAAAATTAATTTTCACATGGTTTTTAAAAGGATTTCACATGGGATAAATATGGATTTAAATTAATTATTATTTTAATTATAACTCTATCCGTTAATATTAATTAATTTATTAATTTGAGATAGAATAATTATTTTATTTTGAATTTATCCTACATTAAGATAGAATTTTATCTTAGATATTATTTTATTAATTATCTGAAGATTTTTGTACTCATCTAGATTGTTCGGGAAAGGCTATAAATAGACCTTTGCTCCTATGATGTAAAACACACATTTGAGAATAAATTTGAGAGAATTCTTGAGAGTTCTGGCTTTTCTTCTTTTAGTATTTTTGCTAAAAATTAGCTTCTTTAAGTTCTTCAAGAAGTAAGAGTCTTTAGAAGTCTTGTTGAGCCAAAGAGTAGGGATCAACTTATTAAGTCTGTGACATTTTTTCTTTCCTTATTTATTTCCCTAATCTTTATTTTTACTTCCCTTTAGGATTGTAAATTCAATTAGAGGGAAGAGTTTAATTCTAGGTGGTTATTATTTTGGTATTACATACATTGAGTGAGTTTCAGGAGTAGATTCGATCCTTCCCATACCTTTCTGCGTCAAATACTGTCTTGGGCTATAATGATCTTCAAAATTCATTAACGTCTAATGTTTTCCAATCATAGTATACGCAATTGTTATTACTGTACTACATGTTTTGAAAACATCATTTCCTATTCTCATTACATGGATCAATTTTTGATTACCTAGAAACCTTATCACTGCGGTACATCTGCAGTCTCCCAAGTTTCCCATGTCTACTTTAAGCTATTGTTTCCTAATTTTTGAAATTCAATATTTGATTATTTGGAGTATATTATCTTAAATCTTTAATAAAACCTCTAAGTATCACCAACATAGACATCATTCGTAAGGGCTTAGAGTTTTAATCTACTGTGGCTGTTCGTATTCATATAGGAAAGTTCACCAATACAACGGTTACTTTTACTATTCTGTTTCATATTCACATCCTCCAGGATAGGTGTGTACGAAACTAAATGGGTGTGATGGTTTTTGAAGTAACAGATGTTATTTGTGGTTCCTTATCATACTAGAGTTTTCAAGATCCTTTTTCCCTTTTTCTTTTAATTATTGGCATCTTCATGAATTTTACTTACATAAATTTTACATTTTTTGCTTACATGATATTTTTAATTAAAAAATAATTAATAAATCTAATCAAAATAAAAAGTAAATAATAAATTTCATAAACATTAATTATTCATTTAATGTGTAATTTACAGAATTAATAAAACAAAACAATAATCAAAGAATACATATATCTTAAAATGTCATTCCATCTAATCTGAAAGGAATCATATAAAATTTTTCTGGACCTTTAATTCCAAATTGAAAATTAAATTAAACTACTGTATTCTAATTCGTTCTATTTAATTCCATCTAATATTAATTATTTAGTATATGCCGAATTTTACTACTATTATAAACTCTAGGTACCATTACAAACTTTGCATTGAACTTGCTAATAAAACCAATGGTCTGCCCAAATAAGGAAAATCTGACCCATAATTTGAGGGATTGGATAAACATTTTCTTTTGTTTTTCTCTTTTTGAATGATTGGGCAAATATTTTGAATTATGTGAATTGAACATAAAATACCTCAAAGCCAATAAATATGAAAGTAATTTTTTTATAACATAATATATTTGTTAATATAAGTTTGCTTGATGATTAAAATTTGAATTTCTATCTTAAATTAATAACTTAATTAATGGATGTAATTAACGGAGGAGGGTGTAGATGTTAAATTAATATGTTATAGTGAGCGTTATAAAAAAAACATCTATATAATTCATCTCTAAAATTGAAGAACCATTGTACACAAGCTATTTTGAAAACTTTCCCTTGCTCCCAGTATGGCGAAATTGGATTGTTCCATCACTTTTCTGGCACTATTTTTCGCCGCAGGACTGCTTTTTGTACCGGCACTTTCAGAGGATATAGCCCCGTCACCCAAGTCCGAGCATCATATAGTCGATGAGGAATTCTTTCAAACTTGCGTCCAGAAAGTTAACGGGAGATGCAGCATTGAAGTGCTGGGATACCTTTTAGCTCCCAAAAATCAGCTCAACGTGAGTCGAGATTGTTGTTTGAAAATAATAGAGTCCGGGATAGATTGTCACCATATTTTGGTGGATGTCGTTTTGTCAATGAGACAGTTAGAGGCATATGAACCTGTAGCCCACAGCAAAAGCAAGGAAGTATGGAACTATTGCATAACGAATTACGGGAAGGAAGCCCATGCTCCGATCTCTCTTGACAAATGAGTTATAATACATTAATTGTAGTTTATAATTTCTCCTGTATTTGTCCATTTTTCTGGACTATTAATAATGATTTTAATTTCAAGCATACAAAGTATAGAGCTTTAAGCAAGGTATATATGTATCTACAAAGTTGCACATTGATATATCCTTGATATATTGTTTTATCAGAATATTTGAAAAGTTATATGTCGCAAAATAATTTAATTTTATCAAATGGACAGGGTTAAATTTTTTTTTTTATGAATTCATGGAGAAAATATCATTAGAAAATTAACACTCAAACAGTAAGTTATGTATGGCATTTCATGGGTGTTTGTTGATATTAAAAAGGAGACAATCAGTCCGGATAGGGCCAGAAAAAAAAAAAAAAAAAAAAAAACGCTAACGCCATCTAAATTTATTCGGTTCAGCTCAAATTAAATTGTATATTTTTTTTTCCTCACATGATGTTTTTAATTAAAATAAATAAATAAACCTAATAAGAACAAAACTAAATAATAAATTTCGTAAACCATACTTATTCACTTAATATGTAATATACGGAATTAGCAAAACAAAACAATAATCTAAGAATATACGTATCTTAAAATCTCAGTCCGTTTTGTCTGGAAGGAATCAATAAAAATTTTTAGGACCTCCAATTACAAATTGAAAAATAAATCAAACTACTATATACTTATTGATCTATTTAACTCAATCTAATAATAACATTTTAGTACATACTGAATTTTAGCACTATTGTAAATTCTAGGTCCCATAACAAACTTCGCACTTAACTTGCTGACGAGTCCAATCAGCCTGCCCAAATAAGGAAAACCTGCCTCGTAGTTTGAGGCATTGGAGAAATATGTTCTTTTGTTTTTCTCTTTGAGAGAGGTTGGACAAGTATTTTAATCTCGTGGATCGAACGTAAAATACCTCAAAGCCAATAAATATGAAATTAATTTTTTATAAGGTAATATGTATGTCAATATTAGTTCGTTTAACCATTAAAATTTGAATTTCTATCTTAAATTAATAACTTAATTAATGGATGTAATTAACGGAGGAGGGTGTAGATGTTAAATTAATATGTTATAGTGAGCGTTATAAAAAAAACATCTATATAATTCATCTCTAAAATTGAAGAACCATTGTACACAAGCTATTTTGAAAACTTTCCCTTGCTCCCAGTATGGCGAAATTGGATTGTTCCATCACTTTTCTGGCACTATTTTTCGCCGCAGGACTGCTTTTTGTACCGGCACTTTCAGAGGATATAGCCCCGTCACCCAAGTCCGAGCATCATATAGTCGATGAGGAATTCTTTCAAACTTGCGTCCAGAAAGTTAACGGGAGATGCAGCATTGAAGTGCTGGGATACCTTTTAGCTCCCAAAAATCAGCTCAACGTGAGTCGAGATTGTTGTTTGAAAATAATAGAGTCCGGGATAGATTGTCACCATATTTTGGTGGATGTCGTTTTGTCAATGAGACAGTTAGAGGCATATGAACCTGTAGCCCACAGCAAAAGCAAGGAAGTATGGAACTATTGCATAACGAATTACGGGAAGGAAGCCCATGCTCCGATCTCTCTTGACAAATGAGTTATAATACATTAATTGTAGTTTATAATTTCTCCTGTATTTGTCCATTTTTCTGGACTATTAATAATGATTTTAATTTCAAGCATACAAAGTATAGAGCTTTAAGCAAGGTATATATGTATCTACAAAGTTGCACATTGATATATCCTTGATATATTGTTTTATCAGAATATTTGAAAAGTTATATGTCGCAAAATAATTTAATTTTATCAAATGGACAGGGTTAAATTTTTTTTTTTATGAATTCATGGAGAAAATATCATTAGAAAATTAACACTCAAACAGTAAGTTATGTATGGCATTTCATGGGTGTTTGTTGATATTAAAAAGGAGACAATCAGTCCGGATAGGGCCAGAAAAAAAAAAAAAAAAAAAAAAACGCTAACGCCATCTAAATTTATTCGGTTCAGCTCAAATTAAATTGTATATTTTTTTTTCCTCACATGATGTTTTTAATTAAAATAAATAAATAAACCTAATAAGAACAAAACTAAATAATAAATTTCGTAAACCATACTTATTCACTTAATATGTAATATACGGAATTAGCAAAACAAAACAATAATCTAAGAATATACGTATCTTAAAATCTCAGTCCGTTTTGTCTGGAAGGAATCAATAAAAATTTTTAGGACCTCCAATTACAAATTGAAAAATAAATCAAACTACTATATACTTATTGATCTATTTAACTCAATCTAATAATAACATTTTAGTACATACTGAATTTTAGCACTATTGTAAATTCTAGGTCCCATAACAAACTTCGCACTTAACTTGCTGACGAGTCCAATCAGCCTGCCCAAATAAGGAAAACCTGCCTCGTAGTTTGAGGCATTGGAGAAATATGTTCTTTTGTTTTTCTCTTTGAGAGAGGTTGGACAAGTATTTTAATCTCGTGGATCGAACGTAAAATACCTCAAAGCCAATAAATATGAAATTAATTTTTTATAAGGTAATATGTATGTCAATATTAGTTCGTTTAACCATTAAAATTTGAATTTCTATCTTAAATTAATAACTTAATTAATGGATGTAATTAACGGAGGAGGGTGTAGATGTTAAATTAATATGTTATAGTGAGCGTTATAAAAAAAACATCTATATAATTCATCTCTAAAATTGAAGAACCATTGTACACAAGCTATTTTGAAAACTTTCCCTTGCTCCCAGTATGGCGAAATTGGATTGTTCCATCACTTTTCTGGCACTATTTTTCGCCGCAGGACTGCTTTTTGTACCGGCACTTTCAGAGGATATAGCCCCGTCACCCAAGTCCGAGCATCATATAGTCGATGAGGAATTCTTTCAAACTTGCGTCCAGAAAGTTAACGGGAGATGCAGCATTGAAGTGCTGGGATACCTTTTAGCTCCCAAAAATCAGCTCAACGTGAGTCGAGATTGTTGTTTGAAAATAATAGAGTCCGGGATAGATTGTCACCATATTTTGGTGGATGTCGTTTTGTCAATGAGACAGTTAGAGGCATATGAACCTGTAGCCCACAGCAAAAGCAAGGAAGTATGGAACTATTGCATAACGAATTACGGGAAGGAAGCCCATGCTCCGATCTCTCTTGACAAATGAGTTATAATACATTAATTGTAGTTTATAATTTCTCCTGTATTTGTCCATTTTTCTGGACTATTAATAATGATTTTAATTTCAAGCATACAAAGTATAGAGCTTTAAGCAAGGTATATATGTATCTACAAAGTTGCACATTGATATATCCTTGATATATTGTTTTATCAGAATATTTGAAAAGTTATATGTCGCAAAATAATTTAATTTTATCAAATGGACAGGGTTAAATTTTTTTTTTTATGAATTCATGGAGAAAATATCATTAGAAAATTAACACTCAAACAGTAAGTTATGTATGGCATTTCATGGGTGTTTGTTGATATTAAAAAGGAGACAATCAGTCCGGATAGGGCCAGAAAAAAAAAAAAAAAAAAAAAAACGCTAACGCCATCTAAATTTATTCGGTTCAGCTCAAATTAAATTGTATATTTTTTTTTCCTCACATGATGTTTTTAATTAAAATAAATAAATAAACCTAATAAGAACAAAACTAAATAATAAATTTCGTAAACCATACTTATTCACTTAATATGTAATATACGGAATTAGCAAAACAAAACAATAATCTAAGAATATACGTATCTTAAAATCTCAGTCCGTTTTGTCTGGAAGGAATCAATAAAAATTTTTAGGACCTCCAATTACAAATTGAAAAATAAATCAAACTACTATATACTTATTGATCTATTTAACTCAATCTAATAATAACATTTTAGTACATACTGAATTTTAGCACTATTGTAAATTCTAGGTCCCATAACAAACTTCGCACTTAACTTGCTGACGAGTCCAATCAGCCTGCCCAAATAAGGAAAACCTGCCTCGTAGTTTGAGGCATTGGAGAAATATGTTCTTTTGTTTTTCTCTTTGAGAGAGGTTGGACAAGTATTTTAATCTCGTGGATCGAACGTAAAATACCTCAAAGCCAATAAATATGAAATTAATTTTTTATAAGGTAATATGTATGTCAATATTAGTTCGTTTAACCATTAAAATTTGAATTTCTATCTTAAATTAATAACTTAATTAATGGATGTAATTAACGGAGGAGGGTGTAGATGTTAAATTAATATGTTATAGTGAGCGTTATAAAAAAAACATCTATATAATTCATCTCTAAAATTGAAGAACCATTGTACACAAGCTATTTTGAAAACTTTCCCTTGCTCCCAGTATGGCGAAATTGGATTGTTCCATCACTTTTCTGGCACTATTTTTCGCCGCAGGACTGCTTTTTGTACCGGCACTTTCAGAGGATATAGCCCCGTCACCCAAGTCCGAGCATCATATAGTCGATGAGGAATTCTTTCAAACTTGCGTCCAGAAAGTTAACGGGAGATGCAGCATTGAAGTGCTGGGATACCTTTTAGCTCCCAAAAATCAGCTCAACGTGAGTCGAGATTGTTGTTTGAAAATAATAGAGTCCGGGATAGATTGTCACCATATTTTGGTGGATGTCGTTTTGTCAATGAGACAGTTAGAGGCATATGAACCTGTAGCCCACAGCAAAAGCAAGGAAGTATGGAACTATTGCATAACGAATTACGGGAAGGAAGCCCATGCTCCGATCTCTCTTGACAAATGAGTTATAATACATTAATTGTAGTTTATAATTTCTCCTGTATTTGTCCATTTTTCTGGACTATTAATAATGATTTTAATTTCAAGCATACAAAGTATAGAGCTTTAAGCAAGGTATATATGTATCTACAAAGTTGCACATTGATATATCCTTGATATATTGTTTTATCAGAATATTTGAAAAGTTATATGTCGCAAAATAATTTAATTTTATCAAATGGACAGGGTTAAATTTTTTTTTTTATGAATTCATGGAGAAAATATCATTAGAAAATTAACACTCAAACAGTAAGTTATGTATGGCATTTCATGGGTGTTTGTTGATATTAAAAAGGAGACAATCAGTCCGGATAGGGCCAGAAAAAAAAAAAAAAAAAAAAAAACGCTAACGCCATCTAAATTTATTCGGTTCAGCTCAAATTAAATTGTATATTTTTTTTTCCTCACATGATGTTTTTAATTAAAATAAATAAATAAACCTAATAAGAACAAAACTAAATAATAAATTTCGTAAACCATACTTATTCACTTAATATGTAATATACGGAATTAGCAAAACAAAACAATAATCTAAGAATATACGTATCTTAAAATCTCAGTCCGTTTTGTCTGGAAGGAATCAATAAAAATTTTTAGGACCTCCAATTACAAATTGAAAAATAAATCAAACTACTATATACTTATTGATCTATTTAACTCAATCTAATAATAACATTTTAGTACATACTGAATTTTAGCACTATTGTAAATTCTAGGTCCCATAACAAACTTCGCACTTAACTTGCTGACGAGTCCAATCAGCCTGCCCAAATAAGGAAAACCTGCCTCGTAGTTTGAGGCATTGGAGAAATATGTTCTTTTGTTTTTCTCTTTGAGAGAGGTTGGACAAGTATTTTAATCTCGTGGATCGAACGTAAAATACCTCTAAGCCAATAAATATGAAATTAATTTTTTATAAGGTAATATGTATGTCAATATTAGTTCGTTTAACCATTAAAATTTGAATTTCTATCTTAAATTAATAACTTAATTAATGGATGTAATTAACGGAGGAGGGTGTAGATGTTAAATTAATATGTTATAGTGAGCGTTATAAAAAAAACATCTATATAATTCATCTCTAAAATTGAAGAACCATTGTACACAAGCTATTTTGAAAACTTTCCCTTGCTCCCAGTATGGCGAAATTGGATTGTTCCATCACTTTTCTGGCACTATTTTTCGCCGCAGGACTGCTTTTTGTACCGGCACTTTCAGAGGATATAGCCCCGTCACCCAAGTCCGAGCATCATATAGTCGATGAGGAATTCTTTCAAACTTGCGTCCAGAAAGTTAACGGGAGATGCAGCATTGAAGTGCTGGGATACCTTTTAGCTCCCAAAAATCAGCTCAACGTGAGTCGAGATTGTTGTTTGAAAATAATAGAGTCCGGGATAGATTGTCACCATATTTTGGTGGATGTCGTTTTGTCAATGAGACAGTTAGAGGCATATGAACCTGTAGCCCACAGCAAAAGCAAGGAAGTATGGAACTATTGCATAACGAATTACGGGAAGGAAGCCCATGCTCCGATCTCTCTTGACAAATGAGTTATAATACATTAATTGTAGTTTATAATTTCTCCTGTATTTGTCCATTTTTCTGGACTATTAATAATGATTTTAATTTCAAGCATACAAAGTATAGAGCTTTAAGCAAGGTATATATGTATCTACAAAGTTGCACATTGATATATCCTTGATATATTGTTTTATCAGAATATTTGAAAAGTTATATGTCGCAAAATAATTTAATTTTATCAAATGGACAGGGTTAAAATTTTTTTTTTATGAATTCATGGAGAAAATATCATTAGAAAATTAACACTCAAACAGTAAGTTATGTATGGCATTTCATGGGTGTTTGTTGATATTAAAAAGGAGACAATCAGTCCGGATAGGGCCAGAAAAAAAAAAAAAAAAAAAACGCTAACGCCATCTAAATTTATTCGGTTCAGCTCAAATTAAATTGTATATTTTTTTTTCCTCACATGATGTTTTTAATTAAAATAAATAAATAAACCTAATAAGAACAAAACTAAATAATAAATTTCGTAAACCATACTTATTCACTTAATATGTAATATACGGAATTAGCAAAACAAAACAATAATCTAAGAATATACGTATCTTAAAATCTCAGTCCGTTTTGTCTGGAAGGAATCAATAAAAATTTTTAGGACCTCCAATTACAAATTGAAAAATAAATCAAACTACTATATACTTATTGATCTATTTAACTCAATCTAATAATAACATTTTAGTACATACTGAATTTTAGCACTATTGTAAATTCTAGGTCCCATAACAAACTTCGCACTTAACTTGCTGACGAGTCCAATCAGCCTGCCCAAATAAGGAAAACCTGCCTCGTAGTTTGAGGCATTGGAGAAATATGTTCTTTTGTTTTTCTCTTTGAGAGAGGTTGGACAAGTATTTTAATCTCGTGGATCGAACGTAAAATACCTCAAAGCCAATAAATATGAAATTAATTTTTTATAAGGTAATATGTATGTCAATATTAGTTCGTTTAACTATTAAAATTTGAATTTCTATCTTAAATTAATAACTTAATTAATGGATGTAATTAACGGAGGAGGGTGTAGATGTTAAATTAATATGTTATAGTGAGCGTTATAAAAAAAACATCTATATAATTCATCTCTAAAATTGAAGAACCATTGTACACAAGCTATTTTGAAAACTTTCCCTTGCTCCCAGTATGGCGAAATTGGATTGTTCCATCACTTTTCTGGCACTATTTTTCGCCGCAGGACTGCTTTTTGTACCGGCACTTTCAGAGGATATAGCCCCGTCACCCAAGTCCGAGCATCATATAGTCGATGAGGAATTCTTTCAAACTTGCGTCCAGAAAGTTAACGGGAGATGCAGCATTGAAGTGCTGGGATACCTTTTAGCTCCCAAAAATCAGCTCAACGTGAGTCGAGATTGTTGTTTGAAAATAATAGAGTCCGGGATAGATTGTCACCATATTTTGGTGGATGTCGTGTTGTCAATGAGACAGTTAGAGGCATATGAACCTGTAGCCCACAGCAAAAGCAAGGAAGTATGGAACTATTGCATAACGAATTACGGGAAGGAAGCCCATGCTCCGATCTCTCTTGACAAATGAGTTATAATACATTAATTGTAGTTTATAATTTCTCCTGTATTTGTTCATTTTTCTGGACTATTAATAATGATTTTAATTTCAAGCATAGAAAGTATAGAGCTTTAAGCAAGGTATATATGTATCTACAAAGTTGCACATTGATATATCCTTGACATATTGTTTTATCAGAATATTTGAAAAGTTATATGTCGCAAAATAATTTAATTTTATCAAATGGACAGGGTTAAATTTTTTTTTTTATGAATTCATGGAGAAAATATTTATTTGGCTTTGGTTTTTTCTTTTTCCTCAGTTTTTATGTTTTTATTCTGGCTTTGGCAATTGAATTGCAAACCTCAGGCTTGTCTTGCCCACTAACAAATATGATAACCACAGAGACAAAGAGCTTGTGGTTACTTCTTTGGCCATTGTTGAGCTTCTGAATTCTATTCTGTCTTCAATAAACCTTCCAAATGGATCTGACAAATTCAGCTAAAAATTATATTCTATGGCCAGCATATGGAATAAGGTTAAATGAGTTTTATTTATTAGATAAGGACCTAACATCACACCAGGATCTTAAACACACTTGAAAATCTCATACTGTTGAGATCCTAAAAAATCATGAATAGTTACAATAGTTGATAACAACTCTCATGTACTCGAATAGTCATGGTTGATCGGATTCTCATGTACTCTTTTGTGTCCATAAATAATAATTGTAAATCAAAACGAAGATACGTAATTTTTGAAGAATAAAATCTCAGTTTATTATTCTCTCTAAACTTTCTATCCCTCTCTCTCTTCTCTTCTCTCTCTGTTATCTCTTCTCTCTATATATTTTTCTCTTTCTCTATCTTTCTAAAACTTTTTCTTTCTCTCTCTATTTCTTTCTCCCTCTAAAATCTCCACTCTCTCTTTCTCACAAACTCTCTTCTTCTCTCTTCCCAACTTCCTCTCTTCTCTCTTTTCAGAATCTTCTTTTCTTCCCTAAAATTCAAATTCTGCACCAATATTTTCTTAAATTCAACTTCTGCCCCACTATTTCCTCAAATACAAATTTTGCCCCAATATTTTCTAAATTTTAGATTCTGCCCAACCTTTCAAATTTTCTCATAATCACCCCAAAATCATTCAAAGTTTAATATTTTTCTAAATTGAAGGTCCGGTGAATTACATGTCAAAACCAGATCCTAACAATTTAGTATCAGAGGCAGGTTCCAGATCCCAATGGGAGCCGATGATGGCCGACATTGCGAAATTTTCGATCAGATAGAGGAAAAACTCAATCTGATGATCCAGTTGTTGAGTTCTGACGTTACCTCTCTGGAGGACGCAAAACCAATGGCCTCTATTGCAGCTGTGCGCGAAGTGCAGAGTGGGACTCTTTTTTTCCCTATGCGGCATGACGAAGAAGATGAAACAAAAAGGGGTAAACTGGCTTTTAACAAGGCAAACCCTAAAACCGGTTCAATGACTAAATCAGTTGAAAAAACCCTAAAACTGCTGGTTCGAGCCGGACTAATTCAAAGACAATATGAGGCCAGACTAAACCCGTGTCAAACCGAATTAGTTTATTGAACCAAACCGATCAGACCCCAGTGGACCGAATCGAACCACTCAATCTCTCTGTCACTCATATTCCCTTGTTCTCTCTTGGTCTCTCACTAATGAAAACAAAACAGAAGAAGGAGAAGCGGAAGAAGAGGAAGTGGAAGAAGAAAAAACAGAAGAAAAATGAAAAAAAAAGTGGGAAAGGAAACAAAAGAAGCGAAAGAAGAAAAGATACAAAAGATCCACATGAAGTTCTTCGGTAGCACATTAAAATATATACATATATATAAATTAATAATATCTATATATAATCATACTAAATAGTAATAATATCCTTAGATAGCAAATGTTGGAAGCTGAATTTCAACCTTGGGGACAAGGTTGATATCCAAGGAGAAGAAATTGTTGAGATCCTAGAAAATCATGAATAATTGTAATGGTTGATAAGAATTCTCACGTACTCAAATAGTTGCAATGGTTGATAAAAATTCTCATGTAACCTTTCATGTTTATAAATAATAGTTGTAAATCAAATCTAAGGAATGTAATTTTTGTAGAATAAAATCTCAGTTTATTATTCTCTCTCTAAACTTTCTATCTCTCTTATCTCTTCTCTCTTCTCCCTGTTATCTCTTCTCTCTATAAATTTCTCTTTCTCTCTCTAAAAGCCTCTCTCTATATATATATTTCTCTCTTTCTCTCTCTAACAGTCTCTCTGTTTCTAAGACAATCTTTCTTTCTCCCTCTAAAATCTCCACTCTCTCTCTTACAAACTCTCCTCTCTCCCTGACTTCCTCTCTTCTCTCTTTTCAGAATCTTCTTTTCTTCCCTAAAATTCAAATTCTGCACCAATATTTTCTTAAATTTAACTTCTGCCCCACTATTTCCTCAAATACAGATTCTGTCCCAATAGTTTCTCAATTTCAAATTCTGCCCCAACCTCTCAAATTTTCTCAGAATTACCCCAAAATCATTTAAATTTATATATTTTTAACTAACTAATTATTATATATATTATTACTTTAACTGAAAATTTAAATATATTATCATTTTTTTATTTTTAAAAATTATAAGGAAACATCAAATTCAATTTCATCTGAAGATAAATCAGGCTTATAGTCCTTGAGGACGAGCAGGGATCCTTTCAAATTCCATACTTCACGACTGCAGACTCTTTTCTTATCTTCCTCTTGATATATATATATATATATATATAGGTAAACACTACGGACATCTCTTTTATTATATATGGTGTTCTTCCCTTGTTAATAGATATGGATAAGCTCTGTACAGTATAGGACAGGTAAGCTGCGTAAAACCTATGAACAGCCACCATTAATCAAAGTCAGAGCCATACTTTACAAATTAAAATTCATGAAATAATTTCCCACATCTCCACCGAGCCGCCTCATATGCTATATAAATACCCTACAACCTCAGGAACTCATCCTCACGTGTTCTATTGAATTTTACATATAAGAGAAACAAAAACAATTTAGAGAAAAAGGAATGGCGTCTGAATGCCCAGGTAAGTACGGATCAACTCTTCTTTTCATATATAAGGGTAATTAATTAGTGCACAATTATAAGAAATTATATACATATACATATATGTATGGGTGTTGCAGGTAAAAACTCATGGCCGGAACTTGTTGGGAAAAACGGAGATGAGGCAGGGGAAACCATAAAGAGAGAAAATCCAAATGTCTTGGAAGCCATCGTGTTGTTGGAAGGAACTCCGGTGATCAAGAATTTTAGCTGCAACAGGGTTTGGGTTTAGGTAAGCGATTGCAAGATTGTTACTCTAGTTCCTACTATAGGCTAACATTGCCCCACGTAATTTCATATAATAAATGTAATAATACATGGGCTAGTTTCTTGACTGATCTAGCTTCCCTTGTAACCAAATAAATAAATAAGTAGTTTTTATTTAATTTTCAATAATTAGTAAATTCTCTTATGTTATTTTTCTTTAGATATTTATTTGAATAATTGGAAATAAATAAATGTGACTGATATTTTATGTGATTTAATAGTTTATTATATATTAATATTATATCCTATTTTCTAATTATATACAATTTGGATTTTAATTTGATTTAAAAATTTTATTTAATTTCAATGCAAATCAAATTTTGGAGGGTAATTAGAAACCAAACTAAATTAAACTATTTCGGTTTAGTTTTTCAATTGGGTTAAATTTTTTAGTTTGGACAAAATAACTTGTAATACCCAAATTAATTTTTTGTAATTTAAATTAATTTGTAAATGTAGTTTTTTTAATTTTTTATTTTAATTTAGTATAAAAATGAAAAAAATTTGAAAGAGAATGAAATTGAAAATAATTTTGAAAAAAAAAACAAGTGAAATTTTGGATTTTGAGGGTATTTTTGAAAGAAAAATCGAAAACTATGGGTCAAAATGTAATTTAAAAAAGTTATACCACATAAGATGCCCGGTTAGTAGCTCTTACGAACTAGAACGCGCCACGTGGCAACGAACACTGACACGGTGCCACACGGGAGGCCACGCGGGCGATCTGCGTGCCCGCGATCGAACCGTCCATATTCGCTCCCGCGTGCACAGACGACCTGGATGTGTTCTCTCCCTAAACGCGCTTGGACGGTCAGATTTAAATGCGATCAACGGTCCAGATCCACTTCTTATTTAAACGCGATTGGACGGTTCATATCAGATAGCGATGAACGGTCTAGATTCACTCCCTATTTAATTGTGATCAGACGTTTCAGATCAATCGCGATGGACGGCCCATATTAAAAGGGGACGAATATAAATAATCCTCTTCACACCAAATCCTAAGCCTAGCCGTCAGACACCCTCATCGGAGAAAAAGACCCAACCGCTGGAAAGGAGAACCACCACCATCCACCGCCGCGCCGGAGCCACTTCCGATCGCCAAAAGAAGTAACAAAATTTCTTTTTGCTCAGAATTCAATTTTAAACACCCCCGTGGCCATATCGGAGTAAAATGATCAACCAATTGGCCAAAAACTACGGGCAAAGCCCGGCAGTGCCGCTGCAAAAAATTTAAAAAACCACATCCGATAAGGCCCTTTCCGATTTCTGTTATGCAAAATTTTTTCACCGTTTCCTTCTCTACAGGTTGACCAAAGTAAAACACTCAACCGCAAAAGCGAGCTAGCGGAGCCGCCTCACCGAAGAGCCCTGCTGCTGGTGAGTTTCAGTTTTTCAATTTTTTCGGCCAACTGGGGTCCCTTAATGTGTTTTCTCGCAAGGATTGATGCAAAACTGGCCAAAAATAGGCAACCTGAGGTGGATCACCATCGCGGGCAGCGGTGTCGTCGCCGAAGCACGGTGGAGCCACTGTGCTGGAATTTCAAAATTAGCCAAAAAGAGGTCCTTATACTGTTTTTGGATTTTTTGGGATATTTGTAGATACCTGTAGCGTGTTTTAATTTCCGAAGAAAAATTCAGGGAATCCGGGGACCGCGACGGGCACAGTCAATAAGTTTCATTTTTTAGGCATCGAATTGAGTAAGAATCTCTTACTCTATTCTCTGTTATGGAATTGAAGTTAAATTAATAATAATACGGTATTTTATACAATTTAAAAAATATTCATAATTAATTATGTGTTCGAAAATTATATATTATTGTTTCTGTTAATTATTTTTACGGTTTGAATGCATGATAGTATCTGATTGATCGATTTTACAGCTTTGAATGCATGTATTGTTTATTTTATGGGTTTACAGTTGAATTGAAAAAAAGAGAGATTAAAGAAAAATGGAAAATTGTGTGATTAAGTGAATGGATGAAGCGACAACCTTACTGGATATCCTGAGAGATGGTAGACGAACTGGGCGTATAGAAAATCCTACCATGAATGTTGCTTCATACCGGATGGGGTATCGAAGTTTGGTAATTTGACACTCATACCAGATAGGGTATGGGGACGACCCATTTCACCATCACACTGGACAGAGTATTGAGGTTTAGTGGTTTGGCGCTCATATCGGACTGGGTATGGAGACGGCCCGTTAATTTGAAATGTTAAAGGAAATGGTTCACGTGTTGTAGGAACATCCTTATAAACCCCCATGGATACTAATAGGTTGATAAAGGATAGAATTGTTATTCAAATCGATTGCATATGAAATCATTATTTGAGTTATGTTATTATCTCTATAAGTTGTTTTGTAAATCTCACTACAGTAAATAGATGGCAAAAGATTTTGTTTATGATAAATGAATTTATTTAATTAAGAGCTCCATTAGTTGTTTTGATTTTTCTACCAACCTTCATTTCTATGTCGTTGAATAGCGTGATATTCTTACTGGGATAGCGTAGCTCATTTCTTATTTAACCATTTTAGATCAAGATGACCAGAATCCAGAGGCTGATCCATAAGAGAGTTGCGAGTAGCATACCAGTTTTATTTATTTTCCGTTTATTTCATTAATTTTTTGTATTTCCTTCAAAAATGTAATTTATGTAGCACTATTTAGTACTTTATTTATTTTCCGTTTATTTCATTAATTTTTGTATTTATTTCAAAAGTGTAATTTCTGTAGCATTATTTAGTACTTTAAGTTATTGTGTAAGAAATATAGACACTAACTAATTATTTCGTTTCCACACTTAATTTATGAATTATTTCTTTTAAAATTTCGGAACCGTTACAAAACTTACAACCTACGCAACGCATTATTTACTTAAGGCACACATGAATATTACCTAAAGAAAACCAATAATATATTGACGTATAAATTAATGTCACTACAATGTATATAAATCTATTGAACTCAAGAATGGTCTTGCCCATAAATAACATCTTAATTTGTAATTAATTCCCTTCTTTAATGCATTTTTAAGTTTCTGATTTAAGAAAAAACACTTATATCCCACCTCATCAGCTATGTAAATCCATCAACTCATCTTCACTTGTTTTATTGAATTATAGAGAGAAAATGTCATCTGATTGCCCAGGTCAGTATGGATCAACCTTTTTTTCTCTCAATTTTATTTTAATAAAAGTGAATGATTAATTCTTATTTTCTAGTAATATCTTACTAATTGATACAATTGGTTAAATCTCGTAAAATTATTTCATAGAAATTTATTGATATATATATATATTTTATAATATTAAATAATCAGTATTCTTTCTGTTTTCATTGTAACAAAAAATTCAATTTTTGTGTAAAAAAGACCCCTATTATCTCTTTAGTTTATCACATATTTTATTAAGTAATCAAATTATTTAACCTAACATGTCCGGTTGACACCTAGACTAAACTCTTACAATTTTATTAGGAAAAAAAAAATGTAAAAAGTGAAGTCTCTTATTTTGTCAGTAATTTAATTTAGAAATATTACATGTGTATATATAAGTTAATGAATTAATGCATAGTTATAAGAAAATATACATATGTATATATGGGTGTTGCAGGTAAAAACTCATGGCCGGAGCTTGTAGGGAGAAACGGAGATGAGGCAGCGGAAATTATAAAGAGAGAAAATCCACTTGTGGCTGAAGCCACTGTGTTGCCGGAAGGAAATAAGGTGATCCTAGATTTTGACTGCGGAAGGGTTTGGATTAGGGTCAACGCGTGCAACATTGTAACCGTAGTTCCTCATACAGGCTAATATTCTCTACCTGGATTTTTAATTAATTTTCTTAAGTTCAGAGTCGTCCTCATAATATTGTGATATTAATTTAATTCCTTATAATAAATAAATAAATATATAATGTGTCTTTATTTGAAATTAATTAAAATTTTTGTGAATCATTTCCATTTTCGAGAATACTCAATACAAAGGTAATTTTTGAGAAAATATTTTTAATATTGTGGGTTGAACATAAAATACCTCGAAACCTATGAGACTAATTTTTTATGACATAATACATATGTTAATATTAATTTATTTAATAATTAAAATTTGAATTTCTAAGAGATGTAATTAATAGAGGGTGTACATTTTAAATTAATCTATTATAGGGAACGTTACAAAAAAATATCTAGGAGATTGGATTAAATTTTAATTGGACCGAGCCCAAATGGAAATGGGCTAGATATGTGTTCAGATTTTATTTGGTCTAGGAGACAAAAACAAAAAATGAAGGGATGTGAGGGATCTAAACCTGAGTTGGCCGACCCTAATAGAAAACCAGGCTAGGGAAGAGAGAGAAGCCCGTGGTGGGCTGAACGTTAAGAAAAAAAGAAATCATATATGTATATATAGAAGACAGCTGAAGTTTGATCCAAATAATAGTGGGTCGAACCCATAGAAAAGATCTTTTAGAAAGAAAGATTTTGGTCTAATGAACCTGGTGAGGCCAAGTCCATAGGAAGCGTATAAGAAAAATTTAAAATACTAGTGGGCCAAATCTTCCTAAAATGGATTAGAAGTGAAAAGGTTTTGGGTAGGTCGAAGGATGGGAAAGAAAATAAAACTTAGTTTGAGGTAATAAATATGAAATTAATTTTTTATAACATAATATATATGTTAATATTAGTTTGTTTGATGATTAAAATTTGAATTTCTATATTAAATTAATAATTTAATTAAGAGATGTAATTAATAGAGGGTGTATATATTAAATTATTACAAAAAAATATCTATATAATTAATTTCTGAAACTAAAGAACCATTGTACATAAGCTATTCCAAAAATTTTTTTTTGTGCCCAATAAAATAAAATTGGATTGTTCCATCACTTTATTGGCACTTTTTGTTCCTACAGGATTACTTTTTATACTAACATTTTCACAAGATATAAATTCGTCACTCAAGTATAGACATCATATAATTGATGAAGAATTCTATCAAACTTGTGTCCATAAAGTTAGTGAGAGATGCAACATAGAAGTGTTAGAATACTTTTTTTTCCAAAAAAATTAAGTTAACATGAGTCGAGATTGTTGTTTGAAAATAAAAAATTCCGGGATAAATTATCACCATCTTGTGATGGATGTCGTTTTGTCAATAAAATAATTACAGGCATATGAACCTGTAGCTCACCAAAAAACAAGGAAGTATGGAATGCATATTGAATTACAGAAAGGAAACGCGTGCTCCAATCACTCTTGACAAACGAGTTATAATACATAATCATAGTTGATAATTTCTCCCACATATATCTATTTTTCTGGGCTATTAATGTTAATTTTAATTTGAAGCATATAAAGTATCGAGCTTTTAGCAAGGTATATGTATACTTACAAAGTTATATATTGATATATCCTTCATATATTATTTTATCAAAATATTTAAAAGTTATATATTGTAAAATAATTTAATTTCATCACATAGACCTGGTTAAATTATATGAATTCACAAAAAAATCAGTTGAAAATTAACATTCAAATAATAGGTTATGTATGATATTTCATGAGTTTTTATTAATATGAAAGAAGATTGAATTAGATCAAATAGGCCAAAAAAAAAAAAACAGACTATCTAAATTTATTTGGTTAAATTCAAATTAATTGTAAATATTTTTCCTTACATGAGTTTTAATTAAAAAATAATTAATAAATCTAATAAAAATAAAACTAAATAATAAATTTCATAAACAATAATTATTTATTTAATAGATCATTTATGGAATTAATAAGATAAAATAATAATCTAAGAATATATATACCTTAAAATCTCGGTCCATTTAATCTGGACGGAATGAAATAAAACTCTTTAGGACATCTAATTCCAAATTGAAAATTAAATCAAACTATTGTATTCTAATTCGTTCTATTTAATTTCATCTAATATTAATTGTCTAGTATATGCCGAATTTTACCACTACTATAAACTCTAGGTACCATAACAGACTTTGCACTGAACTTGCTAATGAGTCCAATGATCTGCCCAAATAAGGAAAATTTGACCCATAATTTGAGGGATTGGAGAAATATTTTCTTTTGTTTTTCTCTTTTTGAATGATTGGGCAAATATTTTCAATCTTGTGGATTGAATATAAAATACCTCAAAGCCAATAAATATGAGAGTAATTTTTTTTAACATAATATATTTGTTAATATCATTTTGCTTAAATGATTAAATTTTGAATTTCTATCTTAAATTAATAATTTAATTAAGAGATATAATTAATGAAGGGTGTACATATTAAATTAATCTATTACAGCGAGCATTACAAAAAAGTATCTATCTAATTAGTCGTTGAAACTAAAGAACTATTGTACACAAGCTATTCCAAAAACTAAAGAACCACTGTACACAAGCTATTCCAAAAACTTTCTTTTGGTCCCAATAAGGCAAAATTGGATTGTTCCTTCAATTTTCTGGCACTTTTTGTCACTGCAGGACTACTCTTTATACCGATATTTTCACAAAATATAAGTTTGTCACCCAAGTATGGACACCATATAATTGATGAGGAATTCTATCAAACTTGTGTCCATAAAATTAATGGGAGATGCAACATTGAAGTGTTAGAATATTTTTTTCTCAAGAAAATAAGGTTAACGTGAGTCGAAATTGCTGTTTGAAAATAATATATTCTAGGATTGATTGTCACCATCTTGTGGTGGATATCGTTTTGTCAATGAAACAGTTGCAGACATATGAACTTGTAGCTCACAAGAAAAACAAGGAAGTATGGAACTATTGCATATTGAATTATGGGAAGGAAGTACATGCTCCCATCTCTCTTGACAAATGAGTTATAGAACATAATTGTAGTTTATACTAAATTAAAATAAAAAATTAAAAAAAACTACATTTACAAATTAATTTAAATTACAAAAAATTAATTTGGGTATTACAAGTTATTTTGTCCAAACTAAAAAATTTAACCCAATTGAAAAACTAAACCTAAATAGTTTAATTTAGTTTGGTTTCTAATTACCCTCCAAAATTTGATTTGCATTGAAATTAAATAAAATTTTTAAATCAAATTAAAATACAAATTGTATATAATTAGAAAATAGGATATAATATTAATATATAATAAACTATTAAATCACATAAAATATCAGTCACATTTATTTATTTCCAATTATTCAAATAAATATCTAAAGAAAAATAACATAAGAGAATTTACTAATTATTGAAAATTAAATAAAAACTACTTATTTATTTATTTGGTTACAATGGAAGCTAGATCAGTCAAGAAACTAGCCCATGTATTATTACATTTATTATATGAAATTACGTGGGGCAATGTTAGCCTATAGTAGGAACTAGAGTAACAATCTTGCAATCGCTTACCTAAACCCAAACCCTGTTGCAGCTAAAATTCTTGATCACCGGAGTTCCTTCCAACAACACGATGGCTTCCAAGACATTTGGATTTTCTCTCTTTATGGTTTCCCCTGCCTCATCTCCGTTTTTCCCAACAAGTTCCGGCCATGAGTTTTTACCTGCAACACCCATACATATATGTATATGTATATAATTTCTTATAATTGTGCACTAATTAATTACCCTTATATATGAAAAGAAGAGTTGATCCGTACTTACCTGGGCATTCAGACGCCATTCCTTTTTCTCTAAATTGTTTTTGTTTATCTTATATGTAAAATTCAATAGAACAAGTGAGGATGAGTTCCTGAGGTTGTAGGGTATTTATATAGCATATGAGGCGGCTCGGTGGAGATGTGGGAAATTATTTCATGAATTTTAATTTGTAAAGTATGGCTTTGACTTTGATTAATGGTGGCTGTTCATAGGTTTTACGCAGCTTACCTGTCCTATACTGTACAGAGCTTATCCATATCTATTAACAAGGGAAGAACACCATATATAATAAAAGAGATGTCCGTAGTGTTTACCTATATATATATATATTTATATCAAGAGGAAGATAAGAAAAGAGTCTGCAGTCGTGAAGTATGGAATTTGAAAGGATCCCTGCTCGTCCTCAAGGACTATAAGCCTGATTTATCTTCAGATGAAATTGAATTTGATATTTCCTTATAATTTTTAAAAATAAAAAAAATGATAATATATTTAAATTTTCAGTTAAAGTAATAATATATATAATAATTAGTTAGTTAAAATTTTTAAATATAAAATTAAAAAGTGATAATTTGTAACAGTTAACCAATTAATTTGAAAGGATTTTTCTTCTCTTGTTGTGACAAGAACTCTAAATTGATAAAGAATATAAGTTTTGATGAAGTAAATCTCTTAGAATCTCGTCTTAATTTGTAGGATAAGTATTTTTGAATTCTTATGAGATTTACTTGAAGTTGAAAGCTATTCATGAGGAGAGTTATGTTTGATTGCGGAAGAATGAATGATTATGTATAAAAAATCTTTAGAACTTTTATTATCTATATGACTCTTGTGTCTTAAAAGAGATGAGTATCAAGTTACGACTCTCCCAACAAGAGTAATGACTCTCTCATGGGAAATACTTGAGAGTTTATGATTGGAATGACTTTTTTGACCATTTGGTTATAATCATCTTTATCATAAGATCTTAGTGTGAGTTGCACCCCATTCTTTTCTCGCATCAACCCCCTTCTTCAAAATAATTTTTTCTCGAATTGGGATATTCTCATTAATTATTTAATTGACTCTCCTTCTTGTGAGAAAGGTATCTCAACACTTTAATGCTGTAAATCCCAACACTTCAATGCTCGGACTTGGGTGACGGGGCTATATCCTCTGAAAGTGCCGGTACAAAAAGCAGTCCTGCGGCGAAAAATAGTGCCAGAAAAGTGATGGAACAATCCAATTTCGCCATACTGGGAGCAAGGGAAAGTTTTCAAAATAGCTTGTGTACAATGGTTCTTCAATTTTAGAGATGAATTATATAGATGTTTTTTTTATAACGCTCACTATAACATATTAATTTAACATCTACACCCTCCTCCGTTAATTACATCCATTAATTAAGTTATTAATTTAAGATAGAAATTCAAATTTTAATAGTTAAACGAACTAATATTGACACACATATTACCTTATAAAAAATTAATTTCATATTTATTGGCTTTGAGGTATTTTACGTTCAATCCACGAGATTAAAATATTTGTCCAACCTTTCTCAAAGAGAAAAACAAAAGAACATATTTCTCCAATGCCTCAAACTACGAGGCAGGTTTTCCTTATTTGGGCAGGCTGATTGGACTCGTCAGCAAGTTAAGTGCGAAGTTTGTTATGGGACCTAGAATTTACAATAGTGCTAAAATTCAGTATGTACTAAAATGTTATTATTAGATTGAGTTAAATAGATCAATAAGAATATAGTAGTTTGATTTATTTTTCAATTTGTAATTGGAGGTCCTAAAAATTTTTATTGATTCCTTCCAGACAAAACGAACTGAGATTTTAAGATACGTATATTCTTAGATTATTGTTTTGTTTTGTTAATTCCGTATATTACATATTAAGTGAATAAGTATGGTTTACGAAATTTATTATTTAGTTTTGTTCTTATTAGGTTTATTTATTTATTTTAATTAAAAACATCATGTGAGGAAAAAAAAATATACAATTTAATTTGAGCTGAACCGAATAAATTTAGATAGCGTTAGCTTTTTTTTTTTTTTTTGGCCCTATTCGGACTGATTGTCTCCTTTTTAATATCAACAAACACCCATGAAATGCCATACATAACTTACTGTTTGAGTGTTAATTTTCTAATGATATTTTCTCCATGAATTCATAAAAAAAAAAATTTTAACCCTGTCCATTTGATAAAATTAAATTATTTTGCGACATAAAACTTTTCAAATATTCTGATAAAACAATATATCAAGGATATATCAATGTGCAACTTTGTAGATACATATATACCTTGCTTAAAGCTCTATACTTTATATGCTTGAAATTAAAAAAAATTTCTAATGATAGTGCTAAAATTCAGTATGTACTAAAATGTTATTATTAGATTGGGTTAAATAGATCAATTAGAATATAATAGTTTGTAGGAATTTTCACTTTTAAGGAAGGTGAGTATTGGTTGGTAGAGATAGAGAAGGCCTTCGCGACACTTGGGGTGATTCCCAAACAGAAGGTTATTCTTGCAACGTATATGCTTATTGGTGAGGCAAGACGGTTGTGGCAACTGAAGCTGGCTACTATGTCCACTTCGATCACCTAGAATAGTTTTTGGCAAGCTACAATACTAAGTACCTTCTGGAATATCTTCGACATCTGAAAGAAGTAGAGTTTGCACAACTAGTCCAAGGAGATTTATCAGTAACAGAGTATGCTCAAAAATTCCTTGAGTTGTTTGGATACTCCCCTGACAATATGATAGATGAAGGTAGGATAGTAAGGAGGTTTGAATGAGGTATTCGTCATGAGATCAGGCAGCAGTTGTTTGTGTTTTAGCTTGACGCATATTCGCCAGTCTTGGCCAAGACACAGTTGATCGAGAGAAACATCTATATTTTTTTCTCTACAATAGGCAACTCCAAGCCCCCAATTCCCCATCGCAAACTAGCACCCACTACACCAAACCAGCAGTACAAGAGGCCAAGGTCTTCACCTCAGGCTAAGTCCTAAGGCCCTGGTAGTAGGACGTGGCAAAATTTGCCAACACTGTGACAAGGATCATGCGGACCGACCTTATTATCATCTCAACAACACCTGTCGCATATGTGGGAGTACCCACACTACGCGAAAGAGTGTTCGAGGAATCATAATTAGGCCAGGCCCATGGTCTAGGGTAGAGTCTACACATTCTCCCAGCAGGATGCTGAAGCCAATCTAGATGTTATTGGGGATATGTATACTATCTGCAAACATCTTGCACATATTTTAATTGACACTAGTGTTTCACATTCTTTTGTTTCATATGCTTGTATTCAATATTCAAATGTACTACCTGAATGTCTATATTCTGTATTATTTGTGTCTATACTTGGGAACAGAACATTGCTGAAAAATGTTAAATACAAATATTGTATCATAGAAATAACAAGTAGGGAACTGAGCGTATATCTAATAGCACTAGATACGGGAGATTTTGATGTAATCCTAGATATGAACTTGTTACCAACTTATCATGTTATCGTTGATTGTTAACACAAGAGACTTGTATTTAACATCCCTAATAAAAAATATTTTACTAATTAATAAAATCTCATATATTGTTCGTGTATGGTGGTAATATATTGAATTTAATCATATGTCATTAACTTAATTATTCCTTTTCCGTCATAGGCAAACTTGAGGAAAGATTTGCATCTAAGATACTATTGTTGTCAGAAACTTCCCTGATGTATTCCCTATTGAACTACCAGTGCTGCCAGTAGATCAAGAAGTAGAATTCGTCATTGATCTTCAACCTAGCAACCCATCTTAGTCACCCCATACCAAATGAGCCATGTTGAAATGGAGGAGATTAGAAAATAGATCAAAGAGCTGTAGGATAATGGTTTCATCCGGTGCAACATATCTCCTTGGGTGCTAGAGTTACATTCGTAAGAAAGAGTGATGGGACTTTGAGGTTATGCGTAAACTATAGAGAAATGAACAGTGTCACAATTAAGAATAAATACCCTCTCTCTAGGATAGATGACCTTTTTGATCAATTATAATATCCCAGATTTTCTCCAAGATTCACCTACGTTCAGAATACCATCAGGTAAAGATCAAAGTAGAAGACATCCCTAAGACGACCTTTAGAACCCGATATGGACATTTTGAGTTTCTTGTCATGTCGTTCGGATTGACTAACTCACCTGCAAGCTTCATGGATTCGTTTGTCATAGTTTTCATTGATAATATCTTGGTTTACTCTAAGAACAGGGAACAAAACACTCAGTATCTGACTCAAGTCTTACAGATTCTCAGAGAAAAGAAACTATATGCAAAATTGAGAAAACGTGAATTTTAGCTTGAGCAAAATTCTTTCCTGGGACACATAATATCGAAAGAATGAATCTTTATGAATCTCGATAAGATTGAGGTAGTGACAGGCTGGAAAGAACTTACTACGGTCAAGGAAGTTAGAAGTTTCTTGGGTATGGCAGGTTATTATCGCAGGTTTGTGAAAGGATTCTCAAGCATAGCAGCCCCCTGACATGACTCACAAAGAAAAATATCAAGTTTGAGTGGAATGAACAATGTAAAAGAAGCTTTACAAAACTCAAAAAGTAACTAACTACCGCACCGGTGTTGACTCTACCAAATGGAACAGGCAAATATACAGTGTACAGTGACATATCCTACCAAGGTTTAGGTTGTGTTTTGATGCAGAATGGGAGAGTCATAGCTTATGGGTCTAGGCAACTGAAAAACCTTGAAAAGAATTACCCCACTCACGATTTGTAGCTTGTTGCAATTATCCATGCCTTGAAAATCTAGCGCCATTACTTGTATGGAGAGACGTTTAAAATCTATATAGATCATAAGAGCCTGAAACACATTCACATAGAAAGACCTCAACATGCGTAAGAGGTGTTGGATAGAACTTCTCAAGGATTATGATTGTAAGATCTTGTACTACCCAAATAAGGGCAACATAGTAGCGGATGCTCTCAGCAGAAATAATATAGGTATGTTAACTCATATGATGGTCTTCGAGTGCAGAATGATAAAGGTTAGGTAACGAAAATAACTCCAAGACTTAAAACGGGCCACATGTCTAACCCACTTAACAGTCCAATCCAAGTTAAGCCAGAGGATCAAGGAGGCTTAATTGGTTGATTCTACTTTAGGAGCCCTTAAAAAGGATAGAAAATTAGGGATGAATCCAAGGTTCCAAGTTTTTGTTGATGGGCTGCTTAAGTTCCAAGACAGGTTATGTGTTCCAAGCAATGTCGATTTAAAAAGAGATATCATGACAGAGGCTCATAATTGGAGTTCACCATACAGTTGAGAAGAACCAAGATGTATCAAAGTATGGAGTCCTGATTTTTATGGAATGGGATGAAAATGGGTATTGTTGATTTATCTCAAAGTGTCTCACATGCTAATAGGTTAAAACCGAGTATCAACACCCAGGCGGTCTACTCTAACCGTTACTAATTCCATAATAAAAATGGGAGTATATCACCATGGATTTTATAACATGATTACCCAAAGCTCGTTCTGGTCATGAATAAATTTGGGTAATAGTCGATTGACTCACTAAATTCTCCCACTTCTTAGCCATTAGAGTAACAGACCCCTTGGACAAGCTAGTTAGGATTTACATTCGATGGATAGTCAGGTAGCATGGGGTTCTAGTAACAGTGGTATTAGACCGGGATCTCATGTTTATGTCTAGGTTTTGGACCAGTTTTCAGCAGGCAATGGGGGCCAAATTATCACTCAGTACGACTTTTCACCCACAAATGGATGGGTAATTAGAGAGAACTATTCGAACACTAAAGGACATGCTCAGGGCTTGTATCCTAGATTTCGGAGAAAACTGAGATGATCATTTACCTCTGATAGAGTTTGTCTACAATAGCAGTTACCTAACAAGTATCGGTATGGCTCCTTATTAAGCATTATATGGTCAACCCTATAGATTACCAATCTGTTGGGAAGAGATAGTTGATAGGAAAGCGATTGGCCCAAACCATGTAGAGGATACCACAATGAAGATTGCCAAAATTAAGAAAAACATCTAAACATCCGAAAGTAAACTGAAGAGTTATGCAGACACCCGAAGGAGAGATTTGAAATTTGAGACAGGTGGTCGATTCTTCCTTAAGGTCACCCCCCTTAAGAGCATCACTAGATTTGGAAAGAGGAAAAAACTAAATCCTCGGGTTATCGGACCATTCAAAATTTTGGACAGGATTAAAAAGTTCGCCTACAGATTAGGACTGCCAAAAGAACTATCTGGGGTTCATGATGTCTTCCATGTGTCAATGTTGCGCAAGTACAACCCTGATCCTTCACATATTTTGTCCTACAAATCGTTCCCTTTCTGGGAGGATCTTTCTTAAGAAGAAGTACCTATCAGCATCTTGGATCGAAAGAAGAGAATACTCCGCAATAGGAAAATCTCCTTCATCAAAGTCCTATGGCATAATCACTCGCAGGACAAGGCTACTTGGGAGATACAGTCGGACTTTAGGGTTAGATGTCCTCAGCTATTTAGTGAGATAACAATTTGGAGAATAAAATTTTCTTAAGGGGGGGAGAGTTGTAACACCCCGAATTTGAGATGTACCCATTTGATTTTGAGTTAATAAAAACACTTTTATACGTTTAATTTCATGAATTTCCATCCATTTATTTCCCTTTTTTTCGTATTCGATTGAAAAGAGATTTTGAAAACAGGGATCAACTCGCAAAAAAAAGGAAAAATGGGCCACCTCAACAAGCATGACGAACCATAGCACGCTGAGTAGTGGTTGCGTCAGCATGCTTTTCCATATGGGAAGAAAGGTGGGGAATCTGCGTGTTAAACAGATCAGCTGGCCCACATCCATTCCCGCTCGCACGAACAGCTAGATCTCAATCCCGCCCGAATTTGAATGAATGGCCCCAATCGCCCATGTGATGGATCCAACGATCACATGATCGATGGTCCTGATTTGTGGAGCTTATCGATCAGACAGTCCCAAATGCATGAAGGAGAAAAATTCGGGTTGGTCCGAATAGGAGGGATTTAAATAAACATGCAAAGAATATAATCTTTAAACCTTTATTTTTCATGATCAATGAAAATTTGGGCATTTAAGTAAACATATAAGGAATATAACCTTTAAATCTTTATTTTTCATGCTCAATGAAAATTTCAATATTATTTATATTATTATTACGATCAGGCTAAATGCTCGAAATCCTTGTTAAGGGTTTGGGCTTTTATAGTCTATTTGGTCTTATTCAATCTTTTTTATATTAATAAACACTCATGAAATATTATACATAAGTTAATGTTTGAATGTTAATTTTCAATTGATTTTTTTGTGAATTTATGTAATTTAACTAGCTCTATGTGATAAAATTAAATTATTTTGCAATATATAACTTTTCACTATTTTGATAAAATAATATATGAAGGATATATCAATATATAACTTTGTAGATATATATATATACCTTGCTAAAAGCTTTATACTTTATTCGCTTCAAATTAAAATTATTGATAATAGTCCATAAAAATGGACATATTTATGAAAAATTATATACTACAATTATGTATTATAACTCATTTGTCCAAAGAGATTAGAGCATGTGCTTCCATTCCATAATTCAATATGCAATAGTTCCATACTTCCTTGCTTTTTTTGTGAGCTACAAGTTTATATGCTTGCAATTGTTACAATGACAAAATGACATCCACCACAAGATGGTGACTATCCCGAAATCTATTATTTACCAATAGCAATTTTGACTAACATTAACCTTATTTTTTTGAGGAAAAAATATTCTAACACTTCAATGTTGCATCTCCAATTAACTTTATGGACACAAGTTTGATAGCATTCCTCATCGATTATATGATGTCTACACTTGGGTGACAAACTTATATCTTGTAAAAATATCGGTATAAACAGTAGTCCTACAATGATAAAATGTGCCCAAAAATTGAAGGAACAATCCAATTTTGCCATATTGGGACTAAGAGAAAGTTTTTGGAATAGCTTGTGTACAGTGGGTTCTTTAGTTTTAGTAATTAATTATGTAGATACTTTTCTATAATGCTCTCTATAATAGATTAGTTTAATATGTACACCTTTCATGAATTACATCTCTTAATTAAATTAATAATTTAAGATAGAAAATAAAATTTTAATCATTAAACAAACTAATATTGTCGTTTATATTATGTTATAAAAAAATTAATTTCATATTTATTGACTCTGAGGTATTTTATGTTCAATCCAGAAGATTGAAAATATTTTCCCAATCTTTCTCAAAGAGAAAAACAAAAGAAAATATTTCTCCAATCCCCACAATTACGGGGTAGATTTTCCTTTTTTGGGGAGACCATTGGACTCGTTAGCAAGTTCAGTGCAGAGTTTGTTATGGTACCTAGAATTTATAGTAGTGGTAAAATTCGATATACACTAAAAAAATTAATATTAGATGGAATTAAATAGACTGAATTAAAATATAATAGTTTGATTTAATTTTCAATTTGAAATTAGGGTCCTAAAAATTTTTATTTGAATCCATCCATATTAAATGGAATGAGATTTTAAGATACATATGTATATTCTTATATTATTATTTTGTCTTATTAATTCTGTAAATGACTTATTAAACGAATAATCACTGTTTATGAAATTTATTATTAGTTTTATTTTGATTAGATTTATTAATATATTATTATTTTGTCTTATTAATTCCGTAAATGACTTATTAAACGAATAATCACTGTTTATGAAATTTATTATTAGTTTTATTTTGATTAGATTTATTAATTATTTTTTAATTAAAAAATCATGTAAGGAATAAAATGTACAATTTAATTTGAATTGAACTGAATGAATTTAGATTGCCTTTGTTTTTGTTTTTTTTGTTTTTTTGTCTATGTAACGTTCCGAATTTGAGATGTACCCATTTGATTTTGAGTTAATACAAACACTTTTGTTCATTTAATTTCATGAATTTTCCTCCATTTATTTCCTTTTTTTTCCTATTCTATTAAGGAATGAGTAAATAAAATTCATTTATCACAAAAATACAAAAAAAATAATTAAAGGAATTCATTTTGGACCTTTTTAAAAATAATTTTAGAAATCCGGGCACAAATGTAATATAGGGGAGGCCTATTTGAAAATAAATTTAGAAAATAGGGGTTAACTCACAAAAAAAGAAAAAAAAATGAGCCACCTTAGCAAGCATGACGAACCACAGCATGCTGAGTGGCAACTACGTTAGCATACATTTTCACGCGGGAAGCTAGGTGGATGATCCATGTGCTAAACAAATCGAACAACTCATATCCATTCCTGCTTGCACGAACGGCCAAATCTCAATCCCCCCTCTATTCAAATGAACAGCACTGATCACCCACATGATGGATCCAACGATCACACGATCGATGACCCTGATTCGTAAAGCTGATTGATTGGACGGTCCCAAACGCATAAAGGAGAAAAATCCAAGTTGGCCCGAATAGGAGGGATCAAACATCTCCCGTTGATCCACGCGGGCCTGAGTAGATGGCTGAGATTAGAAGAAGAGAGGTATTTAAACCTCTCTTTAGTTGGCACCCAAAAATCCTAGCCAACATCCCAACCGGAGAAGAAGAAGAAGGGGCAGCTGGAGGAAGCTCAGTTGCCAGAGGGATGATGTCGCCACTGTGCTAGAAACCTAAATATGGTCGGTAAGCACGATGTTTCTTTCAGTTCATCCTATTTTTTTACCTTAGGTCATTTAGATTAACCCTAATGTAGTATAGGCTAAGGAAAGCCGTAACTTGAGAGAGAGGGACAACAGAGCACGGCTGTGCCATCGCACCGAAAGCTAAAACCCGACTAGTTAGGCTGAAATTTCCTCCCTTTCTCCGTAAAACACTCTCCTCTCCATGATTTAATCTGATTTTCATCACAAGACCGCTAGGTTCGACTTGGCCAAGAGAAAATAGCTTCAGAGAAGGAGAACCAAACAGTAGAGCCCGGTGGCACCGCTGTGTTGGAACCCCAACCCGACCCCGATGAGTTCCTCTGCCCTTTTTTTCACCACTTTTTATGTACGTTCATGCTGTTTTGATGTGCATTTCTAATTGTACTAGAAAACCTAAAAAAATTGAGAGTTAGGAACTGCCGTGAACTTTAGTTAAAATAGGTGTATCCTGGTCTTCGACCCAGGGTAAGAATTCCTCAACCTTTTTCCTGTTACTATTAAATTAAATTTTAATCAATAGTAAATGGAAAATTCTAAATAGTTTTGTGATTCTTTGATGATTAAATACAGGTTATCGATGGAGCCAGTAATTGATTTGTTTATATTCGTCACTAGTTTATTCGTATTGCCTATTTGTTATTTTTATCTTTATTTTTATTTTATTTTATTTTATCTTATTTTATTATACTTTATTTTATTCTAGTCTATTTCTTTTCAGTTAGCCCAATTCGTTTCAATTTTCTTTCATTACATCAATTTAGAACCAATATACTAATCATGCACCTTGAATCGTGGAAGTGTACTTTATTGCGCTTCATTTTCACATTCTGCTTTGTTTAGTTCCATCTTTACTTATCATTTCATTTTATTATTCATGTTATCACAACCTGTGGTGTTGTTATTCTATTATGATATTTTATTTCATTTTTATTTACAATTTTATCCCTTAACAAATTTCAAAGCATGAATTTTGCTTTCTTGCATTTTAAAGTATGGGTCTCACGTGTTATTTAGGGTTAAATAATAATGGAAAACATGCATGCGTAAACCAATGTTGTTGAATGAAAAGGCTTATTAGGTATCATGGAAAAGAGTGTATGGACTTAGTACATAGGGTGAACCCTACCGTGGACATTACCCTCAACCGTACAGGGTTGGGAAGCCCCATACCAGATGGGGTTGGGAGTTTATAAGTTCCGCTCGTATCGGACGGGGTATTGAGATAGTTTTTAGTTATGGTGCCCATTATCACACAGGGTCTGGGGACAGCTGATTGATTTACAAGGAAAGTGTATGTATCCACACATAGTTAGGATCCCTATGGGCCCCTAATGATTCCGATGGGGAAAAATAAAATTGTAAAGTAGAGATGGGTATGATAAGTAACCCGACTTTAGGAAAAATAATGAAGAACCCAACGTTTCATGTCTATTGGAATGTATGTTATTTATGATTAAATCATCATTCTGATCTTATCTTCATGTATGGCGTTTGAGAGACTACTAGTTAAAGAAGAAAATCATAACGTTTTTAGTAAAACATATAAGGAATTCATTAGCATTCGGGTTTTATTAAAAGCACACTCCATTGGTCGTTTTATGTTTTCTATAATCCTTTTATTTCTATATCAATGGTAAAGTGTTGATATTCTTACTAAGTTAGTGTAGCTCACCCCTTTCTTATTAACCATTTCAGATCAAGACCAGGATCCCGAACAGCGAGAGACTAGTTAGGACATTATCACTTTTTGCTCTGCCAAATTTGAATTGAGGTTAATAATTACTTTGTAGCGGTTTTTCTCATTTTTAATAATTACTTTGTAGCGGTTTTTCTCGTTTTTAAGTTCTAAATATTTGTTTAGTCCCTTGGACATTTAAGTAAACGTGCAAGGAATGTAACCTTTAAATCTTTAATTCTCCCACTCAATGAAAATTTCAGTATTATTTATATTATTATTATGATCAGGCTAAATGCTCAAAATCCTTGTTAAGGAATTAGGCTTTTATCATTGGATCAGAGCCAGGTTCTTCGGAAATATTCCCTTCACATAGGATTGGAATGAATTTTATGCAATTCGAATCTCAAACTATTGTCATGTAATGTAGGTAAGGAAACATGAGAAAAGGAAGGCCCCTGCTAAAAAGAGCAGCCCGAGAGGGATCATTACGGGAGGATGTTGATTGGCTCTTCGAAATGCTTAAGAGGTTTATATCTACCCAGCAGGCTAAGGATGAGAGAAGGGAGTTGTTTGATCCCCCTCTACCCCTACCACAGTATGAACCACCTCAGCATCGAGAGGATCCAATACCCCCATGATACAACCCATTTCCTCCACAATACCATCTGACACCTCCACAGTACAATCTAATACCTCCATCGTATAATACGGTGTTCTAATAGCACCACCCATTTCCTCCCTAGCATAATCCAGTTCCCCTCCAGTAGGACCCAGCTCTGCCTACGATGGACCAGACTACATCGAGCAGCACAAGAGACTTAACTCATCTACTTTTGCAAGGATATCCACTTTTGAGGAAGCTAAGTACTAGTTGACAGAGACAGAGAAGGCCTTCACGATACTTGGGGTGATTCTAGAACAAAAGGTTGCCTTTGCCACGTATATACTCGTAGGTGAGGTAGGATGTTGGTGGCAACTCAAGCAGGTTACTCTGTCCTCTCTAATCACTTGGGAATAGTTTGTGCAGCCTACAATGTTAAGTACCTTCAGGAACATCTCTGACATTTAAAAAAAATAGAGTTTGCACAACTGGTCTGCGGTTGCATATGCGGAAGTGTCCAACACTACGTGAGAGAATGCCCGAGGAATCAGAATCAGGCCAGGTCTGCGATCCAGGGTAGAGTCTACACGCTCACCCACCAGGATACTGAAGCCAACCCATATGTGATTCAGGGTATGTATACTATCTGCAAACATCTTGCACATATTTTAACTGACACTTGTTTTTTGCATTCTTTTGTTTCATATACTTTTACTTAATATTTAAATGTACTACTTGAATCTCTTGATTTTGTATTATTGGTGTCTACACTTGAGAATAGAACATTACTGGGAAATGTCATATACAATCTTGTATCATGAAAATGGCAAGTAGGGAATTGAGTGTAGATCTAATAACACTAGATACGGGAGATTTTTATGTAATCCTAGGGATTAAGTCGTTAGCGACTTATCATGTTATCGTTGACTGTTACCACAAGAGACTTATATTCAACATCTCTAATAAAAAACTCTTTTACTAATTAATAAAATCTCATATATTGTTAACATATGGTGGTAATATATTGAATTTAATCTTATGCCATTAACTTAATTATTCTTTTTCTATGATAGGCAACCCCTTGGAAGATATTTGCATCCAAGATATTCCTTTTATTTGAAACTTCCCTGACGTATTCCTTGATGAAATAAATACTAGGGCTGCTAGTATATCGAGAAGTAGAATTCACCATTGGTCTTCAACCTGGCACCCAACCCATATCGATCGCCCCATACCGAATGAGCCATGTTGAAATGGAATTACTGACAAAATAGATCAAAGAGCTGCAGGACAATCGTTTCATCTAACACAACATATCTCCTTGGGGTGTCAGAATTATGTTCGCAAAAAAGAGTGATAGGATTTTGAGGTTATGCATAGACTACGGAGAATTGAATAGAGTCACAATTAAGAATGAATACCCTTCATCAGGATTGATGACCTTTTTAATCAGTTATAGGGTGCCCAAATTTTCTCTAACATTGACCTGCGTTAAGGATACCATCAGGTAAATATCAAAGTAGAAGACATCTCTAAGATGACTTTCAGAACCCAGTATGGACATTATGAGTTTCTTGTCATGCAGTTCGGATTGACTAACGCACTCGTAATCTTCATGGATTTGAAGAATAGGGTCTTCAGACCATTCTTGGATCAGTTTATCATAGTTTTCATTGATGATATCCTGGTTTACTCTAAGAACAGGGAATAACACACTCCACATCTTACCCAAGTCTTATAGATTCTTAGAAAAAAAAAACTATATACAAAGTTGAGTAAACGTGAATTTTAGCTTGAGCAAACTTCTTTCCTGGGACATAATATCGAGAGAAGAAGTGTTAGTGAATCCCGAAAAGATTGAGGCAGTGATGTGCTGGAAGCAACTGACAACGGTCAAGGAAGTTAAAAGTTTCTTGGGTATGGCAAGTTATTACTACAAGTTTGTAAAAGGATTCTCAAGTATAGTAGCCCCTCTAACACGACTCACAAAGAAAAATGTCAAGTTTGAGTGGAATGAGGAATGTGAAAGAAGCTTTACAAAACTCAAAAAGCAACTGACTACCACACCAGTGTTGACTCTACCAAATGAAACAGGTGGATATACAGTGTACAGTAATGCATCCTATCAAGATTTGGGTTGTATTTTTATGCAGCAGGGGAGGGTCACAGCTTATGGGTCCAGGCAACCGAAAACCATGAAAAAATTACCCCACTCACAATTTGGAACTTGCAGTAATTATCCACACCTTGAAAACCTGGTGCCATTACTTGTATGGAGAAATGTTTGAAATCTATACAGACCATAAGAGCCTGAAACATATATTCACACAAAAAGACCTCAACATGCGTCAGAGGCATTGGATAAAACTTATTAAGGATTATGATTGAAATATTTTATACCACCTAGGCAAGGGTGATGTGGTAGCTGATGCTCTCAGCATAAATAATGCAGGCATGTTAACTCATATGATGGTCTCTTAGTACAGAATAGTAAAGGCCACGCAGTGAATACAACTCCAACACTTAAAACGAGCCACATGTCTAGCTCACTTAACAGTCCAACCCGAGTTAATCCAGAGGATCAAGGAGGTTCAGTTGGCCGATTCTACTTTAGCAAACCTTAAAAATGATACAGAACTGAGGTTGAATCCAAGGTTCTAAGTTTCTACTGATGGGTTGCTAAGGTTCCAAGACAGGCTGTGTGTTCCAAGCGATGTTGATTTAAAAGAGATATCATGATAGAGGCTCACAGTTTGAAGTAAGGCTCACAGTTCGAAGTTCACCATGCACTTGGGAAATACCAAGATGTACCAAAATATATGGCCTTGGTTTTGATGGAATGTGATGAAAAGGGATATTGTTGATTTTGTCTCAAGGTGTCTCAAATGCTAACAGGTTAAGGCCAAACATCAATGCCTAGGCAGTCTACTCCAACCATTATCTATTCCATAACGGAAATGGGAGTATATCACTATGAATTTTGTAACATGATTACCTAAAGTTCGTTCTGGTCATGATGCAATTTGAGTAATAGTCAATCGACTCACTAAGTCCTCCCACATCTTAGCCATTAGAGTAACAGACCCTTTGGACAAGTTAGCTAGGATTTATATTTGAGGGATAATCAGGCAGCATGGGGTTCCAATAATAGTGGTATCAGACATGGACCCCAGGTTTACCTCTAAGTTTTGGACCAGTTTTCAGTAGGCGATGGGGACCAAATTATCACTCAATATGACATTTCACCCTCAAACAGATGGACAATCAAATAGGACTATTCGAACATTAGAGGACATGCTCAGGGCTTGTATCCTAGATTTCGGAGGACACTGGGATGATCAATTACCCCTGATAGAGTTTGTCTACAATAATAGTTACCAAGCAAGTATCGGTATGACTCTAGATAAAGTATTATACGGTCAACCCTGTAGATCACCAATCTATTGAGAAGATGTAGGTGATAGGAAATTAATCGGCCCAGAACTTGTAGAGGATACCACAGTGAAGATTGTCAAAATTAGGAAAAACATCTAAATAGCCCCGAGTAAACAGAAGAGTTATGCAGACACCCAAAGGAGGGATTTAAGAATTTGAGGTAGGTGATCAAGTCTTTCTTAAAGTCACCCCCCTTAAGGGCATCACTAGGTTTGAAAAGAGGGAAAAACTAAATCTTCAGGTTATCGGACCATTAAAAATTTTGGACAAGATTGGAACTTCTGCCTATAGATTAACACTTTCACCAAAACTATCCAAGGTTCATGATGTCTTCTATGTGTCAATGTTGCGCAAGTATAACCCTGATCCTTCGCATGTTTTATCCTACAAACTGTTCCCACTTCAAAAGGATCTTTCTTACGGAGAAATAACCATCAGCATCTTGGATCGAAAGGAGAGAGTACTTCACAAAAGGAGAATCCCTTTCATCAAAGTCTTATGGCTGAATCACTCGCAAGACGAGGCTACTACGAAGATATAGTCGGACTTCAGGGTTAGACATCCTTAACTGTTCAATGAGTAATAACAATTTGGGGGATCAAATTTTCTTGAGGGAAGGGGAGTTGTAGCACTTGAATTTGAGATGTGCCCATTTGATTTTCAGTTAATAAAAATAATTTCATTCATTTAATTTCATGAATTTCCATCCATTTATTTCCTTTTTTTCCTATTCTATTGCGGAATAAGTAAATAAAATTAATTCATCACAAAAATACAAAAAAATAACTAAAAGGAATTTGTTTTAGACCTTTTTGAAAATAATTTTAAAAATATGGGCATAACTGTAATATGGGGGGGCTATTTAAAAAGAAATTAAAAAAATCAGGGGTCAACTCGTAAAAAAAAAAGGAAAAACAGGCAACCTCAGTAAGCATGACAAAACATAGCACCTCGGGTGGCTGCTGCGTCAGCATGTGTTTCCACACAAAAAGTAGAGTGGTCGATCTGCGTGCTAAACAGATCGGATGGCCCACATCCATTTCCATTAGCACGAATGGCGAGATCTCAATCCTGCGCGAATCCAAATAGTTGACCCCGATCACCCACATGATGGATCCAATGGTCGCATGATCGACGATCCTAATTTGCAAAGCTGATCGATCAGACAGTCCCCAAAGCATGAAGGAGAAAAATCTGAGTTGGCCCGAATAGAAGGGGATTAAACAGTTCTTGTTGATACTCCCAGGCTCGAGTGGACGGTTGAGATTAAAATAAGAGATGTATTTAAACCTTTCTTTAGTCAGCACCCAAAAACCCTAGCAGACACCCCAACCAGAGAAGAAGAAAAAGGGGCGGTCGGGAGAAGCTTAGCCGTCGGAGGGACGATGATGCCACTGTGCCGAAAACTTAAATAAGCCGGTAAACACAATTTTTCTTCCCATTCATCCTATTTTTTCACCCTAGGTCATTATATTAACCCTAATGCAGGAGAAGCCAAGGAAAGCCACAACCTAAGAGAGAGGGATGATGGAGCACAGTTGTGTCGTCGCGCAAGAAGTCGAAACGCGACTAGTAAGGCTGAAATTTCCTCCCTTTCTCTGTAAAACACTCTCCTCTCCATGATTTAACTAATTTCGTTTTATTCTCGTTAGAAACCTATTTCTTTATTTCCAAATGTTGAATTTATTCATTCCAAATCATCGAACTCATTCCCTCTCAAGATAATTTAAGTTGTTCAAGGGTATCTAAAAAAGTTGATCACATAATTACACTTAATTATTTACTTCATGAAATTATTTACTCACTCCCTAATTTATACTCGTCCAACACTTCAATATTTCCTCATGATAATATTCGCTATTAATTTTAATTATTTAGACCCATTCTATGACGACGTAACTACGTTATTATTGCTTCTCATTCACTAATTCTTAATGAACTTTCCTTATTTTATTTAATTATTATTATTATTATTTTAATGCCATAGCTTTTATTGCAATCAATACTACTATACAAATAATACTTATCATTTCAGAAATTTAATAAAAGCTTTATTAAATTAACTTAACTAATTCTCAAGACTTTTAGTCCTTGAAATTTATTTTTATTTACACAACCCATTACTGTTTATTCACAATACGAGTAGATGATTTGTTTGGATGTTTCTTTGGGCACAAATAACCATTAGCTTCAACCTGCTTTATATGTTTTTTTTTCTAGGCTAGAAGTCCAATAAAATATTCCTCCCTAACCCATCTTAATAATCAGAACTAAGTACCCTTTCCAGTAAACCAGAAGCCCACTAAGGCTTAGCCCATTTGGTAGTACTTTTAATTTTTCTAATTTACTTATGTTTTAATTTATTTTTAAATCAGTGTAACACCTCATTTCATTCTTATTTCCTTTCTTTTCTTTTAGTTGGCCCAACTCTTCCTTCCCAGCCCATTTAAGGTATGCCCAATCAGTATTTAAGTCTCTATTACAGCTACCCCCTTTTTAAAAAAAAAATCAAGCCTAGAGGCTTACTGGACTTGGTTTGACCCAATTTGCTGCAGCTTTCTAATTTGGGCCTAATGGGTTGTAAACCCAACCTGTTACCCGCCCCCAAAAAAGGAAGGCTCATCTTCTTCCTCCCGACGCCTGGGAGATCCAGGAAACCTCAATCACTCCTTGTTTCACCATATTTCAAACTTATCACTCTACACCATCATATACATAATGATTTCCAAATTTTTCAATATCTTCATTTTCAAATATTCTTAAAATAACTAACCTCCACATAATACCATAATATTCATTCAATGAAAAAAATCAAATCATTACATAATTTCAAAAATGGGGATTTAGAATAATAAACTACTCTTATTTTTCCCTAGATTTTGGGATGAATGATGGTCGTAGTGCGGTGAATCTTTCTTTTATCAGTTATCTGTAAAAAATGAGTTGACAAACCTTATGTTACCTCGGCATTTCGTGTAGGATACCAAACTACTTTCGGGTTTAAGATTAAAATGAATAGAGGTCATCTAAGGTGAAGAATTTGCCTTTGGATTGACGATGGTACGCCACCAAAAGTGAGCTCGTGCGGCTACTCCCCCTCTCCTTCCTTCCTTAGCCGATGGCTCCTAAGTCTCTTAAGGCTCTTGTTGCTAAAATTTTAAAAAATCCTTCTTACTTTTATAGCATTTCTAATTAAATCTGAACCGTCGAAATTTGAGAAATAGATCATAACTGTTAATTATACAACTTTAAATTTCTCAGTAACTTTTCAATTAAATCCCTGTGGTCTAATTTTTTTCTCAATTTATTAAAATTTTTCAATATTTTAAATTTATTTAATAGATTTTACCAATCCACTTCATCTATCATAAAACATCCATATACATTTTTTTTTGGGGTCATTACATCATCGATTATATGATGTCCATACTTGAGTGACGGACTTATATCTTGCAAAAAGGTTGGCATAAAAAGTAGTCCTGCAGCGACAAATAGTGCCAAAAAATTGGAGAATCCAATTTTGCCATATTGGAACCAAGAGAAAGTTTTTGGAATAGCTTGTATACAGTGGTTCTTTAGTTTCAGTGACTAATTATATAGATACTTTCTGTAACGCTCGCTATAATAAATTAATTTAATATGTACACCCTTAATTAATTAGATCTCTTAATTAAATTATTAATTTAATATAAAAATTCAAATTTTAATCATCAAGCAAACTTATATTAACAAATATATTATGTTATAAAAAAATTACTTTCATATTTTTTGGCTTTGAGGTATTTTATGTTCAATGCACATGATTGAAAATATTTGCCTAATCATTCAAAAAGAGAAAAACAAAAGAAAATGTTTATCCAATCCCTCAAATTATGGGTCAGATTTTCCTTATTTGGGCAGATCATTGGACTCATTAGCAAGTTCAATGCAAAGTTTGTAATGGTACCTAGAGTTTATAATAGTGGTAAAATTCGGTATATACTAAATAATTAATATTAGATGGAATTAAATAGAACGAATTAGAATACAGTAGTTTAATTTAATTTTCAATTTGGAATTAAATATTCTGAAAAATCTTATCTGATTCCTTTCAGATTAAATGGAATGACATTTTAAGATATATGTATTCTTTGATTATTGTTTTGTTTTATTAATTCTGTAAATTACACATTAAATGAATAATTAATGTTTATAAAATTTATTATTTACTTTTTATTTTGATTAGATTTATTAATTATTTTTTAATTAAAAATACATGTAAGCAAAAAATGTAAAATTTATTTCGAACTGAACCAAATGAATTTCGATAGTCTTTGTGGTTTTTTTTCGTATTCATTTTGATTCAATCCAATTTTATATTAATAAACATCCAAGAAATATCATACATAACATATTGTTTGAGTATTAATTTTCGAATGATTTTTTTCTTTGTGAATTTTTATAATTTAACCAGATGTATTCCATAAAATTAAATTATTTAGCAATATATAACTTTGAAAATATTTTAATAAAACAGTATATGAAGGATATATCAATATATAACTTTGTAGATATATATTTATATTTACTTTACTAAAAGATCTATACTTTATACGCTTAAAATTATATTTATTATTAATAGTCCAGAAAAATGGACATATACATGACAAATTATAAACTACAGTTATGTATTATAACTCATTGCTTCCTTCCTATAATTCAATATGCATTAGTTCTATATTTCCTTTTTTTTTTACGAGCTACAAGTTCATATCCCTGTAACTATTTCATTGACAAAGTGACATCTACCAGAAGATGGAGACAATCTATCCTGAAGTCTATTATTTTCAAACAACAATTTCATCTCACGTTAACCTGAATTTCGTGAGATAAAAAGTATTCTAACGCTTCTATGTTGTATCTCCTATTAACTTTATTGACACAAATTTGAAAGAATTCCTCATCAATTATATGATGTTCATACATGGGTGATGAACTTATATCTTGTGAAAGTGTTGGTATAAAAAGTAGCTTGGCGGCAACCAAAAGTGCTAGAAAAGTGATAGAACAATCCAATTTTGCCATATTGAGACTAAGAAAAAGTTTTTAGAATAGCTTGTATACAATAGTTCTTTAGTTTCGGAGATTAATTATATAGATTTTTTTAATGCTCTCTATACTAGATTAATTTAAAATGTACAACCCCCATTAATTACATCTCAATTAAATTATTAATTTATGATAAAAATAAAAATTTTAATTATCAATTAAACTAATATTGTCGTATATATTATGTTATAAAAAATTAATTTCACATTTACTAGCTTTGAGGTATTTAATGTTCAATCCAGAAGATTAAAAATATTAGCTCAATCTTTCTCAAAGAGAAAAACAAAATAAAATATTTCTCTAACCCCCCAAAATTACGGGGCAGATTTCCTTATTTGGGGAGACCATTGGACTCGTTAGCAAGTTCAGTGCAGAATTTGTTATGTTACCTAGAATTTATAATAGTGGTAAAATTCGATATATACTTAAAAAATTAATATTAGATGGAATTAAATAGACCGAATTAAATTATAATAGTTTGATTTAATTTCTAATTTGGAATTAGGGTCCTAAAAATTTTTATTTGAATTCATCCATATAAATGGATTGAGATTTTAAGATATATACATATAGATTCTAATATTATTATTTTGTCTTGTTAATTCCATAAGTGGCCTAATAAATGAATAGTTATTGTTTATGAAATTTGTTATTTAGTTTAATCTTTATTAGATTTATTAATTATTTTTTAATCAAAAAACCATGTAATGAAAAAAATTTACAATTTAATTTGAGCTTAACCGAATGAATTTAAATAGTCTTTGTTGTTCTTTTTTTTTTTGTCTATTTGGTCTGATTCAATCTTTTGTCATATTAATAAATACTCATGAAATATATTTTTTAATATATAACTTACTATTTGAATGTTAATTTTCAATTGATTTTTTTGTGAATTTATATAATTTAACTAAGTATTTGTAATGAAATTAAATTATTTTGCAATATAACTTTTCAAATATTTTGACAAAACAATATATGAAGGATATATCAATACATAATGTAACGGCCCCGAAATCTTGAAATAAATTATGTGTATTAAAAAGGTCAAATGCGGAAGCGGAATAAAAATTTGATTAACATCCCTTACACTAAAACCAAAAACGTGCTCAAAGTATAAAAGAACAAACTAACTAAAAGAGAAACTCGAAAATAAAAGCTATAAATATAACTACGGAGTCTTCAGGCGTCCCCTTCGCCGTCTTCCTGCGGAACGGGCTCGGGAACAATATCTTCCTGATCTGAAATGATTAAATAAGGAATGAGCTACACCAGTCCAGTAAAGACATCACACTATCTCACCGTCACGGAGGTAAAGGTGGGTAAAAAACACAAAAAAACCAATGGAGCATAATTTACAATAAACTCGTTTATTAACATAAAAACCTTTACTATCCACTTACCTCGGTGAAATTCATAAAACAATATACGAAAGCAGTAACATTATCATTATCATGAAATCATATGAGCTGTATAACATAATACTTATCACACCTTTTGCAATTCAATCATTACACAACATATTTTTCCTTATTTACCAGCCTACTAGTTTCCATGGGGATCCATAGGGGTCCCGCTACCCGTGAACCCTTAACACTTGTAATCAGATTCTAGGGCCGTCCCCATACCCCATCCGGTATGGACGCCAAAACTATAAACCTCCCGTCCGGTATGAGGGTGAAACGGGCCGTCCCCATACCCCATCTGGTATGGGCGCCAAAACATATAAGGTCTCCATACCCCGTCCGGTATGAGAGACCACAATCCCGGTAGGGTTCCCTACAGACCCGGTCCGTCCACCATCTCTCAAGATATCTAGTCAGGCTGACCACAGTATACAATTATCAATTTACATAACCTCTCATTCTCCTTTTCCTCAGTCAGCATCATCAATTCACACACAAACAAGCAAACCAGTAATTTATGCCAAACAAGACAACATACAACATCGGGTTCTCAGTCATTCAACCTATAATCAATAAAATAGTGATATATGCACACGAAACTACGAAATGAAAACATCAGACCTCATACTGCATTTAAAGCCGTAAAATAGGCCAAACAACAGCTAACAGACAAACATACCAGACTCGGGCTCCATTAACGACCTTAAACAATTTGACACATCTGTTGATTCATGAAATACCGTTTTATCATTTATTGAACTTTAATACCATGATAGGAAATAGGGTCAGGGGTCCTTACTTGTTTCGGGATCCGAATACGGCTCTACAGTGCGCCTGCAGGCTGTCCCTAATTTCCCTGAATTTTTTCCGGGGAACTGGAACGTACTACTGGTACCTGCACGTGTCCCAAAAAATCCCAAATTAGACCCAGGGCCCTTTTCGGCCAATATCGCAATTCCGGCACGGCTGCTCCGCCGTGCTCTGGCGACGGCGCCGCCGCTTGCGGCGGCGATTTGCCTCGGGTTGGCCGTTTTCGGCCAAATTCGGCCACACTTGCATCGGTCCCTGTGATAAAACAACCCTAGGGCCCTCGGGGGGCCAAAAAATTACGAAAAACCGAAGCTTACCGGCGGCGGTGCTCTCGGGTGCGGCTCTCCAGCGAGGTTCGTGTTTTGGTGATTTAGCTCCGATCAACCTGTAGAGAAAAGAATGGTGATCACGGTGATATAAAAATTGTATCAAACGGAGGCCAGGAAGGGCCTCATCGGAGGCAAAAATTGAGGAGGGGCGCGGCGCCGCCGCTGGGTTTCGGCCGTGTTTTCCGGCCGTTTGGCTGGGATTTTGGCTCCGATTTGGCCACAGGGAAACTCAGCATTGAAAAACGAGCTGGGAGTATGAAATTTACCTCGATCGGCGGTCAGAAAACTCCCCGGTGCTGCGGCGGGTGGCGGCGGCCGGCTCCTCCGGCGTCTGGTTCGTCTTCTCCGGCAAGGGCAAGCGGCTAGGGTTTTTGTGGTCAGGTGTGGGGGTTCTATTTATACCCTTTTGCCTTTTGATCACAGCCGTCCATTTTGATTAAATCTGGGCCGTCCGTGCGCGTGCATCTGGGCCATCCGTGCGCGCGGGGACGCATCTGGGCTGTCCGATCGCGCGCACGCGGATCGCCCACGTGGCCCGTTCCCGGGTCGACGTGGTCTTGCCACGCGGCAGGTCCTGGTTGGCCAGGGCTGCTGACTGGGCCGCTGACGTGGCGTTGACGGGGCACAATTTTTCTAAATTACGTTTTGACCCCCGGTTTCCGATTTTCTTTTCAAAAATACCTCCAGAATCCTAATTTTCACCCCTTTTTTTCAAAATCAATTTTAATTAAATTCAAATAATATTTTTACCCAATTTTATAATTATTGTTATTTTTATTTTAATTAAATTAAATTAAAATAAACTAAATAAAATAAAATAAATAAAAATAAAATTAATAATAATAATAATAAAATATTAAAATTATTGGGCGTTACATGTACAACCCCCATTAATTACATCTCTCAATTAAATTATTAATTTATGATAAAAATAAAAAATTTAATTATCAATTAAACTAATATTGTCGTATATATTATGTTATAAAAAATTAATTTCACATTTACTAGCTTTGAGGTATTTTATGTTCAATCCTGAAGATTGAAAATATTAGCTCAATCTTTCTCAAAGAGGAAAACAAAAGAAAATATTTCTCTAACCCCCCAAAATTACGGGGCAGATTTCCTTATTTGGGGAGACCATTGGACTCGTTAACAAGTTCAGTGCAGAGTTTGTTATGTTACCTAGAATTTATAGTAGTGGTAAAATTCGGTATATACTTAAAAAATTAATATTAGATGGAATTAAATAGACCGAATTAAATTATAATAGTTTGATTTAATTTCCAATTTGGAATTAGGGTCCTAAAAATTTTTATTTGAATCCATCCATATAAATGGATTGAGATTTTAAGATATATACATATATATTCTAATATTATTATTTTGTCTTGTTAATTCCATAAGTGGCCTAATAAATGAATAGTTATTGTTTATGAAATTTGTTATTTAGTTTAATCTTTATTAGATTTATTAATTATTTTTTAATCAAAAAATCATGTAACGAAAAAAAATATACAATTTAATTTGAGCTTAACCGAATGAATTTAAATAGTCTTTGTTGTTCTTTTTTTTTTTTTTTGTCTATTTGGTTTGATTCAATCTTTTTTCATATTAATAAACACTCATGAAATATCTTTTTTTCAATCTTTTTTAATATATAACTTACTATTTGAATGTTAAGTTTCAATTGATTTTTTTGTGAATTTATATAATTTAACTAGGTATTTGTAATGAAATTAAACAAAACAATATATGAAGGATATATCAATACATAACTTTCTAGATATATATATATACCTTGCTAAAAGCTCGATACTTTATACGCTTCAAATTAAAATTATTGTTAATAATCCAAAAAATTGGACATATACATGAAAAATTATAAACTATAATTATGTATTATAACTTATTTATCAAGAGAGATTGGAACATGTGCTTCCTTCCCATAATTCAATATGCAATAGTTCCATGTTTCCTTGCTTTTTATGTGAGCTACAAGTTCATATGCTTCCAACTCTTTCCTTGACAAAACGATATCTACCACAACATGGTGACAATTTATCCCAGAATCTATTATTTTCAAACAACAATTTCGACTCACATTAACCTTATTTTTCTAAGAAAAAAAAGAGTCTAACACTTCAATGCTGCATCTCCCATTAACTTTATGGACACAAGTTTGATAGAATTCCTCGTTGATTATATGATGTCCATATTTGGGTGACGGACTTATATCTTGTATAAAGGTTGGTATAAAAAGTAGTCCTGCGGCGACAAAAAGTGCCAGAAAATTGAAGGAACAATCCAATTTTACCATATTGGGACCAAGAGAAAGTTTGTGGAATAACTTATGTACAGTGGTTCTTTAGTTTCAGCGATTAATTATATAGATACTTTTCTGTAGCACTCGCTATAATAGATTAATTTAATATGTACACCCTTCATTAATTACATCTCTTAATGAAATTATTAATTTAATATAGAAATTCAAATTTTAATCATTAAACAAACTAATATTGTCTTATATATTATGTTATAAAAAATTAATTTCATATTTATTGGCTTTGAGGTATTTTATGTTCAATCTAGAAGATTGAAAATATTTGCCCAATCTTTCTCAAAGAGAAAAACAAAAGAAAATATTTCTCTAACCCCCAAAAATACAGGGTAGATTTCCTTATTTGGGGAGACCATTGGACTCGTTAGCAAGTTCAGTGCAAAGTTTGTTATGTTACCTAGAATTTATAGTAGTAGTAAAATTCGGTATATACTAAAAAAATTAATGTAACACCCATTAATTTTATCATTTTTATTATTATTATTATTAATTTTTAATTTATTTTATTTAGTTTATTTTGTAATTATTGAATTTTAATTGATTTATTTAATTTAATTTAATTTAATTTAATAATAATAATAATAATAATAATAATAATGATAAAATTGGGTAAAAATATTATTTGGATTTAATTGAAATTGATTTTGGGAAAAAGGGGTGAAAATTTGGATTCTGGGGGTATTTTTGAAAAGAAAATCGGAAACCGGGGGTCAAAATATAATTTAAAAAAATTGTGCCCCGTCAGCGCCACGTCAGCAGCCACGTCAGTGGCCCAGTCAGCAGCCCTGGCCAACCGAGACCTGCCGCGTGGCAAGGCCACGCCGACCCGGGAACGGGCCACGTGGGCGATTCGCGTGCGCGCGATCGGACAGCCCAGATGCGTCCCCGCGCGCACGGACGGCCTAGATCAAGCGTGCCCACGGACGGCCCAGATGCACGCGCACGGACGGCCCAGATTCAATCAAGTACAGACGGCCCAGATTTAATCCAAATTAAATCGCGATCGAACGGCCCAGATTAAATCAAGATGGACGGCTGTGATTAAAAGGCAAAGGGTATAAATAAACCCCCACACCTGACCACAAAAGCCCTAGCTGCCAGCCCTCGCCGGAGAAGACGAACCAGACGTCGGAGGAGTCGGCCGCTGCCACCCGCCGCCACACCGGGGAATTTTTCGACCACCGATCGAGGTAAATTTCATACCCCCAGCTCGTTTTTCAATGCTGAGTCCTCCTGTAGCCAAATCGGAGCCAAACTCCTGGCCAAATAGCCGGAAAACACAGCCGAAGCTCAGCGGCGCCGCCGCGCCGCCGCGCCCCTCCTCGATTTTTGCCTCCGATGAGGCCCTTCCCGGCCTCCGTTTGATACAATTTTTATATCACCGTGATCACCATTCTTTTCTCTACAAGTTGATCGGAGCCAAATCACCAAAACACGAACCTCACCGGAGAGCCGCCGCACCCGAGAGCACGGCCGCTGGTAAGCTTCGATTTTTCGTAATTTTTTGGCCCCCCGAGGGCCCTAGGGTTGTTTTATCGTAGGGACCGATGTAAGTGTGGCCGAATTCGACCGAAAACGGCCAACCCGAGGCGAATCGCCACCGCAAGCGACGGCACCGTCGCCGAAGCACGGCGGAGCCGCCATGCTGGAATTGCAATATTGGCCGAAAGGGGCCCCAGGTCTAATTTGGGATTTTTTGGGACACGTGCAGGTACCAGTAGTGCGTTTCAGTTCTCCAGGAAAAATTCAGGAAAAATTAGGGACAGCCTGTAGGCGCACTGTAGAGCCGTATTCAGACCCCGAAAACAAGTAAGGATTCCTCACCCTATTTCCTATCACGGTATTAAAGTGCAATAAATGATAAAATGGTATTTCATGAATCAATAGCTATGTGAAATTGTTTAAGGTTGCTAATGGAGCCCGAGTCTAGTGTATTTGTCGGTCAGTTGTTGTTTGTTCTATTTTACAGTTTTAAATGCAGTATGATGTCTGATGTTTTTATTTCATGGTTTCGTGTGCATGTATCACTGTTTCATTGATTATGGACTGAATGACAGAGAACCCGATGTTGTGTGTTGTCTTGTTGGCGTGAACTACCGGTTTGCATGTTTGTGTGTGACTTGATGATGGTGACTAAAGAAAAAGGGATAAAAAGTTATGTGAATTGGCAAACGAATAATGTGGACAGCCTGACTAGGTATCCTAGGAGATGGTGGACGGACCGGGTCCGTAGGGAACCCTACCGGGAACGTGGTCTCTCATACCGGACGGGGTATGGAGACCTTATGTGTTTTGGCACCCATACCGGACTGGGTATGGGGACAGCCCTGGAATCAGGTTATAAATGTTAAGGGTTCACGGGTAGCGGGACCCCTATGGATCCCTATGGATATTAGTAGGCTGGTAAAGAGGAATTATGCTATTTAAAGATTGAAATACAAACGCGTGATAAATGTTGTATAATAAAGTCTATGTGATAACGTGATGATGATAATGTGTTGCTTGTGTAGTGTTTTATGGATATCACCAGGTAAATGGAAAGTAAACGTTTTTATGAATAAATGGGTTTATTACAAATTATGCTCCATTGGTCGTTTTTGTTTTCTACCCACCCTTACTTCTGTGGCAGAGAGGTAGAGTGATGTCTTTACTGGGCTAGTGTAGCTCACTCCTCACTTAACCATTTCAGATCAGGAAGACGTGGTTCCCGAGCCCGTTCCACAGGAAGACGGCGAAGGGAACGCCTGAAGACTCTGTAGTTATATTTATAGCTTTTATTTTTGAGTTTCTCTTTTAGTTAGTTTGTTTTTTTATACTTTGAGCACGTTTTTGGTTTTAGTGTAAGGGATGTTAATCAAAATTTTTATTACGCTTCCGCATTTGATCTTTTTAATACACATATTTCATTTTAAAATTCTGGGGCCGTTACAGTTGGTATCAGAGCCGCATTTCCTCGGACCCATCCCTTACACAATAGTGCCTTAGAGAAATACTCACCGATAGATCGTTACTCAACCATTCCTTGTGAATGCAGGTACACGAAAATGAGGAGAGGAAGGCCCCCACTAAACCGAGTAACCCAAGATAATTTGCTTCGGGAGGATTTAGACAGACTATTTGAGATGGTGGAAGCTCTCGTAGCTACCCAGCAAAGGCGAGAGGAGAGAAGGGACTTACCCGGACCTCCTCCGCTATCGCAGGTTGAGCCCCCGCTACAGCAGGCTGATCCCGAGCCACCCCGGCAGGAGCCTGCTCCTCCACAGTACCACCCGGCACCACAGCCGTGGTACGACCCGGTACCACAGCCACGGTACCACCAGGCACCGCCACAACACATTCCAGTACCCCCACCACATCATCAGGTTCCACCACCGAGCCCCCCAGTTCACCCTCAGCCGGCTCCAGTCCCTCTACCTCGGGACCCCGCTCCTTCCTTGATCGACCCCGGCTTCATAGAGAGGTACAGAAGACTGAACCCTTCTACTTTTGCAAGGGGGATCCTCTTTTGAAGAGGCTCAATACTGGCTGGCAGAGACTGAGAGAGCTTTCGAGACCTTGGGAGTAGTTCCTGAGCAGAGGGCTGCCATTGCCTCCTACATGCTGGTAGGGGAAGCAGTACGCTGGTGGGAGCTCAAGCGGACCACCCTGCCTACACCAGCTACTTGGGAGCAGTTCTTAGCGGCCTTCCAGGCGGAGTATCTCCCTAAACACATCTGACACCTAAAGGAAATGGAGTTTGCTCAATTGGTCCAGGGAAACATGACGGTGTTGGAGTATGCCCGTAAGTTCCTGGAGTTGGGCCAATATGCCCCGGAGACATTGATGGATGAGGGCCGAAAGGCCAGGAAATTCCAGTGGGGTCTCCGCCCGGAGATCAGACAGCACTTACTGGTAATGGAGCTCGAGACATATTCAGCGGTCCTAGCAAAGGCGCAGATCATAGAAAGGAGTTTCGACACCCACCCTCAGCTAGCGGGGAGTTCCCGACCCTCAACCCCACTCCGCAGGCCAGCACCTACCGTGCCTGTCCAACCCAGTAAGAGGCCCAGACTCGCCATCCAGGCCCTTCCTCAGGCTACGGGGGCAGCACGTGGGAAGATCTGCCAGCACTGCGGCAGGGATCACGGGGACCAACCCTGCTACCGCCTCAGCAACACCTGTCGCATATGCGGCAGTGCCCAGCACTATGCAAGGGAATGCCCGAGGAACCAGAATCAAAGAAGGCCTCCAATCCAGGGCAGAGTTTACAACCTTACCCAGAAGGATGCCGACGCAGACCCGAACGTGGTACATGGTATGTATACTATATCTGGCCACATTACTCATGTTTTGTTTGACACTGGTGCATCACATTCTTTTGTTTCACATGTTCTTGCTTCCAAAATTTGTGTATCACTTGATAGACTTGATTCATTGTTGCTTGTATCTACCGCTGGGGGGGAGACATTGCTAGGAGAGGTTATCTACAGGGCATGTGCCGTAGAGATAGCAGATAGGAAACTGAGGGTAGACCTAATAGGGTTAGACACGGGGGATTTTGATGTAATCCTAGGAATGGATTGGTTAGCGGTGTATCACGCCACCATAGACTGCTTTAACAAAAATGTTGTATTTAATCCTCCCAACGAGGAGCCATTTACAAGTTAATAAAATCATTCAGTACTGATCTTCCCTGATGGCAAGTTTTCTTAATTCCCAGTACCTTAATCTTGTATTTTCTCTAACTAGGTAAGCCCAAGAAGGAAGTTTGTATCCAAGAGATTCCAGTAGTCCGAGACTTTCCAGACGTATTTCCGGATGAACTGCCCAGTCTACCAGTGGACAGAGAGGTCGAGTTCACCATAGACTTACAGCCAGGTACCCAGCCCATCTGGGTTGCTCATTACCGAATGAGCCGCATTGAGATGGAAGAACTAAGAAAACAGATCACTAAGTTACAAGACAGTGGTTTCATTAGACACAACGTTTCTCCTTGGGGTGTCGGAGTTACTTTTGCAAGGAAGGGAGATGGAACGTTGAGACTGTGCATTGATTACAGAGGGATAAACAAGGTAACAATTAAGAACAAATATCCTCTTCCCCGGATTAATGACCTTTTCGATCAGTTGTAGGGTGCACAGGTCTTTTCTAAAATAGATCTACGATCAGGTTACCATCAGGTAAAGATAAGAACAGAAGACATCCCCAAGACGGCCTTCCGAACCAGGTACAGACACTATGAGTTCCTGGTCATGCCATTCGGGCTAACCAATGCCCCGGCAATCTTTATGGATCTGATGAACAGAGTTTTCAGAGAGTTCTTGGATCAGTTTGTCATCATGTTCATCGATGATATCTTATTCTACTCAAAAAGCATAGAAGAGCATGCTCACCATCTGGCCCAAGTTTTGCAGGTCCTTAGAAACAAGAGGCTATATGCGAAGTTGAGTAAGTGTGGATTCTGGCTTGAGCAGACTGCCTTCCTAGGACACATCATATCGAAGGAAGGGATATCAGTGAATCCTGAAAAGGTTGAAGTGGTACTTGGTTGGGAGAAACTGACATCAGTTAAGGAAATCCGTAGCTTCTTGGGAATGACAGGTTATTACCGCAGGTTCGTTGAAGGATTCTCCAGTCTAGCAGCTCCTCTAACCCGACTCACAAAGAAGAATGCCAAGTTCGAGTGGAATGAAGACTGCGAAAGAAGTTTTTCAGAATTAAAGAAGTGGCTGACCACTGCACCCGTACTAGCCTTACCGAGTGGATCGGGAGGATATACAGTTTATAGTGATGCCTCATATCTGGGCCTGGGTTGTGTCCTAATGCAGCATGAAAAGGTTATAGCATACGGGTTCAGACAGTTAAAGAATCATGAGAAGAACTATCCCACCCATGACTTGGAACTTGCCGCAATCATTCATGCCTTGAAAACCTGGCACCATTATTTGTATGGAGAGACCTTTCAGATCTATACCGATCACAAGAGTTTGAAACACATATTCACTCAGAAGGATCTCAACTGCGTCAGAGAAGGTGGATGGAACTCCTTAAGGACTATGATTGTGACATCTTATACCATCCGGGTAAGGGCAACGTGGTAGCAGATGCCCTCAGCAGGAAAAGTGCAGGTATCTTAGCCCATTTGATGGTTTCAGAATGCAGACCAATTGGGGCCACACAACAGGTTCGACTTCATGATCTGAAGAGAGTCACATGTTTGAGCCACCTGACAGTCCAGCCCGAGTTAATTCAGAGGATAAGGGAAGCCCAGACAGTTGACCCCGCCTTGGTAGCCCGCAAGAAGGATGCAAAACAGGGAGGGAGCTCAGAATTCCGAATATTTGCTGATGGACTACTTCGTTTCCAAGACAGGGTGTGTGTCCCAGATGACAGTGAGTTAAAAAGGGACATCATGACAGAGTCTCATGGCTCGAAGTTTGCCATGCATCCAGGAAGCACCAAAATGTACCAAAGCATACGACCCCGGTTTTGGTGGCATGGGATGAAGAAAGACATAGCCGACTTTGTATCTAAATGTTTGGTATGTCAACAAGTCAAGGCAGAGCATCAGCGCCCAGGTGGGTTACTTCAGCCTTTACCGATCCTGGAATGGAAGTGGGAACATATCACCATGGACTTCGTATCGGGGCTACCTAAGGCGCGTTCAGGACACGATGCCATATGGGTAATCGTTGACCGACTTACCAAGTCTTTCCACTTCCTAGCCATCAGGATGACCGATTCATTGGACAAGTTGGCAAGGATGTATATCCAGGAGATAGTCAGATTGCATGGGGTTCCAATAACAGTAGTATCCGACAGGGATCCCAGGTTCACCTCTCGGTTTTGGAGTAGCTTCCAGCAAGCTATGGGAACAAATCTGTCTCTTAGTACTGCCTTTCACCCCCAGACTGATGGACAATCAGAGAGGACAATTCGTACGCTTGAGGATATGCTCCGAGCTTGTATCCTTGACTTCGGGGGCCATTGGGACGACCATCTACCCCTGATAGAGTTTGCCTACAACAACAGCTACCAAGCAAGTATCGGCATGACTCCATATGAGGCGCTATATTGGCGCCCGTGCAGGTCAACGATTTGTTGGGAGGAAGTGGGCGATAGAAGATTGTTCAGCCCGAAGTTGGTAGAGGAGACCACGTCCAAGATAGTTAAAATCAAGAAGAACATTCAGACAGCTCAGAGTAGGCAGAAGAGTTATGCAGATATCCGGAGGAGAGACCTAGCGTTTGAGAAAGGTGACCGTGTGTTTCTTAAGGTCACTCCTTTCAAGGGAATTAGTAGGTTCGGCAGGAGGGAAAAATTAAACCCCCGATATATTGGATCCTTTGAAATCTTAGACAAGATTGGTACCGCTGCCTACAGACTAGCACTGCCTCCCGAGCTCTTCCGAGTTCACAACGTGTTTCACGTATCTATGCTACGTAAGTACAACCCGGACCCTTCTCATGTCTTGGCTCATGAACCGCTTCCACTCCAAGAGGACTTGTCTTATGAAGAAGTACCGGTCGGTATCACGGACCGAGAGAGCAGAATACTCCGCAACCGGGAAATATCATTTGTAAAGGTCGTGTGGCAGAACCACACGCCCAGGGAGGCTACTTGGGAACTAGAATCAGAATTTAGAGCCCGATATCCCCATTTGTTCGACCAAGAGTAAGAGGCAAATTTGGGGGACCAAATTTCTTTAAGGGGGGGAGAGTTGTAACACCCATTAATTTTATCATTTTTATAATTATTATTATTAATTTTTAATTTATTTTATTTAGTTTATTTTATAATTTTTGAATTTTAATTGATTTATTTTATTTAATTTAATTTAATTTAATATAATAAAAATAATAATAATAATAATGATAAAATTGGGTAAAAATATTATTTGGATTTAATTGAAATTGATTTTGGGAAAAAAGGGTGAAAATTTAGATTCTGGGGGTATTTTTGAAAAGAAAATCGGAAACCGGGGGTCAAAAAGTAATTTAAAAAAATTGTACCCCGTCAGCGCCACATCAGCAGCCCTGGCCAACCAGGACCTGCTGCGTGGCAAGGCCACGCCGACCCGGGAACAGGCCACGTGGGCGATCTGCGTGCGCGCGATCGAACGGCCCAGATGCGTTCCCGCGCGCACGGACGGCCTGGATCAAGCGTGCGCACGGACGGCCCAGATGCACGCGCACGGACGGTCCAGATTTAATCGCAATGGACGGCCCAGATTTAATCCAAATTAAATCGCGATCGAACGGTCCAGATTAAATCAAGATGGACGGCTGTGATTAAAAGGCAAAGGGTATAAATAAACCCCCCACACCTGACCACAAAAACCCTAGCCGCCAGCCCTCGCCGGAGAAGACGAACCAGACGCCGGAGGAGCCGGCCGCCGCCACCCGCCACCGCACTGGAGAGTTTTCTGACCGTTGATCGAGGTAAATTTCATACCCCCGGCTCGTTTTTCAATGCTGAGTTCCCCTGTGGCCAAATCAGAGCCAAACTCCCGGCCAAACAGTCGAAAAACACAACCGAAACCCAACGGCGCCGCCGCGCCCCTCCTCGGTTTTTGCCTCCAATGAGGCCCTTCCTGGCCTCCGTTTGATACAATTTTTATATCACCGTGATCACCATTCTTTTCTCTACAGGTTGATCGGAGCCAAATCACCAATACACGAACCACGCCGGAGAGCCGCCGCACCCGAGAGCACCGCCGGCGGTAAGCTTCGGTTTTTCATAATTTTTTGACCCCCCGAGGGCCCTAGGGTTGTTTTATCGCAGGGACCGATGCAAGTGTGGCCGAATTCGGCCGGAAACGGCTGAAAATGGCCAACCCGAGGCGAATCACTGCTGCGAGCGGCGGCGTCGTCGCCGGAGCACGGCGGAGCCACCGTGTCAGAATTGCGATATTGGCCGAAAGGGGCCCTGGGTCTAATTTGGGATTTTTTGGGACACGTGCAGGTACCAGTAGTGCGTTTCAGTTCCCCGAAAAAATTCAGGGAAAATTAGGGACAGCCTGTAGGCGCACTGTAGAGCCGTATTCAGACCCCGAAAATAAGTAAGGACCCCTCACCCTATTTCCTATCACGGTATTAAAGTTTAATAAATGTTAAAACGGTATTTCATGAATCAATAGATGTGTGAGATTGTTTAAGGTCGCTAATGGAGCCCGAGTCTGGTGTGTTTGTCGGTCAGCTGTTGTTTGGCCTATTTTACTGTTTTAAATGCAGTATGAGGTCTGATGTTTTTATTTCATAGTTTTGTGTGCATATATCACTGTTTTATTGATTATGGATTGAATGACTGAGAACCCGATGTTGTATGTTGTCTTGTTTGGCATGAATTACTGGTTTACTTGTTTGTGTGTGATTTGATGATGCTAACTGAGGAAAAGGGGAATGAAAGGTTATGTAAATTGATAATTGTATAATGTGGTCAGCCTGACTAGATATCCTGGGAGATGGTGGACGGACCGGGTCCGTAGGGAACCCTACCGGGATTGTGGCCTCTCATACAGGACGAGGTATGGAGACCTTATGTGTTTTGGCGCCCATACCGGACAGGGTATGGGAACGGCCCGTTTCACCCTCATACCGGACGGGGTATGGGGACGGCTCTAGAATCTGATTACAAGTGTTAAGGGTTCACGGGTAGCGGAACCCCTATGGATCCCCATGGATACTAGTAGGCTGGTAAATGAGGAAAAATATGTTGTGTAATGATTGAAATGCAAAAGGCGTGATAAGTATTATGTTATACAGTTCATATGATTTCATGATGATGATAATGTTATTGTTTTCGTATGTTGTTTTATGAACTTCACCGAGGTAAGTGGATAGTAAAGGATTTTATTATTGATAAAAGAATTTGTTGTAAATTATGCTCAATTGGTCTTTTTATATTTTCTACCCACCTTTACCTCCGTGACAGTGAGATAGTGTGATATCTTTACTGGACTGGTGTAGCTCATTCCTTATTTAATCATTTCAGATCAGGAAGACATTGTTCCCGAGCCCGTTCCGCAGGAAGACGGCGAAGGGGATGCCTGAAGACTCCGTAGTTATATTTATAGCTTTTATTTTTGAGTTTCTCTTTTAGTTAGTTTGTTCTTTTATACTTTGAGCACGTTTTTGGTTTTAGTGTAAGGGATGTTAATCAAAATTTTTATTACGCTTCCGTATTTGACCTTTTTAATACACATATTTCATTTTAAAATTCCGGGGCCATTACATACTTATTCACTTAATATGTAATATACAGAATTAACAAAACAAAACAATAATCTAAGAATATACGTATCTTAAAATCTCAGTCCGTTTTGTCTGGAAGGAATCAATAAAAATTTTTAGGACCTCCAATTACAAATTGAAAAATAAATCAAACTACTATATTCTTATTGATCTATTTAACTCAATCTAATAATAACATTTTAGTACATACTGAATTTTAGCACTATTGTAAATTGTAGGTCCCATAACAAACTTCGCACTTAACTTGCTGACGAGTCCAATCAGCCTGCCCAAATAAGGAAAACCTGCCTCATAGTTTGAGGCATTGGAGAAATATGTTCTTTTGTTTTTCTCGTTGAGAAAGGTTGGACAAATATTTTAATCTCGTGGATCGAACGTAAAATACCTCAAAGCCAATAAATATGAAATTAATTTTTTATAAGGTAATATGTATGTCAATATTAGTTCGTTTAACTATTAAAATTTGAATTTCTATCTTAAATTAATAACTTAATTAATGGATGTAATTAACGGAGGAGGGTGTAGATGTTAAATTAATATGTTATAGTGACCGTTATAAAAAAAATATCTATATAATTCATCTCTAAAATTGAAGAACCATTGTACACAAGCTATTTTGAAAACTTTCCCTTGCTCCCAGTATGGCGAAATTAGATTGTTCCATCACTTTTCTGGCACTATTTGTCGCCGCATGACTACTTTTTGTACCGGCACTTTCAGAGGATATAGCCCCGTCACCCAAGTCCGAGCATTGAAGTGTTGGGATTTACAGCATTAAAGTGTTGAGATATCTTTCTCACAAGAAGGAGAGTCAATTAAATAATTAATGAGAATATCCCAATTCGAGAAAAAATTATTTTGAAGAAGGGGGTTGATGCGAGAAAAGAATGGGGTGCAACTCACACTAAGATCTTATGATAAAGATGATTATAACAAAATGGTCAAAAAAGTCTTTCCAATCATAAACTCTCAAGTATTTCACATGAGAGAGTCATTACTCTTGTTGGGAGAGTCCTAACTTGATACTCATCTCTTTTAAGACACAATAGTCATATAGATAATAAAAGTTCTAAAGATTTTTTATACATAATCATTCATTCTTCCGCAATCAAACATAACTCTCCTCATGAATAGCTTTCAACTTCAAGTAAATCTCATAAGAATTCAAAAATACTTATCCTACAAATTAAGACGAGATTCTAAGAGATTTACTTCATCAAAACTTATATTCTTTATCAATTTAGAGTTCTTGTCACAACAAGAGAAGAAAAATCCTTTCAAATTAATTGGTTAACTGTTACAAATTATCACTTTTTAATTTTATATTTAAAAATTTTAACTAACTAATTATTATATATATTATTACTTTAACTGAAAATTTAAATATATTATCATTTTTTTTATTTTTAAAAATTATAAGGAAATATCAAATTCAATTTCATCTGAAGATAAATCAGGCATATAGTCCTTGAGGATGAGCAGGGATCCTTTCAAATTCCATACTTCACGACTGCAGACTCTTTTCTTATCTTCCTCTTGATATATATATATATATATATAGGTAAACACTAAGAACATCTCTTTTATTATATATGGTGTTCTTCCCTTGTTAATAGATATGGATAAGCTCTGTACAGTATAGGACAGGTAAGCTGCGTAAAACCTATGAACAGCCACCATTAATCAAAGTCAAAGCCATACTTTACAAATTAAAATTCATGAAATAATTTCCCACATCTCCACCGAGCCGCCTCATATGCTATATAAATACCCTACAACCTCAGGAACTCATCCTCACTTGTTCTATTGAATTTTACATATAAGAGAAACAAAAACAATTTAGAGAAGAAAGGAATGGTGTCTGAATGCCCTGGTAAGTACGGATCAACTCTTCTTTTCATATGTAAGGGTAATTAATTAGTGCACAATTATAAGAAATTATATACATATATATATATATATGTATGGGTGTTGCAGGTAAAAACTCATGGCCGGAACTTGTTGGGAAAAACGGAGATGAGGCAGCGGAAACCATAAAGAGAGAAAATCCAAATGTCTTGGAAGTCATCGTGTTGTTGGAAGGAACTCCGGTGATCAAGAATTTTAGCTGCAACAGGGTTTGGGTTTAGGTAAACGATTGCAAGATTGTTACTCTAGTTCCTACTATAGGCTAACATTGCCCACGTAATTTCATATAATAAATGTAATAATACATGGGCTAGTTTCTTGACCGATCTAGCTTCCATTGTAACCAAATAAATAAATAAGTAGTTTTTATTTAATTTTCAATAATTAGTAAATTCTCTTATGTTATCTTCCTTTAGATATTTATTTGAATAATTGGAAATAAATAAATGTGACTGATATTTTATGTGATTTAATAGTTTATTATATATTAATATCATATCCTATTTTCTAATTATATACAATTTGGATTTTAATTTGATTTAAAAATTTTATTTAATTTCAATGCAAATCAAATTTTGGAGGGTAATTAAAAACTAAACTAAATTAAACCATTTCGGTTTAGTTTTTCAATTGGGTTAAATTTTTTAGTTTGGACAAAATAACTTGTAATACCCAAATTAATTTTTTGTAATTTAAATTAATTTGTAAATGTAGTTTTTTTAATTTTTTATTTTAATTTAGTATAAAAATGAAAAAAATTTGAAAGAGAATGAAATTGAAAATAATTTTGAAAAAAAAAACAAGTGAAATTTTGGATTTTGAGGGTATTTTTGAAAGAAAAATCGAAAACTATGGGTCAAAATGTAATTTAAAAAAGTTATACCACATAAGATGCCCGGTTAGTAGCTCTTACGAACCAGAACGCGCCACGTGGCAACAGACACTGACACAGTGCCACACGGGAGGCCACGCGGGCGATCCGCGTGCCCGCGATCAAACCGTCCATATTCGCTCCCGCATGCACAAACGACCTGGATGTGTTCTCTCCCTAAACGCGCTTGGACGGTCAGATTTAAATGAGATCAACGGTCCAGATCCACTTTTTATTTAAACGCGATTGGACGGTTCATATCAGATAGCGATGAACGGTCTAGATTCACTCCCTATTTAATTGCGATCAGACGTTTCAGATCAATCGCGATGGACGGCCCATATTAAAAGGGGACGAATATAAATAATTCTCTTCACACCAAATCCTAAGCCTAGCCGTCAGACACCCTCATCGGAGAAAAAGACCCAATCGCTGGAAAGGAGAACCACCACCATCCAACGCCACGCCGGAGCCACTTCCGATCGCCAAAAGAAGTAACAAAATTTCTTTTTGCTCAGAATTCAATTTTAAACACCCCCATGGCCATATTGGAGTAAAATGATCGGCCAATTGGCCAAAAACTACGGGCAAAGCCCGGCAGTGCCGCCGCAAAAAATTTTAAAAACCACCTCCGATAAGGCCCTTCCCGATTTCCGTTATGCAAAATTTTTTCACCGTTTTCTTCTCTACAGGTTGACCAAAGTAAAACACTCAACCGCAAAAGCGAGCTAGCGGAGCCGCCTCACCGAAGAGCCCTGCTGCTGGTGAGTTTCAGTTTTTCAATTTTTTCGGCCAACTGAGGTCCCTTAATGTGTTTTCTCGCAAGGATTGATGCAAAACTGGCCAAAAATAGCCAACCTGAGGTGTTGTAATGTTAAAGGAAATGGTTCACGTGTTGTAGGAACATCCTTATAAACCCCCGTGGATACTAATAGGTTGATAAAGGATAGAATTGTTATTCAAATCGATTGCATATGAAATCATTATTTGAGTTATGTTATTATCTCTATAAGTTGTTTTGTAAATCTCACTACGGTAAATAGATGGCAAAGGATTTTGTTTATGATAAATGAATTTGTTTAATTAAGAGTTCCATTAGTTGTTTTGATTTTTCTACCAACCTTTATTTCTATGTCGTTGAATAGCGTGATATTCTTACTGGGATAGCGTAGCTCATTTCTTATTTAATAATTTCAGATCAAGATGACCAGAATCCAGAGGCTGATCCATTAGAGAGTTGCGAGTAGCATACCAGTTTTATTTATTTTCCGTTTATTTCATTAATTTTTTGTATTTCCTTCAAAAGTGTAATTTATGTAGCACTATTTAGTACTTTAAGTGTACTATTTAGTACTTTATTTATTTTCCGTTTATTTCATTAATTTTTTGTATTTCTTTCAAAAGTGTAATTTTTGTAGCATTATTTAGTACTTTAAGTTATTGTGTAAGAAATATAGACACTAACTAATTATTTCGGTTCCACACTTAATTTATGAATTATTTCTTTTAAAATTTCGGAACCGTTACATAACTTACAACCTACACAACGCATTATTTACTTAAGGCACACATGAATATTACCTAAAGAAAACCAATAATATATTGACGTATAAATTAATGTCACTACAATGTATATAAATCTATTGAACTCAAGAATGGTCTTGCCCATAAATAACATCTTAATTTGTAATTAATTCCCTTCTTTAATGCATTTTTAAGTTTCTGATTTAAGAAAAAACACTTATATCCCACCTCATCAGCTATGTAAATCCATCAACTCATCTTCACTTGTTTTATTGAATTATAGAGAGAAAATGTCATCTGATTGCCCAGGTCAGTATGGATCAACCTTTTTTTCTCTCAATTTTATTTTAATAAAAGTGAATGATTAATTCTTATTTTCTAGTAATATCTTACTAATTGATACAATTGGTTAAATCTCGTAAAATTATTTCATAGAAATTTATTGATATATATATATATTTTATAATATTAAATAATCAGTATTCTTTCTGTTTTTATTGTAACAAAAAATTCAATTTTTGTGTAAAAAAGACCCCTATTATCTCTTTAGTTTATGACATATTTTATTAAGTAATCAAATTATTTAACCTAACATGTCCGGTTGACACCTAGACTAAACTCTTACAATTTTATTAGGAAAAAAAAATGTAAAAAGTGAAGTCTCTTATTTTGTCAGTAATTTAATTTAGAAATATTACATGTGTATATATAAGTTAATGAATTAATGCATAGTTATAAGAAAATATACATATGTATATATGGGTGTTGCAGGTAAAAACTCATGGCCGGAGCTTGTAGGGAGAAACGAAGATGAGGCAGCGGAAATTATAAAGAGAGAAAATCCACTTGTGGCTGAAGCCACTGTGTTGCCGGAAGGAAATAAGGTGATCCTAGATTTTGACTGCGGAAGGGTTTGGATTAGGGTCAATGCGTGCAACATTGTAACCGTAGTTTCTCATACAGGCTAATATTCTCTACCTGGATTTTTAATTAATTTTCTTAAGTTCAGAGTCGTTCTCATAATATTGTGATATTAATTTAATTCCTTATAATAAATAAATAAATATATAATGTGTCTTTATTTGAAATTAATTAAAATTTTTGTGAATCATTTCCATTTTCGAGAATACTCAATACAAAGGTAATTTTTGAGAAAATATTTTTATTATTGTGGGTTGAACATAAAATACCTCGAAACCTATGAGACTAATTTTTTATGACATAATATATATGTTAATATTAATTTATTTAATAATTAAAATATGAATTTCTAAGAGATGTAATTAATAGAGGGTGTACATTTTAAATTAATCTATTATAGCGAACGTTACAAAAAAATATCTAGGAGATTGGATTAAATTTTTATTGGACCGAGCCCAAATGGAAATGGGCTAGATATGTGTTCAGATTTTATTGGGTCTAGGAGACAAAAACAAAAAATGAAGGGATGTGAGGGATCTAAACCTGAGTTGGCCGACCCTAATAGAAAACCAGGCTAGGGAAGAGAGAGAAGCCCCTGGTGGGCTGAACGTTAAGAAAAAAAGAAATCATATATGTACATATAGAAGACAGCTGAAGTTTGATCCAAATAATGGTGGGTCGAACCCATAGAAAAGATCTTTTAGAAAGAAAGATTTTGGTCTAATGAACCTGGTGAGGCCAAGTCCATAGGAAGCGTATAAGAAAAATTTAAAATACTAGTGGGCCAAATCTTCCTAAAATGGATTAGAAGTGAAAGGTTTTGGGTAGGTCGAAGGATGGGAAAGAAAATAAAACTTAGTTTGAGGTAATAAATATGAAATTAATTTTTTATAACATAATATATATGTTAATATTAGTTTGTTTGATGATTAAAATTTGAATTTCTATATTAAATTAATAATTTAATTAAGAGATGCAATTAATAGAGGGTGTATATATTAAATTATTACAAAAAAATATCTATATAATTAATTTCTGAAACTAAAGAACCATTGTACATAAGCTATTCCAAAATTTTTTTTTTTGTTCCCAATATAATAAAATTGGATTGTTCCATCACTTTATTGGCACTTTTTGTTCTTACAGGACTACTTTTTATACTAACATTTTCACAAGATATAAGTTCGTCACTCAAGTATAGACATCATATAATTGATGAGGAATTCTATCAAACTTGTGTCCATAAGGTTAGTGAGAGATGCAACATAGAAGTGTTAGAATACTTTTTTTTCCAAGAAAATTAGGTTAACATGAGTCGAGATTGTTGTTTGAAAATAAAAAATTCCGGGATAAATTATCACCATCTTATGATGGATGTCGTTTTGTCAATAAAATAATTACAGGCATATGAACCTGTAGCTCACAAAAAAACAAGGAAGTATGGAATGCATATTGAATTACAGAAAGGAAACGCGTGCTCCAATCACTCTTGACAAACGAGTTATAATACATAATCATAGTTGATAATTTCTCCCACATATATCTATTTTTCTGGGCTATTAATGTTAATTTTAATTTGAAGCATATAAAGTATCGAGCTTTTAGCAAGGTATATGTATACCTACAAAGTTATATATTGATATATCCTTCATATATTATTTTATCAAAATATTTAAAACATTATATATTGTAAAATAATTTAATTTCATCACATAGACCTGGTTAAATTATATGAATTCACAAAAAAATCAGTTGAAAATTAACATTCAAATAATAGGTTATGTATGTTTCATGAGTTTTTATTAATATGAAAGAAGATTGAATTAGATCAAATAGGCCAAAAAAAAAAAATAGACTATCTAAATTTATTTGGTTAAATTCAAATTAATTGTAAATATTTTTCCTTACATGAGTTTTAATTAAAAAATAATTAATAAATCTAATAAAAATAAAACTAAATAATAAATTTCATAAACAATAATTATTTATTTAATAGATCATTTATGGAATTAATAAGATAAAATAATAATCTAAGAATATATATACCTTAAAATCTCGGTCCATTTAATCTGGACGGAATGAAATAAAACTCTTTAGGACATCTAATTCCAAATTGAAAATTAAATCAAACTATTGTATTCTAATTCGTTCTATTTAATTTCATCTAATATTAATTGTCTAGTATATGCCGAATTTTACCACTACTATAAACTCTAGGTACCATAACAGACTTTGCACTGAACTTGCTAATGAGTCCAATGATCTGCCCAAATAAGGAAAATTTGACCCATAATTTGAGGGATTGGAGAAATATTTTCTTTTGTTTTTCTCTTTTTGAATGATTGGGCAAATATTTTCAATCTTGTGGATTGAATATAAAATACCTCAAAGCCAATAAATATGAGAGTAATTTTTTTTAACATAATATATTTGTTAATATCATTTTGCTTAATGATTAAATTTTGAATTTCTATCTTAAATTAATAATTTAATTAAGAGATATAATTAATGAAGGGTGTACATATTAAATTAATCTATTACAGCGAGCATTACAAAAAAGTATCTATCTAATTAGTCGTTGAAACTAAAGAACTATTGTACACAAGCTATTCCAAAAACTAAAGAACCACTGTACACAAGCTATTCCAAAAACTTTCTTTTGGTCCCAATAAGGCAAAATTGGATTGTTCCTTCAATTTTCTGGCACTTTTTGTCACTGCAGGACTACTCTTTATACCGATATTTTCACAAAATATAAGTTTGTCACCCAAGTATGGACACCATATAATTGATGAGGAATTCTATCAAACTTGTGTCCATAAAATTAATGGGAGATGCAACATTGAAGTGTTAGAATATTTTTTTCTCAAGAAAATAAGGTTAACGTGAGTCGAAATCGCTGTTTGAAAATAATATATTCTAGGATCGATTGTCACCATCTTGTGGTGGATATCGTTTTGTCAATGAAACAGTTGCAGACATATGAACTTGTAGCTCACAAAAAAAAACAAGAAAGTATGGAACTATTGCATATTGAATTATGGGAAGGAAGTACATGCTCCCATCTCTCTTGACAAATGAGTTATAAAACATAATTGTAGTTTATAATTTTTCCTATATATGTCCATTTTTTTGGATTATTAACAATAATTTTAATTTGAAGCGTATAAAATATCGAGTTTTTAGCAAAGTATATATATCTACAAAGTTATATATTGATATATATCCTTCATATATTGTTTCATCAAAATATTTGAAAAGTTATATATTGCAAAATAATTTAATTTTATCACATAGACCTAGTTTGTAACAACCCCAGTTTTCAAAGGTGGTTGTTATACTAATCAAACATGTAAGATTTATTCACATTATTTTTAATAAATAACACATCAAATCTCAAGACATCAACCTGCATAAATTTTCATTCCATTTGAAACTCATGTATACATATATATACTCGTGTATACTAATTCTCATTTACCTCATTTACAATGCCAAACTAGATTATCAAGTGTTAATAATGGAAGTATAAGTAATTCCATCTAAATGAGACATGTATATGTGTAATGATATCAAAACAATCTCATACCATGCTCTAAATCAACGATAATTGCTCTATGGTACGCCTTACTTATTCCAAAGTTTGAACACACGCTTCTTGTACATCCGATTCTTACTCTTGTTTTATCTGCTCTGTAATATATAACATGTAATGAGCTATATAGCCCAGTAAGTAAAATTTAAAATTCACATCAAAACAAGTAAAAAATTTACATCTAACTTCCCGGTACTGGGCATTATCCAACTTAACCATTTCCCTTCCTTTCTCTCACTATCATTGGTCATATATGTAGTCTCTGCATTCAGCATAGCAAACCCTAACCCATTACAACAAGTTTTTGCTCTGCTTACTCCTAATTTCCCTCCTAAAAAGTCATCTATTCACAACCATATACCTCCATTTGCCTGTCCCTAATTCTTCCCAACTTAGTCTACCCCTAGCAGGTCTATTTTCCTTTAACCATAATTTGCCCAGTATCTTAGTCTAACTCCCACCGTAAACCTCTCCTCAACTTCTTAAATTTGCCTAATGGAGCACCAACGCCTCTCAAATTATTAAGAACACCCTCACCAAACTCCCTACGTTTTTCTCTTCAGTTCAGCCCGTATTTCCCCCCTCTTCCCCTGATTTATTTTATTTCCCACAGCCCCTATCCTAATTTCTACCCCTAACGCTAATTACCATCAATCCAGCTTCCCTCTTGACATATTTACAACATTTCCTTGGTGCTTAAGCCACTGGATATTCACCCATTCCACAGTTATAGCCATTAGATGTACCAAGATTGCAAACATAAAAGAAAAGAGAAAAGTAACTAAAACGAAGAAGAAAGAAGGAAAAAAATATAGATAAATAATTAGTTCTTGGGTCATCAAACCCTCGACCCAGCCACTGGGCCACAATAGAATCCCATATTCCTTCACCTCCAGATCATAGAACCGCAAATATTACAATTGCCCACCAATTGCATGTCAATGCCAATCACACACACCTGACGCATCGAACCCTCGACCCAACCACTAGGCCATAATAGAATCCTATATTCCTTCAAATTTGGATCACAGAATGGTAAATATTACAATTTCCCACCAACGACATATCAATGCCAATCACACACACTCAGGGCATCGACCCCTCAACCAAATAACTGGGCCTACTGTATTGTAATTTTAGCATATTCCAAGCACAACAAGCACATGAACACAATGAATATACTATAGTAAAGCAAATGTGTAAATCCCCAAGCATTAAACGTATGAGGGTCACCATGCATTTTTTAAAAAATATTCACCAAGAAAATACATATATATATAAATCGACACACATTTCAATTTTCCTCTTCCCCCTCTCTTCTCTTAATTAGTTCGGTTAGCCATTTTTTCCTCTCTCTGTCCAAGCTTAATTAATCACAGAATTTTCTCCATTCCCTTAGTTCAGAACCTCTTTAAACCAATCCAGTAAAGACCTCCCAGTTTTGAGCTCCTTCCCACAAACTTTTACTCTGTCTCTCTTTTCGTTCTTCTCTATTATTATTAGGAACTTTAACATAACTATCTTTGCCTCCTAGATCCTCCTCCTGAATCAGTTCTATACCACCCAAACACAAAAAGAAGAAATCACAAAGAACTTATAATGTAAATTTCTATTTGAGCAATGAAGAGCAAATGGTACTTGCTTCTCGGATATGTATAATGATGATTCAACACAGTCTCTCCTTCCTCTCCCTACACCCCCGCATCAATGATGTTGCTCTGGTAAGTTCACTTATTGTTCACCCTCCCCTTAGCTTCTTTCGATATCACTATTCCCTCTCTCTTTTTCTCTCTAGGTCACCACTCTCATTCTCCCTCAAGTTTCCTCTCCTCTCTTTATACTAAACTCATCCTCCCCCCTTGTTGTGTTACAGGTGAGAAGAGAAAAGGGAGGTCATTCAGGCTTGGGGCTAGGCCTATGGGCTTAGGTCTTTTGGATTGGGCTGAAGAAAACATTGTGCTAGCTGGGTGTTACAAATCTCTCCTTTAAAAAAAAAAAGATTGGGTTCTCAAAATTTACGAGCAGGGGTTCAAAACATATTTACTCATTTCCAAGTTCTTCCTCAACTTGGTGGTGTCGTTATAATGTTTAGTTTGTAAACACTTCTTTCCTAACTTCTATGACTAAGGTATAATTGTTAGGATTTGGTCTCTTAATTCTAAATATTTTAACAGCTATAGTTATTAGTGTCTCACTGTAATTTCTTTAGAATTTTTTATCAAGCAAAAGGAATATTGATGTGATCTTAGACAACCTATAATTAGTTCTAAAAATGAAACCTTGCATCAATGAGGAATGCCCAGAATAGGAGAGTAGTTTCATCCCTGAACGCTGTCCTAATTGGGATTATTCCAATAGATGGCCCAAGTTTGTCCAAGCTAGAATGCTTAAGGCCCAAGTAAGATTAATGGGTTTGAAGAATTGTAAGAAAGCCCACGCTCGAGGAGGAGGCCCACACGTGCGCCGAAAAAGTGGCCCAGCCCATATGGCCCATGAACATGCACATGTGCCCACATGAATCGTGTGTTTGAGTGCCAGGAGCGCCCACGCACGCGACCCTCTAGGCCCGCATGGAACCAACCACACGCGCGTAGGCCCAAGGGGCCAAACACTTGCACCCCACGCGGACAGGCCCGCAGACGGCCCAAACGGCCCAAGCCTAGCCTGTGCTTCTCGCGGGCCTCTTCCCGCACAACCCGCGCAGCCCAACTGGGCCGGCCCATCCGGGTAGCCAAAACCAGCCGACCCCTCTTTTTCCCTTTTTAAAATATTTAAATTACTTAATATTTATTTATTTTATTATTTTAAAATATTTTAAAAGGCTTGGGACCTACTTTTCAAAATACCCATGTGTTAAAATTAATTTTCACATATTTTTTAAATGGATTTCACATGGGATAAGTACGGATTTAAATTAATTATTATTTTAATTATAAATCTATAGGATTATTTAATTAATTTATTTGGGATATAATAATTATTTTATTTTATATTTATCTTACATTAAGATAGAATTTTATCTAGGATATTATTTTATTAATTATCTGAAGATTTTTGTACTCATCTAGATTGTCCGGGAAAGGCTATAAATACACATTTACCCCTAGGATTTAAAACACACATTTGAGAATAAATTTGAGAGAATTCTTGAGAGTTTTAACTTTTTTTCTTTTATCATTTTTGCTAAAAATTAACTTCTTCAAGTTTTTCGGGAAGAAGGAGTATTTAGAAGTCTTGTTGAGTCAATGAGCGATGATCAACTTATAGGTAACTCTGTGATTTTTTTTTTCTTGTTTATTTCTCTAGTATTTGTTTTTACTTTCCTTTAGGATTATAGATTTAATTAGAGAGAAGAGTTTAATTCTAGGTGGTTATTTTTTTGGTATTGCATACGCTGAGTGAGTTTCAAGAGTAAATTCGATCCTCCCCCATACCTTATCGCGTCATCTGGTGTAAGAGCTTTGGCTCCTTGAAACCTAAATCTATCTTTATTTGATTTAGCATTTTGTTCTTAAATTAGCACTCAAAATGATTTGATTATTAATTCATATTGCATCCTGCTTGAATTCATATCTATCCGTTCAATTCAAGTAGTTCGTGTTATTATTCAAAAAAAAAATTATATATCCAAAATTACCAAAAATGCCCTAGTTGCACCCTATAAGACAATTGGCACATGTTTGCATTTTGTATCACAAAAGCAAAATAACTGCCTACTTGGTGATCGGAAATCATTTGAGAAATCAAAGGCAAAGTATGTTGCCTAACTCGTGTGAGCGAAAACTTTTATTTTCTTTCCGCACACTATCCACATTTAATTCTAAATTGCATTTCTGTAATCTGCATCAATGTTGCATAAAGAAACTTAATCGGTCGTAGATCGTAGCCGATAAATTGGGTGTAGTATAGGAAGATACACCTACTAATTATATCCATCAAGATTGATCAGATCCTTACGCATCAGTCCAAATTGTCATTCTTTGTGATCTATATTTTTGTTTTCTTTATTTTATGACTGTTACATAATTAAGTGACTAATTATTACTAGTTGTTTAACGCATAAAGAGCACACCATTCTTTTTTTCTGTGTGCTTGTTTCTGAGCTTCAGTAGAAATCAGAATCCTTTAGGGTTCCTTGTGTCATAAGGACTAACGTGTAGACCTGATTTAAGTGATTTCGATTTCAAATGCTCAACTCGACAGACGAAGCTGTCAACTGAGAGATTGCAAGGTAAACATGAGTGAAGGTGAGGGAGATATTTTCTTTCATTAACCTTTACCTTGCAGGAAAATTCACTATGTTTCAATAAAGTGACATGCTTTCATTCCGAGAAAGTATCATTGTTGTCCGAAGGGTCATGAACCTATAAGCCCAATGAGAGGACAACGACCAGAGGGAGAACATATTCCACATGCGATGCCTTGTCCATGATAAGGTATGTGGAATGATCATTGATAGTGGTAGCAGTGTTAATGTGGCAAGCACTCTATTCGTGAAAAGAGCAAGGTTGACATGCATCAAGCATCCAAATCCTTATCGGTTACAGTGGTTGAATGAGTGTGGCGAAATTCAAGTTACCAAACAAGTCATAGTATCGTTCTTCATCGAAAAATATCACGACGAGGTATGTTGTGATATCGTACCTATGCATGCTAGTCACCTGATACTTGGAAGACCTTGTAGTTTAATAGACAGGTACAACATTACGGCCGCACCAATTGATATTCACTGAGAAAGGAAGGTTTGAATCATGTCCTTACATCTTTATCAACAAAAGAGGCACATGAAGATCATGTTAAAATTAAATAGTCTTTTAATGAATACTCAAGAAGTGTAGAAGAAAAAAAGAAGGCCATAGAGAAAGTCAATGGCCCATTAAGCATAAAGGATGCCCAACAGACAGCTAAAGATGGTCCATTGCGAGGAAGACCAAGACAGAAAACAAAGGAGTGTCCTGAAGACAGAGACATAATGTTGAGGAATATCTCTTATGAAAAGGGACGTTAAATTGTAATTACCTACAGGGAGATTCATTTTGACCTTAACCACTCTTTTTAAAGTCGTACTGTTTTTCTCTTACAAATAATTACCATAGTAAGAGGGCTACGAAGATTTGATCAAGATTCTAGAGGAATTATGAATGAAGTCATGACGTGCATCAACAACAAAGCAAACATGCCAGGGAGGTATGCGTGTTTCCTACTATAATCCCTAATCTTTTCCCTTGTGATGAAGGCTCAGATTTGAGGATGAATCTTTTTAAAGAAATGAGAGATGATGTGATCCCAGACAGCTTAGAATTAGTTCAAAAAATACAACCTTACATCAATGAGGAACGCCCAGAATAGGAGAGTAGTTTCATGTTTGAACGCTTTCCTAATTGGAATTATTCCAAAAGATGGGCCAAGTTTGTCCAAGCTAGAAGGCATAAAGTGCAAGTAAGATTAATGGACTTGAAGAATTGTAAAAAAGCCCATGCCTAAGGAGGAGGCCCACACGTGCGCCAAACAAGTGACCTAGCTCGCACGACCCATGAACATGCATGCATGCCCATACGGATCGCGCGCGCAGGCCCAAGGGGCCGAACACCCGTACCCTGCGCGGACGGGCCCGTAGATGGCCCAAATGGCGCAAGTCAGTTCCGCACGCACGCAGGCCCAAACGGCTGAACACCCACACCCCTCGCGGACGGGCCCACGAACAGCCCAAATGACCCAATCCCAGCCCGCAATTCTTGCAGGCCTCCTCCCTCGCAACCCGCACGAACCAGCCGATCCGGCCCATCCGAGTAGCCCAAATCGGCCGTCCCCTCTTTTCCCCCTTTTAAAATATTTAAATTACCTAATTCTTATTTATTTTATTATTTTAAAACTTTTAAAAGGCTTAGGACCCACTTTTCATAATATCTATGTGTTAAAATTAATTTTCACATGGTTTTTAAAAGGATTTCACATGGGATAAATATGGATTTAAATTAATTATTATTTTAATTATAACTCTATCCGTTAATATTAATTAATTAATTAATTTGAGATAGAATAATTATTTTATTTTGAATTTATCCTACATTAAGATAGAATTTTATCTTAGATATTATTTTATTAATTATCTGAAGATTTTTGTACTCATCTAGATTGTTCGGGAAAGGCTATAAATAGACCTTTGCTCCTATGATGTAAAACACACATTTGAAAATAAATTTGAGAGAATTCTTGAGAGTTCTGGCTTTTCTTCTTTTAGTATTTTTGCTAAAAATTAGCTTCTTTAATTTCTTCAAGAAGTAAGAGTCTTTAGAAGTCTTGTTGAGTCAAAGAGTAGGGATCAACTTATTAAGTCTGTGACATTTTTTCTTTCCTTGTTTATTTCCCTAATCTTTATTTTTACTTCCCTTTAGGATTGTAAATTCAATTAGAGGGAAGAGTTTAATTCTAGGTGGTTATTATTTCGGTATTACATACATTGAGTGAGTTTCAGGAGTAGATTCGATCCTTCCCATACCTTTTTGCGTCAAATACTGTCTTGGGCTATAATGATCTTCAAAATTCATTAACGTCTAATGTTTTCCAATCATAGTGTATGCAATTGTTATTACTGTACTACATGTTTTGAAAACATCATTTCCTATTCTCATTACATGGATCAATTTTTGATTACCTAGAAACCTTATCACTGTGGTACATCTGCAGTCTCCCAAGTTTCCCATGTCTACTTTAAGCTATTGTTTCCTAATTTTTGAAATTCAATATTTGATTATTTGGAGTATATTATCTTAAATCTTTAATAAACCCTCTAAGTATCACCAACATAGACATCATTCGTAAGGGCTTAGGGTTTTAATCTACTGTGGCTGTTCGTATTCATATAGGAAAGTTCACCAATACAACGGTTTACTTTTACTATTCTGTTTCATATTCACATCCTCCAGGATAGGTGTGTACAAAACTAAATGGGTGTGATGGTTTTTGAAGTAACAGATGTTATTTGTGGTTCCTTATCATACTAGAGTTTTCAAGATCCTTTTTCCCTTTTTCTTTTAATTATTGGCATCTTTATGAATTTTCTTTAGTTTAATCGTACTATTCTTCTAAATCCGTCAAGGCTAAATGATTCTTAATATACCCCAATACTTGATCAACTTATTCTTAAAGTCCCTTTGAATGTACATGGTAAGCATGGAATCCACGGCTATTGTCAAGAATCATTAGGAATTACTTGGGGGAAGGGTTCATTTATGAGTTTTATTTATGAGTGATTAAGTTTGGTTTTATCTCTTGCAGGATTAGGTATTACACTTTTGAGTTTTCAAAATTTTTAAGTGATCACTCTTAAATATGACCTTAAGATATGAGTTACTTGTTTATCATATTATTGATTTCTCCTTGTTGGTTCAGAGAGAAATCTTCCATGTGTGGTGGGTTATGGGTCTACTACACTTCTGCTGTGCTACTCTAATAATATCTACTTGGGAGTCTATCCTAATATATTAGTATATTGTACTACTTTGTGTTCCCTTTAGGTATATGAGAACTATATGCTGGATTTATCGTTATTTTATTAATGATTTATTTGTCATAACATGTCCATAGTGTCATGGCTTTCTTCTAAGTTTGTAGCAAATCTAGAAAGATTCCTAGTTAGGCTTACTTTGTTTCACTAACTAAAATCACTTTGCATTCACCAAGTATATGATTTATTCATTCTCCTCAAAGCACATGATTACTTAATGACTTATAATTTTAAATCGTGATTGTATCCCTATTTGGAACTTTGCTAGTAGCTTTCGAACAAGTACGGTACCCATTCTTCCTAGGGAATATTCAAAAGGAATTTCTAAAATCCATCAAAGTCTTGATATGTATCAGGTCTCCCAACATCCTTGGATATTAGGAAAGGTTCAAAAAGCATAACTGGTCGTTCAAATATTTCTTTAGTTTATTGTTTTTCCTAGTCACTAGAGAACTTAGAAAAGATATTTTGCTAGAGATTTCTCCATGTTATTTGTGCATTTAAAAATTCTCCTTACAGTCTCTATTCAAATTTGGTTTGTCCCATTTTTGCGTCCTACTTTGAGGTGGAATTTATCGCTCCTATTTGCACTTCCTATTCCTTAACACTATCTCTTACATGCCCACATGTTTTACTTCTCAGCCCTACTTTCTCTAAAATGTTTCCTAATGTTTGTATACTTCATATAGTCCAAACCCTCATGAATCAAAGGAGGCCAACAAAAGTTGCTCTGATACCAACTGTAACAATCCCAGTTTTCAAAGGTGGTTGTTATACCAATCAAACCTTAAGACTTATTCACATTCTTTTCAATAAATAACACATCAAAACTAAAGACATCAACCTGCATAAATTGAAAATTAAATCAAACTATTATATTTTAACTCGGTTTATTTAATTCTATCTAATATTAATTTTTTTAGTATATACCGAATTTTACTACTACTATAAATTCTAGGTAACATAACAAACTTTGCACTGAACTTGTTAACGAGTCCAATGGTCTATATTAAATTTGAATTTCTATCTTAAATTAATAACTTAATTAATGGATGTAATTAACGGAGGAGGGTGTAGATGTTAAATTAATATATTATAGTGAGTGTTATAAAAAAAACATCTATATAATTCATCTCTAAAACTGAAGAACAATTGTACACAAGCTATTTTGAAAACTTTTCCTTGCTCCCAGTATGGCGAAATTGGATTGTTCCATCACTTTTCTGGCACTATTTATCGCCGCAGGACTGCTTTTTATACCGGCACTTTCAGAGAATATAACCCCGTCACCCAAGTCCGAGCATCATATAGTCGATGAGGAATTCTTTCAAACTTGCGTCCAGAAAGTTAATGGGAGATGCAGCATTGAAATGTTTGGATACCTTTTATCTCCTAAAAATTAGCTCAACGTGAGTCGAGATTGTTGTTTGAAATTAATAGATTCCAGGTTGATTGTCACTGTGATATGTCAAAAATACCTTCGAGTTAATTTCTTATATTTTATATATTTAATTTAGCCTTTATATGTGTTTGAAAATGTATAATGAGGTTAAGAACATAGTTTAGAGTCAAATGTGAAATGATGGATAATGATGAAGGAGTTAAAATAACTGTTAACTATTAGATAAATTGTATAATGGAAAATGACAACTTTTAGATGAAATGAAATGTAAAAAGTGGTAACTTTTAGATTAAGTGACATATAAAAAGTGGTAACTTTTAGATGAAGTGACATGTGAAAAATGACAACCTTTTAAATAAAGTGGTATGTGAAAAGGCCTTTTAGATAAAATGACATGTGAAAAGTGGTAACCTTTTAGGTGAAGTGACATGACGAAAGGTGTTAATTTTTAGATGAAATGGTATGTTAAAATGGTGGTAACCTTTCTCTCATAGCTCCCCACTCCTATAAATAGGGGATAGGAGAAGAGAGGAAGAGACATTAGGATGTGAGAAAAATAGTGAGAAGCATAGAGGTGAAGGAAGAATAGGGAGTACGAAGTGTGTGATTTTTGAAAGTATTTTGAGATTTTAGATAAAAACCTTGGGGAAGTTCTGCTAAATTTATGAGAGCAGAGAAAGAGAAATAAAAGAGGAATAAGGCTCAAGATTAAAAGGAAGTTATAAACTGTTAGAAAGGTAAGATTTTTCTTAAGTTTTAAAGTTTGATTTCTCTTTGATTTTTGGGATTAGTTTTTGAGTATTATGTTGGATATTTTTGAGTAAAAAAATTGATAAAGATATCCCAAAGCTCTACATGATTTTTTAAAGAAAAAAGTTATAAATAAAGCCAGAACTCTACCGAAATTAAGACTACAATTGCTAAGGACCTAAGATAAATGGATATTATGGATTCATAGCCTATGTAGTTTTGAAGTATTTTACGTATTTTTAATATAAAAATGTGCACGTGTTTAATTTGTCTTCTGTATTTGCTAAGTAAGTATTTGTTAAATTTTTACTTCGATATAAGTGTTATTTCGCTTTGTATTTTCGAAATATGATTTTAATATATGTGAAATATGATTTTAATATATGTGCATCACTCATTATGGAAAGAAGTTATTGCGAAAGCACTTGCATTATGCTAGGCTTCAATCTGGCCGTATATAACTGTTTTGTGTTTGGGTGTATTGGCGAAGTGATAAGTGTATACACATACATAACCATTCCGTATTCGGCTGTATGAGAAAATAGTGTAATCTGCATACCTTAATTGTTCCGTGTTCGGGGAGTAGTAGTGTTTCAAGGTACTCATGTATGTCATTCCGTATCCGGGTACATGGAGAACCAGTGATAAGTATTTATGCCTATGCATAATGTATGATAACTTATTAATTCTCCAGAATAGTGATGAACTATACAACATGCATCTATTTTTTTATTTATGCCTTCGTCTTCTGGTTTGTATATGTTTTAGAAAGATTATATGATATATGTTTTGTTGTGTGTAAAAGAACTATATATTGCATGTATTATGCTGTGATTTCATAATATCGTTTATTGAGATATTTTATCTCATCTCTATCACCCTCCAGATACTAAATCTACCATTACAGAATGAGTGGCGATACGGAGGAAATTTTCGAAGCTAGACTCTGATATTAAGGTTATTGTTTTGTACTTTTGCTTATTAATATAAGTAAGAAAATTTAGAGCCTCGTACATAAGTTTATGTTTTATATTTAAGGGATGTAACGCTTATGTGACTCTTTTATTATTAATAAGTTAAGTTATTTTACTTAACTTGAGTCTATATGATTTAAATAAGTATGCTTTAGTTATTATCCTATAAGACGGTGTGTGGTCTGTGACAAGTGATATCATAGCACGATTCTAGGACATCCCTTGAATATAGGGTTACATGAGACTTAGACAGAGTTATGAAACATAAGGAAATGTCTCTAAGTTTGAATTTCATGAATGTAGGAAATGGCGAGGATACTAAGAGAGCAAGTACATCAGGTTCGGGAAGACCAGATCGAGTAGAGTCTAGATAAACTCATGCATACAGTTGAAGGCTTGGCTATGGTGGTAAGTCAACATGTAGTCCATAGCCAAAGTGCTACTAACGGTAATAATGCTAGTACCAGTAGCACCTAGTCGATGGAGGGAAATAATGGAAAACTCATTGAAAGATTTAAGAGGGTGAACCCACCATCATTTGTTAGAGTAACCGAAATGATATTAGTCGAACAGTGGATCATGGAGTTGGAGAAGATATTCGATGTTCTCAGCCCCACTTTAGAGCAAAAGGTCCAATTAGCCACATTCATGTTCAAGGGAGCTGTAGAACACTAGTGGCGCCTAAAGAAGGGATCACTGAGGACACTGATCCTTTAGGAAGTATTTGGAGTGGCATTCTACAAGAAGAATTTTCTTGACTTTGTTCAAGAACAAAAGTAAATAGAGTTTCTAGAATTAAAGCAAAGGAATATGAGGGTGGCAGAATATGCAAAAAAGTTTATAGAGCTGGCGCAGTTCACGCCCAACTTAGGAGCAGATGGAAGCATAAGAGCCAGGAAGTTTTAGAGAGGCATGCGTAAAGAGATCTCAGATAAAATCTCCGTTACGAAAATTAATGACTATCAAGAAACACTGTGCTAAAATAATTTCAAAACTCTATTTATTCAGGCCTTTGCCCGCTTTGTACTTAATTAATTTACGCTATTTAATATTTATCGTGATTCGTAATTTTGGTTAATTTTTATTTATTTAGTTTTTAGTTAAATTTTATTTTAAATGATTTTAATTTAACTAAATTAAATTGAAAATGAAAATTTAGAAAAAAAATTAAAAAAACAGTGAAATGGGAAAAAATTCCTACGAAAAAAATTTTACGAGAAGGCTGGTTGCCCGCGCAGCTGCTAGGCATTGTGCGCGCGTGCATGCGCACACAGTGGCCGTGGGACATGCGCACAGCACGCACGTCCCCTCCGCATGCCCATGTGTATGTCTTGTTCGCACGCACGGTGCGGGATTAGGACTTGCGTGCACGTCTTGTCGCCTACAGGCGAGGCTCATCCACGCGTCACCTTGCACGCAGATAGGCCCTGTGCACTTGGGGACTGCGCGCAGTAGGCCTGCAAGAGCGGTGCCCAGCGCGCCTAGGCCTTGCACACGCGGAAGGAGACTTGTGCGCTGTAGGCTTGCCTGTAGTGAGTCATCGCTGCCTTGGGCGGTGCACTGCCACCGCTGGTGGAGGAGGCCCTCCTTCCTCATTTTTCACGCCAAGCATATTTTTCTCTTCTGTCTTCACCGGATTTTGCCACTTAGCGTGAATCCAACGGTTTCGAACTTCTATAAATTGGCCTCCCTTTTCCTTCTTCTTTACATTTCCATTTTTTCAATCCATTTTTCTTTTTTTTCTCTTTTGTTTCTTTTATTTTTTAGATAACTTTACCGATTTCATATTAGTTTAACTATATGCAAATCATCAAGTATCTACAAATCACATAGCATGCTTGAAATCAAGAACAATTCAGCTTATTAAACCTACAAACACAAAATCATGCAAAACAGGCGAAATCACAAATTATCACTTTAATAATTTTTTTTGTCTAAAAAATACCCTTCAGATATCTAAAGAAATATTAAATTTCTTACTGAAATCTTGATATTTTTTTCTTCTCATTCTCATTTTCTTCTTCCCATTCTCTCTCTAGATTTCTCTCTCTCTAATTCTTAAAAAAAATGGAAGAATGGAAGTGTGGGGAAAAATGGAAAGGAAAGACCCTATTTATAAAAATTAGGAATCGTTAGATTTGCGCCAAGTGGTGAAATTCAATGAAGAGAGAGGAAAAAAGATACTCGACACGAAAAACAAGGGAAAAAAGTCTCCTCTACCGCCTGAGGCGACGGCGACGCATTGCTTGAAGAAGCAGCGGCCCGCCCGGCACACTGCAGGCTAGCCTATAGGTGCATAGACCTCCTATAGCGTGCGCAGGCCTACTGCGCACAGGCCCCAGGCACACAAAGGCCTATCTGTGCAAGCTTGCTACGTAAACGACACGCGCATAGTATGCAGCGCCTATCCGCGTGTGAGGTGACGCGCGGACAGCCCGCCTGTGCGTGATAAGACACGCACATGGTCTGACCCTGTGCCGCACGTGCAGATGGGACGTGCATGTTGTGTGCACGTCCCACGCCTTCTGTGCGTGCGCATAGTGCACAGGCATCCCGTACGAGCAGCTCCTCTTCCTCACGAGATTTTTCTGCGAAATTTTTCATGTTTCGCCATTTTTTCAAAATTCTATTTTTTTGTACTGAAATAAAATAAATAAAATTAATGTAAATTGAACTAGAATTAAATAAAATTAAAACAATTAAAAATCAACAAAATTCATGAATTACGATAAATAATATGCAGATTAAATTAAATGAGTTCAATGTGGCTTAAAAGTCTGAATAAATAGGATTTTTCAAATTAATTAAGCACAATGTTGGACGGGATATTACATAGTGAGTTGAAGGTGAAGAGATGGGGATTGATGGAGTGTATTATATAGTGCTTAAGGACAACCACAAGATAAGTGTGGGAGAGTTTGATAGTACCTAAAAACAACATCATTATCACCAACTTTTGAGTTGTTAAATTGATGGTATATTATCTAATCCGAGTTATTTTTTATGTTTTGTTGCAGGATAAGATATAAGGATGAAAAGAGAAAAAATAACATGAAAAGAGGAAGAGTTCGTAAAAAGAGTCATCAGCCATAAACAAGCCTTGGGCAAGACTTGGGTCCTGCCCCAGACAACTTAGCCTTGGGCAAGGTTAAGAGTCACGTACAAGAGCAGATTTAAATTAAAACAAGCGCTTTTTAAATCTGAAAAAAGATATCATTCAAGCTAAGATCTGGGGCCGAAAATCAAGGAAACATATTCTGGAAGGCTCATGATAAGCCAAAAATTAAGAAAAATAATCCTAATCAACAAAAAAAAACCCTAATTCCTTTTCTATAAAGAAGGTGGCTCCCAAGCAGATCCATCACCTCTCTCCTCTCCAACGCTGCACACAACAGCTCATGCTGTCTTTACAATTTTTCTTCTTCATCTTTTTTCTTCTCTTTACTCTCCAAAAACTCTTTTGTATTGAAAAGTCCACCATGAGTGGCTAACTCACTTTCTTTTCCTAGTTGATAGATCTAGTAAACTCTAACAATATATTTGTGAGGTCTAATCGAATTATTTGGGTTTTATTTAAGAGTTAGTATTTATTTACTTCCTGCACCTATATATATATATTTGTTGGTTCGAATTCGTTTAAACAAGGTCCGTCATATGAGAAGAACAAATGTAGGCAGCTAGTCGAACCTCTCAAATCCGTAATTATTTAAGTGGTTCTGGCACCGAGTAATGACTAGTAACGCACTGGAGAAGGTGAGTAATCTAGTTGACCAGTTCACGCTTGAATCAGGTCCTTTTATAGCTCAAAATCGTTGACAAGTTAAATCCTATGGACATTCTCAGGACTGTTTGGCAGTGAAGAACTAATAAATGAATGTTTCTTGGTTAGTTTAAGATTAAGGAATGATTGATTGTTGGAACATTTTCGATAACTATAACTGATTTACTATATTTTGGGTGAAATGAATCCTTGCATGTATGATCAATTACAATGCTAGAGCTTGTTATTTCATCAACTAAGAATTTTTTTTATAATTATTTTAGGTTTTAATTTACAGCTAAGAGTTTGTTTAATATTATTATGCTCAGTGTTCATTTTATATTTTGTGTATTGGATTTTATAAACCCCCCTTTTGTTTGTTTTTTATTCATCGATTAAGAAAGAAAATTGGTTTTCAAGTCTCTGTAGATTCGAGCCTTCTTACCACTGCTACAATATTATTTTATTGGTTAATTAAGAATTTATTTTTAGTGGGTTCGGCTCCTATCAACAATTGTTCCCAAAAATCAAAATGTTGTCTAAGCCAAAAGTAGATCAAGTACCTAAGCCACCTAATATTAACAGAAAAAGTAAAAACATACCCCTTTAAAATCATAGCTGTAATTTCATAGCCTTGTTTAAAATATCTCAAACACAATTATTAAGTAACCTTGGCCATGTTATCATTGGGGGTCTTATCAAAGACCGCCTGGGTTTGTGAGTGAGTGGTTTCATGAATAAACCCACCCATGATTTTTGAACCCCATGGTATTTCTCAAGGTGTGAGTCTTACGTGGAGTCATGATATTTGTAAGCCTTTTGTAGAAATTGATTCCCTCTTTGTAAAGTAACTTTTTGACCAGATCAACACCCACATAATCTGTCTACTAATATGGAGTAACAATTGAGAGACATGTTCTCATCCGGCAACAATGGCTAATGAGACTCCAATGGGTTTCACTATGTTACCTTCTCTCAAAGAGCTCCATCAGTTATTATATTTATAATAGTGTGACATTGTTTGAAGTCGCTTAGTTCCTCTCTAGGCTTTCTCTTGTTTTCGTTCCTCTTTTTTGTAGCCAAAAATATATGATCAACTTTGTTTTTAATTGGTTTTAAATGATGTTTACTTTCATTGTACTTATAACTGTATTTAAAAAATGATTTAATTTTTGTAATCTACGTAAGTGTGCTTATGGAACACCCACATGGGTAAATGTGAATTTGAAAAATTAAACCGTAAGTTTAAAAAAAAAAGCACTTGAACTACAAATAATCAAATGGTATATACATAAAATGATTTATTTATTTTTTTTCTAATTTCTATTGCATTAGTAATTGTGGATATTATCATGAATTAGATAAGCTCTAAGAAGACAACATTACGACTGACAAGCAGGCTGCTGCAGGAAGCAGAGCTCGTAGGTTGACATGAATGCTTATCATGGTCAAAGTCAATCAAATTCATGCATATTTTACATCTGGCTTAAAAAGTTCTAGCAAATTCTATTTGAAATTTCACAGCATCCAAACAAGCTGCCTTGGTCTGTATACATTTAAATATAAATACCCTACCACGTCCATAAACTCATCACTTAATTTAAAGTTATAGAAGGAAAAGTAAGAGAAAGAAACCAAAGAGATCGGAAATGGCAACCATATGCAAAGGTACGTTTCTCTTTTTAAATTAGTTTATTTATTAATACAATTAATAGGATTAATTATAATTTGAGTTAATTACTAGACTAACTAAATACAATGTGTGTGTATCTATATATAATATATATATATATATATATATGTATATATATAATGGGGTACAGGTAAAAATTCATGGCCAGAACTCGTTGGAAAAAACGGAGATGAAGCAGCGGAGATCATAAAGAGAGAAAATCCTAACATCGTTGATGCCATTGTGGTGTTGGATGGAAGTGGAGTGATTGGGGACTTCAGATGGTTTGGGTTTTGGTCAACGACTGCAGGATTGTTACTGTAGTTCCTACAATAGGCTAAAAATGTTCAATCGGGTTTGTAGTTTTATTTTCTTAATTAATATATATTTATGTCTAGGGTTATAAATAATATTATTGTAATAAAATAATAAATAAATAAATAATATATTTAAATTTATTTATCTTCTATTTAAACGTATCTTTTTAAAAAAATTAAAAAAAAAAAAAAAAAAACTATTTTGGACACATATTATTCAACTTCACATGTTTTAGTATTTTTTATTTTATATTTCTTTTTCAAATATCTTGAGCATAATACTGATGTTAAAGTTAGAAAACTGGCTTACTTTTCTTTGAAATTCACATGAATTTATAGTTGACAAAAAAAAAGTTTGTGAAAATCTTGCTCGGGCCTTTTTTTTGAAAATGAATTCATGTCTGTGCAGCATATTATTGTAGGACTTTAAATTTCATACTTAAACATGAGGATAATAATAATTAAGATAAATGATTCTCTTTGCAATCAGGTAATAAGATTATGGATTGTCTTTTGCACTTTCTTCCATAATAAAAATTGACATCTTATTTGATACTAAAAAATTTTTTATTTTTTTGTCCAACATAAGCAAATTAGATTCAAAAAGTTCAATTAAGTTGGTGCCCCCTTCTGATTTGTTTATTTCGAAGCAACAAGGGATGTATATTATATGATAATATTGGTTTATCACTTGGTTTATCATCTTAACAAAACTAAATTAACATCATTTTCTTCAACAATTTCAGTAATTAACTCTGGAGTTAGACAATATTATCATGTATATATTACCTAAAGTTAAGCATTTTTACTGGCATGTTATGTAAAATATTCTTCCTCCAACATAGTGGAGAATTATGTATTTTTTTACCTTATAGATTCAATATATGGGGAAGACACGGAAACATTATATGCATTATGTGCTTATCAAGTAAGTGTGGTATCTAAACCCTATTTATTTAGAAATTATTGAGAAATATTTTTTTAAAAGTAAAAAATATATATATTCATCAATCAAAAGATATACATACACCAATTACAATACAACATAGATAACTTCCTTAGGAAGACATATATGGAAGTGTAGTTCGACTCAAAACTACAACCTTGTGTAGAAAAAAGAGACATACTAATTTTTAAGTTAAGTAGTGGTAATAAACTATTGATAAATATGAGAGGACAAATTGATGATTGGCTAGTCTACTTTCTTTCATAAGATTGCATTGATTTCAAAAATTAGGAATTATGATCAATAGGGTAATTTGGTCTCTCAACCCATTGGTTTTCTAAGATTTCAAGAGGGAACTTACTAACATCATCCTAATGTTAAGAGCTTAGCCTAGTGGCAGGAACAAATTCAAGGGATAGTTTTTTATTAAGATTTCTGAATGTTTTTGTAATTTTTGTTCTGTTATATATTAGTGTACCAAGTAGTACAAATCACAATTGTATTGTCATGTGCATGAATATTATTGTTATCTCTTTTTCTTGATCAGTTGAGGTAATAGTATTTAAGGATATCAATGCCTACTGAAATCATTGAGAAATATTGAAATATTTTCATTATCCTTCCCTTACTTTTCTTATGTCCTCTCACTTTATTGCTCTACCTTCTTTAGTCTCTCTCTTATTCTTCCTTGGTCACCTTAATATTTTTTGTGTGACTATTAAAATTCATGAGCTAGAATCCTAATAAACTAGTATTAAAGTTTAACAAACCTACGGAGATCGCTTATTCCACTGTTAAGTAGTTAAGAATAAAGACGGATCTATCTTGACTGAGTACCCAATGAATTAACCTAATGGAGGAGTCTTGAAATGGCATGAGCAAAGGCAACAGAACCCATGACACATTATGAAATTGTAGATTCCAAGTTAGAGGAAAGGTTGGATGTCAAATTCTTTGTAAAGTTAGATTCTAAGTTTGCTGATAATAATGTCTAACTTCAACTCGCCATGATCAGCACCTTGAAAATATTACTTAGTAACTCGCAATCCACCTACTAAAACCCCTCATTGTTCCACTTCTCAAGTTGTCCTCTAAACTAACAAATCATAGAGGCTCCACATTTTTCTCTACAAACTTAGCTATCTCTATTAGCATCTAATTAATTCTCACACGAACCTCCAAATCCAACTTACCAATTACAAGCTAAGTGTATTATCCCTACCTACGAGTGATGGAGACCAGTGCTTGCAGCTAGTCAGTTTTTGTACCTTAACGCTTACGTATCAATACCCTCCAAAAGTCAACATACCATTTGTCAATGGAGAAAACTCATGGCCTTGGATTAAAAAGTGTCAACATTATTTTTCAAGTTTACATAGTGCTCAAGAGATAGAACGTAGGAACAACCATTCTCTATACAGGGGATAAACTAATGTGTGGTATTAAGGTTGGCTCACGTAGTATGAAAACATGAACTAGGGCGATTACAAAGAAGAAATATATAGTAGGTTCAAATATCACAACCTAACAGACACAATAAAGAATTTAAAAAGTTGAAGCAAGAGAACAACTTGTCCAAATATTAGGAGAGGTTCAAGGGATAGAGGTTAATGGGTGGCTTTATGAATAAACTAGGCACCAACCATCCGATGAATATTGAAGCCTATGGTGTTTTTCAAGGTGCAAGGCTTACTTGGAGACATGATATTCATAAGATTTTGTAGAAATTGACTTCCTCTATGTTAAATAGTTTCTTCACCGATCAACACCCGCATAATATGTCTACTAATGTGAAAAAGCAATTGAGAGACATGTTCTCATTGTCGGCAACACTGGATCATGGGACTCCTATGGGTTTCGCTATGTTACCTTATGCTTTCAAAGAGCTCAATTAGGTGTTATACTTAGACTAGTTTGACATTGCTTAGAGTCGCTTCGTTCTTCTTTATGTTTTATGTTGTTTTTTTTCCTCTTGTTTGTAGCAAAAAAATGGCCATCTTTGTTTTTAATTGGTTTTAAATAATTTTTAACTCTCTTTTTAATAGTAATTATCTTTATAAAATGATCTAACTTTTGTGATGTACATGAATTTGCTTATGAACACCCACGTGCTTAAATGTAAATTCGAAAAACTAAATCTCATGGTGTTAATTAAAAAAAACACTTAAAACTATAAATAATCAAATGACATATACATAAAATGATTTTTTTTTTTTTTGTAATTTATATTGAATTAATAATTGTGGATATTATCATGAATTTGATAAGTTCTAAGAAGACAACATTAAGACGACAAGCAGGCTGCTGCAAGAAGCAGAGCTCGTGGGTTGACATGGATGCTTATCATGGTCGAAGTCAAATTAATGCATGTTTTACGTCTGGCTTAAAAAATTCAATCAAATAGAATTTGAAAGTTTCCCAGAATCCAAAGAAGCCGCCTCAGTCTTATATATAAATATAAATACCCTGCGACGTCCATAAACACATCAGTTAATTTAAAGTTATAGAAGGAAAACAAAGAGAAAGAAACGAAAGAGATCAGAAATGGCAACCATATGCAAAGGTACCTTTTTCTTTTCAAATTAGTATATTTGTTAATACAATTAAGTAGGATTGGTTATAATTTGAGTTAATTACTAGACTAACTAAATATAATGTGTCCATATGTATATATATATATATATGTATATATATAATGGGGTGCAGGTAAGAATTCGTGGCCAGAACTTGTTGGGAAAAACGGAGATGAAGCAGCGGAAATCATAAAGAGAGAAAATCCTAACATTGTTGATGCCATTGTGATTTTGGAAGGAACTGCAGTGATTGAGAACTTTAGGTGCGATAGGGTTTGGGTTAGGGTCAACGAGTGCAGGATTGTTACTGAAGTTCCTACAATAGGCTAAAATTGTTCTAATTGCGTTTGTAATTTTATTTTCTTAATTAATATATATATATGTCTATAAATATAATATTGTAATACTCTCAAAATACTATAATAGAATAATAAATAAATAAATAAATAATATATTTAAATTTATTTATTTTCTATTTAAGCATATCTCTTTTTTAAAAGAACATTTTGCATAAATGTTATTCTAACTTTACATTTTTTAGTATTTTTTATTTATAATATACTTTTTCTTTAAATATCTTGAGCATCATACAGCGGTTGAAGTTAGAGAACTAGCTGATGTTTCTTGGAGATTCACGTGAATATAATAATTGTGAAAATCCTACTCAGGATTTCTTCTTTTTTTTTTTAACATAAATTTATGGCTATGCAGCATATTATTGTAGAACATCAAAATTTATGGCCAAGAAAATCTGACCCTTATCATATTGAATTGCTTGTCTGTTAAAAAATGAGGAGATTATGTGGAAACAAAGGACTTAAATTTCATGCTCAAACATTTGGATAATAATAATTAAGATAAATGATTCTCTTTGCAATCAGGTAATAAGATTATGGATCGCCTTTTGCACTTTATTCTATTGGTAAAAATCAACGACTTGTTTGATACTAAGACAGTTTGATAGAAATTTTTTATCACAAAAAAAGTTGGTGCCCCCTTCAGATATGTTTGTTTGGAAGCAATAAGGGATGTATATTATATGAAAATATTGGTTTATCACTTGCCTTATTATCTTAACAAAACTAGATTAACATCATTTTCTTCAATAATTTCAACAATTAATTCTGGAGTCAAAAAAATATGCATATATTACCTAAAGTTAAGTGTTTTTACTGATATGTCATATGCAAAATATCCTTCCTCCAACATAGTGGAGAATTATATCTTTTTTACCTTATAGATTCAATATATGTGAAAGACATGGAAACATTTTTGCATCATGTGCTTGTCAAATAAGTGTGGTATCTAAACCCTCTTTATTAAAAATCATTGAGAAACATTTTAAAAATAAAAAATAAAAAATATATACATTCATCAATCAAAGAATATACATACACCAATTATAATACTTCATAGATAACTTCTTTATGAAAATACATATGGGAGCACAGTTCGACTCGAAACTACAATCTTATATAGAAGAAGGGACATACTAACTATTAAGTTAAGTAGTAGTAATAAACTATTCACAAATATGATAGGACAAACTGACGATTGATTAGTCTACTTTCTTTTATATGATTGTATTGGTTTTAAAAATTAAGAATTATGATCACTTTGGTAATTTGGTGGTCTCTCAACTAGTTGGTTTTCCAAGATTTCAATAGGGAACTCATTGACATTATCCTAATGTTAAGAGCTTAGCCTAGTAATAGGAACAAATTCAAAGGGTAGGTTTCAATTAAGATTTTCGAATGTTTCTACAATTTCTGTTTTATTATACACTGGTGTACTAGAAAGTACATATCACAATTGTATTGTCTTGTGCATGAATACTACCGTTACCTCATTTCTTAATTGGTTGAGGTAATAGTATTCAAGGATACTGATGCCTACTGAAATCAATGAGAAATATTATAATATTTTCATTATTCTTTCCCTATTTTTTATGTTATCTCACTCTATAGCTCTACTTTCTTTAGTCTCTCTCTCATTTTTCCTTGTTCTCCCTAATATTTTTTTGTGGCTATTAAATTTCATGAGCCAGAATCCTGATAAACTAATATTAGAGTTTGACAAACCTATGAAGATCATTTCTTCCATTGTCAAGTGATTAAGAACAAAGGAGAATCTATCTTGACAAGTACCCGATGAGTTAACCTAATGCAGGAGTCTTGGATAGACATGAGCAGAGGCTCCAAAACTCTATGATTGACTATGAAATTGTAGATTCCAAGTTGGAGGAAGTGTTGGATGTCAAATTTGATGCAAATTTGGATGCTAAGTTTGTTTATAACAATGTCTAACTTTAACTCGCCATGATCAGAACCCTTACTAAAAACCCTCATTGCTCCACTTTTCAAGTTGTCCTTTAAACCAACAAATCATAAAGGCTCCATATTTTTCTCCACAAACTTAGCTATCTCTACTAGCATCTCACTAGTTCTTACACTAACCTCCAAGTCTGCCTTATGGACTATAAGCTAAGTGTATTATCCCTACCCCACAAGTGATGGAGATCAATGCTTACAGCCAGTCACTTTTTGTACCTTAATGCTTACAAATCAACACCCTGCAAAAGTCATCATATCCTTCTTTAATGTAGAAAACCCCTAGGTTTGGATTAAAAGGTGCCAACATTATTTTTCAAATTTACATAGTGCTTAAGGGATAGAACATGATAACAACCATTCTCTATCTGGATATAAACTAGTGAGTGGTATTAAGGTTGGCTCATGCAACATGGAGACATGAACTAGCGCGATTTCGAAAAAGAAATTTATCTGTAGGTCCGGATATCACAACCTAGCAAATATAATGAAAGAGCTTTAAAAGTTGAAGCAAGAGAACAACTTGCCCAAATACTAGGAGCTATTCAAGGGATAAAGGTTAATGAGGAGCTTCATGAATAAACTAGGCACCAGCCATTCGATGATTATTGAAGCCTGTGGTGTTTTTCAAGGTGCGAGGCTTATTTGGAGACATGACATTCATAAGCTTTTTGTAGAAATTGACTTCCTCTATGTTAAATAGCTTCTTCACTATATCAACACCCACATAATATGTCTGCTAATGTGGAGAAGCAATTGAGAGACATGTTCTCATTGCCTGGCAACACTGGCTCATGGGACTCCTATGGGTTTCACTACGTTACTTTATGCTCTTAAAGAGCTCAATCAGGTATTATACTTAGATTAGCGTGATATTGTTTAGAGTTGTTTAGTTCTTCTCTATGTTTTTTGTTGTTTTTTTTCTCCTTTTTGCAGCAAAAAAAATGACCAACTTTGTTTTTATTTGGTTTTAAATTATTTTAACTTTCGTTTTACTTGTAATTACTTTTAAAAAATGATCTAATTTTCGTAATATTTATGAGCGTGCTTATGGAACACCCACGTGGTTAATGTGAATTTGAAAAATTAAACCACACCATATTAATTATAAAAAAAAAAAAAAAAACTTAAATTATAAATAGTCAAATGGTATAAACAGAAAATGATTTTTCTGTAATTCATATTGAATTAATAATTGTGGATATTGACATGAAGACAACATTAAGACGACAAGCCGGCTGCCGCAAGAAGCAGAGCTCGTGGGTTGACATGGATGCTTATCATGGTTGAAGTCAAATTAATGCATATTTTACATCTGGCTTAAAAAATTCAAGCAAAGTGAATTTGAAATTTCCCAGCATCCAAATAGGCGGCCTCAGTCTATATACAGATATAAACAGCCCACGATGTCCATAAACTCATCACTTGATTTAAAGTTATAGAAGGAAAAATAAGAGAAAGAAACCAACGGGATCAGAAATGGCAACCACATGCAAAGGTAGCTTTTTCTTTTTGGAATTAGTTTATTTGTTAATACAATTAATAGCATTAATTATAATTTGAGTTAATTACTAGACTAACTAGATATAATGTGTGTGTATATATATATATATATATATGTATGTATATATATAACGGAGTACAGGTAAGAATTCATGGCCAGAACTTGTTGGAAAAAACGGAGATGAAGCAGCAGAAATCATAAAGAGAGAAAATCCAAACATTGTTGATGCCATTGTGATTCCGGAAAGAGCTGCAGTAATTCTGAACTTCAGCTGCGAGAGGGTTTGGATTAGGGTCAACGAGTGCAAGATTGTTACTAAAGTTCCTACAATAGGCTGAAATTGTTCAATTTCGTCTGTAATTTTATTTTCTTAATTAATGTATATTTATTATGTCTATGTTTATGAATAATAATATTATGATATCTCTCACAATACCATTGGCTGGTTTTCGAACTGACCATTTAATTTCTGTAATCAAATAATAAATAAATAAATAAATCATACATCTATATTTATTTATCTTCTAATACAAGCATGACTCCATTTTTTTTTTTTTATTTAAGAAAAATATTTTGGATAAGACTGGGCCTTTCCTAAAAAGTCAGTTTCCAGCATTTGACCTTAGAGAACAAAATTCTACATGAAGGGAAGGGAATAAGCTCAAAGTGTAGTTTTCTTTTTAGGGTTTCAGAATTTTTCTTTTTAGTCTTCTTGTTTTTGCAGTTTTTTATTCTGTTATGCACTGGTAGCAGAGGTTGCAGCTATATTCTCATCTGTAGAAATATTACCAACGAATCAAATCAGATTGTTCTATTTCTCAATCTTTTTTACTTGCTCCTATAGAATCAAGGAGGAAAAATTGGGAAAAAAAAAAAAAATCAGTCATTCACAATTATTAATGAAGGATTCCTCGAGAGATGTTAAGAATCAGTAATCAATTTTAAAAATCAAATGGGTTCGATCTTATGCATGCGCAAGAAAGGTAATCAAAAAAGAAAAAAAAAAAAATTTTATTTTATTTTTATCACTTAGGAGCCCAATTAAATGAATGAGACGTATCATAGTATTTCCATTATTCCTCCCCTACTTTTCCTCTCTTCTCTCCCTCTTTATCTCTCTACCTTCTCCTCTCTCTCACTCTGTTCTCCCCATTTATTTCTGGCGTGGCTGTTAAAATCCATGAGCCAGAATAATCCTAACACCAGATTAGCCAACAAATACTGTAGGAATACAGGGCAATACTCTCCTAGTCAACCCTCATTTCTACCCAAGTGGTATTGTTTGGCTGACACGTCATGATGGTTAGATATGGATAATTTTCAATTAAGATTCTTGGAAACTAAGCAAAGAACGCAAGGTTTTGCGCTCAGCAAGTAGGCACATTTACAAGCCAACTTCTGCCACAATAGAAGATACTGAAAATATTTATGGTCTGTATCTAAGCCAAATCATAATTTACTCATGGGTTTCTAGATGAATGTGATGCAAAAAAAGTTATTCATGACATCAATTATGCCCTAGAACTGCAAAAATAAAAAATAAAATAAAAAAAAAGAAAAAAACAATATATTTCTTATTGTATTCACTCATGCAAATAAGAATCTTAAACACAAATCTTTTAAGGTAGAAACAGAGTGTATAACAGTATCCTAAACACAGCCAATGCCCTCTTACCCATTACCAAAAGAAAAGCTGACAAACTCCAAGGTCCGTGTAAAATTGACAGATTGTAGAAAGTAAAATAATCCGGAGCCTGCAAATAAGCATCCATTGATTACAAGAACAAGCACCTGTAATATCAGTATCTGCATTCAGAAATATTATATCAACAAAACCATTATCAGGCTTGAACTGATTTGCAAGGCTATGATTTGACACGGTCTCCTTAAACAAGAAGAGACACTCCTTTGTACAGAAATAGTTCATAGCATTGGGCAATAAAAAACAAACAGAATGCTATCAGTTACAATTTTAGCTGCCCCCTTAACATTTGAAGCCACCACATACAAGGAACCATACTATGAGGATCATAACAAGGATTGCTCCTCCTACCATCAGCTTCATTTGAAGATTCTGCAGCCACATCTTCCGCCGTAACTGCCTACCTTGCCTCTGGAAGCTGTCAGCCTAAATGAAAAAATAGCATGTGAAAAATAGCAAAAATAAATTAAAAAAGCTGCCAGATTCTGTTTCGACCTGCATGAAGAGCAAGAGAACAAGGTACCTGAAATTGTAGGTTTTCTGTCTTGTCCACTAGAAGTTCGATTCTTTCCCCACGATCCAGGACCTATATTAAAGCAAGGATAGCATGTTATATGAGTTCATAAACAGATTTCCATAATGTTCAAGGAGAGCAGCAGAAGTATAGTTTGTTATTTCTTTCCAATGCATGCTTTAAAATATATCTCATTACAAGAAGGCAACAAACTTCTTAAGTGAAAATGAACTCTCAAGAGTAAATTTAAAGCCTCCTGCTGGTATTGCTGGACCCTAAAACTGGAGAAGTATCTTAAATCAATTGTTAAGGATATTGAAAGAATGTAGCAATTTATTTCATATTCAAAAGGAGCTTAACTCAAACTTTCCAGCATCCATGTGTATTAACTATTACATTGCTTCGAAGTTCACCAAAAAACAAGTTTGGTTTTTGTTTTCCAGAACCCTTCAACTGTCACATCCTCTTCTTACCCTCTCCTGTACTTTCCTGGTGTTTTTTCAGGTTTAAATGTAAAAGACTCTAAAAATTAAATTCAGATACAATTACAATATTCAAAGACGAAATAAGCGTAAAAGTGCATCTAGATCCCCTACTTGCTTGAATGTTTTAATTCTCAGCTAGGAAATACTGTTTTTGAAAAGTTACCACCACTTAATTAAGAAATCTTAGCCCAACTATCAGATCTCACCTTTAGAAATCAGGTCAAACTTACAGGCTCAATCTCTCTTTGAGCATGAGGTGCATCTCTCACAACGATTGTTTTAGTAAAACTATGTCTTTCTATTAACTTTGTTCATAATTTATCACCATTGTTAAACACAAATGTGTCCCTCAAACAAGATGGTAAGACCTCAGTTTTGTTCATGTAATAAAATAAAGTAAAAACTCCTTTGGGTTTTGAAATAACAATATACGTATACACATATATTTTGTTAACTGAAGAAAATCACGTAAGAACCTTTCAATTTTAAATGAGAGTATGTGTATATATATAGAGTAAAAAGGAATCCACTTCTTATAACATACCTGTTAAATTTGCCAAAAAAATTGTTAACATTTTAATATTATAGTTGCTGAGTTTGGAAAAACTTACCCACCTTTGTTCAAAATGGTAAATTCCAGGGAATAACAATAGGAATACAATAGAAATTGGATAAAAGTTGGATGAAGATATCGAAATCCATAGAGGATTTCAATATAAAAGTAGAACTGATTCAATTGTAAAGCAAATATGAAAATTACAATCCAAACCTCTATATAAGTAATTAAGATCAAGGAATAGAGTTGAATATTATAGGAATTAGACCAAATAATGCTGGCACCAGATTAAGGTTACCCTAATTTGAATTCATTTATCTTGGTTGATCATTCACTAATCAACATGCTCTATCATAGAAATGATGTTTTTGCAACATTTAAACTGCAAGAAAATAAGGAATGTAGCGTCTGAAACTCATCCCATCAAACTAATCACATTTCCAGATCTCCCCATAGTTCTCAAGCATCTCTCAGCATAATAGCATAATGTTATAAAATTGGACTAGTGTATTTGTTTGGCTTTGGTTTTTTCTTTTTCCTCAGTTTTTATGTTTTTATTCTGGCTTTGGCAATTGAATTGCAAACCTCAGGCTTGTCTTGCCCACTAACAAATATGATAACCACAGAGACAAAGAGCTTGTGGTTACTTCTTTGGCCATTGTTGAGCTTCTGAATTCTATTATGTCTTCCATAAACCTTCTAAATGGATCTGACAAATTCAGCTAAAAATTATATTCTATGGCCAGCATATGGAATAAGGTTAAATGAGTTTTATTTATTAGATAAGGACCTAACATCACACCAGGATCTTAAACACACTTGAAAATCTCATACTGTTGAGATCCTAAAAAATCATGAATAGTTACAATAGTTGATAACAACTCTCATGTACTCGAATAGTCATGGTTGATCGGATTCTCATGTACTCTTTTGTGTCCATAAATAATAATTGTAAATCAAAACGAAGATACGTAATTTTTGAAGAATAAAATCTCAGTTTAGTATTCTCTCTAAACTTTCTATCCCTCTCTCTCTTCTCTTCTCTCTCTGTTATCTCTTCTCTCTATATATTTTTCTCTTTCTCTCTCTAACAACCTCTCTCTATATATATTTCTCTCTCTTTCTAAAACATTTTTCTTTCTCTCTCTATTTCTTTCTCCCTCTAAAATCTCCACTCTCTCTTTCTCACAAACTCTCTTCTTCTCTCTTCCCAACTTCCTCTCTTCTCTCTTTTCAGAATCTTCTTTTCTTCCCTAAAATTCAAATTCTGCACCAATATTTTCTTAAATTCAACTTCTGCCCCACTATTTCCTCAAATACAAATTTTGCCCCAATATTTTCTAAATTTCAGATTCTGCCCAACCTTTCAAATTTTCTCATAATCACCCCAAAATCATTCAAAGTTTAATATTTTTCTAAATTGAAGGTCCGGTGAATTACATGTCAAAACCAGATCCTAACAATTTAGTATCAGAGGCAGGTTCTAGATCCCAATGGGAGCCGATGATGGCCGACATTGCGAAATTTTCGATCAGATAGAGGAAAAACTCAATCTGATGATCCAGTTGTTGAGTGGTGACGTTACCTCTCTGGAGGACGCAAAACCAATGGCCTCTATTGCAGCTGTGCGCGAAGTGCAGAGTGGGACTCTTCTTTTCCCTATGGGGCATGACGAAGAAGATGAAACAAAAAGGGGTAAACTGGCTTTTAACAAGGCAAACCCTAAAACCGGTTCAATGACTAAATCAGTTGAAAAAACCCTAAAACTGTTGGTTCGAGCCGGACTAATTCAAAGACAATATGAGGCCAGACTAAACCCGTGTCAAACCGAATTAGTTTATTGAACCAAACCGATCAGACCCCAGTGGACCGAATCGAACCACTCAATCTCTCTGTCACTCATATTCCCTTGTTCTCTCTTGTTCTCTCACTGATGAAAACAAAACAGAAGAAGGAGAAGCGGAAGAAGAGGAAGTGGAAGAAGAAAAAACAGAAGAAAAATGAAAAAAAAAGGAAACAAAAGAAGCGAAAGAAGAAAAGATACAAAGATCCACATGAAGTTCTTCGGTAGCACATTAAAATATATACATATATATAAATTAATAATATCTATATATAATCATAATAAATAGTAATAATATCCTTAGATAGCAAATGTTGGAAGCTGAATTTCAACCTTGGGGACAAGGTTGATATCCAAGGAGAAGAAATTGTTGAGATCCTAGAAAATCATGAATAATTGTAATGGTTGATAAGAATTCTCACGTACTCAAATAGTTGCAATGGTTGATAAAAATTCTCATGTAACCTTTCATGTTTATAAATAATAGTTGTAAATCAAATCTAAGGAATGTAATTTTTGTAGAATAAAATCTCAGTTTATTATTCTCTCTCTAAACTTTCTATCTCTCTTATCTCTTCTCTCTTCTCCCTGTTATCGCTTCTCTCTATAAATTTCTCTTTCTCTCTCTAAAAGCCTCTCTCTATATATATATTTCTCTCTTTCTCTCTCTAACAGTCTCTCTGTTTCTAAGACAATCTTTCTTTCTCCCTCTAAAATCTCCACTCTCTCTCTTACAAACTCTCCTCTCTCCCTGACTTCCTCTCTTCTCTCTTTTCAGAATCTTTTTTTCTTCCCTAAAATTCAAATTCTGCACCAATATTTTCTTAAATTTAACTTCTGCCCCACTATTTTCTCAAATACAGATTATGTCCCAATAGTTTCTCAATTTCAAATTCTGCCCCAACCTCTCAAATTTTCTCAGAATTACCCCAAAATCATTTAAATTTATATATTTTTAACTAACTAATTATTATATATATTATTACTTTAACTGAAAATTTAAATATATTATCATTTTTTTATTTTTAAAAATTATAAGGAAACATCAAATTCAATTTCATCTGAAGATAAATCAGGCTTATAGTCCTTGAGGACGAGCAGGGATCCTTTCAAATTCCATACTTCACGACTGCAGACTCTTTTCTTATCTTCCTCTTGATATATATATATATATATATATATATATAGGTAAACACTACGGACATCTCTTTTATTATATATGGTGTTCTTCCCTTGTTAATAGATATGGATAAGCTCTGTACAGTATAGGACAGGTAAGCTGCGTAAAACCTATGAACAGCCACCATTAATCAAAGTCAGAGCCATACTTTACAAATTAAAATTCATGAAATAATTTCCCACATCTCCACCGAGCCGCCTCATATGCTATATAAATACCCTACAACCTCAGGAACTCATCCTCACTTGTTCTATTGATTTTTACATATAAGAGAAACAAAAACAATTTAGAGAAAAAGGAATGGCGTCTGAATGCCCAGGTAAGTACGGATCAACTCTTCTTTTCATATATAAGGGTAATTAATTAGTGCACAATTATAAGAAATTATATACATATATATATATATATGTATGGGTGTTGCAGGTAAAAACTCATGGCCGGAGATGAGGCAGCGGAAACCATAAAGAGAGAAAATCCAAATGTCTTGGAAGCCATCGTGTTGTTGGAAGGAACTCCGGTGATCAAGAATTTTAGCTGCAACAGGGTTTGGGTTTAGGTAAGCGATTGCAAGATTGTTACTCTAGTTCCTACTATAGGCTAACATTGCCCACGTAATTTCATATAATAAATGTAATAATACATGGGCTAGTTTCTTGACCGATCTAGCTTCCGTTGTAACCAAATAAATAAATAAGTAGTTTTTATTTAATTTTCAATAATTAGTAAATTCTCTTATGTTATTTTTCTTTAGATATTTATTTGAACAATTGGAAATAAATAAATGTGACTGATATTTTATGTGATTTAATAGTTTATTATATATTAATATTATATCCTATTTTCTAATTATATACAATTTGGATTTTAATTTTATTTAAAAATTTTATTTAATTTCAATGCAAATCAAATTTTGGAGGGTAATTAGAAACTAAACTAAATTAAACTATTTCGGTTTAGTTTTTCAATTGGGTTAAATTTTTTAGTTTGGACAAAATAACTTGTAATACCCAAATTAATTTTTTGTAATTTAAATTAATTTGTAAATGTAGTTTTTTTAATTTTTTATTTTAATTTAGTATAAAAATGAAAAAAATTTGAAAGAGAATGAAATTGAAAATAATTTTGAAAAAAAAACAAGTGAAATTTTGGATTTTGAGGGTATTTTTGAAAGAAAAATCGAAAACTATGGGTCAAAATGTAATTTAAAAAAGTTATACCACATAAGATGCCCGGTTAGTAGCTCTTACGAACCAGAACACGCCACGTGGCAACGGACACTGACATGGTGCCACACGGGAGGCCACGCGGGCGATCTGCGTGCCCGCGATCGAACCGTCCATATTCGCTCCCGCGTGCACAGACGACCTGGATGTGTTCTCTCCCTAAACGTGCTTGGACGGTCAGATTTAAATGCTATCAACGGTCCAGATCCACTTTTTATTTAAACGCGATTGGACAAGTTCATATCAGATAGCGATGAACAGTCTAGATTCACTCCCTATTTAATTGCGATCAGACGTTTCAGATCAATCGCGATGGACGACTCATATTAAAAGGGGACGAATATAAATAATCCTCTTCACACCAAATCCTAAGCCTAGCCGTCAGACACCCTCATCGGAGAAAAAGACCCAACCGCTGGAAAGGAGAACCACCACCATCCACCGCCGCGCCAAAGCCACTTCCGATCGCCAAAAGAAGTAACAAAATTTCTTTTTGCTCAGAATTCAATTTTAAACACCCCCATGGCCATATCGGAGTAAAATGATCGACCAGTTGGCCAAAAACTACGGGCAAAGCCCGGCAGTGCCGCCGCAAAAAATTTCAAAAACCACCTCCGATAAGGCCCTTCCCGATTTCCGTTATGCAAAATTTTTTCACCGTTTTCTTCTCTACAGGTTGACCAAAGTAAAACACTCAACCGCAAAAGCGAGCTAGCAGAGCCGCCTCACCGAAGAGCCCTGCTGCTGGTGAGTTTTAATTTTTCAATTTTTTCGGCCAACTGAGGTCCCTTAATGTGTTTTCTCGCAAGGATTGATGCAAAACTGGCCAAAAATAGCCAACCTGAGGTGGACCACCATCGCGGGCAGCGGCGTCGTCGCCGAAGCACGGCGGAGCCACCGTGCTGGAATTTCAAAATTAGCCAAAAAAGGGTCCTGACACTGTTTTTGGATTTTTTGGGATATTTGTAGATACTTGTAGCGTGTTTTAATTTCCGAAGAAAAATTCAAGGAATCCGGGGACCGCGATAGGCACAGTCAATAAGTTTCATTTTTTAGGCATCGAATTGAGTAAGAATCTCTTACTCTATTCTCTGTTATGGAATTGAAGTTAAATTAATAATAATACGGTATTTTATACAATTTAAAAAATATTCATAATTAATTATGTGTTCGAAAATTATATATTATTGTTTCTGTTAATTATTTTTACGGTTTGAATGCATGATAGTATCTGATTGATCGATTTTACAGCTTTGAATGCATGTATTGTTTATTTTATGGGTTTACGGTTGAATTGGAAAAAAGAGAGATTAAAGAAAAACGGAAAATTGTGTGATTAAGTGAATGGATGAAGCGACAGCCTTACTGGATATCCTGAGAGATGGTAGACGAATTGGGCGCATAGAAAATCCTACCGTGAACGTTGCTTCATACCGGATGGGGTATCGAAGTTTGGTAATTTGACACTCATACCAGATAGGGTATGGGGACGACCCATTTTACCCTCACACTGGATGGAGCATTGAGGTTTAGTGGTTTGGGGCTCATATCGGACTGGGTATGGAGACGGCCCGTTAATTTGAAATGTTAAAGGAAATGGTTCACGTGTTGTAGGAACATCCTTATAAACCCCCATGGATACTAATAGGTTGATAAAGGATAGAATTGTTATTCAAATCGATTGCATATGAAATCATTATTTGAGTTATGTTATTATTTCTATAAGTTGTTTTGTAAATCTCACTACGGTAAATAGATGGCAAAAGATTTTGTTTATGATAAATGAATTTGTTTAATTAAGAGCTCCATTAGTTGTTTTGATTTTTCTACCAACCTTCATTTCTATGTCGTTGAATAGCGTGATATTCTTACTGGGATAGCGTAGCTCATTTCTTATTTAACCATTTCAGATCAAGATGACCAGAATCCAGAGGCTGATCCATAAGAGAGTTGCGAGTAGCATACCAGTTTTATTTATTTTCCGTTTATTTCATTAATTTTTTGTATTTCCTTCAAAAGTGTAATTTATGTAGCACTATTTAGTACTTTAAGTGTACTATTTAGTACTTTATTTATTTTCCGTTTATTTCATTAATTTTTTGTATTTCTTTCAAAAGTGTAATTTCTGTAGCATTATTTAGTACTTTAAGTTATTGTGTAAGAAATATAGACACTAACTAATTATTTCGTTTCCACACTTAATTTATGAATTATTTCTTTTAAAATTTCGGAACAGTTACATAACTTACAACCTACACAACGCATTATTTACTTAAGGCACACATGAATATTACCTAAAGAAAACCAATAATATATTAACGTATAAATTAATGTCACTACAATGTATATAAATCTATTGAACTCAAGAATGGTCTTGCCCATAAATAACATCTTAATTTGTAATTAATTCCCTTCTTTAATGCATTTTTAAGTTTCTGATTTAAGAAAAAACACTTATATCCCACCTCATCAGCTATGTAAATCCATCAACTCATCTTCACTTGTTTTATTGAATTATAGAGAGAAAATGTCATCTGATTGCCCAGGTCAGTATGGATCAACCTTTTTTTCTCTCAATTTTATTTTAATAAAAGTGAATGATTAATTCTTATTTTCTAGTAATATCTTACTAATTGATACAATTGGTTAAATCTCGTAAAATTATTTCATAGAAATTTATTGATATATATATATATATTTTATAATATTAAATAATCAGTATTCTTTCTGTTTTCATTGTAACAAAAAATTCAATTTTTGTGTAAAAAAGACCCCTATTATCTCTTTAGTTTATCACATATTTTATTAAGTAATCAAATTATTTAACCTAACATGTCCGGTTGACACCTAGACTAAACTCTTACAATTTTATTAGGAAAAAAAAAATGTAAAAAGTGAAGTCTCTTATTTTGTCAGTAATTTAATTTAGAAATATTACATGTGTATATATAAGTTAATGAATTAATGCATAGTTATAAGAAAATATACATATGTATATATGGGTGTTGCAGGTAAAAACTCATGGCCGGAGCTTGTAGGGAGAAACGGAGATGAGGCAGCGGAAATTATAAAGAGAGAAAATCCACTTGTGGCTGAAGCCACTGTGTTGCCGGAAGGAAATAAGGTGATCCTAGATTTTGACTGCGGAAGGGTTTGGATTAGGGTCAACGCGTGCAACATTGTAACCGTAGTTCCTCATACAGGCTAATATTCTCTACCTGGATTTTTAATTAATTTTCTTAAGTTCAGAGTCGTCCTCATAATATTGTGATATTAATTTAATTCCTTATAATAAATAAATAAATATATAATGTGTCTTTATTTGAAATTAATTAAAATTTTTGTGAATCATTTCCATTTTCGAGAATACTCAATACAAAGGTAATTTTTGAGAAAATATTTTTAATATTGTGGGTTGAACATAAAATAGCTCGAAACCTATGAGACTAATTTTTTATGACATAATATATATGTTAATATTAATTTATTTAATAATTAAAATTTGAATTTCTAAGAGATGTAATTAATAGAGGGTGTACATTTTAAATTAATCTATTATAGCGAACGTTACAAAAAAATATCTAGGAGATTGGATTAAATTTTTATTGGACCGAGCCCAAATGGAAATGGGCTAGATGTGTTCAGATTTTATTGGGTCTAGGAGACAAAAACAAAAAATGAAGGGATGTGAGGGATCTAAACCTGAGTTGGCCGACCCTAATAGAAAACCAGGCTAGGGAAGAGAGAGAAGCCCCTGGTGGGCTGAACGTTAAGAAAAAAAGAAATCATATATGTATATATAGAAGACAGCTGAAGTTTGATCCAAATAATAGTGGGTCGAACCCATAGAAAAGATCTTTTAGAAAGAAAGATTTTGGTCTAATGAACCTGGTGAGGCCAAGTCCATAGGAAGCGTATAAGAAAAATTTAAAATACTAGTGGGCCAAATCTTCCTAAAATGGATTAGAAGTGAAAGGTTTTGGGTAGGTCGAAGGATGGGAAAGAAAATAAAACTTAGTTTGAGGTAATAAATATGAAATTAATTTTTTATAACATAATATATATGTTAATATTAGTTTGTTTGATGATTAAAATTTGAATTTCTATATTAAATTAATAATTTAATTAAGAGATGTAATTAATAGAGGGTGTATATATTAAATTATTACAAAAAAATATCTATATAATTAATTTCTGAAACTAAAGAACCATTGTACATAAGCTATTCCAAAATTTTTTTTTTGTGCCCAATAAAATAAAATTGGATTGTTCCATCACTTTATTGGCACTTTTTGTTCCTACAGGATTACTTTTTATACTAACATTTTCACAAGATATAAATTCGTCACTCAAGTATAGACATCATATAATTGATGAAGAATTCTATCAAACTTGTGTCCATAAAGTTAGTGAGAGATGCAACATAGAAGTGTTAGAATACTTTTTTTTCCAAAAAAATTAAGTTAACATGAGTCGAGATTGTTGTTTGAAAATAAAAAATTCCGGGATAAATTATCACCATCTTGTGATGGATGTCGTTTTGTCAATAAAATAATTACAGGCATATGAACCTGTAGCTCACCAAAAAACAAGGAAGTATGGAATGCATATTGAATTACAGAAAGGAAACGCGTGCTCCAATCACTCTTGACAAACGAGTTATAATACATAATCATAGTTGATAATTTCTCCCACATATATCTATTTTTCTGGGCTATTAATGTTAATTTTAATTTGAAGCATATAAAGTATCGAGCTTTTAGCAAGGTATATGTATACTTACAAAGTTATATATTGATATATCCTTCATATATTATTTTATCAAAATATTTAAAAGTTATATATTGTAAAATAATTTAATTTCATCACATAGACCTGGTTAAATTATATGAATTCACAAAAAAATCAGTTGAAAATTAACATTCAAATAATAGGTTATGTATGATATTTCATGAGTTTTTATTAATATGAAAGAAGATTGAATTAGATCAAATAGGCCAAAAAAAAAAACAGACTATCTAAATTTATTTGGTTAAATTCAAATTAATTGTAAATATTTTTCCTTACATGAGTTTTAATTAAAAAATAATTAATAAATCTAATAAAAATAAAACTAAATAATAAATTTCATAAACAATAATTATTTATTTAATAGATCATTTATGGAATTAATAAGATAAAATAATAATCTAAGAATATATATACCTTAAAATCTCGGTCCATTTAATCTGGACGGAATGAAATAAAACTCTTTAGGACATCTAATTCCAAATTGAAAATTAAATCAAACTATTGTATTCTAATTCGTTCTATTTAATTTCATCTAATATTAATTGTCTAGTATATGCCGAATTTTACCACTACTATAAACTCTAGGTACCATAACAGACTTTGCACTGAACTTGCTAATGAGTCCAATGATCTGCCCAAATAAGGAAAATTTGACCCATAATTTGAGGGATTGGAGAAATATTTTCTTTTGTTTTTCTCTTTTTGAATGATTGGGCAAATATTTTCAATCTTGTGGATTGAATATAAAATACCTCAAAGCCAATAAATATGAGAGTAATTTTTTTTAACATAATATATTTGTTAATATCATTTTGCTTAATGATTAAATTTTGAATTTCTATCTTAAATTAATAATTTAATTAAGAGATATAATTAATGAAGGGTGTACATATTAAATTAATCTATTACAGCGAGCATTACAAAAAAGTATCTATCTAATTAGTCGTTGAAACTAAAGAACTATTGTACACAAGCTATTCCAAAAACTAAAGAACCACTGTACACAAGCTATTCCAAAAACTTTCTTTTGGTCCCAATAAGGCAAAATTGGATTGTTCCTTCAATTTTCTGGCACTTTTTGTCACTGCAGGACTACTCTCTATACCGATATTTTCACAAAATATAAGTTTGTCACCCAAGTATGGACACCATATAATTGATGAGGAATTCTATCAAACTTGTGTCCATAAAATTAATGGGAGATGCAACATTGAAGTGTTAGAATATTTTTTTCTCAAGAAAATAAGGTTAACGTGAGTCGAAATTGCTGTTTGAAAATAATATATTCTAGGATTGATTGTCACCATCTTGTGGTGGATATCGTTTTGTCAATGAAACAGTTGCAGACATATGAACTTGTAGCTCACAAGAAAAACAAGGAAGTATGGAACTATTGCATATTGAATTATGGGAAGGAAGTACATGCTCCCATCTCTCTTGACAAATGAGTTATAGAACATAATTGTAGTTTATAATTTTTCCTATATATGTCCATTTTTTTGGATTATTAACAATAATTTTAATTTGAAGCGTATAAAATATCGAGTTTTTAGCAAAGTATATATATCTACAAAGTTATATATTGATATATATCCTTCATATATTGTTTCATCAAAATATTTGAAAAGTTATATATTGCAAAATAATTTAATTTTATCATATAGACCTAGTTTGTAACAACCCCAGTTTTCAAAGTTGGTTGTTATACTAATCAAACATGTAAGATTTATTCACATTATTTTTAATAAATAACACATCAAATCTCAAGACATCAACCTGCATAAATTTTCATTCCATTTGAAACTCATGTATACATATATATACTCGTGTATACTAAATCTCATTTACCTCATTTACAATGCCAAACTAGATTATCAAGTGTTAATAATGGAAGTATAAGTAATTCCATCTAAATGAGACATGTATATGTGTAATTATATCAAAACAATCTCATACCATGCTCTAAATCAACGATAATTGCTCTATGGTACGCCTTACTTATTCCAAAGTTTGAACACACGCTTCTTGTACATCCGATTCTTACTCTTGTTTTATCTGCTCTGTAATATATAACATGTAATGAGCTATATAGCCCAGTAAGTAAAATTTAAAATTCACATCAAAACAAGTAAAAAATTTACATCTAACTTCCCGGTACTGGGCATTATCCAACTTAACCATTTCCCTTCCTTTCTCTCACTATCATTGGTCATATATGTAGTCTCTGCATTCAGCATAGCAAACCCTAACCCATTACAACAAGTTTTTGCTCTGCTTACTCCTAATTTCCCTCCTAAAAAGTCATCTATTCACAACCATATACCTCCATTTGCCTGTCCCTAATTCTTCCCAACTTAGTCTACCCCTAGCAGGTCTATTTTCCTTTAACCATAATTTGCCCAGTATCTTAGTCTAACTCCCACCGTAAACCTCTCCTCAACTTCTTAAATTTGCCTAATGGAGCACCAACGCCTCTCAAATTATTAAGAACACCCTCACCAAACTCCCTACGTTTTTCTCTTCAGTTCAGCCCGTATTTCCCCCCTCTTCCCCTGATTTATTTTATTTCCCACAGCCCCTATCCTAATTTCTACCCCTAACGCTAATTACCATCAATCCAGCTTCCCTCTTGACATATTTACAACATTTCCATGGTGCTTAAGCCACTGGATATTCACCCATTCCACAGTTATAGCCATTAGATGTACCAAGATTGCAAACATAAAAGAAAAGAGAAAAGTAACTAAAACGAAGAAGAAAGAAGGAAAAAAATATAGATAAATAATTAGTTCTTGGGTCATCAAACCCTCGACCCAGCCACTTGGCCACAATAGAATCCCATATTCCTTCACCTCTAGATCATAGAACCGCAAATATTACAATTGCCCACCAATTGCATGTCAATGCCAATCACACACACCTGACGCATCGAACCCTCGACCCAACCACTAGGCCATAATAGAATCCTATATTCCTTCAAATTTGGATCACAGAATGGTAAATATTACAATTTCCCACCAACGACATATCAATGCCAATCACACACACTCAGGGCATCGACCCCTCAACCAAATAACTGGGACTACTGTATTGTAATTTTAGCATATTCCAAGCACAACAAGCACATGAACACAATGAATATACTAGAGTAAAGCAAATGTGTAAATCCCCAAGCATTAAACGTATGAGGGTCACCATGCATTTTTTTAAAAATATTCACCAAGAAAATACATATATATATAAATCGACACACATTTCAATTTTCCTCTTCCCCCTCTCTTCTCTTAATTAGTTCGGTTAGCCATTTTTTCCTCTCTCTGTCCAAGCTTAATTAATCACAGAATTTTCTCCATTCCCTTAGTTCAGAACCTCTTTAAACCAATCCAGTAAAGACCTCCCAGTTTTGAGCTCCTTCCCACAAACTTTTACTCTGTCTCTCTTTTCGTTCTTCTCTATTATTATTAGGAACTTTAACATAACTATCTTTGCCTCCTAGATCCTCCTCCTGAATCAGTTCTATACCACCCAAACACAAAAAGAAGAAATCACAAAGAACTTATAATGTAAATTTCTATTTGAGCAATGAAGAGCAAATGGTACTTGCTTCTCGGATATGTATAATGATGATTCAACACAGTCTCTCCTTCCTCTCCCTACACCCCCGCGTCAATGATGTTGCTCTGGTAAGTTCACTTATTGTTCACCCTCCCCTTAGCTTCTTTCGATATCACTATTCCCTCTCTCTTTTTCTCTCTAGGTCACCACTCTCATTCTCCCTCAAGTTTCCTCTCCTCTCTTTATACTAAACTCATCCTCCCCCCTTGTTGTGTTACAGGTGAGAAGAGAAAAGGGAGGTCATTCAGGCTTGGGGCTAGGCCTATGGGCTTAGGTCTTTTGGATTGGGCTGAAGAAAACATTGTGCTAGCTGGGTGTTACAAATCTCTCCTTTAAAAAAAAAAGATTGGGTTCTCAAAATTTACGAGCAGGGGTTCAAAACATATTTACTCATTTCCAAGTTCTTCCTCAACTTGGTGGTGTCGTTATAATGTTATTACTGAAAAGATTTGTTTAGTTTGTAAACACTTCTTTCCTAACTTCTATGACTAAGGTATAATTGTTAGGATTTGGTCTCTTAATTCAAAATATTTTAACAGTTATAGTTATTAGTGTCTCACTGTAATTTCTTTAGAATTTTTTATCAAGCAAAAGGAATATTGATGTGATCTTAGACAACCTATAATTAGTTCTAAAAATGAAACCTTGCATCAATGAGGAATGCCCAGAATAGGAGAGTAGTTTCATCCCTGAACGCTGTCCTAATTGGGATTATTCCAATACATGGCCCAAGTTTTTCCAAGCTAGAATGCTTAAGGCCCAAGTAAGATTAATGGGTTTGAAGAATTGTAAGAAAGCCCACGCTCGAGGAGGAGGCCCACACGTGCGCCGAAAAAGTGGCCCAGCCCATATGGCCCATGAACATGCACATGTGCCCACATGAATCGTGTGTTTGAGTGCCAGGAGCGCCCACGCACGCGACCCTCTAGGCCCGCGTGGAACCAACCACACGCGCGTAGGCCCAAGGGGCCAAACACTTGCACCCCACGCGGACAGGCCCGTAGACGGCCCAAACGGCCGAAGCCTAGCCTGTGCTTCTCGCGAACCTCCTCCCGCACAACACGCGCAGCCCAACTGGGCCGGCCCATCCGGGTAGCCAAAACCAGCCGACCCCTCTTTTTCCCTTTTTAAAATATTTAAATTACTTAATATTTATTTATTTTATTATTTTAAAATTTTTTAAAAGGCTTGGGACCTACTTTTCAAAATACCCTTGTGTTAAAATTAATTTTCACATATTTTTTAAATGGATTTCACATGGGATAAATACGGATTTAAATTAATTATTATTTTAATTATAAATCTATAGGATTATTTAATTAATTTATTTGGGATATAATAATTATTTTATTTTGTATTTATCTTACATTAAGATATAATTTTATCTAGGATATTATTTTATTAATTATCTGAAGATTTTTGTACTCATCTAGATTGTCCAGAAAAGGCTATAAATACACATTTACCCCTAGGATGTAAAACACACATTTGAGAATAAATTTGAGAGAATTCTTGAGAGTTTTGACTTTTTTTCTTTTATCATTTTTGCTAAAAATTAACTTCTTCAAGTTTTTCGGGAAGAAGGAGTATTTAGAAGTGTTGTTGAGTCAATGAGCGGTGATCAACTTATAGGTAACTCTGTGATTTTTTTTTTCTTGTTTATTTCTCTAGTCTTTGTTTTTACTTTCCTTTAGGATTATAAATTTAATTAGAGAGAAGAGTTTAATTCTAAGTGGTTATTTTTTTGGTATTGCATACGCTCAGTGAGTTTCAAGAGTAAATTCGATCCTCCCCCATACCTTATCGCGTCATCTGGTGTAAGAGTTTTGGCTCCTTGAAACCTAAATCTATCTTTATTTGATTTAGCATTTTGTTCTTAAATTAGCACTCAAAATTATTTGATTATTAATTCATATTACATCCTGCTTGAATTCATATCTATCCGTTCAATTCAAATAGTTCGTGTTATTTTTCAAAAAAAAATTATATATCCAAAATTACCAAAAATGCCCTAGTTGCACCCTATAAGGCAATTGGCACATGTTTGCATTTTGTATTACAAAAACAAAATAACTGCCTACTTGGTGATCGGAAATCTTTTGAGAAATCAAAGGCAAAGTATGTTGCCTAACTGGTGTGAGCGAAAATTTTTATTTTCTTTCCGCACGCTATCCACATTTAATTCTAATTTGCATTTCTGTAATCTGCATCAACGTTGCATAAAGAAACTTAATCGGTCGTAGAGCGTAGCCGACAAATTGGGTGTAGTATAGGAAGATACACCTACTAATTATATCCATCAAGATTGATCAGATCCTTACGCATCAATCCAAATTGTCATTCTTTGTGATCTATATTTTTGTTTTCTTTATTTTATGACTGTTACATAATTAAGTGACTAATTATTACTAGTTGTTTAACGTATAAAGAGCACACCATTCTTTTTTTCTGTGTGCTTGTTTCTGAGCTTCAGTAGAAATCAGAATCCTTTAGAGTTCCTTGTGTCATAAGGACTAACGTGTAGACCTGATTCAAGTGATTTCGATTTCAAACGCTCAACTCGACAGACGAAGCTGTCAACTGAGAGATTGCAAGGTAAACATGAGTGAAGGTGAGAGAGAGATTTTCTTTCATTAACCTTTACCTTGCAGGAAAATTCACTATGTTTCAATAAAGTGACATGCTTTCATTCCGAGAAAGCATCATTGTTGTCCGAAGGGTCGTGAACCTATAAGCCCAATGAGAGGACAACGACCAGAGGGAGAACATATTCCACACGCGATGCCTTGTCCATGATAAGGTATGTGGAATGATCATTGATAGTGGTAGCAGTGCTAATGTGGCAAGCACTCTATTCGTGAAAAGAGCAAGGTTGACATGCATCAAGCATCTAAATCCTTATCGGTTACAGTGGATGAATGAGTGTGGCGAAATTCAAGTTACCAAACAAGTCATAGTATCGTTCTCCATCGAAAAATATCACGACGAGGTATGTTGTGATATCGTACCTATGCATGCTAGTCACTTGATACTTGGAAGACCTTGTAGTTTAATAGACAGGTACAACATTACGGTCGCACCAATTGATATTCACTGAGAAAGGAAGGTTTGAATCATGTCCTTACATCTTTATCAACAAAAGAGGCACATGAAGATCATGTCAAAATTAAATAGTCCTTTAATGAATACTCAAGAAGGGTAGAAGAGAGAAAGAAGGCCATAGAGAAAGTCAATGGCCCATTAAGCATAAAGGATGCCCAACAGACAGCTAAAGATGGTCCATTGCGAGGAAGACCAAGACAGAAAACAAAGGAGTGTCCTGAAGACAGAGACATAATGTTGAGGAATATCTCTTATGAAAAGGGACGTTCAATTGTAATTACCTACAGGGAGACTCATTTTGACCTTAACCACTCTTTTCAAAGTCGTACTGTTTTTCTCTTACAAATAATTACCATAGTAAGTGGGCTACGAAGATTTGATCAAGATCCTAGAGGAATTATGAATGAAGTCATGACGTGCATCAACAACAAAGCAAACATGCCAGGGAGGTATGCGTGTTCCCTACTATAATCCCTAATCTTCTCCCTTGTGATGAAGGCTCAGATTCGAGGATGAATCTTTTTAAAGAAAGGGGAGATGATGTGATCCCAGACAGCTTAGAATTAGTTCAAAAAATACAACCTTACATCAACGAGGAACGCCCAGAATAGGAGAGTAGTTTCATGTTTGAACGCTTTCCTAATTGGGATTATTCCTAGAGATGAGCCAAGTTTGTCCAAGCTAGAAGGCATAAAGTGCAAGTAAGATTAATGGACTTGAAGAATTGTAAAAAAGCCCATGCCTAAGGAGGAGGCCCACACGTGCGCCAAATAAGTGACCTAGCTCGCACGACCCATGAACATGCATGCATGCCCATACGGATCGCGCGCGCAGGCCCAAGGGGCCGAACACCCGTACCCTGCGCGGACGGGCCCGTAGATGGTCCAAATGGCGTAAGTCAGTTCCGGACGCACGCAGGCCCAAACGGCTGAACACCCACACCCCTCGCGGACGGGTCCACGAACAGCCCAAATGACCCAATCCCAGCCCGCAATTCTTGCAGGCCTCCTCCCTCGCAACCCGCACGGACCAGCCGGTCCGGCCCATCCGAGTAGCCCAAATCGGCCGTCCCCTCTTTTCCCCCTTTTAAAATATTTAAATTACTTAATTCTTATTTATTTTATTATTTTAAAACTTTTAAAAGGCTTAGGACCCACTTTTCATAATATCCATGTGTTAAAATTAATTTTCACATGGTTTTTAAAAGGATTTCACATGGGATAAATATGGATTTAAATTAATTATTATTTTAATTATAACTCTATCCGTTAATATTAATTAATTTATTAATTTGAGATAGAATAATTATTTTATTTTGAATTTATCCTACATTAAGATAGAATTTTATCTTAGATATTATTTTATTAATTATCTGAAGATTTTTGTACTCATCTAGATTGTTCGGGAAAGGCTATAAATAGACCTTTGCTCCTATGATGTAAAACACACATTTGAGAATAAATTTGAGAGAATTCTTGAGAGTTCTGGCTTTTCTTCTTTTAGTATTTTTGCTAAAAATTAGCTTCTTTAAGTTCTTCAAGAAGTAAGAGTCTTTAGAAGTCTTGTTGAGCCAAAGAGTAGGGATCAACTTATTAAGTCTGTGACATTTTTTCTTTCCTTATTTATTTCCCTAATCTTTATTTTTACTTCCCTTTAGGATTGTAAATTCAATTAGAGGGAAGAGTTTAATTCTAGGTGGTTATTATTTTGGTATTACATACATTGAGTGAGTTTCAGGAGTAGATTCGATCCTTCCCATACCTTTCTGCGTCAAATACTGTCTTGGGCTATAATGATCTTCAAAATTCATTAACGTCTAATGTTTTCCAATCATAGTATACGCAATTGTTATTACTGTACTACATGTTTTGAAAACATCATTTCCTATTCTCATTACATGGATCAATTTTTGATTACCTAGAAACCTTATCACTGCGGTACATCTGCAGTCTCCCAAGTTTCCCATGTCTACTTTAAGCTATTGTTTCCTAATTTTTGAAATTCAATATTTGATTATTTGGAGTATATTATCTTAAATCTTTAATAAAACCTCTAAGTATCACCAACATAGACATCATTCGTAAGGGCTTAGAGTTTTAATCTACTGTGGCTGTTCGTATTCATATAGGAAAGTTCACCAATACAACGGTTACTTTTACTATTCTGTTTCATATTCACATCCTCCAGGATAGGTGTGTACGAAACTAAATGGGTGTGATGGTTTTTGAAGTAACAGATGTTATTTGTGGTTCCTTATCATACTAGAGTTTTCAAGATCCTTTTTCCCTTTTTCTTTTAATTATTGGCATCTTCATGAATTTTACTTACATAAATTTTACATTTTTTGCTTACATGATATTTTTAATTAAAAAATAATTAATAAATCTAATCAAAATAAAAAGTAAATAATAAATTTCATAAACATTAATTATTCATTTAATGTGTAATTTACAGAATTAATAAAACAAAACAATAATCAAAGAATACATATATCTTAAAATGTCATTCCATCTAATCTGAAAGGAATCATATAAAATTTTTCTGGACCTTTAATTCCAAATTGAAAATTAAATTAAACTACTGTATTCTAATTCGTTCTATTTAATTCCATCTAATATTAATTATTTAGTATATGCCGAATTTTACTACTATTATAAACTCTAGGTACCATTACAAACTTTGCATTGAACTTGCTAATAAAACCAATGGTCTGCCCAAATAAGGAAAATCTGACCCATAATTTGAGGGATTGGATAAACATTTTCTTTTGTTTTTCTCTTTTTGAATGATTGGGCAAATATTTTGAATTATGTGAATTGAACATAAAATACCTCAAAGCCAATAAATATGAAAGTAATTTTTTTATAACATAATATATTTGTTAATATAAGTTTGCTTGATGATTAAAATTTGAATTTCTATCTTAAATTAATAACTTAATTAATGGATGTAATTAACGGAGGAGGGTGTAGATGTTAAATTAATATGTTATAGTGAGCGTTATAAAAAAAACATCTATATAATTCATCTCTAAAATTGAAGAACCACTGTACACAAGCTATTTTGAAAACTTTCCCTTGCTCCCAGTATGGCGAAATTGGATTGTTCCATCACTTTTCTGGCACTATTTTTCGCCGCAGGACTGCTTTTTGTACCGGCACTTTCAGAGGATATAGCCCCGTCACCCAAGTCCGAGCATCATATAGTCGATGAGGAATTCTTTCAAACTTGCGTCCAGAAAGTTAACGGGAGATGCAGCATTGAAGTGCTGGGATACCTTTTAGCTCCCAAAAATCAGCTCAACGTGAGTCGAGATTGTTGTTTGAAAATAATAGAGTCCGGGATAGATTGTCACCATATTTTGGTGGATGTCGTGTTGTCAATGAGACAGTTAGAGGCATATGAACCTGTAGCCCACAGCAAAAGCAAGGAAGTATGGAACTATTGCATAACGAATTACGGGAAGGAAGCCCATGCTCCGATCTCTCTTGACAAATGAGTTATAATACATTAATTGTAGTTTATAATTTCTCCTGTATTTGTCCATTTTTCTGGACTATTAATAATGATTTTAATTTCAAGCATACAAAGTATAGAGCTTTAAGCAAGGTATATATGTATCTACAAAGTTGCACATTGATATATCCTTGATATATTGTTTTATCAGAATATTTGAAAAGTTATATGTCGCAAAATAATTTAATTTTATCAAATGGACAGGGTTAAAATTTTTTTTTTATGAATTCATGGAGAAAATATCATTAGAAAATTAACACTCAAACAGTAAGTTATGTATGGCATTTCATGGGTGTTTGTTGATATTAAAAAGGAGACAATCAGTCCGGATAGGGCCAGAAAAAAAAAAAAAAAAAAAAAAACGCTAACGCCATCTAAATTTATTCGGTTCAGCTCAAATTAAATTGTATATTTTTTTTTCCTCACATGATGTTTTTAATTAAAATAAATAAATAAACCTAATAAGAACAAAACTAAATAATAAATTTCGTAAACCATACTTATTCACTTAATATGTAATATACGGAATTAGCAAAACAAAACAATAATCTAAGAATATACGTATCTTAAAATCTCAGTCCGTTTTGTCTGGAAGGAATCAATAAAAATTTTTAGGACCTCCAATTACAAATTGAAAAATAAATCAAACTACTATATTCTTATTGATCTATTTAACTCAATCTAATAATAACATTTTAGTACATACTGAATTTTAGCACTATTGTAAATTCTAGGTCCCATAACAAACTTCGCACTTAACTTGCTGACGAGTCCAATCAGCCTGCCCAAATAAGGAAAACCTGCCTCGTAGTTTGAGGCATTGGAGAAATATGTTCTTTTGTTTTTCTCTTTGAGAGAGGTTGGACAAGTATTTTAATCTCGTGGATCGAACGTAAAATACCTCAAAGCCAATAAATATGAAATTAATTTTTTATAAGGTAATATGTATGTCAATATTAGTTCGTTTAACTATTAAAATTTGAATTTCTATCTTAAATTAATAACTTAATTAATGGATGTAATTAACGGAGGAGGGTGTAGATGTTAAATTAATATGTTATAGTGAGCGTTATAAAAAAAACATCTATATAATTCATCTCTAAAATTGAAGAACCACTGTACACAAGCTATTTTGAAAACTTTCCCTTGCTCCCAGTATGGCGAAATTGGATTGTTCCATCACTTTTCTGGCACTATTTTTCGCCGCAGGACTGCTTTTTGAAACGGCACTTTCAGAGGATATAGCCCCGTCACCCAAGTCCGAGCATCATATAGTCGATGAGGAATTCTTTCAAACTTGCGTCCAGAAAGTTAACGGGAGATGCAGCATTGAAGTGCTGGGATACCTTTTAGCTCCCAAAAATCAGCTCAACGTGAGTCGAGATTGTTGTTTGAAAATAATAGAGTCCGGGATAGATTGTCACCATATTTTGGTGGATGCCGTTTTGTCAATGAGACAGTTAGAGGCATATGAACCTGTAGCCCACAGCAAAAGCAAGGAAGTATGGAACTATTGCATAACGAATTACGGGAAGGAAGCCCATGCTCCGATCTCTCTTGACAAATGAGTTATAATACATTAATTGTAGTTTATAATTTCTCCTGTATTTGTCCATTTTTCTGGACTATTAATAATGATTTTAATTTCAAGCATACAAAGTATAGAGCTTTAAGCAAGGTATATATGTATCTACAAAGTTGCACATTGATATATCCTTGATATATTGTTTTATCAGAATATTTGAAAAGTTATATGTCGCAAAATAATTTAATTTTATCAAATGGACAGGGTTAAATTTTTTTTTTTTATGAATTCATGGAGAAAATATCATTAGAAAATTAACACTCAAACAGTAAGTTATGTATGGCATTTCATGGGTGTTTGTTGATATTAAAAAGGAGACAATCAGTCCGGATAGGGCCAGAAAAAAAAAAAAAAAAAAAAAACGCTAACGCCATCTAAATTTATTCGGTTCAGCTCAAATTAAATTGTATATTTTTTTTTCCTCACATGATGTTTTTAATTAAAATAAATAAATAAACCTAATAAGAACAAAACTAAATAATAAATTTCGTAAACCATACTTATTCACTTAATATGTAATATACGGAATTAGCAAAACAAAACAATAATCTAAGAATATACGTATCTTAAAATCTCAGTCCGTTTTGTCTGGAAGGAATCAATAAAAATTTTTAGGACCTCCAATTACAAATTGAAAAATAAATCAAACTACTATATTCTTATTGATCTATTTAACTCAATCTAATAATAACATTTTAGTACATACTGAATTTTAGCACTATTGTAAATTCTAGGTCCCATAACAAACTTCGCACTTAACTTGCTGACGAGTCCAATCAGCCTGCCCAAATAAGGAAAACCTGCCTCGTAGTTTGAGGCATTGGAGAAATATGTTCTTTTGTTTTTCTCTTTGAGAGAGGTTGGACAAGTATTTTAATCTCGTGGATCGAACGTAAAATACCTCAAAGCCAATAAATATGAAATTAATTTTTTATAAGGTAATATGTATGTCAATATTAGTTCGTTTAACTATTAAAATTTGAATTTCTATCTTAAATTAATAACTTAATTAATGGATGTAATTAACGGAGGAGGGTGTAGATGTTAAATTAATATGTTATAGTGAGCGTTATAAAAAAAACATCTATATAATTCATCTCTAAAATTGAAGAACCACTGTACACAAGCTATTTTGAAAACTTTCCCTTGCTCCCAGTATGGCGAAATTGGATTGTTCCATCACTTTTCTGGCACTATTTTTCGCCGCAGGACTGCTTTTTGAAACGGCACTTTCAGAGGATATAGCCCCGTCACCCAAGTCCGAGCATCATATAGTCGATGAGGAATTCTTTCAAACTTGCGTCCAGAAAGTTAACGGGAGATGCAGCATTGAAGTGCTGGGATACCTTTTAGCTCCCAAAAATCAGCTCAACGTGAGTCGAGATTGTTGTTTGAAAATAATAGAGTCCGGGATAGATTGTCACCATATTTTGGTGGATGTCGTTTTGTCAATGAGACAGTTAGAGGCATATGAACCTGTAGCCCACAGCAAAAGCAAGGAAGTATGGAACTATTGCATAACGAATTACGGGAAGGAAGCCCATGCTCCGATCTCTCTTGACAAATGAGTTATAATACATTAATTGTAGTTTATAATTTCTCCTGTATTTGTCCATTTTTCTGGACTATTAATAATGATTTTAATTTCAAGCATACAAAGTATAGAGCTTTAAGCAAGGTATATATGTATCTACAAAGTTGCACATTGATATATCCTTGATATATTGTTTTATCAGAATATTTGAAAAGTTATATGTCGCAAAATAATTTAATTTTATCAAATGGACAGGGTTAAATTTTTTTTTTTTATGAATTCATGGAGAAAATATCATTAGAAAATTAACACTCAAACAGTAAGTTATGTATGGCATTTCATGGGTGTTTGTTGATATTAAAAAGGAGACAATCAGTCCGGATAGGGCCAGAAAAAAAAAAAAAAAAAAAAAAACGCTAACGCCATCTAAATTTATTCGGTTCAGCTCAAATTAAATTGTATATTTTTTTTTCCTCACATGATGTTTTTAATTAAAATAAATAAATAAACCTAATAAGAACAAAACTAAATAATAAATTTCGTAAACCATACTTATTCACTTAATATGTAATATACGGAATTAGCAAAACAAAACAATAATCTAAGAATATACGTATCTTAAAATCTCAGTCCGTTTTGTCTGGAAGGAATCAATAAAAATTTTTAGGACCTCCAATTACAAATTGAAAAATAAATCAAACTACTATATTCTTATTGATCTATTTAACTCAATCTAATAATAACATTTTAGTACATACTGAATTTTAGCACTATTGTAAATTCTAGGTCCCATAACAAACTTCGCACTTAACTTGCTGACGAGTCCAATCAGCCTGCCCAAATAAGGAAAACCTGCCTCGTAGTTTGAGGCATTGGAGAAATATGTTCTTTTGTTTTTCTCTTTGAGAGAGGTTGGACAAGTATTTTAATCTCGTGGATCGAACGTAAAATACCTCAAAGCCAATAAATATGAAATTAATTTTTTATAAGGTAATATGTATGTCAATATTACTTCGTTTAACTATTAAAATTTGAATTTCTATCTTAAATTAATAACTTAATTAATGGATGTAATTAACGGAGGAGGGTGTAGATGTTAAATTAATATGTTATAGTGAGCGTTATAAAAAAAACATCTATATAATTCATCTCTAAAATTGAAGAACCATTGTACACAAGCTATTTTGAAAACTTTCCCTTGCTCCCAGTATGGCGAAATTGGATTGTTCCATCACTTTTCTGGTACTATTTTTCGCCTCAGGACTGCTTTTTGTACCGGCACTTTCAGAGGATATAGCCCCGTCACCCAAGTCCGAGCATCATATAGTCGATGAGGAATTCTTTCAAACTTGCGTCCAGAAAGTTAACGGGAGATGCAGCATTGAAGTGCTGGGATACCTTTTAGCTCCCAAAAATCAGCTCAACGTGAGTCGAGATTGTTGTTTGAAAATAATAGAGTCCGGGATAGATTGTCACCATATTTTGGTGGATGTCGTTTTGTCAATGAGACAGTTAGAGGCATATGAACCTGTAGCCCACAGCAAAAGCAAGGAAGTATGGAACTATTGCATAACGAATTACGGGAAGGAAGCCCATGCTCCGATCTCTCTTGACAAATGAGTTATAATACATTAATTGTAGTTTATAATTTCTCCTGTATTTGTCCATTTTTCTGGACTATTAATAATGATTTTAATTTCAAGCATAGAAAGTTTAGATGTTTTAAATATTTTAAATATTTTAACAGTTATAGTTATTAGTGTCTCACTGTAATTTCTTTAGAATATTTGATCAAGCAAAAGGAATATTGATGTGATCTTCGACGACCTATAATTGGTTCTAAAAATGAAACCTTGCATCAATGAGGAATGCCCAGAATAGGAGAGTAGTTTCATCCCTGAACGCTGTCCTAATTGGGATTATTCCAATACATGGCCCAAGTTTTTCCAAGCTAGAATGCTTAAGGCCCAAGTAAGATTAATGGGTTTGAAGAATTTTAAGAAAGCCCACGCTCGAGGAGGAGGCCCACACGTTCGCCGAAAAAGTGGCCCAGCCCATATAGCCCATGAACATGCACATGTGCCCACATGAATCGTGTGTTTGAGTGCCAGGAGCGCCCACGCACGCGACCCTCTAGGCCCGCATAGAACCAACCACACACGCGTAGGCCCAAGGGGCCAAACACTTGCACCCCACGTGGACAGGCCCGTAGACGGCCCAAACGGCCGAAGCCTAGCCTGTGCTTCTCGCGAACCTCCTCCCGCACAACACGCGCAGCCCAACTGGGCCGGCCCATCCGGGTAGCCAAAACCAGCCGACCCCTCTTTTTCCCTTTTTAAAATATTTAAATTACTTAATATTTATTTATTTTATTATTTTAAAATTTTTTAAAAGGCTTGGGACCTACTTTTCAAAATACCCTTGTGTTAAAATTAATTTTCACATATTTTTTAAATGGATTTCACATGGGATAAATACGGATTTAAATTAATTATTATTTTAATTATAAATCTATAGGATTATTTAATTAATTTATTTGGGATATAATAATTATTTTATTTTGTATTTATCTTACATTAAGATATAATTTTATTTAGGATATTATTTTATTAATTATCTGAAGATTTTTGTACTCATCTAGATTGTCCGGGAAAGGCTATAAATACACATTTACCCCTAGGATGTAAAACACACATTTGAGAATAAATTTGAGAGAATTCTTGAGAGTTTTGACTTTTTTTCTTTTATCTTTTTTGCTAAAAATTAACTTCTTCAAGTTTTTCGGGAAGAAGGAGTATTTAGAAGTGTTGTTGAGTCAATGAGCGGTGATTAACTTATAGGTAACTCTGTGATTTTTTTTTTCTTGTTTATTTCTCTAGTCTTTGTTTTTACTTTCCTTTAGGATTATAAATTTAATTAGAGAGAAGAGTTTAATTCTAAGTGGTTATTTTTTTGGTATTGCATATGCTCAGTGAGTTTCAAGAGTAAATTCGATCCTCCCCCATACCTTATCGCGTCATCTGGTGTAAGAGCTTTGGCTCCTTGAAACCTAAATCTATCTTTATTTGATTTAGCATTTTGTTCTTAAATTAGCACTCAAAATTATTTGATTATTAATTCATATTACATCCTGCTTGAATTCATATCTATCCGTTCAATTCAAGTAGTTCGTGTTATTATTAAAAAAAAAATTATATATCCAAAATTACCAAAAATGCCCTAGTTGCACCCTATAAGGCAATTGGCACATGTTTGCATTTTGTATTACAAAAACAAAATAACTGCCTACTTGGTGATCGTAAATCATTTGAGAAATCAAAGGCAAAGTATGTTGCCTAACTGGTATGAGCGAAAATTTTTATTTTCTTTCCGCACGCTATCCACATTTAATTCTAATTTGCATTTCTGTAATCTGCATCAACGTTGCATAAAGAAACTTAATCGGTCGTAGAGCGTAGCCGACAAATTGGGTGTAGTATAGGAAGATACACCTACTAATTATATCCATCAAGATTGATCAGATCCTTACGCATCAATCCAAATTGTCATTCTTTGTGATCTATATTTTTGTTTTCTTTATTTTATGACTGTTACATAATTAAGTGACTAATTATTACTAGTTGTTTAACGTATAAAGAGCACACCATTCTTTTTTTCTGTGTGCTTGTTTCTGAGCTTCAGTAGAAATCAGAATCCTTTAGGGTTCCTTGTGTCATAAGGACTAACGTGTAGACCTGATTCAAGTGATTTCGATTTCAAACGCTCAACTCAACAGACGAAGCTGTCAACTGAGAGATTGCAAGGTAAACATGAGTGAAGGTGAGAGAGAGATTTTCTTTCATTAACCTTTACCTTGCAGGAAAATTCACTATGTTTCAATAAAGTGACATGCTTTCATTCCGAGAAAGCATCATTGTTGTCCGAAGGGTCGTGAACCTATAAGCCCAATGAGAGGACAACGACCAGAGGGAGAACATATTCCACACGCGATGCCTTGTCCATGATAAGGTATGTGGAATGATCATTGATAGTGGTAGCAGTGCTAATGTGGCAAGCACTCTATTCGTGAAAAGAGCAAGGTTGACATGCATCAAGCATCTAAATCCTTATCGGTTACAGTGGATGAATGAGTGTGGCGAAATTCAAGTTACCAAACAAGTCATAGTATCGTTCTCCATCGAAAAATATCACGACGAGGTATGTTGTGATATCGTACCTATGCATGCTAGTCACTTGATACTTGGAAGACCTTGTAGTTTAATAGACAGGTACAACATTACGGTCGCACCAATTGATATTCACTGAGAAAGGAAGGTTTGAATCATGTCCTTACATCTTTATCAACAAAAGAGGCACATGAAGATCATGTCAAAATTAAATAGTCCTTTAATGAATACTCAAGAAGGGTAGAAGAGAGAAAGAAGGCCATAGAGAAAGTCAATGGCCCATTAAGCATAAAGGATGCCCAACAGACAGCTAAAGATGGTCCATTGCGAGGAAGACCAAGACAGAAAACAAAGGAGTGTCCTGAAGACAGAGACATAATGTTGAGGAATATCTCTTATGAAAAGGGACGTTCAATTGTAATTACCTACAGGGAGATTCATTTTGACCTTAACCACTCTTTTCAAAGTCGTACTGTTTTTCTCTTACAAATAATTACCATAGTAAGTGGGCTACGAAGATTTGATCAAGATCCTAGAGGAATTATGAATGAAGTCATGACGTGCATCAACAACAAAGCAAACATGCCAGGGAGGTATGCGTGTTCCCTACTATAATCCCTAATCTTCTCCCTTGTGATGAAGGCTCAGATTCGAGGATGAATCTTTTTAAAGAAAGGGGAGATGATGTGATCCCAGACAGCTTAGAATTAGTTCAAAAAATACAACCTTACATCAACGAGGAACGCCCAGAATAGGAGAGTAGTTTCATGTTTGAACGCTTTCCTAATTGGGATTATTCCAAGAGATGGGCCAAGTTTGTCCAAACTAGAAGGCATAAAGTGCAAGTAAGATTAATGGACTTGAAGAATTGTAAAAAAGCCCATGCCTAAGGAGGAGGCCCACACGTGCGCCAAATAAGTGACCTAGCTCGCACGACCCATGAACATGCATGCATGCCCATACGGATCGCGCGCGCAGGCCCAAGGGGCCGAACACCCGTACCCTGCGCGGACGGGCCCGTAGATGGTCCAAATGGCGTAAGTCAGTTCCGGACGCACGCAGGCCCAAACGGCTGAACACCCACACCCCTCGCGGACGGGTCCACGAACAGCCCAAATGACCCAATCCCAGCCCGCAATTCTTGCAGGCCTCCTCCCTCGCAACCCGCACGGACCAGCCGGTCCGGCCCATCCGAGTAGCCCAAATCGGCCGTCCCCTCTTTTCCCCCTTTTAAAATATTTAAATTACTTAATTCTTATTTATTTTATTATTTTAAAACTTTTAAAAGGCTTAGGACCCACTTTTCATAATATCCATGTGTTAAAATTAATTTTCACATGGTTTTTAAAAGGATTTCACATGGGATAAATATGGATTTAAATTAATTATTATTTTAATTATAACTCTATCCGTTAATATTAATTAATTTATTAATTTGAGATAGAATAATTATTTTATTTTGAATTTATCCTACATTAAGATAGAATTTTATCTTAGATATTATTTTATTAATTATCTGAAGATTTTTGTACTCATCTAGATTGTTCGGGAAAGGCTATAAATAGACCTTTGCTCCTATGATGTAAAACACACATTTGAGAATAAATTTGAGAGAATTCTTGAGAGTTCTGGCTTTTCTTCTTTTAGTATTTTTGCTAAAAATTAGCTTCTTTAAGTTCTTCAAGAAGTAAGAGTCTTTAGAAGTCTTGTTGAGCCAAAGAGTAGGGATCAACTTATTAAGTCTGTGACATTTTTTCTTTCCTTATTTATTTCCCTAATCTTTATTTTTACTTCCCTTTAGGATTGTAAATTCAATTAGAGGGAAGAGTTTAATTCTAGGTGGTTATTATTTTGGTATTACATACATTGAGTGAGTTTCAGGAGTAGATTCGATCCTTCCCATACCTTTCTGCGTCAAATACTGTCTTGGGCTATAATGATCTTCAAAATTCATTAACGTCTAATGTTTTCCAATCATAGTATACGCAATTGTTATTACTGTACTACATGTTTTGAAAACATCATTTCCTATTCTCATTACATGGATCAATTTTTGATTACCTAGAAACCTTATCACTGCGGTACATCTGCAGTCTCCCAAGTTTCCCATGTCTACTTTAAGCTATTGTTTCCTAATTTTTTAAATTCAATATTTGATTATTTGGAGTATATTATCTTAAATCTTTAATAAAACCTCTAAGTATCACCAACATAGACATCATTCGTAAGGGCTTAGAGTTTTAATCTACTGTGGCTGTTCGTATTCATATAGGAAAGTTCACCAATACAACGGTTACTTTTACTATTCTGTTTCATATTCACATCCTCCAGGATAGGTGTGTACGAAACTAAATGGGTGTGATGGTTTTTGAAGTAACAGATGTTATTTGTGGTTCCTTATCATACTAGAGTTTTCAAGATTCTTTTTCCCTTTTTCTTTTAATTATTGGCATCTTCATGAATTTTCTTTAGTTGAATCGTACTATTCTTGTAAATCCGTCAAGGCTAAATGATTCTTAATATACCCCAATACTTGATCAACTTATTCTTAAGTCCTTTTGAATGTACATGGTAAGCATGGAATCCATGGCTATTGTCAAGAATCATTAGGAATTACTTGGGTGAAGGGTTCATTTATGAGTTTTATTTATGAGTGATTAAGTTTGGTTTTATCTCTTGCAGGATTAGGTATTACACTTTTGAGTTTTCAAAATTTTTAAGTGATTACTCTTAAATATGACCTTAAGATATGAGTTACTTGTTTATCATATTATTTATTTCTCCTTGTTGGTTCAGAGAGAAATCTTCCATGCGTGGTGGGTTATGGGTCTACTACACTTCTGTTGTGCTACTCTGATAATATCTACTTGGGAGTCTATCCTAATATATTAGTATATTGTACTACTTTGTGTTCCCTTTAGGTATATGAGAACTATATGCTGGATTTATCGTTATTTTATTAATGATTTATTTGTCATAACATGTCCATAACGTCATGGCTTTCTTCCAAGTTTGTAGCAAATCTAGAAAGATTCCTAGTTAGGCTTACTTTGTTTCACTAACTAAAATCACTTTGCATTCACCAAGTATATGATTTATTCAATCTCCCAAATTCATTCTCCTCAAAGCACATGATTACTTAATTGCTTATAATTTTAAATCGTGATTGTATCCCTATTTGGAACTTTGCTAGTAGCTTTCGAACAAGTACGGTACCCATTCTTCCTAGGGAATATTCAAAAGGAATTTCTAAAATCCATCAAAGTCTTGATATGTATCAGGTCTCCCAACATCCTTGGATATTAGGAAAGGTTCAAAAAGCATAACTGGTCATTCAAATATTTCTTTAGTTTATTGTTTTTCCTAGTCACTAGAGAACTTAGAAAAGATATTTTGCTAGAGATTTCTCCATGTTATTTGTGCATTTAAAAATTCTCCTTATAGTCTCTATTCAAATTTGGTTTGTCCCATTTTTGCTTCCTACTTTGAGGTGGAATTTATCGCTCCTATTTGCACTTCCTATTCCTTAACACTATCTCTTACATGCCCATATGTTTTACTTCTCAACCCTACTTTCTCTAAAATGTTTCCTAATGTTTGTATACTTCATATAGTCCAAACCCTCATGAATCAAAGGAGGCCAACAAAAGTTGCTCTGATACCAACTGTAACAATCCCAGTTTTCAAAGGTGGTTGTTATACCAATCAAACCTGTAAGACTTATTCACATTCTTTTCAATAAATAACACATCAAAACTAAAGATATCAACCTGCATAAATTGAAAATTAAATCAAACTATTATATTTTAACTCGGTTTATTTAATTCTATCTAATATTAATTTTTTTAGTGTATACCGAATTTTACTACTACTATAAATTCTAGGTAACATAACAAACTTTGCACTGAACTTGCTAACGAGTCCAATGGTCTCCCCAAATAAGGAAATCTGCCCTGTAATTTTGGGGGTTAGAGAAATATTTTCTTTTGTTTTTCTCTTTGAGAAAGATTGGGGAAATATTTTCAATCTTCTAGATTGAACATAAAATACCTCAAAGCCAATAAATATGAAATTAATTTTTTATAACATAATATATAAGACAATATTAGTTTGTTTAATGATTAAAATTTGAATTTCTATATTAAATTAATAATTTCATTAAGAGGTGTATTTAATGAAGGGTGTACATATTAAATTAATCTATTATAGCGAGTGCTACAGAAAAGTATCTATATAATTAATCGCTGAAACTAAAGAACCACTGTATATAAGTTATTCCACAAACTTTCTCTTGGTCCCAATATGGTAAAATTGGATTGTTCCTTCAATTTTCTGGCACTTTTTGTCGCCGCAGGACTACTTTTTATACCGACATTTATACAAGATATAAGTCCGTCACCCAAGTATGGACATCATATAATCGACGAGGAATTCTATCAAACTTGTGTCCATAAAGTTAATGGGAGATGCAGCATTGAAGTGTTAGACTCTTTTTTTTCTTAGAAAAATAAGGTTAATGTGAGTCGAAATTGTTGTTTGAAAATAATAGATTCTGGGATAAATTGTCACCATGTTGTGGTAGATGTCGTTTTGTCAAGGAAAGAGTTGGAAGCATATGAACTTGTAGCTCACATAAAAAGCAAGGAAACATGGAACTATTGCATATTGAATTATGGGAAGGAAGCACATGTTCCAATCTCTCTTGATAAATGAGTTATAATACATAATTATAGTTTATAATTTTTCATGTATATGTCCAATTTTTTGGATTATTAACAATAATTTTAATTTGAAGCGTATAAAGTATCGAGCTTTTAGCAAGGTATATATATATATCTAAAAAGTTATGTATTGATATATCCTTCATATATTGTTTTGTCAAAATATTTGAAAAGTTATATTGCAAAATAATTTAATTTCATTACAAATACCTAGTTAAATTATATAAATTCACAAAAAAAATCAATTGAAAATTAACATTCAAATAGTAAGTTATATATTAAAAAAGATTGAAAAAAAGATATTTCATGAGTGTTTATTAATATGACAAAAGATTGAATCAGACCAAATAGACAAAAAAAAAAAAGAACAACAAAGATTGTTTAAATTCATTCGGTTAAGCTGAAATTAAATTGTATATTTTTTTTCGTTACATGATTTTTTGATTAAAAAATAATTAATAAATCTAATAAAGATTAAACTAAATAACAAATTTCATAAACAATAACTATTCATTTATTAGGCCACTTATGGAATTAACAAGACAAAATAATAATATTAGAATATATATGTATATATCTTAAAATCTCAATCCATTTATATGGATGGATTCAAATAAAAATTTTTAGGACCCTAATTCCAAATTGGAAATTAAATCAAACTATTATAATTTAATTCGGTCTATTTAATTCCATCTAATATTAATTTTTTAAGTATATACCGAATTTTACCACTACTATAAATTCTAGGTAACATAACAAACTCTGCACTGAACTTGCTAACGAGTCCAATGGTCTCCCCAAATAAGGAAATCTGCCCCGTAATTTTGGGGGGTTAGAGAAATATTTTCTTTTGTTTTGCTCTTTGAGAAAGATTGAGCTAATATTTTCAATCTTCAGGATTGAACATAAAATACCTCAAAGCTAGTAAATGTGAAATTAATTTTTTATAACATAATATATACGACAATATTAGTTTAATTGATAATTAAAATTTTTATTTTTATCATAAATTAATAATTTAATTGAGAGATGTAATTAACGGGGGTTGTACATTTTAAATTAATCTAGCATAGAGAGCGTTAAAAAAAATCTATATAATTAATCTCCGAAACTAAAGAACTATTGTATACAAACTATTCTAAAAACTTTTTCTTAGTCTCAATATGGCAAAATTAGATTGTTCTATCACTTTTCTAGCACTTTTGGTTGCCGCCAAGCTACTTTTTATACCAACACTTTCACAAGATATAAGTTCATCACCCATGTATGAACATCATATAATTGATGAGGAATTCTTTCAAATTTGTATCGATAAAGTTAATGGGAGATGCAACATAAAAGTGTTAGAATACTTTTTATCTCACGAAATTCAGGTTAACATGAGATGAGATTGTTGTTTGAAAATAATAGACATCAGGATAGATTGTCCCCATCTTCTGGTAGATGTCACTTTGTCAATGAAATAGTTACAGGGATATGAACTTGTAGCTCATAAAAAAAAAGAAAATATAGAGCTAATGCATATTGAATTATAGGAAGGAAGCAATGAGTTATAATACATAACTGTAGTTTATAATTTGTCCTGTATATGTCCATTTTTCTGGACTATTAATAATAAATATAATTTTAAGCGTATAAAGTATAGATCTTTTAGTAAGGTAAATATAAATGTATATCTACAAAGCTATATATTGATATATCCTTCATATACTGTTTTATTAAAATATTTTCAAAGTTATAAATTGCTAAATAATTTAATTTTATGGAACACACCTGGTTAAATTATAAAAATTCACAAAGAAAAAAATCATTCGGAAATTAATACTCAAACAATATGTTATGTATGATATTTCTTGGATGTTTATTAATATAAAACAGGATTGAATCAAAATGAATACGAAAAAAAAACCACAAAGACTATTGAAATTCGTTTGGTTCAGTTCGAAATAAATTTTACATTTTTTGCTTACATGATATTTTTAATTAAAAAATAATTAATAAATCTAATCAAAATAAAAAGTAAATAATAAATTTCATAAACATTAATTATTCATTTAATGTGTAATTTACAGAATTAATAAAACAAAACAATAATCGAAGAATACATATATCTTAAAATGTCATTCCATCTAATCTGAAAGGAATCATATAAAATTTTTCTGGATCTTTAATTCCAAATTGAAAATTAAATTAAACTACTGTATTCTAATTCGTTCTATTTAATTCCATCTAATATTAATTATTTAGTATATGCCGAATTTTACTACTATTATAAACTCTAGGTACCATTACAAACTTTGCATTGAACTTGCTAATGAGTCCAATGGTCTGCCCAAATAACGAAAATCTGACCCATAATTTGAGGGATTGGATAAACATTTTCTTTTGTTTTTCTCTTTTTGAATGATTGGGCAAATATTTTCAATTATGTGAATTGAACATAAAATACCTCAAAGCCAATAAATATGAAAGTAATTTTTTTATAACATAATATATTTGTTAATATAAGTTTGCTTGATGATTAAAATTTGAATTTTATATCAAATTAATAATTTAATTAAGAGATCTAATTAATTAAGGGTGTACATATTAAATTAATTTATTATAGTGAGCGTTACAGAAAGTATCTATATAATTAGTCACTGAAACTAAAGAACCATTGTACACAAGCTATTTTGAAAACTTTCCCTTGCTCCCAGTATGGCGAAATTGGATTGTTCCATCACTTTTCTGGCACTATTTTTCGCCGCAGGACTGCTTTTTGTACCGGCACTTTCAGAGGATATAGCCCCCGTCACCCAAGTCCGAGCATCATATAGTCGATGAGGAATTCTTTCAAACTTGCGTCCAGAAAGTTAACGGGAGATGCAGCATTGAAATGCTGGGATACCTTTTAGCTCCCAAAAATTAGCTCAACGTGAGTCGAGATTGTTGTTTGAAAATAATAGAGTCCGGGATAGATTGTCACCATATTTTGGTGGATATCGTTTTGTCAATGAGACAGTTAGAGGCATATGAACCTGTAACCCACAGCAAAAGCAAGGACGTATGGAACTATTGCATAACGAATTACGGGAAGGAAGCCCATGCTCCGATCTCTCTTGACAAATGAGTTATAATACATTAATTGTAGTTCATAATTTCTCCTGTATTTGTCCATTTTTCTGGACTATTAATAATGATTTTAATTTCAAGCATATAAAGTATAGAGCTTTAAGCAAGGTATATATGTATCTACAAAGTTGCACATTGATATATCCTTGATATATTGTTTTATCAGAATATTTGAAAAGTTATATGTCGCAAAATAATTTAATTTTATCAAATGGACAGGGTTAAAATTTTTTTTTATGAATTCATGGAGAAAATATCATTAGAAAATTAACACTCAAACAGTAAGTTATGTATGGCATTTCATGGGTGTTTGTTGATATTAAAAAGGAGACAATCAGTCCGAATAGGGCCAGAAAAAAAAATAAAAATAAAAAAAAAATAAAAAATAAAAAAATAACGCTATCTAAATTTATTCGGTTCAGCTTAATGCAACTATGACTTTAACTATAACTATGTTCCTAGAAGACGATGTAAAATCGTAACTATGACTTGTGGAAGCTATGATTTGGTCCATGTTGATAGTGCAAATTGTCTCCTTCCGTGATTATGATTGGAAGATATTATGTGATATGATGATGGGTCTATGTGCATATGTGATTGGTTGTGTTGGTGAATAATGAAAATATGCTGTTATGTGAATATGTACATGAGATAGGATATTCTACATGCTTAAGGAAAGATGTTATATCTGTGAATATGTGCTTAGGAAAGGATATTTTATTTGTGGATATATGTAACATATGTGTTTAATGAATGATATTTTATGTATGAATATATGTAATTAACATGACTGCGATATTACGTTTGTGAGATTGTGAATAAATCAAAAGTAATTATGAGAATGTAGTTACGTAATAGTGGATACTTTATGGATGGTTTGAAAAATATGGAAAGGAAAGATACTTTATATGTGGATATGTGCAATCAAGGTGATTATACCATTATACAATTGAGATTGAGAAATTATTGATATCTTTTGAATGAAATGATGTATATGTAAGTGAAAAATATATGATTAGTAAGATCAACGATATTGTACTAGAATGTGAAAATCAGATAGTTGTGAAGGGTGTGGTAAGCTAGAGGTAAAGATAATAGCTCATATCAGTATATTATCTCCGATCTCTGGATTGAAGTCTTAAACTATTCCTACTGAGCAAGTGGTAGCTCACCCATTTTTTATAAATTTCAGAACAAGGAGTGCGGGACCAAGTCGAAGAATCATCAGAACAAGGAGATCTTGCTTAAAGGGAATAAAGGATAGAGAGATACTTGTCTTTTCTTTATGAATGTGATCTTTCAAATTTTTAAAGCGTCATTTGATTTTCTTAGTTTTCAAGAATAGTAGGACAATGTTTTAACTACCTTGCAATATGTATTAGTTGAAGCATGTTGGAATTAGTTATAAGAATGAAAATCCTTGTAGAAAAATATAAATGTTATAACTTACTTCGATATATACGAAAAAAAAAAGTAACAACTATATTATTTATAAAATTTTGGGTTATTATAGATGAGGAATTCTATCAAACTTGTGTCCATAAAGTTAATGGGAGATACAACATTGAAGTGTTAGAATATTTTTTTCTCAGAAAAATAAAGTTAGCGTGAGTTGAAATTGCTGTTTGATAGATTCTGGAATAGATTGTCACCATCTTATGGTGGATGTCGTTTTGTCAATGAAACAATTACAAACATATGAACCTGTAGCTCACAAAAAAGCAAGGAAGTATAGAACTATTGCATATAAAATTATGAGAAGGAAGCACATGCTCCAATCTCTCTTGACAAATGAGTTATAATACATAATTATAGTTTATAATTTTTCATATATACGTCCATTTTTTTGGACTATTAATAATAATTTTAATTTGAAGCGTATAAAGTATCGAGCTTTTAGCAAGGTACATGTATATATATATATCTATAAAGTTATATATTGATATGTCCTTCATATATTGTTTTATCAAAATATTTAAAAAGTTATATATTGCAAAATAATTTAATTTTATCACATAGAGCTAGTTAAATTATATAAATTCACAAAAAAATTAATTAAACATTAACATTCAAACAGTAAGTTATGTATGATATTTCATGGGTGTTTATTAATATGAAAAAATATTGAATCAAACCAAATAGACTATAAAAGCCCAAACTCCTAACAAGAATTTCGAGCGTTTAGCCTGATCATAATTATAATATAAATAATACTGAAATTTTCATTGAGTAAGAGAATTAAAGGTTTAAAGGTTATATTTCTTGCACGTTTACTTAAATACCCAAATAGGGGCTAAAGGAATGTTCAGAACTTAAATAGAGAAAACTACTACAAAGTAATTATTAACTTCAATTCGAATTTGGCGAAACAGAAAAAGATAATGTCCTAGCTAGTCTCTTGCTATTCGGGATCTGCATTTTAGTCATCCTGATCTGAAATAGTTAATAAGAAAGGGGTGAGTTACACTAATTCAATAAGAATATCAACACTTTACTACTGACACGGAAATCAAATAATTGTAGAAAGCATAAAACGACCAACGGAGCATGCTTTTAATAAAACCTGAATGCTAATGCATTCCTTATACATTTTACTTAAAACATTAGCATTTTCTTCCCTAACTAGTAGTTTCTCAAATGCCATACATAAAGATAAGATCATAATGACGATTTAATCACAAATAGCATACATTCCAATAGACATGTAAAGTTAGATTCTTCATTATTTTGCCTAAAATCGGGTTGCTTACCATACCCATCTCTACCATACCATTTTATTTTCTCTACTAGTATCGTTGGGGGCCCATAGAGATCCCCACTACGCGTGGATACATACACTTATAAATCAATCGGCTGTCCCCAAACCTCGTCCAGTAATGGGCGCCACAACTAAAAACTATTTTAATACCCTAGTCTGGCATGTGCGAAATTAATAAACTCTCAACCCCATTCGGTATGAGATTTTTCAGCCCCGTACGACTGAGGGTAATGTCCACGGTAGGGTTCACCCTATGTACCAAGTCCGTACACTCTTTTTCATGATACCTGGTAAACCCTTTCATTCAACAACATTGGTTTATGCATGCATATTTTTCATTATTATCTAAACCCCAGCAACACGTGAGACCCATACTTCAAAATACAATAAAGCGAAATTTGTACTTCAAAATTTGTTAAGGGATAAAACCATAAATAAAAAATGAAATAAAATACCATAATAGAATTACAACACCATTGGTTGCGATAACATGAATAATAAAATGAAACGATAAGTAAAGGTGGAACTAAACAATGTAGAATGTGAAAATGAAGTGCAATAAAGTACACTTCCACGATTCAAATTTGTGATTAGTATATTGATTTTAAATTGACATAACAAAAGAAAAATAGAAATGGATTGGGCCAACTGGAAAGAAATATACTATAATAAAATAAAGTAAAACAAAATAAAATAAAAATAATAAAATAAAATAAAATAAAATAAAATAAAGTAAATAAAATAAAATAAAATATAAAAAATAAAAATAGAGATAAAATAACGAATAGACAACACGAATAAACTAGTGACGAATATAAACAAATCGATTATTGGCTCAATCGGCAACCTGTATTTAATCATCAAGGAATCACAAAACTGTTTAGAATTTTCTATTTATTATTGATTAAACTTTAATTTAATAGTAATAGAAAAAGGTTGAGAGATTTTTATCCTGTGTTGGACATTAGAACACTATCTTTTTCAACTATAGTTTGTAGCGGTTCCTAACTCTCAGATCTCTTGGGTTTTTTTGGTACAATTGGAAACACACATCAAAACGGCATGAAAATAGGTAAAAAGTGGTGAAGAAAGGCAGAGGAACTCACCGGAGTCAGGTTAAGGTTCCGACACGGCGACGCCACCAAGCTCCGTCATCTGTTTTTCATTCTCCAATGCTTTTTTCTCTCAGCCAAGCCGAACCTAGTGGTCTTGTGATGAAAATTAGATTAAATCATGGAGAGGAGAGTGTTTTGCAGAGAAAGGGAGGAAATTTCAGCCTTACTAGTCGGGTTTCGACTTCTTGCACGGCGACACAACTGTGCTCCATCGTCCATCTCTCTCAGGATGTGGCTTTCCTTGGCTTCTCCTACATTAAGGTTAATATAATGACCTAGGGTGAAAAAATAGGATGAATGGGAAGAAAAATTTTGTTTACCGGCTTATTTAAGTTTTCGGCACGGTGGCGTCATTGTCCCTCCGGCGGCTAAGCTTCTCACGACCGCCCCTTCTTCTTCTTCTCTGGTTGGGGTGTCTGCTAGGGTTTTTGGGTGCTGATTAAAGAAAGGTTTAAATACATCTCTTGTTTTAATCTCAGCCATCCACTCGAGTCTGGGTGTATCAACAAGAACTATTTAATCCCTTTTATTCGGGCCAACTCAGATTTTTCTCCTTCATGCTTTGGGGACTGTCCGATCAATCAGCTTTGCAAATTAGGATCGTCGATCGTGCGACCATTGGATCCATCATGTGGGTGATCGGGTTCAACTGTTTGGATTCGCGCAGGATTGAGATCTCGTCGTTCGTGCTAACGGAAATGGATGTGGGCCATCCGATCTGTTTAGCACACAGATTGACCACTCTACTTTTTGTGTGGAAACACATGCTGACGCAGCCGCCACCCGAGGTGCTATGTTTTGTCATGCTTGCTAAGGTGGCCTATTTTTCCTTTTTTTTTTTATGAGTTGACCCCTGGTTTTTTTATTTCTTTTCAAATAGGCCCCCCATATTACAGTTATGCCCATATTTTTAAAATTATTTTCAACAAGGTCTAAAACAAATTCCTTTTAGTTATTTTTTTGTATTTTTGTGATGAATTAATTTTATTTACTTATTCCGCAATAGAATAGAAAAAAAAGGAATTAACTGGATGGAAATTCATGAAATTAAATGAATGAAATTGTTTTTATTAACTGAAAATCAAATGGGCACATCTCAAATTCAAGCGCTACAACTCCCCTTCCCCCAAGAAAATTTGATCCCCCAAATTGTTATTACTCACTGAACAGCTGAGGATGTCTAACCCTGAAGTCCGACTATATCTTTGTTGTAGCCTCGTCCTGTGAGTGATTCAGTCATAAGACTTTGATGAAGGGGATTCTCCTTTTATGAAGTACTCTCTCCTTTCGATCCAAGATGCTGATGGTTATTTCTCCGTAAGAAAGATCCTTCTGAAGTGGGAACGGTTTATAGGATAAAACATGCGAAGGATCAGGGTTATACTTGTGCAACATTGACACATAGAAGACATCATGAACCTTGGATAGTTTTGGTGAAAGTGCTAATCTATAGGAAGAAGTTCCAATCCTGTCCAAAATTTTTAATGGTCCGATAACCTGAAGATTTAGTTTTTCCCTCTTTTCAAACCTAGTGATGACCTTAAGGGGGGTGACTTTAAGAAAGACTTGATCACCTATCTCAAATTCTTAAATCCCTCCTTTGGGTGTCTGCATAACTCTTCTGTTTACTCAGGACTATTTGGATGTTTTTCTTGATTTTAACAATCTTCACTGTGGTATCCTCTACAAGTTCTGGGCCGATTAATTTCTTATCACCTACGTCTTCTCAATAGATTGGTGATCTACAGGGTTGATCGTATAATACTTCATCCAGAGTCATACCGATACTTGCTTGGTAACTATTATTGTAGGCAAACTCTATCAGGGGTAATTGATCATCCCAGTGTCCTCCGAAATCTAGGATACAAGCCCTGAGCATGTCCTATAATGTTCGAATAGTCCTATTTGATTGTCCGTCTGTTTGAGGGTGAAATGTCGTATTGAGTGATAATTTGGTCCCAATCGCCTACTGAAAACTAGTCCAAAACTTAGAGGTAAACCTGGGGTCCATGTCTGATACCATTATTATTGGAACCCCATGCTGCCTGATTATCCCTCAAATATAAATCCTAGCTAACTTGTCCAAAGGGTCTGTTACTCTAATGGCTAGGATGTGGGAGGACTTAGTGAGTCGATTGACTATTACTCAAATTGCATCATGACCAGAACGAGCTTTAGGTAATCATTGTACAAAATTCATAGTGATATACTCCCATTTCCATTATGGAATTGACAATGGTTGGAGTAGACTGCCTAGGCATTGATGCTTGGCCTTAACCTGTTAGCATATGAGACACCTTGAGACAAAATCAACAATATCCCTTTTCATCACATTCCATCAAAACCAAGGCCATATACTTTGGTATATCTTAATATTTTCCAAGTGCATGGTGAACTTCGAACTGTGAGCCTCTATCATGATATCTCTTTTAAATCAACATCGCTTGGACACACAGCCTGTCTTGGAACCTTAATAACCCATCAGTAGAAACTTAGATCCTTGGATTCAACCTCAATTCTGTATCATTTCTAAGGTTTGCTAAAGTAGAATTAGCCAACTGAACCTCCTTGATCCTCTGGATTAACTCAGGTTGGACTGTTAAGTGAACTAGATATGAGGCTCATTTTAAGTGTTGGAGTTGTATTCACTGCGTGGCCTTTACTATTCTGTACTAAGAGACCATCATATGAGCTAACATACCTGCATTATTTATGCTGAGAGCATCAGCTACCATATCACCCTTGCCTAGGTGGTATAAAATATTTCAATCATAATCCTTAAGAAGTTTTATCCAATACCTCTGACGCATGTTGAGGTCTTTTTGTGTGAATATATGTTTCAGGCTCTTATGGTCTGTATAGATTTCAAACATCTCTCCATACAAGTAATGGCACCAGATTTTCAAGGTGTGGATAATTACAACAAGTTCCAAATTGTGAGTGGGGTAATTTTTTCATGGTTTTTCGGTTGCCTGGACCCATAAGCTATGACCCTCCCCTGCTGCATAAAAATACAACCCAAATCTTGATAGGATGCATTACTGTACACTGTATATCCACCTGTTTCATTTGGTAGAGTCAACACCGATGTGGTAGTCAGTTGCTTTTTGAGTTTTGTAAAGCTTCTTTCACATTCCTCATTCCACTCAAACTTGACATTTTTCTTTGTGAGTCGTGTTAGAGGGGCTACTATACTTGAGAATCTTTCTACAAACTTGTAGTAATAACTTGCCATACCCAAGAAACTTCTAACTTCCTTGACCGTCGTCAGTTGCTTCCAGCACGTCACTGCCTCAATCTTGTCGGGATTCACTAACACTTCTTCTCTCGATATTATGTCCCAGGAAAGAAGTTTGCTCAAGCAAAAATTCACGTTTACTCAACTTTGCATATAGTTTCTTTTTTCTAAGAATCTGTAAGACTTGGGTAAGATGTGGAGTGTGTTATTCCCTGTTCTTAGAGTAAACTAGGATATCATCAATGAAAACTATAACAAACTAATCCAAGAATGGTCTGAAGACCCTATTCTTCAAATCCATGAAGATTGCAGGTGCGTTAGTCAATCCGAATTACATGACAAGAAACTCATAATGTTCATACCGGGTTCTGAAGGTCATCTTAGAGATGTCTTCTACTTTGATATTTACCTGATGGTATCCTTAACGCAGATGAATGTTAGAGAAAATTTGGGCACCCTATAACTGATTAAAAATGTCATCAATCCTGATGAAGGGTATTCATTCTTAATTGTTACTCTATTCAATTCTCCGTAGTCTATGCATAACCTCAAAATCTTATCACTCTTTTTTGCGAACATAATTCTAACACCCCAAGGAGATATGTTGTGTTAGATGAAACGATTGTCCTGCAGCTCTTTGATCTATTTTGTCAGTTATTCCATTTCAACATGGCTCATTTGGTATGGGGCGATCGAGATGGGTTGGGTGCCAGGTTGAAGACCAATGGTGAATTCTACTTCTCGATATACTAGCAGCCCTAGTACTTATTTCATCAAGGAATACGTCAGGAAAGTTTCGAATCAAAAGAAATATCTTGGATGCAAATATCTTCCTTGGGTTTGCCTATCGTAGAAAAAAGAATAATTAAGTTAATGGCATACGATTAAATTCAATATATTACCACCATATGTTAACAATATATGAGATTTTATTAATTAATAAAAGAGTTTTTTGTTAGAGATGTTGAATATAAGTCTCTTGTGGTAACATTCAATGATAACATGATAAGTCGCTAACGACTTCATCCCTAGGATTATATAAAAATCTCCTGTATCTAGTGCTATTAGATCTACGCTCAATTCCCTACTTGCCATTTTAATGATACAAGATTGTATATGACATTTCCCAGTAATGTTCTGTTCCCAAGTGTAGACACCAATAATACAAGATCAAGAGATTCAAGTAGTACATTTAAATATTAAGTAAAAGCATATGAAACAAAAGAATGCGAAAAATAAGTGTCAGTTAAAATATGTGCAAGATGTTTGTAGATAGTATACATACCCTAAATCACATATGGGTTGGCTTCAGTATCCTGCTGGGTGAACGTGTAGACTCTACCCTAGATCGCAGACCTAGCTTGATTCTGATTCCTCGGGCATTCTCTCACGTAGTGTTGGGCACTTCCGCATATACAACCACGGACCAGTTGTGCAAACTCTATTTTTTTTTAATGTCAGAGATGTTCCAGAAGGTACTTAACATTGTAGGCTGCACAAACTATTCCCAGGTGATTGGAGTGGACAGAGTAACCTGCTTGAGTTGCCACCAACATCCTGCCTAACCTACGAGTATATACGTGGCAAAGGCAACCTTTTGTTCGAGAATCACCCCAAGTATCGCGAAGGCCTTCTCTGTTTCTGTCAACTAGTACTTAACTTCCTCAAAAGTGGATGTCCCTGCGAAAGTAGATGGGTTAAGTCTCTTGTACTGCTCGATATAGTCTGGTCCATCGTAGGCAGAGCTGGGTCCTGCTGGAGGGGAACTGGATTATGCTAGGGAGGAAACGGGTGGCGCTATTAGAACACCGGATTGTACGGTGGAGGTATTAGATTGTACTGCGGAGGTGTCAGATGGTATTGTGGAGGAATTGAGTTGTATCATGGGGGTATTGGATCCTCTCGATGCGGAGGTGGCTCATACTGTGGTAGGGGTAGAGGAGGATCAAACAACTCCCTTCTCTCCTCCTTAGCCTGCTGGGTAGATATAAACCTCTTAAGCATTTCGAAGAGCCAATCAACATCCTCCCGTAATGATCCCTCTCGGGCTGCTCTTTTTAGCAGGGGCCTTCCTTTTCTCATGTTTCCTTACCTATATTACATGACAATAGTTTGAGATTCGAATTGCATAAAATTCATTCCAATCCTATGTGAAAGGAATATTTCCGAAGAACCTGGCTCTGATCCAATGATAAAAGCCTAAACCCTTAACAAAGATTTTGAGTATTTAGCCTGATCATAATAATAATATAAATAATACTATAATTTTCATTGAGTGGGAGAATTAAAGATTTATAGGTTACATTCCTTACACGTTTATTTAAATACCAAAATAGGGGCTAAACAAATGTTTAGAACTTAAAAATGAGAAAAACCGCTATAAAGTAATTATTAACCTCAATTCAAATTTGGCAGAGCAAAAAGTGATAATGTCGTAGCTAGTATCTTGCTGTTCGGGATCCTGGTCTTGGTCGTCTTGATCTGAAATGGTTAATAAGAAAGGGGTGAGCTACACTAATTTAGTAAGAATATCAACACTTTACCATTGATATGGAAATAAAAGGATTATAGAAAACATAAAATGACCAATGGAGTGTGCTTTTAATAAAACCCGAATGCTAATGAATTCCTTATATGTTTTACTAAAAACGTTATGATTTTCTTCCTTAACTAGTAGTCTCTCAAACGCCATATATGAAGATAAAATCAGAATAATGATTTAATCATAAATAACATATATTCCAATAGACATGAAACGTTGGGTTCTTCATTATTTTGCCTAAATTCGGGTTACTTACCATACCCATCTCTACTTTACAATTTTATTTTCCCCATCGGAATCACTAGGGGCCCATAAGGATCCCAACTATGTGTGGATACATACACTTTCCTTGTAAATCAATCAGCTGTCCCCAGACCCTGTGTGATAATGGGCGCCATAACTAAAAACTATCTCAATACCCCATTCGATATGAGTGAAACTAATAAACTTCCAACCCTGTATGGCTGAGGGTAACGTCCACAGTAGGGTTCACCCTATGTACTAAGTCCGTACACTCTTTTCCATGATACCTAATAAGCCCTTTCATTCAATAACATTAGTTTATGCATGCATGTTTTCCATTATTATTTAGCCCTAAATAACACGTGAGACCCATACTTTAAAATGCAAGAAAGCAAAATTCATGCTTTGAAATTTGTTAAGGGATAAAATTGTAAATAAAAATGAAATAAAATATCATAATAGAATAACAACACCATAAGTTGTGATAACATGAATAATGAAATGAAATGATAAGTCAAGATGGAACTAAACAAAGCAGAATGTGAAAATGAAGCGCAATAAAGTACACTTCCACGATTCAAGGTGCATGATTAGTATATTGGTTCTAAATTGATGTAATGAAAGAAAAACTGAAATGAATTGGGCTAACTGAAAAGAAATAGACTAGAATAAAATAAAGTACAATAAAATAAGATAAAATAAAATAAAATAAAATAAATAAAATAAAAATAAAAATAAAAATAATAAATAGGCAATACGAATAAACTAGTGACGAATATAAACAAATCAATTACTGGCTCCATCGATAACCTGTATTTAATCATCAAAGAATCACAAAACTATTTAGAATTTTCCATTTACTATTGATTAAAATTTAATTTAATAGTAACAGGAAAAAGGTTGAGGGATTCTTACCCTCGGTCGGAGACCATAATACACCTTTTTTAACTACAGTTCCTAACTCTCCAATTTTTTAGGTTTTCTAGTACAATTAGAAATGCACATTAAAACAGCATGAACGTATGTAAAAAGTAGTGAAAAAAGGGCAGAGGAACTCATCAGGGTCAGGTTGGGGTTCCAACACAGCGGCGCCACCGGGCTCTACTGTTTGGTTCTCCTTCTCTGAAGCTATTTTCTCTTGGCCAAGTCGAACCTAGAGGTCTTGTGATGAAAATCAGATTAAATCATGGAGAGGATAGTGTTTTACAGAGAAATGGAGGAGATTTCAGCCTAACTAGTCGGGTTTTAGCTTTCAGTGCGATGGCACACAGCCGTGCTCTGTTGTCCCTCTCTCTCAAGTTATAGCTTTCCTTAGCCTATACTGCATTAGGGTTAATCTAAATGACCTAGGGTAAAAAAATAGGATGAACGGAAAGAAACATCGTGCTTACCGGCCATATTTAGGTTTCTAGCACGGTGGCGACGTCATCCCTCCGGCAACTGAGCTTCCTCCAACTGCCCCTTCTTCTTCTTCTCTAGTTGGGATGCTGGCTAGGATTTTTGGGTGCCAACTAAAGAGAGGTTTAAATACCTCTCTTCTTCTAATCTCAGCCATCTATTCAAGCCCGCGTGGATCAACAGGAGATGTTTGATCCCTCCTATTCGGGCCAACTTGGATTTTTCTCCTTTATGCATTTGGGACCGTCCAATCAATCAGCTCCACGAATCAGGGTCATCGATCGTGTGATCGTTGGATCCATCATGTGGGTGATCAGCGCTGTTCATTTGAATCGAGGGGGAATTGAGATTTGGCCATTCGTGCAAGCTGGAATGGATATAGGTTGTCCGATTTGTTTAGCACGTGGATCATCCACCTAGCTTCCCACGTGAAAATGCATGCTAACGCGGTTGCCACTCAGCATGCTGTGGTTTGTCATGCTTGCTAAGATGGCTCATTTTTTTTCTTTTTTTGCGAGTTAACCCCTATTTTCTAAATTTCTTTTCAAATAGGCCTCCCCTATATTACAGTTGTGCCCGGACTTCTAAAATTATTTTTAAAAAGGTCCAAAATGAATTCCTTTAATTATTTTTTTGTATTTTTGTGATAAATGAATTTTATTTACTCGTTCCTTAATAGAATAGGAAAAAAAAGGAAATAAATGGATGAAAATTCATGAAATTAAATGAACAAAAGTGTTTGTATTAACTCAAAATCAAATGGGTACATCTCAAATTCGGAACGTTACATAGACAAAAAAAAAACAAAAACAAAAACAAAGGCAATCTAAATTCATTCAGTTCAATTCAAATTAAATTGTACATTTTATTCCTTACATGATTTTTAATTAAAAATAATTAATAAATCTAATCAAAATAAAACTAATAATAAATTTCATAAACAGTGATTATTCGTTTAATAAGTCATTTACGGAATTAATAAGACAAAATAATAATATAAGAATATACATATGTATCTTAAAATGTCATTCCATTTAATATGGATGGATTCAAATAAAAATTTTTAGGACCCTAATTCCAAATTGAAAATTAAATCAAACTATTATATTTTAATTCAGTCTATTGAATTCCATATAATATTAATTTTTTTAGTGTATACCGAATTTTAACACTACTATAAATTCTAGGTATCATAACAAACTCTACACTGAACTTGCTAACGAGTCCAATGGTCTCCCCAAAAAAGGAAAATCTACCCCGTAATTGTGGGGATTAGAGAAATATTTTCTTTTGTTTTTCTTTTTGAGAAAGATTGGGAAAATATTTTCAATCTTCTGGATTGAACATAAAATACCTCAAAGTCAATAAATATGAAATTAATTTTTTATAACATAATATAAACGACAATATTAGTTTGTTTAATAATTAAAATTTGATTTTCTATCTTAAATTATTAATTTAATTAAGAGATGTAATTCATGAAAGGTGTACATATTGAACTAATCTATTATAGAGAGCATTACAGAAAAGTATCTATTAATTAATTACTGAAACTAAAGAACCCACTGTACACCAGCTATTCCAAAAACTTTCTCTTAGTCCCAATATGGCAAAATTGGATTGTTCCTTCAATTTTTTGGCACATTTTATCATTTTAGGACTACTGTTTATACCGATATTTTCACAAGATATAAGTTCATCACCCAAGTGTAGACATCATATAATCGATGAGGAATGCTATCAAACTTGTGTCCATAAAGTTAATTGGAGATGCAACATTGAAGTCTTAGAATATTTTTTTCTCAGAAAAATAAGGTTAATGTTAGTCAAAATTGCTATTGGTAAATAATAGATTTCGGGATAGTCAAAATCTTGTGGTGGATGTCATTTTGTCATTGTAACAATTACAGTCATATAAACTTGTAGCTCACAAAAAAAGCAATGAAGTATGGAACTATTGCATATTGAATTATGGAATGGAAGCACATGCTCTAATCTCTTTGGACAAATGAGTTATAATACATAATTGTAGTATATAATTTTTCATAAATATGTCCATTTCTATGGACTATTATCAATAATTTTAATTTGAAGCGAATAAAGTATCAAGCTTTTAGCAAGGTATATATATATATCTACAAAGTTATATATTGATATATCCTTCATATATTGTTTTATCAAAATAGTGAAAAGTTCTATATTGCAAAATAATTTAATTTTATCACATAGAGCTAGTTAAATTACATAGATTCACAAAAAAATCAATTGAAAATTAACATTCAAACATTAACTTATGTATAATATTTCATGAGTGTTTATTAATATAAAAAAGATTGAATAAGACCAAATAGACTATAAAAGCCCAAACCCTTAACAAGAATTTCGAGTGTTTACCCTGATCATAATAATAATATAAATAATATTGAAATTTTCATTGAGCATGAAAAATAAAGGTCTAAAGGTTATATTCCTTATATGTTTACTTAAATGCCCAAATTTTCATTGATCATGAAAAATAAAGGTTTAAAGATTATATTCTTTGCATGTTTACTTAAATCCCTCCTATTTGGGCCAACTCGAATTTTTTTCCTTCATGCATTTGGGACTGTCCGATCGATCAGCTCCACAAATCAGGATCATCGATCATGTGACCGTTGGATCCATCACGTGGGCGATTGGGGCCATTCATTCAAATTCGGGCAGGATTAAGATCTAGCTGTTCGTGCGAGCGAGAATGGATGTGGGCCGGCCGATCTATTTAGCACGCGGATTCCCCACCCTTCTTCCCATATGGAAAAGCAAGCTGACACAGCCACTACTCAGCGTGCTATGGTTCGTCATGCTTGCTGAGGTGGCCCATTTTTCCTTTTTTTTTGTGAGTTGATCCCTATTTTCAAAATCTCTTTTCAATCGAATAGGAAAAAAAGGGAAATAAATGGATGGAAATTCATGAAATTAAACGCATAAAAATTTTTTTATTAACTCAAAATCAAATGGGTACATCTCAAATTCAGGATGTTATAACTCTCCCCCCTTAAGAAAATTTTGTCCTTCAAATTGTTATCTCACTGAACAGGTGAGGATGTCTAACCCTAAAGTCCGACTGTATCTCCCAAGTAGCCTTGTCCTACGAGTGATTATGCCATAGGACTTTGATGAAGGAGATTCTCCTATTGTGGAGTATTCTTTTATTTCGATCCAAGATGCTGATAGGTACTTCTTCATATGAAAGATCCTCCCGGAAAGGGAACGATTTGTAGGAAAAAATATGTGAAGGATCAGGGTTGTACTTACGCAACATTGACACACGGAAGACATTATGAACCCCGGATAGTTCTTGTGGACTGTGCTAATCTGTAGGCGAACGTTCTAATCTTGTCCAAAATTTTGAATGGTCCGATAACCCAAGGATTTAGTTTTTTTCTCTTTCCAAATCTAGTGATGCTCTTAAGGGGGGTGACCTTAAGGAAGAATCGACCACCTGTCTCAAATTTCAAATCTCTCCTTCGGGTGTCTGCATAACTCTTCTGTTTACTTTGGGATGTTTGGATGTTTTTCTTAATTTTGAAAATCTTCATTGTGGTATCCTCTACATGGTTTGGGCCAATCACTTTCCTATCAACTATCTCTTCCCAACAGATTGGTAATCTATAGGGTTGACCATATAATGCTTGATAAGGAGCCATACCGATACTTGTTTAGTAACTGTTATTGTAGGCAAACTCTATCAGAGGTAAATGATCATCTCAGTTTTCTCCGAAATCTAGGATACAAGCCCTGAGCATGTCTTTTAGTATTCGAATAGTTCTCTCTAATTGCCCATCCATTTATGGGTGAAAAGTTGTACTGAGTGATAATTTGGCCCCCATTGCTTACTGAAAACTGGTCCAAAACCTAGACGTAAACATGGGATCCTTGTCTAATACCACTGTTACTAGAACCCCATGCTGCTTGACTATCCATCGAATGTAAATCCTAGCTAGCTTGTCTAAGGGGTCTGTTACTCTAATGGCTAAGAAGTGGGAGAATTTAGTGAGTCAATCGACTATTACACAAATCGCATCATGACCAGAACGAGCTTTGGGTAATCATATTAAAAAATCCATGGTGATATACTCCTATTTTTATTATGGAATCAGTAACGGTTAGAGTAGACCGCATGGGTGTTGATACTCGGTCTTAACCTATTAGCATGTGAGACACTTTGAGACAAATCAACAATACCCATTTTCATCCCATTCCATAGAAATTGGGACTGCATACTTTGATACGTCTTAGTTCTTCTCAAGTGTATGGTGAACTCCAAATTGTGAGCCTCTGTCATGATATCTCTTTTTAAATCGACATCGCTTGGAACACACAACCTGTCTTGGAACCTAAGCAACCCATCAGCAAAAACTTGGAACCTTGGATTCATCCCTAATTTTCTATCCTTTTTAAGGGCTGCTAAAGTAGAATCAACCAACTAAGCCTCCTTGATCCTCTGGATTAACTTGGATTGGACTGTTAAGTGGGTTAGACATGTGGCCCGTTCTAAGTCTTGGAGTTATTTTTGTTACCTAACCTTTATCATTTTGCAATCGAAGACCATCATATGAGTTAACATACCTATATTATTTCTACTGAGAGCATCGGCTACCATGTTGCCCTTACTTGGGTGGTACAAGATCTTATAATCACAATCCTTGAGAAGTTCTATCCAACACCTCTGATGCATGTTGAGGTCTTTCTATGTTAATGTGTTTCAGGCTCTTATGATCTATATAGATTTTAAACGTCTCTCCATACAAGTAATGGCGCTAGGTTTTCAAGGCATGGATAATCGCAATAAGCTACAAATCGTGAGTGGGGTAATTCTTTTCAAGGTTTTTCAGTTGCCTAGACCCATAAGCTATGACCCTCCCGTTCTGCATCAAAACACAACCTAAACCTTGGTAGGATATGTCACTGTACACTGTATATCTGCCTGTTCCATTTGGTAGAGTCAACACCAGTGCGGTAGTTAGTTACTTTTTGAGTTTTGTAAAGCTTCTTTTACATTGTTCATTCCACTCAAACTTGATATTTTTCTTCGTGAGTCATGTCAGGGGGCTGCTATGCTTGAGAATCCTTTCACAAACCTACGATAATAACCTGCCATACCCAAGAAATTTCTAACTTCCTTGACCGTAGTCAGTTCTTTCCAGCCTGTCACTACCTCAATCTTGTCGAGATTCACTAAGATTCATTCTTTCGATATTATGTGTCCCAGGAAAGAATTTTGCTCAAGTTAAAATTCACATTTTCTCAACTTTGCATATAGTTTCTTTTCTCTGAGAATCTATAAGACTTGAGTCAGATACTGAGTGTGTTGTTCCCTGTTCTTAGAGTAAACCAAGATATTATCAATGAAAACTATGACAAACGAATCCAAGAATGGTTTGAAGATCCTATTCATCAAATCCATGAAGCTTGCGGGTGAGTTAGTAAATCCAAACAACATGACAAGAAACTCAAAATGTCCATATCGGGTTCTAAAGGTCGTCTTAGGGATGTCTTCTACTTTGATCTTTACCTGACGGTATTCTGAACGTAGGTCAATCTTGGAGAAAATTTGGGCACTTTATAACTGATCAAAAAGGTCATCTATCCGAGAGAGAGGGTATTTATTCTTAATTGTGACACTGTTCATTTCTCTATAGTCTACGCATAACCTCAAAGTCCCATCACTCTTTCTTACGAACGTAACTCTGGCACCCAAGAAGATATGTTGCACCGGATGAAACCATTATCCTGCAGCTCTTTGATCTATTTTCTAAGCTCCTCCATTTCAACATGGCTCATTCGGTATGGGGTGACTAAGATGGGTTGCTAGGTTAAAGATCAATGACGAATTCTACTTCTTGATCTACTGGCAGCACTGGTAGTTTAATAGGGAATATATCAGGGAAGTTTCAGACAACAAGAGTATCTTATATGCAAATCTTTCCTCAGGTTTGCTTATGACGGAAAAGGAATAATTAAGTTAATGACATATGATTAAATTCAATATATTACCACCATACACGAACAATATATGAGGTTTTATTAATTAGTAAAATATTTTTTATTAGGGATGTTAAATACAAGTCTCTTGTGTTAACAATCAACGATAACATGATAAGTTGGTAACCAGTTCATCTCTAGGATTACATCAAAATCCCCCGTAGCTAGTGCTATTAGATCTACGCTCAGTTCCCTACCTGTTATTTCTATGATACAAGATTGTATTTAGCATTTTTCAGCAATGTTCTGTTCCTAAGTATAGACACGAATAATACAGAATATAGACGTTCAGGTAGTACATTTGAATATTGAATACAAGCATATGAAACAAAAGAATGTGAAACACTAGTGTCAATTAAAATATGCGCAAGATGTTTGCAGATAGTATAGATATCCCTAATAACATCTGGATTGGCTTTAGCATCCTGCTGGGAGAACGTGTAGACTCTACCCTAGACCATGGGCCTGGCCTAATTATGATTCCTCGAACACTCTTTTGCGTAGTGTGGATACTCCCACATATGCGACAGGTGTTGTAAAGATGATAACAAGGTCAGTCTGCATGATCCTTGCCACAGTGTTGACAAATTTTGCCACGTCCTGCTACCAGGGCCTTGGGAAGAGCCTGAGGTGAAGACCTTGGCCTCTTGTACTACTGGTTTGGTGTAGTGGGTGTTGGTTTGCGATGGGGAATTGGGAGCTTGGAGTTGCCTATTTTAGAGGAAAAAATACAGATGTTTCTTTCGATCAACTGTGTCTTGGCAAAGACTGGCGAATATGCGTCAAGCTAAAACACAAACAACTGCTGCCTGATCTCAGGACGAAGACCTCATTCAAACCTCCTTGCTATCCTACCTTCATCTGTCATACTGTCAGGGGAGTATCGAACCAACTCAAGGAATTTTTGAGCATACTCTGTTATTGATAAATCTCCTTGGACTAGTGTGCAAACTCTACTTCTTTCAGATGTCGAAGATATTCCAGAAGGTACTTAGCATTGTAGCTTGCCAAAAACTATTCTAGGTGATCGAAGTGGACATAGTAGCCAGCTTGAGTTGCCACCAACGTCTTGCCTCACCTACAAGCATATACGTGGCAAGAATAACCTTCTGTTGGGGAATCACCCCAATTATCGCGAAGGCCTTCTTTATCTCTACCAACAAATACTCACCTTCCTCAAAAGTGGATATCCCTATAAACATTATATTCTAATTGATCTATTTAACTCAATCTAATAATAACATTTTAGTACATACTGAATTTTAGCTCTATTGTAAATTCTAGGTGCCAAAACAAACTTCGCACTTAACTTACTAACGAGTCCAATTAGTCTTCCCAAATAAAGAAAACCTGCCTCATAGTTTGAGGCATTGGAGAAATATGTTATTTTGTTTTTCTCTTTGAGAAAGATTGGACAAATATTTTAATCTTGTGGATCGAACGTAAAATACCTCAAAGCCAATAAATATGAAATTAATTTTTTATAAGGTAATATGTATGTCAATATTAGTTCGTTTAACTATTAAAATTTGAATTTCTATCTTAAATTAATAACTTAATTAATGGATGTAATTAACGGAGGAGGGTGTAGATGTTAAATTAATATATTATAGTGAGTGTTATAAAAAAAACATCTATATAATTCATCTCTAAAACTGAAGAACAATTGTACACAAGCTATTTTGAAAACTTTTTCTTGCTCCCAGTATGGCAAAATTGGATTGTTCCATCACTTTTCTGGCACTATTTATCGCCGCAGGACTGCTTTTTATACCGGCACTTTCAGAGAATATAACCCCGTCACCCAAGTCCGAGCATCATATAGTCGATGAGGAATTCTTTCAAACTTGCGTCCAGAAAGTTAATGGGAGATGCAGCATTGAAATGTTTGGATACCTTTTATCTCCTAAAAATTAGCTCAACGTGAGTCGAGATTGTTGTTTGAAATTAATAGATTCCAGGTTGATTGTCACTGTGATATGTCAAAAATACCTTCGAGTTAATTTCTTATATTTTATATATTTAATTTAGCCTTTATATGTGTTTGAAAATGTATAATGAGGTTAAGAACATAGTTTAGAGTCAAATGTGAAATGATGGATAATGATGAAGGAGTTAAAATAACTGTTAACTATTAGATAAATTGTATAATGGAAAATGACAACTTTTAGATAAAATGACATGTAAAAAGTGGTAACTTTTAGATTAAGTGACATATAAAAAGTGGTAACTTTTAGATGAAGTGACATGTGAAAAATGACAACCTTTTAAATAAAGTGGTATGTGAAAAGGCCTTTTAGATAAAATGACATGTGAAAAGTGGTAACCTTTTAGGTGAAGTGACATGACGAAAGGTGTTAATTTTTAGATGAAATGGTATGTTAAAATGGTGGTAACCTTTCTCTCATAGCTCCCCACTCCTATAAATAGGGGATAGGAGAAGAGAGGAAGAGACATTAGGATGTGAGAAAAATAGTGAGAAGCATAGAGGTGAAGGAAGAATAGGGAGTACGAAGTGTGTGACTTTTGAAAGTATTTTGAGATTTTAGATAAAAACCTTGGGGAAGTTCTGCTAAATTTATGAGAGCAGAGAAAGAGAAATAAAAGAGGAATAAGGCTCAAGATTAAAAGGAAGTTATAAACTGTTAGAAAGGTAAGATTTTTCTTAAGTTTTAAAGTTTGATTTCTCTTTGATTTTTGGATTAGTTTTTGAGTATTATGTTGGATATTTTTTAGTAAAAAAAATGATAAAGATATCCCAAAGCTCTACATGATTTTTTAAAGAAAAAAGTTATAAATAAAGCCAGAACTCTACCGAAATTAAGACTACAATTGCTAAGGACCTAAGATAAATGGATATTATGGATTCATAGCCTATGTAGTTTTGAAGTATTTTACGTATTTTTAATATAAAAATGTGCACGTGTTTAATTTGTCTTCTGTATTTGCTAAGTAAGTATTTGTTAAATTTTTACTTCGATATAAGTGTTATTTCGCTTTGTATTTTCGAAATATGATTTTAATATATGTGAAATATGATTTTAATATATGTGCATCACTCATTATGGAAAGAAGTTATTGCGAAAGCACTTGCATTATGCTAGGCTTCAATCTGGCCGTATATAACTGTTTTGTGTTTGGGTGTATTGGCGAAGTGATAAGTGTGTACACATACATAACCATTCCGTATTCGGCTGTATGAGAAAATAGTGTAATCTGCATACCTTAATTGTTCCGTGTTCGGGGAGTAGTAGTGTTTCAAGGTACTCATGTATGTCATTCCGTATCCGGGTACATGGAGAACCAGTGATAAGTATTTATGCCTATGCATAATGTATGATAACTTATTAATTCTCCAGAATAGTGATGAACTATACAACATGCATCTATTTTTTTATTTATGCCTTCGTCTTCTGATTTGTATATGTTTTAGAAAGATTATATGATATATGTTTTGTTGTGTGTAAAAGAACTATATATTGCATGTATTATGCTGTGATTTCATAATATCGTTTATTGAGATATTTTATCTCATCTCTATCACCCTCCAGATACTAAATCTACCATTACAGAATGAGTGGCGATACGGAGGAAATTTTCGAAGCTAGACTCTGATATTAAGGTTATTGTTTTGTACTTTTGCTTATTAATATAAGTAAGAAAATTTAGAGCCTCGTACATAAGTTTATGTTTTATATTTAAGGGATGTAACGCTTATGTGACTCTTTTATTATTAATAAGTTAAGTTATTTTACTTAACTTGAGTCTATATGATTTAAATAAGTATGCTTTAGTTATTATCCTATAAAACGGTGTGTGGTCTGTGACAAGTGGTATCATAGCACGATTCTAGGACATCCCTTGAATATAGGGTTACATGAGACTTAGACAGAGTTATGAAACATAAGGAAATGTCTCTAAGTTTGAATTTCATGAATGTAGGAAATGGCGAGGATACTAAGAGAGCAAGTACATCAGGTTCGGGAAGACCAGATCGAGTAGAGTCTAGATAAACTCATGCATATAGTTGAAGGCTTGGCTATGGTGGTAAGTCAACATGTAGTCCATAGCCAAAGTGCTACTAACGGTAATAATGCTAGTACCAGTAGCACCTAGTCGATGGAGGGAAATAATGGAAAACTCATTGAAAGATTTAAGAGGGTGAACCCACCATCATTTGCTAGAGTAACCGAAATGATATTAGTCGAACAGTGGATCATGGAGTTGGAGAAGATATTCGATGTTCTCAGCCCCACTTTAGAGCAAAAGGTCCAATTAGCCACATTCATGTTCAAGGGAGCTGTAGAACACTAGTGGCGCCTAAAGAAGGGATCACTGAGGACACTGATCCTTTAGGAAGTATTTGGAGTGGCATTCTACAAGAAGAATTTTCTTGACTTTGTTCAAGAACAAAAGTAAATAGAGTTTCTAGAATTAAAGCAAAGGAATATGAGGGTGGCAGAATATGCAAAAAAGTTTATAGAGCTGGCGCAGTTCGCGCCCAACTTAGGAGCAGATGGAAGCATAAGAGCCAGGAAGTTTTAGAGAGGCATGCGTAAAGAGATCTGAGATAAAATCTCCATTACAAAAATTAATGACTATCAAGAAACACTGTGCTAAAATAATTTCAAAACTCTATTTATTCAGGCCTTTGCCCGCTTTGTACTTAATTAATTTACACTATTTAATATTTATCGTGATTTGTAATTTTGGTTAATTTTTATTGATTTAGTTTTTAGTTAAATTTTATTTTAAATGATTTTAATTTAAGTAAATTAAATTGAAAATGAAAATTTAGAAAAAAAATTAAAAAACAGTGAAATGGGAAAAAATTCCTACGAAAAAAATCTTACGAGAAGGCTGGTTGCCCGCGCAGGTGCTAGGCATTGTGCGCGCGTGCATGCGCACACAGTGGCCGTGGGACGTGCGCACAGCACGCACATCCCCTCCGCATGCCCATGTGTATGTCTTGTTCGCACGCACGGTGCGGGATTAGGACTTGCGTGCACGTCTTGTCGCCTACAGGCGAGGCTCGTCCACGCGTCACCTTGCACGCAGATAGGCCCTGTGCACTTGGGGACTGCGCACAGTAGGACTGCAAGAGCGGTGCCCAGCGCGCCTAGGCCTTGCACACGCGGAAGGACACTTGTGCGCTGTAGGCTTGCCTGTAGTGAGTCATCGCTGCCTTGGGCGGCGCACTGCCACCGCTGGTGGAGGAGGCCCTCCTTCCTCATTTTTCACGCCAAGCATATTTTTCTCTTCTGTCTTCACCGGATTTTGCCACTTAGTGTGAATCCAACAGTTTCGAACTTCTATAAATTGGCCTCCCTTTTCCTTCTTCTTTACATTTCCATTTTTTCAATCCATTTTTCTTTTTTTTCTCTTTTGTTTCTTTTATTTTTTAGATAACTTTACCGATTTCATATTAGTTTAAGTATATGCAAATCATCAAGTATCTACAAATCACATAGCATGCTTGAAATCAAGAACAATTCAGCTTATTAAACCTACAAACACAAAATCATGCAAAACAGGCGAAATCACAAATTATCACTTTAATAATTTTTTTTGTCTAAAAAATACCCTTCAGATATCTAAAGAAATATTAAATTTCTTACTGAAATCTTGATATTTTTTCTTCGTCATTCTCATTTTCTTCATCCCATTCTCTCTCTAGATTTCTCTCTCTCTAATTCTTAAAAAAAATGGAAGAATGGAAGTGTGGGGAAAAATGGAAAGGAAAGACCCTATTTATAAAAATTAGGAATCGTTAGATTTGCGCCAAGTGGTGAAATTCAATGAAGAGAGAGGAAAAAAGATACTCGACACGAAAAACAAGGGAAAAAAGTCTCCTCTACCGCCTGAGGCGACGGCGACGCATTGCTTGAAGAAGCAGCGGCCCGCCCGGCACACTGCAGGCTAGCCTATAGGTGCATAGACCTCCTATAGCATGCGCAAGCCTACTGCGCACAGGCCCCAGGCACACAAAGGCCTATTTGTGCAAGCTTGCTACATAAACGACACGCGCATAGTATGCAGCGCCTATCCGCGTGTGAGGTGACGCGCGGACAGCCCGCCTGTGCGTGATAAGACACACACATGGTCTGACCCTGTGCCGCACGTGCAGATGGGACGTGCATGTTGTGTGCACGTCCCACGCCTTTTGTGCGCGCGCATAGTGCATAGGCATCCCGTACGAGCAGCTCCTCTTCCTCACGAGATTTTTCTGCGAAATTTTTCATGCTTCGCCATTTTTTCAAAATTCTATTTTTTTGTACTGAAATAAAATAAATAAAATTAATGTAAATTGACCTAGAATTAAATAAAATTAAAACAATTAAAAATCAGCAAAATTCATGAATTACGATAAATAATATGCAGATTAAATTAAATGAGTTCAATGTGGCTTAAAAGTCTGAATAAATAGGATTTTTCAAATTAATTAAGCACAATGTTGGACGGGATATTACATAGTGAGTTGAAGGTGAAGAGATGGGGATTGATGGAGTGTATTATATAGTGCTTAAGGACAAGCACAAGATAAGTGTGGGAGAGTTTGATAGTACCTAAAAACAACATCATTATCACCAACTTTTGAGTTGTTAAATTGATGGTATATTATCTAATCCGAGTTATTTTTTATGTTTTGTTGCAAGATAAGATATAAGGATGAAAAGAGAAAAAATAACATGAAAAGAGGAAGAGTTCGTAAAAAGAGTCATCAGCCCATAAACAAGCCTTGGGCAAGACTTGGGTCCTGCCCCAGACAACTTAGCCTTGGGCAAGGTTAAGAGTCACGTACAAGAGCAGATTTAAATTAAAACAAGCGCTTTTTAAATCTGAAAAAAGATATCATTCAAGCTAAGATCTGGGGCCGAAAATCAAGGAAAAATATTATGGAAGGCTCATGATAAGCCAAAAATTAAGAAAAATAATCCTAATCAACAAAAAAAAACCCTAATTCCTTTTCTATAAAGAAGGTGGCTCCCAAGCAGATCCATCACCTCTCTCCTCTCCAACACTGCACACAACAGCTCATGCTGTCTTTGCAATTTTTTTTCTTCATCTTTTTTCTTCTCTTTACTCTCCAAAAACTCTTTTGTATTGAAAAGTCCACCATGAGTGGCTAACTCACTTTCTTTTCCTAGTTGATAGATCTAGTAAACTCTAACAATATATTTGTGAGGTCTAATCGAATTATTTGGGTTTTATTTAAGAGTTAGTATTTATTTACTTCCTGCACCTATATATATATTTGTTGGTTCGAATTCGTTTAAACAAGGTCCGTCATACGAGAAGAACAAATGTAGGCAGCTAGCCGAACCTCTCAAATCCGTAATTATTTAAGTGGTTCTGGCACAGAGTAATGACTAGTAACGCACTGGAGAAGGTGAGTAATCTAGTTGACCAGTTCACGCTTAAATCAGGTCCTTTTACAGCTCAAAATCGTTGACAAGTTAAATCCTATGGACATTCTCAGGACTGTTTGGCAGTGAAGAACTAATAAATGAATGTTTCTTGGTTAGTTTAAGATTAAGGAATGATTGATTGTTGGAACATTTTCGATAACTATAACTGATTTACTATATTTTGGGTGAAATGAATCCTTACATGTATGATCAATTACAATGCTAGAGCTTGTTATTTCATCAACTAAGAATTTTTTTTATAATTATTTTAGGTTTTAATTTACAGCTAAGAGTTTGTTTAATATTATTATGCTCAGTGTTCATTTTATATTTTGTGTATTGGATTTTATAAACCCCCCTTTTGTTTGTTTTTTATTCATCGATTAAGAAAGAAAATTGGTTTTCAAGTTTCTGTAGATTCGAGCCTTCTTACCACTGCTACAATATTATTTTATTGGTTAATTAAGAATTTATTTTTAGTGGGTTCGGCTCCTGCCAAAAGTAGATCAAGTACCTAAGCCACCTAATATTAACAGAAAAAGTAAAAACATACCCCTTTAAAATCATAGCTGTAATTTCATAGCCTTGTTTAAAATATCTCAAACACAATTATTAAGTAACCTTGGCCATGTTATCATTGGGGGTCTTATCAAAGACCGCCTGGGTTTGTGAGTGAGTGGTTTCATGAATAAACCCACCCATGATTTTTGAACCCCATGGTATTTCTCAAGGTGTGAGTCTTACGTGGAGTCATGATATTTGTAAGCCTTTTGTAGAAATTGATTCCCTCTTTGTAAAGTAACTTTTTGACCAGATCAACACCCACATAATCTGTCTACTAATATGGAGTAACAATTGAGAGACATGTTCTCATCCGGCAACAATGGCTAATGAGACTCCAATGGGTTTCACTATGTTACCTTCTCTCAAAGAGCTCCATCAGTTATTATATTTATAATAGTGTGACATTGTTTGAAGTCCCTTAGTTCCTCTCTAGGCTTTCTGTTGTTTTCATTCCTCTTTTTTGTAGTCAAAAATATATGATCAACTTTGTTTTTAATTGGTTTTAAATGATGTTTACTTTCATTGTACTTATAACTGTATTTAAAAAATGATTTAATTTTTGTAATCTACGTAAGTGTGCTTATGGAACACCCACATGGGTAAATGTGAATTTGAAAAATTAAACCGTAAGTTTAAAAAAAAAAGCACTTGAACTACAAATAATCAAATGGTATATACATAAAATGATTTATTTATTTTTTTTCTAATTTCTATTGCATTAGTAATTGTGGATATTATCATGAATTAGATAAGCTCTAAGAAGACAACATTACGACTGACAAGCAGGCTGCTGCAGGAAGCAGAGCTCGTAGGTTGACATGAATGCTTATCATGGTCAAAGTCAATCAAATTCATGCATATTTTACATCTGGCTTAAAAAGTTCTAGCAAATTCTATTTGAAATTTCACAGCATCCAAACAAGCTGCCTTGGTCTGTATACATTTAAATATAAATACCCTACCACGTCCATAAACTCATCACTTAATTTAAAGTTATAGAAGGAAAAGTAAGAGAAAGAAACCAAAGAGATCGGAAATGGCAACCATATGCAAAGGTACGTTTCTCTTTTTAAATTAGTTTATTTATTAATACAATTAATAGGATTAATTATAATTTGAGTTAATTACTAGACTAACTAAATACAATGTGTGTGTATCTATATATAATATATATATATATATGTATATATATAATGGGGTACAGGTAAAAATTCATGGCCAGAACTCGTTGGAAAAAACGGAGATGAAGCAGCGGAGATCATAAAGAGAGAAAATCCTAACATCGTTGATGCCATTGTGGTGTTGGATGGAAGTGGAGTGATTGGGGACTTCAGATGCAATAGGGTTTGGGTTTTGGTCAACGACTGCAGGATTGTTACTGTAGTTCCTACAATAGGCTAAAAATGTTCAATCGGGTTTGTAGTTTTATTTTCTTAATTAATATATATTTATGTCTAGGGTTATAAATAATATTATTGTAATAAAATAATAAATAAATAAATAATATATTTAAATTTATTTATCTTCTATTTAAACGTATCTTTTTAAAAAAATTAAAAAAAAAAAAAAAAAACTATTTTGGACACATATTATTCAACTTCACATGTTTTAGTATTTTTTATTTTATATTTCTTTTTCAAATATCTTGAGCATAATACTGATGTTAAAGTTAGAAAACTGGCTTACTTTTCTTTGAAATTCACATGAATTTATAGTTGACAAAAAAAAAATTTGTGAAAATCTTGCTCGGGCCTTTTTTTTTTAAATGAATTCATGTCTTTGCAGCATATTATTGTAGGACTTTAAATTTCATACTTAAACATGAGGATAATAATAATTAAGATAGATGATTCTCTTTGCAATCAGGTCATAAGATTATGGATTGTCTTTTGCACTTTCTTCCATAATAAAAATTGACGTCTTATTTGATACTAAAAAAAAATTTATTTTTTTGTCCAACATAAGCAAATTAGATTCAAAAAGTTCAATTAAGTTGGTGCCCCCTTCTGATTTGTTTATTTCGAAGCAACAAGGGATGTATATTATATGATAATATTGGTTTATCACTTGGTTTATCATCTTAACAAAACTAAATTAACATCATTTTCTTCAACAATTTCAGTAATTAACTCTGGAGTTAGACAATATTATCATGTATATATTACCTAAAGTTAAGCATTTTTACTAGCATGTTATGTAAAATATTCTTCCTCCAACATAGTGGAGAATTATGTATTTTTTTACCTTATAGATTCAATATATGGGGAAGACACGGAAACATTATATGCATTATGTGCTTATCAAGTAAGTGTGGTATCTAAACCCTATTTATTTAAAAATTATTGAGAAATATTTTTTTAAAAGTAAAAAATATATATATTCATCAATCAAAAGATATACATACACCAATTACAATACAACATAGATAACTTCCTTAGGAAGACATATATGGAAGTGCAGTTCGACTCAAAACTACAACCTTGTGTAGAAAAAAGAGACATACTAATTCTTAAGTTAAGTAGTGGTAATAAACTATTGATAAATATGAGAGGACAAATTGATGATTGGCTAGTCTACTTTCTTTCATAATATTGCATTGATTTCAAAAATTAGGAATTATGATCAATAGGGTAATTTGGTCTCTCAACCCATTGGTTTTCTAAGATTTCAAGAGGGAACTTACTAACATCATCCTAATGTTAAGAGCTTAGCCTAGTGGCAGGAACAAATTCAAGGGATAGTTTTTTATTAAGATTTCTGAATGTTTTTGTAATTTTTGTTCTGTTATATATTAGTGTACCAAGTAGTACAAATCACAATTGTATTGTCATGTGCATGAATATTATTGTTATCTCTTTTTTTTTATCAGTTGAGGTAATAGTATTTAAGGATATCAATGCCTACTGAAATCAATGAGAAATATTGAAATATTTTCATTATCCTTCCCTTACTTTTCCTATGTCCTCTCACTTTATTGCTCTACCTTCTTTAGTCTCTCTCTTATTCTTCCTTGGTCACCTTAATATTTTTTGTGTGACTATTAAAATTCATGAGCTAGAATCCTAATAAACTAGTATTAAAGTTTAACAAACCTACGGAGATCGCTTATTCCATTGTTAAGTAGTTAAGAATAAAGACGGATCTATCTTGACTGAGTACCCAATGAATTAACCTAATGGAGGGTCTTGAAATGGCATGAGCAAAGGCAACAGAACCCATGACAGATTATGAAATTGTAGATTCCAAGTTAGAGGAAAGGTTGGATGTCAAATTCTTTGTAAAGTTAGATGCTAAGTTTGCTGATAATAATGTCTAACTTCAACTTGCCATGATCAGCACCTTGAAAATATTACTTAGTAACTTGCAATCCACCTACTAGAACCCCTCATTGTTCCACTTCTCAAGTTGTCCTCTAAACTAACAAATCATAGAAGCTCCACATTTTTCTCCACAAACTTAGCTATCTCTATTAGCATCTAATTAATTCTCACACGAACCTCCAAATCCGACTCACCCATTACAAGCTAAATGTATTATCCCTACCTACGAGTGATGGAGACCAGTGCTTGCAGCTAGTCAGTTTTTGTACCTTAACGCTTACGTATCAATACCCTCCAAAAGTCAACATAACATTCGTCAATGGAGAAAACTCATGGCCTTGGATTAAAAAGTGTCAACATTATTTTTCAAGTTTACATAGTGCTCAAGAGATAGAATGTAGGAACAACCATTCTCTATCTAGGGGATAAACTAATGTGTGGTATTAAGGTTGGCTCACGTAGTATGAAAATATAAACTAGGGCGATTACAAAGAAGAAATATATAGTAGGTTCAAATATCACAACCTAACAGACACAATAAAGAATTTAAAAAATTAAAGCAAGAGAACAACTTGTCCAAATATTAGGAGAGGTTCAAGGGATAGAGGTTAATGGGTGGCTTCATGAATAAACTAGGCACTAACCATCCGATGAATATTGAAGCCTATGGTGTTTTTCAAGGTGCAAGGCTTACTTGGAGACATGATATTCATCAAATTTTGTAGAAATTGACTTCCTCTATGTTAAATAGTTTCTTCACCGATCAACACCCGCATAATATGTCTACTAATGTGAAAAAGCAATTGAGAGACATGTTCTCATTGTCGGCAACACTGGATCATGGGACTCCTATGGGTTTCACTATGTTACCTTATGCTTTCAAAGAGCTCAATTAGGTGTTATACTTAGACTAGTTTGACATTGCTTGGAATCACTTCGTTCTTCTTTATGTTTTATGTTGTTTTTTTTCCTCTTATTTGTAGCAAAAAAATGGCCATCTTTGTTTTTAATTCGTTTTAAATAATTTTTAACTCTCTTTTTAATAGTAATTATCTTTATAAAATGATCTAATTTTTGTGATGTACATGAATTTGCTTATGAACACCCACGTGCCTAAATGTAAATTCGAAAAACTAAATCTCATGGTGTTAATTAAAAAAAACACTTAAAACTATAAATAATCAAACGACATATACATAAAATGATTTTTTTTTTTTTGTAATTTATATTGAATTAATAATTGTGGATATTATCATGAATTTGATAAGTTCTAAGAAGACAACATTAAGACGACAAGCAGGCTGCTGCAAGAAGCAGAGCTCGTGGGTTGACATGGATGCTTATCATGGTCGAAGTCAAATTAATGCATGTTTTACGTCTGGCTTAAAAAATTCAATCAAATAGAATTTGAAAGTTTCCCAGAATCCAAAGAAGCCGCCTCAGTCTTATATATAAATATAAATACCCTGCGACGTCCATAAACACATCAGTTAATTTAAAGTTATAGAAGGAAAACAAAGAGAAAGAAACCAAAGAGATCAGAAATGGCAACCATATGCAAAGGTACCTTTTTCTTTTCAAATTAGTATATTTGTTAATACAATTAAGTAGGATTGGTTATAATTTGAGTTAATTACTAGACTAACTAAATATAATGTGTCCATATGTATATATATATATATATATATATATGTATATATATAATGGGGTGCAGGTAAGAATTCGTGGCCAGAACTTGTTGGGAAAAACGGAGATGAAGCAGCGGAAATCATAAAGAGAGAAAATCCTAACATTGTTGATGCCATTGTGATTTTGGAAGGAACTGCAGTGATTGAGAACTTTAGGTGCGATAGGGTTTGGGTTAGGGTCAACGAGTGCAGGATTGTTACTAAAGTTCCTACAATAGGCTAAAATTGTTCTGATTGCGTTTGTAATTTTATTTTCTTAATTAATATATATATGTCTATAAATATAATATTGTAATAATCTCAAAATACTATAATAGAATAATAAATAAATAAATAATATATTTAAATTTATTTATTTTCTATTTAAGCATATCTCTTTTTTAAAAGAACATTTTACATGAATGTTATTCTAACTTTACATTTTTTAGTATTTTTTATTTATAATATATTTCTTCTTTAAATATCTTGAGCATCATACAGAGGTTGAAGTTAGAGAACTAGCTGATGTTTCTTGGAGATTCACGTGAATATAATAATTGTGAAAATCCTACTCAGGATTTCTTCTTTTTTTTTTTTTAACATAAATTTATAGTTATGTTGCTGTATTATTGTAGAACATCAAAATTTATGGCCAAGAAAATCTGACCCTTATCAGATTGAATTGCTTGTCTGTTAAAAAATGAGGAGATTATGTGGAAACAAAGGACTTAAATTTCATGCTCAAACATTTGGATAATAATAATAATTAAGATAAATGATTCTCTTTGCAATCAGGTAATAAGATTATGGATCGCCTTTTGCACTTTATTCTATTGGTAAAAATCAACGACTTGTTTAATACCAAGACAGTTTGATAGAAATTTTTTATCATAAAAAAAGTTGGTGCCCCCTTCAGATATGTTTGTTTGGAAGCAATAAGGGATGTATATTATATGAAAATATTGGTTTATCACTTGCCTTATTATCTTAAGAAAACTAGATTAACATCATTTTCTTCAATAATTTCAGCAATCAATTCTGGAGTCAAAAAAATATGCATATATTACCTAAAGTTAAGTGTTTTTACTGATATGTTATATGCAAAATATCCTTCCTCCAACATAGTGGAGAATTATATCTTTTTTACCTTATAGATTCAATATATGTGAAAGACATGGAAACATTTTTGCATCATGTGCTTGTCAAATAAGTGTGGTATCTAAACCCTCTTTATTAAAAATCATTGAGAAACATTTTCAAAAAAAATAAAAAATATATATATTCATCAATCAAAGAATATATATACACCAATTATAATACTTCATAGATAACTTTTTTATGAAAATACATATGGGAGCACAGTTCGACTCGAAACTACAATCTTATATAGAAGAAGGGACATACTAACTATTAAGTTAAGTAGTAGTAATAAACTATTGACAAATATGATAGGACAAACTGATGATTGATTAGTCTACTTTCTTTTATATGATTGTATTGGTTTTAAAAATTAAGAATTATGATCACTTTGGTAATTTGGTGGTCTCTCAACTAGTTGGTTTTCCAAGATTTCAATAGGGAACTCATTGACATTATCCTAATGTTCAGAGCTTAGCCTAGTAATAGGAACAAATTCAAAGGGTAGGTTTCAATTAAGATTTTCGAATGTTTCTACAATTTCTGTTTTATTATACACTGGTGTACTAGAAAGTACATATCACAATTGTATTGTCTTGTGCATAAATACTACCGTTACCTCATTTTTTAATTGGTTGAGGTAATAGTATTCAAGGATACCGATGCCTACAGAAATCAATGAGAAATATTATAATATTTTCATTATTCTTTCCCTATTTTTTATGTTATCTCACTCTATAGCTCTACCTTCTTTAGTCTCTCTCTCATTTTTCCTTGTTCTCCCTAATATTTTTTTTGTGGCTATTAAATTTCATGAGCCAGAATCCTGATAAACTAATATTAGAGTTTGACAAACCTATGAAGATCATTTCTTCCATTGTCAAGTGATTAAGAACAAAGGAGAATCTATCTTGACAAGTACCCGATGAGTTAACCTAATGCAGGAGTCTGGGATAGACATGAGCAGAGGCTCCAAAACTCTATGATTGACTATGAAATTGTAGATTCCAAGTTGGAGGAAGTGTTGGATGTCAAATTTGATGCAAATTTGGATGCTAAGTTTGTTTATAACAAAGTCTAACTTCAACTCGCCATGATCAGAACCCTTACTAAAAACCCTCATTGCTCCACTTTTCAAGTTGTCCTTTAAACCAACAAATCATAAAGGCTCCACATTTTTCTCCACAAACTTAGCTATCTCTACTAGCATCTCACTAGTTCTTACACTAACCTCCAAGTCTGCCTTATGGACTGTAAGCTAAGTGTATTATCCCTACCCCACAAGTGATGGAGATCAATGCTTACAGGCAGTCACTTTTTGTACCTTAATGCTTACAAATCAACACCCTGCAAAAGTCATCATATCCTTCTTTAATATAGAAAACCCCTAGGTTTGGATTAAAAGGTGCCAACATTATTTTTCAAATTTACATAGTGCTTAAGGGATAGAACATGATAACAAACATTCTCTATCTGGATATAAACTAGTGAGTGGTATTAAGGTTGGCTCATGCAACATGGAGACATGAACTAGCGCGATTTCAAAAAAGAAATTTATCTGTAGGTCCGGATATCACAACCTAGCAAATATAATGAAAGAGCTTTAAAAGTTGAAGCAAGAGAACAACTTGCCCAAATACTAGGAGCTATTCAAGGGATAAAGGTTAATGAGGAGCTTCATGAATAAACTAGGCACCAGCCATTCGATGATTATTGAAGCCTGTGGTGTTTTTCAAGGTGCGAGGCTTATTTGGAGACATGACATTCATAAGCTTTTTGTAGAAATTGACTTCCTCTATGTTAAATAGCTTCTTCACTATATCAACACCCACATAATATGTCTGCTAATGTGGAGAAGCAATTGAGAGACATGTTCTCATTGCCTGGCAACACTGGCTCATGGGACTCCTATGGGTTTCACTACGTTACTTTATGCTCTTAAAGAGCTCAATCAGGTATTATACTTAGATTAGCATGATATTGTTTAGAGTTGTTTAGTTCTTCTCTATGTTTTTTGTTGTTTTTTTTCTCCTTTTTGCAGCCAAAAAAATGACCAACTTTGTTTTTATTTGGTTTTAAATTATTTTAACTTTCGTTTTACTTGTAATTACTTTTAAAAAATGATCTAATTTTCGTAATATTTATGAGCGTGCTTATGGAACACCCACGTGGTTAATGTGAATTTGAAAAATTAAACCACACCATATTAATTATAAAAAAAAAAAAAAACTTAAATTATAAATAGTCAAATGGTATAAACAGAAAATGATTTTTCTGTAATTCATATTGAATTAATAATTATGGATATTGACATGAATTAGATAAGTACTAAGAAGACAACATTAAGACGACAAGCCGGCTGCCGCAAGAAGCAGAGCTCGTGGGTTGACATGGATGCTTATCATGGTTGAAGTCAAATTAATGCATATTTTACATCTGGCTTAAAAAATTCAAGCAAAGTGAATTTGAAATTTCCCAGCATCCAAATAGGCGGCCTCAGTCTATATACAGATATAAACAGCCCACGATGTCCATAAACTCATCACTTGATTTAAAGTTATAGAAGGAAAAATAAGAGAAAGAAACCAACGGGATCAGAAATGGCAACCACATGCAAAGGTAGCTTTTTCTTTTTGGAATTAGTTTATTTGTTAATATAATTAATAGCATTAATTATAATTTGAGTTAATTACTAGACTAACTAGATATAATGTGTGTATATATATATATATATATGTATGTATATATATAATGGAGTACAGGTAAGAATTCATGGCCAGAACTTGTTGGAAAAAACGGAGATGAAGCAGCAGAAATCATAAAGAGAGAAAATCCAAACATTGTTGATGCCATTGTGATTCCGGAAAGAGCTGCAGTAATTCTGAACTTCAGCTGCGAGAGGGTTTGGATTAGGGTCAACGAGTGCAAGATTGTTACTAAAGTTCCTACAATAGGCTGAAATTGTTCAATTTCGTCTGTAATTTTATTTTCTTAATTAATGTATATTTATTATGTCTATGTTTATGAATAATAATATTATGATATCTCTCACAATACCATTGGCTGGTTTTCGAACTGACCATTTAATTTCTGTAATCAAATAATAAATAAATAAATAAATCATACATCTATATTTATTTATCTTCTAATACAAGCATGACTCCATTTTTTTTTTTTTATTTAAGAAAAATATTTTGGATAAGACTGGGCCTTTCCTAAAAAGTCAGTTTCCAGCATTTGACCTTAGAGAACAAAATTCTACATGAAGGGAAGGGAATAAGCTCAAAGTGTAGTTTTCTTTTTAGGGTTTCAGAATTTTTCTTTTTAGTCTTCTTGTTTTTGCAGTTTTTTATTCTGTTATGCACTGGTAGCAGAGGTTGCAGCTATATTCTCATCTGTAGAAATATTACCAACGAATCAAATCAGATTGTTCTATTTCTCAATCTTTTTTACTTGCTCCTATAGAATCAAGGAGGAAAAATTGGGAAAAAAAAAAGAAATCAGTCATTCACAATTATTAATGAAGGATTCCTCGAAAGATGTTAAGAATCAGTAATCAATTTTAAAAATCAAATGGGTTCGATCTTATGCATGCGCAAGAAAGGTAATCAAAAAAGAAAAAAAATAATTTTTTATTTTATTTTTATCACTTAGGAGCCCAATTAAATGAATGAGACGTATCATAGTATTTCCATTATTCCTCCCCTACTTTTCCTCTCTTCTCTCCCTCTTTATCTCTCTACCTTCTCCTCTCTCTCACTCTGTTCTCCCCATTTATTTCTGGCGTGGCTGTTAAAATCCATGAGCCAGAATAATCCTAACACCAGATTAGCCAACAAATACTGTAGGAATACAGGGCAATACTCTCCTAGTCAACCCTCATTTCTACCCAAGTGGTATTGTTTGGCTGACACGTCATGATGGTTAGATATGGATAATTTTCAATTAAGATTCTTGGAAACTAAGCAAAGAACGCAAGGTTTTGCGCTCAGCAAGTAGGCACATATACAAGCCAACTTCTGCCACAATAGAAGATACTGAAAATATTTATGGTTTGTATCTAAGCCAAATCATAATTTACTCATGGGTTTCTAGATGAATGTGATGCAAAAAAAGTTATTCATGACATCAATTATGCCCTAGAACTGCAAAAATAAAAAATAAAATAAAAAAAAAGAAAAAAACAATATATTTCTTATTGTATTCACTCATGCAAATAAGAATCTTAAACACAAATCTTTTAAGGTAGAAACAGAGTGTATAACAGTATCCTAAACACAGCCAATGCCCTCTTACCCATTACCAAAAGAAAAGCTGACAAACTCCAAGGTCCGTGTAAAATTGACAGATTGTAGAAAGTAAAATAATCCGGAGCCTGCAAATAAGCATCCATTGATTACAAGAACAAGCACCTGTAATATCAGTATCTGCATTCAGAAATATTATATCAACAAAACCATTATCAGGCTTGAACTGATTTGCAAGGCTATGATTTGACACGGTCTCCTTAAACAAGAAGAGACACTCCTTTGTACAGAAATAGTTCATAGCATTGGGCAATAAAAAACAAACAGAATGCTATCAGTTACAATTTTAGCTGCCCCCTTAACATTTGAAGCCACCACATACAAGGAACCATACTATGAGGATCATAACAAGGATTGCTCCTCCTACCATCAGCTTCATTTGAAGATTCTGCAGCCACATCTTCCGCCGTAACTGCCTACCTTGCCTCTGGAAGCTGTCAGCCTAAATGAAAAAATAGCATGTGAAAAATAGCAAAAATAAATTAAAAAAGCTGCCAGATTCTGTTTCGACCTGCATGAAGAGCAAGAGAACAAGGTACCTGAAATTGTAGGTTTTCTGTCTTGTCCACTAGAAGTTCGATTCTTTCCCCACGATCCAGGACCTATATTAAAGCAAGGATAGCATGTTATATGAGTTCATAAACAGATTTCCATAATGTTCAAGGAGAGCAGCAGAAGTATAGTTTGTTATTTCTTTCCAATGCATGCTTTAAAATATATCTCATTACAAGAAGGCAACAAACTTCTTAAGTGAAAATGAACTCTCAAGAGTAAATTTAAAGCCTCCTGCTGGTATTGCTGGACCCTAAAACTGGAGAAGTATCTTAAATCAATTGTTAAGGATATTGAAAGAATGTAGCAATTTATTTCATATTCAAAAGGAGCTTAACTCAAACTTTCCAGCATCCATGTGTATTAACTATTACATTGCTTCGAAGTTCACCAAAAAACAAGTTTGGTTTTTGTTTTCCAGAACCCTTCAACTGTCACATCCTCTTCTTACCCTCTCCTGTACTTTCCTGGTGTTTTTTCAGGTTTAAATGTAAAAGACTCTAAAAATTAAATTCAGATACAATTACAATATTCAAAGACGAAATAAGCGTAAAAGTGCATCTAGATCCCCTACTTGCTTGAATGTTTTAATTCTCAGCTAGGAAATACTGTTTTTGAAAAGTTACCACCACTTAATTAAGAAATCTTAGCCCAACTATCAGATCTCACCTTTAGAAATCAGGTCAAACTTACAGGCTCAATCTCTCTTTGAGCATGAGGTGCATCTCTCACAACGATTGTTTCAGTAAAACTATGTCTTTCTATTAACTTTGTTCATAATTTATCACCCTTGTAAAACACAAATGTGTCCCTCAAACAAGATGGTAAGACCTCAGTTTTGTTCATGTAATAAAATAAAGTAAAAACTCCTTTGGGTTTTGAAATAACAATATACGTATACACATATATTTTGTTAACCGAAGAAAATCACGTAAGAACCTTTCAATTTTAAATGAGAGTATGTGTATATATATAGAGTAAAAAGGAATCCACTTCTTATAACATACCTGTTAAATTTGCCAAAAAAATTGTTAACATTTTAATATTATAGTTGCTGAGTTTGGAAAAACTTACCCACCTTTTTTCAAAATGGTAAATTCCAGGGAATAACAATAGGAATACAATAGAAATTGGATAAAAGTTGGATGAA